>NC_045603.1:4719500-5340000 GCF_009762305.2 Zalophus californianus | reverse complement strand
GCCAGGAGGAATCCAGAACTGGGGTCAGAGGACCCCGATGCCGTGTTGGTTCCCCTTTGCCTGGTGCCCAAGCGCTGGATATGGGTGAGGGAATCATCCACGGCAGGAAGATGCTGCAGTTGAGCACAAATGTTATAACAGGGTGAAAGAACCCTGCTGGCCTCCCATTGCCCAGAGACAAGCACACCAAACACTCCCTCATACCACCAACATTTATTGAGCGCCTACTGTATGTGGGGCAGGAAGCTCTGTCCTTGGGTGTCCATGTCAGTCAGCTGTTTACCTGTTTACCTTCCGTCTGTCTGGGCAAGCAGGATGCTCAGCCAATGAGCTCTTCCCTCTGCCCTCCTGGAGGGAAAGGCTCTCCCAGGCAGTGCTGGCCAGGTCTTTCTGGGTTGGTCTGAGAGTGGGCCTCTTGCAGGAGGTTGTAGGTTCTCCTTTCTCATCTAACATTTGCTAAGGGCCCACTGTGTGTGGGGTGAGCTGTGTAGCTCCTGTGACCCGTTTGACCCTCACAGAGCCCAGCTCGAGGAGTCAGTTCACTCCAGCTCATAGGGTTGGCATGCAGCCCTACCTGGGCTTAGTTCCCCCTCGGTGGTATATGAGCTGTGTGACCTTGGACAAGTCACCTCCCACCATGTTGAGCCTCCGCTCCTCTGAAAAATGGACGCCATTCCTACCTCGTGGGCTGCTGTGAAGGTTATAAGTAATGTGTGCTTGGGGGCCTTCCCCCACCTGGACTCCCTCCAACCCTGGGGTCCCTCCAGTCTATGGCTCCTGTGGGGAGTGGAAAGTTGATGACCAGTGTCCGCTGTGACCCAAGCATGTGTGCTGAGCAGGGCAAAGATTAGCAGGAGGCTGACTTTTGCTGGTCCCTCATGCCAGGGGGTCCAGTTCACACGCAGGCCCATTTAACCTTCCCCAGGGCACCCCGGGAAGAAGCCTTGCTCCCCTCTGACTCAGTGAGGCTGAGTGACCTCGCAGTCACTCAGCTCCTCGGCGACCCTGACCTGGCTCCTCCTCTGAGCCAAAGCTTCAGGGTCTGGAAATGAGTCTGGGGAACTTGAGTGGGAAGGTGTCATCTGTTCATGATGCCACATTCCTGCCCCGCTTGGGGTCCTACAATCATCCTTCTTCACCCCTTTATGAACTTGGAACTCTGTGATGGCTCCCCTCGGCTCCCAGCCGGTGTCTTGGGCAGCACGGGGGTGTCTCTCCCTCTGGCACCCTGGTTCATGCTGATGAGCTCCGGGTCTCTGCTTTAGGCTGCCCACTCTGTCCTGCACAGCCAGTCCCCTGCTGAGGGCCGTGGTCATGGCAGGGCGGGGGGGGGGGGGGGGGGGCACCTGGCTCCCCTGGGACCACCTGGCCTGCCTTGGGCCCACACCCTTGCTTCTCAGGGGCGGGGCTGGCATGGAAAATTTAACACAAAGTCAAAGGAAAATGATTCAAAACAAGAAACACAGAGTGAAAGAAGCCAGACCCAGAAGAGTGTGTGCTGTGTGATTTCACCGACACGGACTCCCGGAACAGGCAAAACGCATGCACAGTGGGAGGGATCAGAGCAGTGGTAATCCTGGTTGGGGGGTCATGGGGGCGGCGGAGGGGAGAGCACGTGGCGGTGCTAAGAAGGGTCTCTACCTCTTTGGAGTGCTGATCCCACAGGGGATATGTAAAAATGCACCCGTGATATACAATTTGTGTGTCTCATTGCACGTATAACGCCTCCCGCCCCAACAAAAATGACAACCACAGAAATGACAAAAGCCAGACATAACTCAGTGCGGAAACCTCCAGGGAAGGGTATGGTCCTCTTTCTGGCTGTTTGCTCTGCACAAGGACCCTCCCTGCCTGCTTACGAAGCTGCGGGGGAAGAATGAGCCCGCCAGCTTCGTTGTCAACTCTGCCCGTGCCAAGTCTTGTCATATGAAGAAACTAGATGTCTGAGGATGGTATATATATATTTTTTAACCATTTCTTTGCCTTTTTCCCCCTACAATTTCCCTTTAGCACAGACAAGGACCAACCTGCGAGTGAGTACTATTGTATCTTAAGGAGATCTGTTCCTCTCGGGCGTGTGTCGACACAGATGTGATGACGAGGGGTGACTTGCTGGGTGTTCTCACCCCCTTTGTGCCCTGCTATGTGTACCTTGAGCCTTCTTCTGGTCCATTTGTCCCTCCTCCTGTCAGTCCGTCCCTGGATCTGGCTGTTTCCTCTCCTGGTATTGCTCGTGTGGGGGAGAGATTTATAATCCCCACTGGTGGTGACTGTGGGGCTGTTAACACACACGTGTGGACTCTGGAGCCAGATGGCCTGGGTTCGAACACTAATGCTTCCTCTCGGCAGCTGTGCGGACCTGGGCAAGTGCCTTAGCCTGTCTGTGCCTCAGCTTTCTCATCTGTAAAGTGGGATTAATGACGGCACCCACCTCTTGGGCTGGTGATGAGGGTTGAAAGAATTTGCAAATGCGCTTAGCACAGCGTGGGTACCTCATCGTGGCTGGTCTGGGACGTGGCCGCTGCTCTCGTGACAGACCTCTTCACCCATTGACTGGTCCAGCCATTCCTTCCTTCCTTCCTTCCTTCCTTCATTTTTTATAATTGTTTATTTTAGTTTTCTTTCTTCTGTTTTTTTTTTGGTATTGATGTGAACTCGTGGACTTTTTTTTTTTTTTTTTTTTTTTTTTAGAGAGAGAGGGAGGAGGTGGAGGGAGAGGGAGAGAGAATCTTTTTTTTTTTTAAGATTTTATTTATTTATTTTGACAGAGAGAGACACAGCGAGAGAGGGAACACAAGCAGAGGGAGTGGGAGAGGGAGAAGCAGCCTTCCCACTGAGCAGGGAGCCCGATGCAGGGCTCGATCCCAGGACCCTGGGATCATGACCTGAGCCGAAGGCAGATGCTTAACGACTGAGCCACCCAGGCGCCCTGGGAGAGAGAATCTTAAGCAGGCTCCCCACTCAGTGCAGAATCCAATGTGGGGCTTGATCACATAACCCTGAGATCATGGCCTGAGCCAAAATCAAGAGTCAGATGCTTAACCGACTGAGCCACCCAGGCACCCCCAGAACGTGTAAATTTTTATTTGTTCCATATGTTTTAATCAGTGCAGTGTTTTTCTTTTTTATGCTGACATTGTACCATCTATAGCCGATGAGGATTTTATTTATTTGTCAGAGAGAGCACGAGAGCACGCACAAGCAGGGGGAGCAGCAGAGGGAGCGGGAGAAACAGAATCCCCACTGAGCAGGGAGCCCGATGCGGGGCTCGATCCCAGGACCCTAAGATCATGACCTGAGCCGAAGGCAGACGCTTAACCGAGTGAGCCACTCAGTGTCCCTCATTCATTCATTCTGCAGCCGGTTGGCCTGATTGGCTGTTCATCCATCCATCCAACCACCCACCCTTCTATCCATCTCTCCATCCATCCGCCCACCCCACCTTCTATCCATCTCTCCATCCATCCGCCCACCCCACCTTCTATCCATCTCTCCATCCATCCGCCCACCCCACCTTCTATCCCTCTCTCCATCCATCCGCCCACCCCACCTTCTATCCATCTCTCCATCCATCCGCCCACCCCACCTCCTATCCATCTCTCCATCCATCCGCCCACCCCACCTTCTATCCATCTCTCCATCCATCCGCCCACCCCACCTCCTATCCATCTCTCCATCCATCCGCCCACCCCACCTTCTATCCATCTCTCCATCCATCCGCCCACCCACCAGTGCATCCATCATCCAACCATCCCAACATGGTTTTCCTCCCAAGCCCTCCCCACTTAAGACACATTGCTGTGTGGGACGGGGGTTCCATGAGGGGCACCCCACCTGGAGGGCTGGAAATAATGGCTTATGAGGGGCTTCTGAGAACAGGCTGAGGGAGGATGTGTGGGGGAGGGAAGGAGAGGGGAGGTGCAGGGAGGCTGGTGTGTGTGTGTGCGCGCGCGCGTGTGTGTGTGTCTGTGTGTGTGTGCATGTGTAGGGCAGCATGAGGACAGGGGTTGTTGCTCAGGGAACAGAGCTTGCTGGGGGGGGCAGCGTGAGGGTGGGTCACACGGTGAGGGGCAGGGACAGGGAGCAGGACCTCCTCACAATGCTTTTCTAGCACATTCACGCTGTTCTGGCTCCTGTCAACTGAGCGCACGTTTGCCTTTCATTTCCTGGCTCCTTTAGGGACACAATTCCCCTGAGCACGGGCCAAGGGGTCTGGAAGGAACCACTGGTGTTTCCACTATGTTTATGGGTGCCTTTGGAAGGGCATGATGCTATCTGGTGCTACCTCTCCCTTTCACTAAAGAGGGAACCGAGGCCCAGAGAGGTGAAGTGACTTGCTCAGGGTTGCACAGCTGCTGAGTGGCAGAGTCGGAAGGTAATTTCCACTAGCTAGCTGGGGCATTTGGTGCCTGAGGACTGGTCTCCCCCAGGGAGATGCGTGGGCTGCAAATATTAGGAAGACAGCTTGTGGGAAAAGGGCATTCATCCGAGGACTCTGGTGTCTGAGGCGGGCCCAGGGCCTGAGCTGCTGAGCTGCCAAGATGCCTCTTTTGTTCCCGAGTCTCACAGGCATGACTCAGCTGCTGAGGGTGCTGGCCTTTTGCATGGTGCAGGGCTCGATGTCCTCATTCTGCCAATCCAGAAATGCTGGGGAGGAGAGCGATGGGCCGAGTGTCCGTGTGGGGCTGGCCCCTGCTCAGCCACCTATGTCTGCTCTGGAACCTGTGGGCAGGGCAGGGGACTGGGAGGAGGTAGGGCAGCTTCCCGAGGACGGGATGGTGGCGGAGCAGACACCTTAGGCATCCACTACAGAAAGGAGGACCATTAGTGAAGCCCTACTGTGTGCCCAGCCACCAAGCCAAGTGTGTTATGTGGCCCCAAATTTCATCTCTGCAATGACCCCATCTAGTAGGTATTATCAGCCATACTTTGCAGATGAGGACACCGAGGCACAGAGAGGGGAGGCAGTTCTTCCTGGGCCACACAGCCAGCGGAGCAGTGACCCAGACAGACCCAGGCCCGTTTTTTAAATTCAAGAACCCGGAGGTAGAACGACAGCTCCCTCTGGACTGGGGACCCTGAGAAACTTGTATGGAAATACAGTCCCTGTTTGGCCCAAAGATAACGGCATGGTAATGAGGTGTTTATTGGATCTGTCTGCAGAGGACGTCTTTGATGAATTATTTAGGCTGGCTCCGGAGAAAGTGAACACGGTGAAAGAGGTAAGAGAGATCAAAGCTCCCAGTTGCCCTCCTGCTTGTCCACCCTGAGTCCTGGGGGATGAAGGGGAAGGAACAAGGCCCTCACTCCTCACCTGCTGTGCTTCGGGCACCGCGCAAGGGGCTTTCTGTCCCCTCCCGAGCAGGAAGTTGGCAAACCGGAGCCCTGAGCCTTAAGGTCCTTGTCCTTCCTCGGGTAGGCCATTGTGAACTTTGTCAACCAGAACCTGGACCGCCTGGGCCTGTCTGTGCAGAACCTGGATACCCAGGTAGGGACTCAGGCGTGGGGCCCCCGGGCAGGGAAGGGCCATGGGGTGCAAGTTGGGGAAGAGGGTCCTGCGGGGCCCTGAGAGCCGGGGCCTACCGCCGTGTGGCCCAGGATGTGTTGCCTCTCAGAGCTCTGGGCTCCTCCTCTCTAGTGGTGGGGGGGGTATTGCTGGGAGGTAGCCTCACCAACCAGGGACACTGCAGGGATCTTGCGAGGCAGGGACTGTGGGTTCCCCCATGCAGTTGGAGCCCCGCTCGTGTGACTGCATTTGCTCACGGTGTCATGTGCCCGGCGCTGCCTTAGAGCCTCTCTGGGCCCAGCCCGGCGCAGCTGACTTCACCGAGTGCTGCCGTGGGGCAGGAGCAGAATCTTACCCAGTCAGCCGTGTGCAGGGGGCCACAGCCTTCCACGAGGATACTGTGCACCCGTAATGTCCCCTCAGCACAGAGGGGAACGGAGAAGCTGAGAGGCTAATCGTCAGCCCAGGGCCTTCGGGGGGCGATGGAGCCTGCTGGCCACTGGCCTCAACCACCTGCCACCCTGTTTCCGCCCATGCAGCGTGGTGGCCGTGGGCGAGTGAGGTGGAAGGCAGGTCTGGCCCCCGGTGGGCCAAATGGCTTATGGCGATCTTAGCCAGAGCTGCTGACTTCCGACACGCCTGGCATTAGCCAGCGAGGGACGGGGTGCCAGGTATCTAAAGGCAATAAAGCCCTCACTATGTGCCAGGCCCTGAGCAAAGTGCTTTACATCCAGGAACTCCTGAATCCTCCCGGCAGTCCCTGCGGGGGGAGCAGATACTACCCCGTTTTATAGATGAGGACACTAAGACACAGAGATGTCGATGAACTCATGCAAGGTCACCCAGCGATAGAGCAGAGGACCTGGGATTTGAATCCAGGGTGCTGAGGCCACAGTTTATGCGCCTCACCACGTCTCATGGTGGCCACAGGAGAAGCCCGTGTGTGATGTGGTGTGGTGACGTGGTGGGCTAGCGATACCAGGCTCTGGACCGATGGGTACCAGATGGACACGTGTGGCCTGGGCTTCAAGGACACCTCCTTCACATGATCTGTGTGGCCTTGGGTTGGACTTCTCTGAACATCAGCCTCCTCTTCTTTTAGTATGAGTTTAAGGAGACCAGCCTCATAGAATTGGGAGCAATAAATAAGATGAGGAGCCTCTGGTGTTTACCGTAGGACCTGGTACACTGTGGACATGCCATAAATGCTGAATTTGGGGTTTTATTATATCTTATGTGGGGATATAAGGATGATCCTGTAGGTTTCCATTTTACCTGCTTCTCATTTTTCTCTCTCCCTTGGTGAAGGAATGGCGTTCGGAAAATAATGATATGTGGGAGCACTGTATGTAGAGACCGTCAGATAAAGGGAGAAGTTGAAGTCCCTGGTATTTTGGGGGTATTACCAGAGAATATCAGCAGAAAAGATTTCAGACCGAACTAATAACATCGGAAGAGACCTAATGTGAGGAAATTCTATTAAGGACTTCGAGTGGTGGTTTTCCCTCTGATAGCTAATCTTGTGTTTTGTATCTTTGAAGAGATTGAGTAAGATTATGCTAGGATATGATATGCTGGTGGTGGGCTGATGGCTTTATCTCTGAACGTACAGCCCAAACAGGCAGAAATATTAATGTGGCAGCCAGCAAAATGAGCCCCGTGTGCTATTCTCTGCCTCTTCCGGAGGAATAATTTTACACTCAACTCTGTTTTCTCCTGTGCTCCTGTAGCTCATGGATCAGTATGTGGTTTAAAAAGCGATATTCAGCTATCTCACAAGATAATGTGTAAAGAACCTATTTTATGGAGCGTGTGGTCTGTGCCAGGTGGCCAGTGAGTGCTTGCTACTTGCTGTCGCCGATGTTTACAACACACTGCAAAGGTCGGGGATGTTGTCTTTAAGTCTCAGAAAGACAGTTGAGACTCAGAGAGGTGTGTGCCTCCTGCAGCGCCACACAGTCCGCGGGAGGCAGAGCGGGAGCCCTGGGCCGTCTGCCTCCAACACTCTCCTCTGCAGTTTGCAGATGGGGTCTTCTTACTCTTGCTGATTGGACAACTGGAAGGCTTCTTCCTGCACTTGAAGGAATTCCACCTCACTCCCACCTCTCCTGCGGAAATGGTAAGTTTTCCAGAGGTTTCCTTGATGTAGACCTTATGGAGTTGGCAATACCAGTCTCCTTATTCACTTCCAGGTGAAGTGAAGGGTGGAGGGGGAGTTTGTTTGGTTGTCCATATATCTACCCATCCATCCACCCATCTACCCAATTCATCCACCCATTTGCCTTCCTGCCCATCCATTTATCTGTCTGTTTATCTACTCATCTACCCATCCATCCATCCACCCTCACACATATCCATTGACTTGCCTATTTGCCCATCCACCCAATTCATCCACCCATTTACCTACCTGCCCATCCATTCATCTATTTATCTCCTCATCTACCCACCAACCCACCCACCCACCCACCCATCCACCCACCCACCCATCCATCCACCCACCCATCCATCCACCTTCACACCTCTCCATTGACTTGCGTATTTGCCCTTCCACCCACTTCATCCATCCGTTCACTTGCCCACCGATCCATCTATCTGCCTACTTATCTGCTCATCCATCCATTCACCTGCCCATCCATCCATCCATCCATCCATCCATCCATCCATCCATCCACCCTCACACCTATCCTTTGACTTGCCTATTTACCCATCCACCCAGTTCATCCACCTATTCACCTGCCCACCCATCCATCCATCCATCCATCCACCCACTTATCTGCCCATCCATCCATCCATCCATCCATCCATCCATCCATCCACCCACTTATCTGCCCATCCATCCATCCATCCATCCACCCACTTATCTGCCCATCCATCCATCCATCCATCCACCCACTTATCTGCCCATCCATCCATCCATCCATCCACCCACTTATCTGCCCATCCATCCATCCATCCATCCACCCACTTATCTGCCCATCCATCCATCCATCCATCCACCCACTGATCTGCCCATCCATCCATCCATCCATCCATCCATCCATCCATCCATCCATCCACCCACTTATCTGCCCATCCATCCATCCATCCATCCATCCATCCATCCATCCATCCACCTATCCAGCCCCCATCTGCCACCTGATCCTTCATTTCTTGAGGTCCTGCTTGGTGTCAGGCTGTGGCGTGTGGGTCATAAAGACAGTCCCACACAGCTCCTATTTTTGAGGGCCTTTTAGTCTATACCCACTGTACTGTCAGTGAGGTGTGGTTCCCCAGGGCCACGGTGAAGAGTGTTGGTTCCGGGTGGGTGGGTCCGTTGGGGACCCGGAGGAAGGAGTGGCTGCTATGATCTGAAGGAGCCTGGGAGGGCATAAGAGGTGACACATGTTGTTGATCAGCGTTTGCTTTGCAGAGTGAGGGCACCCCAAGGGGCGGGAACAGAGCATCAGCAAAGGCTCAGGTGTGGACAGAAGCACGGAAATCTTGGGGTTGCATCATCTGTGGTTTGCGCTGCTGCAGGGGTGGGCCAGGGCGTGGCAGGGGTCGGGAGTCCCCCTGTGGCCCCTGCAGGCTGGCAGGCTGCTTGGGGGATGGTTACACCAGTCCAGGCAGGGGGTTCTGCGTCCTAACTGGGGAAGCCGGGGAGAGGATGACAATGCTGGTGGCTTGCCTGAGTCCCCACGCACAGCCTCCCCGCCTGGCGGGCTCCTGTTCCTCTGCTCTGCTCTTCAGCCCACCAGCCTCCCCAGCCTTCCCACGGGGTGCCACAGTGCTAGAGCTCCTCGCGCTCTCCCTGCTCGGGGTATTGCCCAGGCTGTTCCCCTGCCGGGAAGGCCCCTTCCACAAGAGACATCGATCTGCCAGTGAGGGCAGGGGATTCTCACTACTCTGCAGATGAGGGGCAGCACCGGAGCCCGTCATCCGGCCCCACGTCGGGGCAGACGTGGCAGAGGAAGCAGAAGCCTCAGTCTGGTCCCTGCTCCACCACCAGCTCACGGGCTGCACCTTGGGCTTCTCGTTTCTTCCCTGTGGGCTCACAATCCCCGCCCTGCCCACCCCTCAGACCACCCAGACGGAGTCTGGAGGGTCACAGAGGGGAAGCATCGAGGGCGGGTGGTCCCTGGGGCCCCTGGCCTGCTCGGGACCGGCCAGGAGTCTTCGTGAGCATCAGCCCTACCGGAGGTGATGCTGGGGGCGTGGCTGAGATGTGCTAGAGCACTGGGCAGGTGGCGGCCTGCCCAGGACCCCAGGTGGCCTGCTTAGCTCTGTCCACGCCACGGCCGCTGTAGCCCACTGGGAGGCACCCCCTTTATCTCTCCACAGCAGTGGCTCCTTCTGTAGAGCGGGAATACCAAGCAGGGCTGCAGGCCAGTTCCCAGGGCCAGCCTTAGGGCCATTTGTGGGAGAAGGAAAGATGTCTGTCCCCTTTGGCCTGCCTGTGGCCCTGGGGAGGGTGAGAGCCATGGTCCTGGGGACGGATCAGACGTGTGCTGGGCCACTGGGAGGGCCAGGAGGGTCAGAGCCCGGCCAAGGTGGCGGTGCTGACCCTACAGCCAGAAGGCAGAACACGGAGGTGGGGGAGAAGGCAGGAAGATGGAACAGCACGGGCCACACGCAGGCCGGGGAGCCTGGGGAAGGGGCTCAGAACCGGGACCCAGAACAGCACAGGTGTCCCCTCTTTGTTACTCGGGTGTTGGGCTTCATGGGACTTCAGAGCCTCTGCCCAGGATTCGGCACGCTCGCAAACCCCAGTTACAAGCCAGGGACAAGCGTTCTTACTCCTGATGTCCCTGGGGGCCGTGAGCCCGCTCTAGCCACCGATTTGAGAACCAACTTCCCAATCTGAGCCACACTGCATACGGGGGGCGAGAAGCAGCCTCTTTGCTCAGACCCAAGGATGAATTTTTGTAGGACATTGTAGGTAACCTTAGCCGCAGGAGCATATGATCAAAATGCCAAAGAGGTCATTAGCTGGAGGGCGGGGACCACAGCCCTCTCCGCCGGTGGGACACCCGAGGAGTCGTACGTAATCTTGGCAGAGTGGTCCCTCAAAATTGGATGCTTTATTCTCAGATCTTCCTTGCCACTGGTGTTTATGTGAGGCTGTCATCCCTTCCAGGAAGACAAGTGAGGGACAGAGGGAGGGAGGCGACCGTCTGCTCTGCAGAAATCAAAACACCGGCACAGGGAATCATGGGCTTCCTTCCACATTCAATTATTTCTCCCCGGGAGGATTTGAGCACATCCTCCTGGATTACAACCTTCCCTCAGCTCCGTGCAACGTGGTGGTTTTACTTTTATAATCTCAAGCCGTGCACGGAAGGGAAGTGACACCTGGGGTAGAGCATGCTGAGACGTCTCTGGAGACTGCAGGGCTCAGGTCGAGTATGGGCTTGATGAGCTGAAGCAAGTGTGATCATGTTTATAGTGTCAAGAGACGGTTCTAAGGGCACCAACTCCATGAGGGCAGGGAGGGGGTCTGGTTTGGCCCCTGCTACACGGCCAGCCCATAGTAGATGCTCAATAAATGTATTTTAAATGAGCGAGTAGACAAAGTGTTTCCAAAACACTGGTCCCACGAGGTGCTCCACGACAAGTGGATCCTATGGTCAAACAGCTTGGGAAACCGGCTTTAGACCTGCTTCGCCCCACACCAGGCTGCTGCCCCCAGGAGAAGGGCAGGGTCTTTTTGATTGTATTGAGGCCCAAGGGAGAAACTAGCCACGAATAGGGAAAACCCCACTAACAGAGTGTGTGCTTTGAGCCAAGGGCTGTCCGGGCTCCCTTGGGCTCCCACCCAGCACCCCAGATCAGGACACGGGGGAGATGGTGGTGACTCCACTCTGCAGGTGAGCAAGGTAGGTCCAGGGGTGTCAGGCCACTTGCTGGAAGTTACCCCATGAGCAGGGATCTGAACCCACGAGTGCCTTAGCGTGGGCGGCTGCTCCAGCCTCCAGCCCACTTTGCACGGACATCAGAGTGAGACAGACCTGGTCCTGCCACTTTCCATCTTGCAAGCTCGGGTGAGCCCCTTGGCCACTCTGCACCTTGCTCTCCTTAGCTGTTTCCGATGGGGCCTCTGCTGCCCACGGTGCTGGGGCTCCATCAGAAAAGGCCAGGATAAACCTGTGTTCTTTTCCCTGCCTAAGTCCCCTTGCCTGGCAGGACTTACCTCTAGGTGTCACCTCCACCAGGAAGCCTTCCCTGACCTCTGGACCGGATGCCCCTCCCCATAACTGCCTCCCCACTAGAGGTGGCCTCCTTGAAGTGTGAGGCCTGGGGCTTGGGGGCCTGGGCCTGGGTTGGGGCTAACATCTGGTGGGGTCTTACCACAGCTGCACAACGTCACCCTTGCCCTGGAGCTGCTGAAGGATGAAGGTCTGCTCGACTACCCCATCAACCCCGAAGGTGAGCGCGTGGAGCATGTGGGTGCTGCGGTGTCGGGGGACAGCCTATGTCGGGGTGGTCCTCTTGCTTGGCACGGGGCCTTCCCACGACGGAAAGACGGCTTCCACCCACCCTGCTGGAGGAGGGGGCCTGGGGAGAGGACACAGGGGGCTGGGGACCCCGGGGCAGGCTGTCCAGATGGATGAGACCTTGAGGAATTATATGTGGGGGGCACCGCAAGAGGGGTGCAGGGGAGGACTGGGGGGGAGAAGGAGGGAGGCAGGGCCATGTGATGGGTCCCAGGACTCAGGCCTAGCGTGACCCACCGTCCTGTTTGACCCCGGGTTTAGCACTGACGTCCCGTGTCCCAGGAAGCCCCTCGGTCCTGGGCCAAGTGGGACTGTGGTCACCTCCCCCTCCTCACCCCGGCCGAGGCCTCACCGGCTGTCCTGCTCTCCTCTGGCCCGCAGACATTGTGAACAAGGACGCCAAGAGCACGCTGCGGGTCCTCTACAGCTTGTTTCGAAAGCACAAGCTGCAGGAAAGCACGGATAGCTTGCCCCGTGGACCCCCCAAATAGCGGTCGCTGCCCCCAGAAGCTGCTTCTCGGAGCCCGCCTGCCTGCAGCAGCAGCAGCAGGAAGACCCACTGCCCCCGAGGGACCCGCCCCACCGCACGGCCCGTGCCCCCCGTTTCCTGCGTGTCTGCGGTGTGCCGGCCCCACCCCCACCCCCATTCCCGTGTCCATCTGAGTATCTTTGAATTCCGCAGGCAGGCATGGAGGTGTTTTGAGCCACCCCCTGGCCTCACTCAGTTAATATTAACAAGTATTATTTCTGGGAGGGATCTGGGGAGGCCGTAGTGTCCTGGGAGAGACGGTTCAATCTGCTTGTGTACGAGCTTGCCCCCCACCTCCCCCCCAGTGCAGCTCCCCTTCCCACGGGCTGGGCATGGAAGGTGCTTGGAGTCCCATCTCCGAGGGCACCCATGGGGGCCGCTGAGAGCCCAGTGATGCTGACCTTCACTCGGGCTCCAGGGCCTGACCTTGGGAGCAGAAAGGACTCTCGGGTGTCAGGGCAGATGGCCAGAGGCCCCAGCCTGCCCACAGTTAGCTATTGCTAGCCTGTCTCTCCCTCAGGGGATGGACGTGGCTCCAAAACCAAGCCCCCGAGCCCCTTGGGGCAGTTAAGTGGGTTACTTGCCAGAGGAACCGTGGGCCAGGCCCAACCCCACAACGGTGGCAGAGAACCTTGCCCAGAAATCCCGAAGGAGAAATCTTTGTGGTCTCCCAGTCTGTCCCAGGGAGGGGCCTTGCTCTCTCTCTGCTGAGACTTGGCACTTGCTGCCTATGTTTCTCGAAGAATAAGTCCCTGGAGGAGTGTTGACCATGGCCGTCCTAGTAGCCGACGTGGGGGGGGAACCAACCAGGACAAGGCATAGGGGGCAGGGAGTCAGGCCTGGCGGGGGAAGGCTGAGGTGGGCCCCACGGGGCTGCCGCTGGGCTTCTCCCCTGCATTCCCAGCTCAGGACCCCCATCGAGGACAGAGCCTGCTAGGTCTGGGGTCATCACAGTTTGACGGCCTTGGACTTGGGGAGGGGCTTTGCGGTAGGGGGCTGGTGTGGGCCAGGCCATCTCTGCTCCCTGGGGCCACTGCCGCCGCTGTGCCCATCGGGAGCATCACCTGTGCCTCCTTATCCTCCGGAATATCTCCTGCTCTGAAACCTCCTTTGTCTGATATTAATACAGCGAGGTATCTTTTCCGTCTTTCTACTTTCAAACTCTCTGTGTCTCTGTATTTAAAGAGGATTCCTTACAGACACAAATAGTTGTATCTTTCTGACCAATCTGAATGCCTCTGCCTTTTAATCACAGGATTCAGTTTTTTTTTTTTATTGTGGTAAAATATACTCGATAAGCTGGCCGTTTTGGCCATCTTGAAGTGTATGGTTCAGTGGCATTAAGTACCCTCGAGCTGCTGTGTAACCATCACCACCATCCGTCCCTCGAATTCCTTCCATCTTGCCAAACTGAGACTCTGTCCCCCTTAGACAATAACTCCATCCCCCACCCCCTGCCAGCCTCTGACACCCCCATCCCCCTTCCTGACCAGACCCACGGGCACAGCTTCCCTTGGGGGACCCACCCCACTCTCCATGTCCAAGTCAGAGCTCGCCCCTCCCCCACCCCACCTCCGGACGCCCCGTCTCAGCCTCCTGGCCCCCAGGCCCCAGATCTGTGGCTCATCCAACCCCCCTCTTCCCCCTTTCCCGGGGAACCAAGTCTTGCCCTCGGCTTGCCTCTCACACTCACACTCTCCTCTCTTCCCTCTGCCTCTGGAGTGGTCCAGGCTCTCACCCCCATGGGGGGGCCGGCATACGGTGACTCCTCAGCGGGCCTCTCTACCTTTTTCCCCTCTGACCCCAGCTCCGCACCAACACTTGGGGTTTTTCTGTCCTGGGATCATGACTACATTAGTGTCCTGCTCTAAATCCCTCCTGGTCTCCAGCCTCCCCACAGCATCCGATGCCCTGGGCCCTCCCGGCATGCCGGCCTTGTGGTCTACCCCCTGCCCCACCCCAACCCTTCCCGTCTGCTTTCAGCTGAGTTTCCAGGCCTTTCTGCTGCCGCGCGCCTGCCCGAGATGCCCATCCCCCTGTTCCAGGAGCTTAGCTTTCACAAAGGGGCGATCCTTGAGGAGTCATCAGTGAGGGAGGGGGAACCCCCAGTGGCACGGGATGGACGCCTGGGGGTCCCGCCTGGCGCTTGGAGGTGGTGGAAGCCGTGGGTCTCACAGAGGAGACCAGGGAGGTGGACAGGGAGCCCTTCCCTCCGTTTAGCTGGCTGTCCCTGCCCCCCACCCCGGGGAGTCTGACTCCTGCAGGGGTTGCGGGGGAAGTGGGAAGAGGGATGATGACAGTGGCTGAACGGGAGGACAGGCAGGCCTGAGAAGAAGCTGGCAGTCTGGGGCCGGGTGTGCAAACAGCTTCAGAGTGACGGGAAATGCCTCGAAGGAAGGCCGGGGTGCTGTGGAGTTGAGCCGCTTCCCAAAATAATCCAGGGGGGCAGCTGTTGCAGATTCTGAAACTGGGTCTGGCTGCCTGAGCGGCAGGAAGCCCCGGGCCCCACACCAGCCCCACTCTGGGAACAGATGGCACTAGGAATATTTTTTCTTTTACCAAAGTCAGCTGGTAAGCGAACAGCTTGTCTGGAGAGAAGTGTGTTCCTCCCCACTCTCTCTCTCTCCGGCAACAGATCAACGCTTCTACCTCCCCTCCTCCAGTCCCTGCCCCTATGGGCTCTTTCTCTGTAAGAGGCAGGGGGGCATCACAGGCCATTCTCACCTGGGAGCTCATGGGGTCCTCACCCACGGGTGGGTTTAACTTAGGGAGAGGCCAGGGTGCCTTGATCCTGGGCAGCAGGTTCTGGGAGGCCTGGCTGGTTGGGCAGTGGTCAATGGGGATGTCCCGGACATGATTCTTCCAGGGAGAGCCAGCCAACTGATCTGGGTTGGCCAAAAACTGCACAAATTCATTCAATTATCCACAAGCGTTTCAAATCGATCGGTATGCTTATTGCTTGCAAAGGTGATGCATTAAGGCACAGGTGGGATTTTACATCTGTACAAATCATCGTGCACAAGCCATTCCTAATAGACCTTCCCTGAGCACCTGCCAATGTGCAGGCCCTGGGCTCAGAGCTGCGGATATAGAGACGGTCAGTTGGAGGCCCTGTCCTGGGGGAGCTCAGAGCCCATTGGGGGAGGCAGGGAGGTGTGGTGGTTTCAGTGCAATGCTTGAGTCAGATTCTGGGGGGGAATCCTGGGTACATCCTCCACCTGCTCTGTGATGCAGGGTGAATCACTCACCTCCTTGAGCCTCAGTTTCCTTCTCTGTCAGATGGGGGCAAAGGAATCTGCTTTTTGTAGGGTTACTATGAAAGTTAAAGAAGAGAATCAATCTGACCTTGTAACATTGCTGGGCACATAGCGTTCAATAATGTCAGATGGCATCACCACCATCACCACCACCACCATTATCATCATCACCATCATTATTACCACTACCACCATCACCATCATCACTACTACCAGCACCACCGCCAACCCCATTATCAGCATCATTATCATTATCATCACCATCATCATCACCATCACCATCACCATCACCATCATCATCACCATCATCACCACCATCACCATCATAACCACCATGAGCATGACCATGACCATCACCATCACTACCATCACCACCATCACCATCATCATCACAACTATCACTATCATCATCACCACCATCACCATCATCACCACCATCACCATCAGAATCACCACCATCACCATCATCACCACCATCACAATCATCATTACCACAATCATCATCATCACCATCATCATCACCACCATCACCATCATCACCACCATCATCACTATCATGACAATCATCATTACCAACATCATCACCATCACCATCACCATCATCACCACCATCACCATCATCACCACCATCACCACCATCAGCATCATCATCACCATCATCACCATCATCACCGTCATCACCATCACCACCATCACCATCACCATCACCACCATCACCATCATCACCATCATCACCATCATCACCACCATTACCATCATCACCATCATTATCACCATCATCACCACCATCATCATCATCATCACCATCATCACCATCACCACCATCATCATCACCACCATCACCACCATCATCACCACCATCACGATCACCACCACCATCATCACCACCATCACCACCATCAGCATCATCATCACCACCATCACTATCACCATCATCACCATCACCATCACCATCACCATCACCACCATCACCATCATCATCACCACCATCACCACCATCATCACCACCATCATCATCACCACCATCATCATCACCACCATCACCACCATCATCATCATCATCACCACCATCACCATCATCATCACCATCACCATCACCATCATCACCACCATCACCATCATCATCACCACCATCACCACCATCACCATCATCATCACCACCATCACCATCACTATACCTGCAAAAACAGAACGGAAAGACCCTCCGTCCATGGGTTCTGGTGAGAATGCCATCATATGAGGTCTGGACCCAGCACATAGTTGGAGTTCAGGGCCAGACACTAAAGAGCTAGCTCATCAGGTAACCTTACCTGGATTTTGCATGTCCCCTGCCCCCAGGCTCTGCTTGTTGAAACCCACAACACTACTCAGCACTCCAGAGGTACTGGATAAATATTTGCTGGCTGACCCAATGACAGGGACTGCTTAGCTCTACTGGGGTGGGGCAGATGCAGACCTGATGCCCCAGGAAGCCAGTGTTAAAGCTGAGCTCAACTCTAGACTCACTGCTCTGACCTCCAGTTGGTCTCCTTGGCCCCTGGGTTCACTGGCCCCTAGGCTGGTGGGTTCACCAGCTCAGCTGAAAACACAGAGGCATATGGAGGAGCTCTGGCTCCGTGATCCCTCCCCTTTCCCCCTGTCATCTGGAGAGAAAGGCATCAGTGTGGTGTTGTGGGAAGTCCTGCTCTTCTCTGAGCATGAGTTTCCCTACTTATAAAATGGGAAGGATCCTCCCTGCTTAGCCTAATTCCTAGGGTGGGAGTCGGTAGGATTAACCGAAATAACAACGGGCAGGGCTTTCAAGAGTGCAGTTAGCAAAATAATAGCTGAGGCTCCCATTGACTGGACCTTCACACTTCTTCACCTGCTGTGGTCCAGACAGCCTGGCCGCTCACCGAACCTGCTTTCGCTTGCTCCTGGGCACAGAGTTAGACCACATTTCCCAGCCGGGGAATGAGTCCTAGTCACTGAGATGTGAATGAAGCAAGATGCAACATCGAAGAGCCTGGTACCCACACCTGGTCCCGCTATGGCCCTTGGTACTCCAGGATGCCTGGGTGATCCCCAGGTGATGCGGGCAATGTGGTGACCTTGGTAGCCATGTGCTGAAGATGGTGGAGCCACAGGTGGGATTGTTCTGGGGGGAGAGCTGCCTGCCATAAAGGAACACCAGCTTTGAACTGTACGTGAGCAAGAAATGCTTGAACTCACCTCTCTGATGGGTTGCCGCTGTAGCTGGGAGGCACCTTGACTATAACAGCTGCATTGACTTTGCTGGTTACTCCATTTTATTTCAATTATATAGGTTTTTGTTGCTAGAAGTTTTATTTGCTTTCTTTTCAAAATTTCATGGCCCTTTTATAGTCTCTTATTCCTTATTCATATGTTTGTTCCCTTCTTTTAATTCTTTAATTCCTTAGGCACCTTTATTTATGTTCTGTGTCTGATGAGCTAATGCCTTAAAGCCTGTCTTTTTGGTCTGATGCTGCTGCCTGTTGTCTACGCTGACTCTTGCTCATGGTCCTTTTTCCCTTGTGTGTCTTCTGTGAGCTTTGCCGATGGGCCTTTCTACTTAATCATCAGAAACCCTTTGAAGCCTATGTTGCAGATGGGAACCTCCAGAGATAATTCACATCTACTTCAGCCAGATACTGAGGGTCACTTCGATTCGGCTCCCTTTAAATTAAAGTCAGTCTGAGCGTTATGGGCCACACAGCTATATAATATCCACATTAGGGCTGGCTTGTGGTTATGACTTCAGGGGAGGGTTTTTTCCTTTCTTCCCATGCCAGGATTGATAAAGGCAAGTGTCCTCTTTAGGGTTTCCCCCTAACTTATTTCAACCGTGACAGCGCAGCCCTTTGGGGACCCCAGCTTTATGTGGCTCCCTGTCTGACTCTTGAGCAGGGCAGGCCCAGGCTTTCCTCTCACCCCAGAGCCAAGTGTGGTCAGGTGACCTGGCTTGGCCAGATGTCCCCAGGACAAAGCCAGCTTTGGCAGCAGCTTACCTCTGGGGAATTCCAGTTTCACTTTTAGTCCCCTGGCTTGTGAGAGAGTTTTCCTTCTCCTTGCTTGCCCCATGTGATGCATATTAATATTTATATTATACATATCTATGTGTGCATGCATATATATGTAAGAATACCTTCATATATGCATATACATATGTTACTTTTCTGTTGCTCTGCAGGGTGACCACTGCTTGGTGTATTAGTCCCTCGTACTGTGGGAAATGGGAGACATTCTCTGGTTTAACATAGTAGATTTCTAACAGGCAATAACGGATCTTTACAATTCTCTCTCTCCATTTTTGGGTCCTCCTTGAGTCTCCACCTGGAGGTTATCAAGATCCCCCTTGCCCCGTTCTGTCTCCCATCCTGGACCCTGCCCTGGGCAGCATTTGTCCATGGCTCATCTTCCCCACCACACTGGTATATACCGCTAACAAAAGGCTTTGGGTGCTTTCTTCTTGGGACAAAATTAGTGTGGGTGTGCTAGGGAAATAGAATGTTCTGGGGGACAGGACCTGCCTCAGAGCACCGAGTGGGCTGAAGCAGCAGTTCTGGAGGAAAGAAATTGGCCTGAATTTCCCAGGCAGAGAGCGGCAAGAAACCAGTGTGGAGGAACTGACAGCCTGAGGTGGAGACAAGACCTCAGCAGCTTCCCCCAGGGGAGGCAGAGGCCCCCAGGTGTCAACGGCCAGGGGATTCTGTATCAGATCAGGCAGAGCTTTCCAATAGGCAAGGCCATGCCAGGAGGGTGTGGGTTGCCTCAAAGGTGCTGCCTGCTCACCTGTTGGGTGTCTGCACAGGGTTCTAGTGTCCTCTGGCAAGGTGGGAATGGAGCACTCCTAATGGGCTAGGTAGGTGCAGCCCATGGGGCCAGGTGCCTTGCTTGGACCACTCTGGGTCACCAAAATCTGGGCTGTGCTGGTCACACAGGCCCACCGGCTGATGTCCATCCACCCCTCAGGGCCTATGCGGACAGGCAGTACATCCTGGGCTTTATATTATAAACCAGGCAACCACTCAGAATTTACATGTGCATGACTCATCTGGGCGTTTGATGCGGATTCTGCCTTGCTAACGAGCTCTGGGCGATCTGGATGCTGCCAGTCCCCGGACCACACTTTGAGTGGCAGCTCTAGGATGGTGGTTCTCATCTTGGCCACGCTGGGACTTCTGATCCTGGATCTCACCTGTAGATGTTCTCAGTGCCTGGTCCAGGTGCGGTTTGGATGCTGGGAGGTCTAGACCCTGTCCCCCTCTTCCTCCTCCCCTTCCTCCTCCCCTCCTTCCTCCTTCTTTCCCTGTCTTTCAGACCCCTCCCCTCCCACTCATGCAACAAACCCACGAGGCGCAAGGTCAAGGAACACCAAAGCAGACAGACTAGCCCTTAACCTCAGGGGTCCTAGGTCTAGGGGACAAGACCTTTCCCCCTTAGTCTCCCCACTTTAGGCCCAGGGTGCTTGACCTCGAGATTCCGGTGGGATCCCCTCCCTGCTCTGGACTCTTAGAAGGGCCCCTTCTATCCCGTCTCATGCACTGTAAGTGGCCATATAGCCCCAGACCCAGTGTTGTGGGGAGCAGCAAGCCACCGGCGGAAATTTTGGGGTATGTGTGGTCTGTGATGTAGTGTAGACAGTGCAGTGATGAATCCTGGCTGACACAGGGATGGTTTCTGGAACAAGGGGCAGCCTTTTAAAAAGGCAGAGGGAGGGAGGGCAGGCAGGAGCCTCAGGGTCTGTCCCTTCCCCGGGCCCCTTCCAAGGTGCTGGGAGGGGCCTATGTCTCAGTACAGTCTGCCAGCAGAAACTACTTTCATGTTCCTTTTGTTAAAGTGCCCCTGCCTCCCCTTCCCCACCCCCATCCCCCGGCTGAACTGTAGATGCTTGGGCCCCAAAATTCCTGGACTGGGTGCTGCTGGAATGGGGTCGCTCCAGAAACACTGAGCCTCGTTACCCCCAGGGCTGGAACACTTTGCAACTTCTGCAGGGAGCCCCTCCAAGTCTCGCTTTGGGCCTTCTCCCTCTTCTGCTCAGACCTCCCTCCCTGCCATCCCACAGCTTGGGGGTCCTACACGTCTAATCCAGCCCTTTGATTCAACCCTCAAACTGCCCTCTTGCAACATAGGACCGGGCACCAGGGGAGGGCGGGGCTTTATAAGCAGGACTTCTGTGTTAATCTGGCTCTGCCCTTTATCTGCCTTGACCGTGGGGGGAGGGACTGGAGCTTTCTAAGTCACAGTGCCTCCTTTTAGGTGGAGGGTGGAGTCTCTTGATACCACTTCTTCCCTTCCAGTTTCTGTGGCTATCTGGTAACCCCCCCCCCCCCCGCTCCCCGCCGCTTACCTGCTGGTCAACACAACAGCTGGAGGGGGCCATCAGCGTCATGCTCCTGGCCTCTGCAGGTTCGGGGGAGGGGGGCAGCTCAGCTCTGCAGTGTGGGGGCCTCAGGGAGGAAGGCCAGAGAGGCTGGGGTGGTCAGAGCCATCCAAGGTGTCCCACAGGCCTGTCTGGTCCCATGCTGGGCCCGGCTGGCTGACCGGCGCTTAAGTACTGTGTGTGGCTGCTGGGCACGCTTTGGGCTTCTCACAGCAGGAGAGCCGGGCTCTGAGTGTCCCTGGAGGAAGCTGGTGGCCTTTGGTGACCCAGACTGGAAGTCCTGGGGCAGGGGTCCACCGGGGTCTGCAGCTGATGTGGTCACAAACTGCTGTGGACTCGGCCCTGCTGAGCTTGAGATGAAAGGGGCGGGTGTTTCTCAGCCACTCAGGCGAGACAGAGACGAGACCCCCCGGCGGGGGGGGACACAGACAGCAAATGGGGCTGGAGACAGGCTTCGGCCTGAGATGAACCTAGCCAGTGACCCAGCAGGGGACGGTGCCTCAGACAGGCCCCATGGGCACCTCGCTGTGTCAGGCTATTTTCTGATGGTGGACAACCCAGGTCCTGTCTTGGGTGAAGACAGAGATTTTAAAGGCGGCTTTCCTCGACAGCACGGCTTCTTCTGGGCCAAGTTGGCTTGTCCAGTGGGAGCTGAGAGGAAGACGGTTGGACACTGGCCCAGACAGAGAGCCCGGCCGTGACAGGCGCGGGGGGCCGGGGTCTGGGGCTGCGCCCTGGGGACAGGGGAGGCATGTGGTTGGACAAAGGACGCCTGCCCCCACTCCATTTGTAAATGAGTTTTCAGAGAAACCCTTACACAAGTGTAAAAGCCTTTAAATACACTTAGCTACGCATTTTACAAGCTGCCACTATTGGTAAGAATAAAATTCCATATAAGAAACATCGGCTTTGGGCAGAAATACCCTCCAATCAGCACATGTTCATTTGGTCACTTGCTGCGGAGCCTGAAGGCGCATGGAGGGGTTTGTGCTCGGCAGCCACTCCCTGGGCACCTACTAAGTGCCTGCTCCTAACTCTGTGGCTTGTGAAAACTTGGGATCCACACAATAGTCTTCAGTGGGAGTTCTCACACACTCATTTGGCAAGAGCCCAGAGAGATTGATAACATGCTCCAGGCCACACAGCCGTGATAGAGCCAGGAGACCCAAGTCTGAGAGCCCTGGGGTGGCCCAGGGCTGGGACTGGGGGCTGGAACCAGCCGCTCAGAGTCGCTTGACCTCGTGATGTTGAAACAAAGAGGAGGCCCAGGGTGAGGCCCCTGCCCTGGGCTGGTTGGTCCCCTAGCCACCCGTTCTGCTAGTGGTCTGCCGACTCTGCACCTGGCAGGCCGGCCCTCTTTCTGGAGCTCCCTGGGGCTGTGGTACGAAATTACCACCCACGGGGTGGCTCAGTACAATGGAAATGTATTGTCTCCGTCAGCAGACCAGAGTCCTAGGGCAGGTTGTGGGCAGGGCTGGCTCCTTCTGGAGGCTCTGAGGGAGAATCCGTCCCAGGCTTTCTGCGGGCTTCTGGTGGTTCCCGTGGTGTCCCTGGCTTGTGGCTGCGCCCCTCCGCTCTCCTTCTCACAGGGCGTCCCCTGTGAGTCTCTTCTGCGTCTGTGTCTCCAATATTCCTCTTCTTTCTCTTAGAAGGATGCCAGTCATTGGACATAGGGCTCGGCCTAAATCTAGGGTGACCTCATTTTAATTATATCTGCAAAGACGCGCTATCCAAATAAGGTCACATTCACAGGTCCTGGGGGTGAGGACACAGACATATCTTTTTGGGGACTCTCTTCAGCACACTAGAGCAGGGACAGGAGTCTGTATGGGGCTGACCCGCAGCAGGGAGCAGTCGTGAGGGCCCTGGGGGGAGGGCTGGGCGGGGGGTGAGGCAGCTGGATCCCAGCTTGATGCAGGAGGGGCTCCCGCAGAGTCCACTAAGCCTAAGCCGGGACCCCCAAGGCTGCCAGGAAGGAGGGTTTCCAGGGGTAGGGGGTGGGGGCAGGTTCCACTCAGGGAGAAGGCTGCAGAGACCTAGAGGGGCTGGGGGTGGGGATGGAGGGCGTGGGGACCGGAGGGGAAGGGCACTGCCCATGGGTAGCACACACTCGCACCGTCCCTCTAGGCTCAGAGAGGAAGTGCAGCGCCTTGCTGCTAACTGTCCTGTGGCCCCTGTCCCAATTCTGCTCCTGGGACCGAACCGACCCCAGCAATGACATTGAAGATAGCCATCCACATCGGGTGGGGGTCCCCATCCTCAGAGGCCAGTTGGGTCCCCCCCATACTACATCCTCTGTCCAGAACACTGTCCTCTGATATTCACATGTACGGCTCCCTTTGGCCCAGTGTTCGTGAAGCTGTCACGGCTCCTGGCCACCCCTGTGACCTGTCCTGTCACTGTCTCACCCTGCCCTAGCACCTCCGTGCTAGGTATCTCCTCCCTGCTCTCCTTCTGCTGTCTGTGTGGGTTCCTGTTTGTCCACTGCGGGCAGGGACCCTGGAGGTCTTATTCACTGCATCCTGTGTCCAGAGCAGGGGTTAACACTGTTTTTCAAGTGAAAGAGCTTTCTAGCATTTTTGAACCATCTAACAATGAAATGGCCTGCTTGTGGTAGTGAGCTCCCCATGGTTGGTGGTATCCAAGCAGTAGTCGGATGAGCCCTTGTCAGGGTATGTCAGAGGGATGAAAGCAGGAGGTAAGGGGAAGCTGAGGGCAGCCCCAGATGCCCTCTGAGGGGCTCTGACCCTTCCCATGCTCCCCTCCCTGTCTGTGACCACCTTCCTGGGCCATGCTGGGTAACACCCTCTCCCTTCCTGGGCCCCAGCCTCTCCACCGTTCTAGAAAACAAGAGGTGGCAGTATCTATCTGATTGAACCACCCAAATGGAAAAAGCTGCAGAAGGAAAGACCAATATTTATTCATTATCATATTCAGAAATTAGGCTGGGGAGCCACAAATAGACATTTCTAACGAGAGCCCGTCTGGCCCTGCCTCCCCGGCTCATATGCCACAGATCCCAGTCCCCGTCATGTCTTGCTGCCTCCCGCGACGGAGTTTGGCTCGAACATTTGCCAGCCGCTCTGGGTATTTTCTGAGGCCGTTAATGGGAAGGTGGGGGATCTGACGCGATCCGGGGAGCATGCTGTCCCCAGCAAGGCCCCACCCCAAGTGCCAGGCCTCTGTGTGGTCCAGAGGCTCCCCCTCTGGGAGTGGCCAGCGGGCAGGCAAGAAGGAGGGCGGGTGGGGTGAGGATGCCGGCTCAGCACGGCTTGGAAAGAAGGCATCCAGCTCTTCTGCCCGTTCTCAACAGGCCTTCGCCCCGCTTCTGCCCTCCACGGCTGTCTTCTTCCCTCTCCGGAGAGCAGAGCTCCCTGAAAGAGCAAAAGCCCTCCCTATCCTTCTCGAATCCCCCAAAGCCCTCCAAGCAGGCGCTTGACCCCACGGATTCCCTGAAACGGCTCTGAATGAACTCAGCAGGGGCCCCCAACCCACTGTCAGACCTGGGCTCCCCGCCCGCCAGCAGCAGCCGACTCTGTGGTTGGGTCCCTCTCTCCTCCTGGCTGCCCTCTCCTCACCTGGCTTCAGGACCCCGCACACTCACTCCCCCTTGCCAGGGCTTCCTTGTGCTTGACCTTGAGCACGGTGCAGTGTCCCGGGACGCAGTTGTCTGACTGTGCCTCCCTTCATTAGCCACAGGCTCTCTTAGTGATCCTGCTGAGTGGATTTAATCACCATCCAGATGCCAATGACTCCCACATTATCCTCCAGCCTGGGCCTCTGTCCCGACCTCCAGCCAGGTTTCTAGCTGCCTCCGTGACGTTTCTCTGGGATGTGAACCACCTCTCAAGCTCAACACGCCCAGCGCTGAATTCCCGGTCTCCCAGCCTCGCCACCTTTCAGTGGCTCAGGCCAAGTACCTTGTGCTCACCCATGGTGCCTGTCCCACACCCCACACGCAATCTGCAGGAAATCATCTCGTCTGCCTTCGAAGCACATTCAGGACCTGACCGCTCTCCACCACGCTCGCTGCTTCCACCCTGGTGCAAGCCACATTTATCCTTGCGCCCTGCAGTCCGTCCTCAGCACAGGACTCAGAACAGGAAGCCAGGGCACCTGGCTGGCTCAGTCAGTTGAGCGTGTGACTCTTGGTCTTGGGGTCGCGAGTTCAAGCTGTAGAGTTTGCTTCAAATGAATAAATGAATGAATGAATGAGTGAATAAAATCTTTAAAATAACCCAAACAGGAAGCCAGAATTTGTGACTCCTCTGCTCAAAACCCTGCAAAATCTCCCACTTTTCACTTGAAATGCGAGTCGAAATCCTTGCAAGTCCTGCAAGGCCCTGTGTCATTTTCCTGGCCCTCCTCCAGCGCCCCCCACTCACTCCCCTGCACCTGGTCACCATGCCGTGAGGAAGCCCAAGCAGCCACGTGGAGATGACCATGTGCAGACAGCTCGTGGCCAGCCTCTTGGGGAGCTCATGCCAACCTCCTCAGCCTTCCCAGCGCCCCAGAATACCCACACTCTGAGCCCACAGAATTGTCACAGTAAATGGTTGTTGGCATTTTAGGCTACTATGTTTTTTGCAGGGAGCCCAGGTCTGACAGTGGGGTGGGGGCCCCTGCTGAGTTCATTCAGAGCCGTTTCAGGGAATCTGTGGGGTCAAGGGCCTGCTTGGAGGGCTTTGGGAGATTCGAGAAGGATAAGGAGGGGTTTTGCTCTTTCAGGGAGCTCTGCTATCCAGAGAGGGAAGAAGACAGCCATGGAGGGCAGAAGCAGGGCTGAAGGCCTGTTGAGAACAGGCAGAAGAGCTGGATGCTTTCCTTCCAAGCTGTGCTGAGCCGGCATCCTCACTCCACCTGCCCTACGCAACAATGGATAACCTAACAATCGTCCCACGGAGGACCTGGTTTAAAATGTACTTTAATGAGGGGCACCTGGGGGCTCAGTCGGTAAAGCATTTGCTTTCAGCTCAGGTCATGATCCCAGGGTCCTGGGATCAAGCCCCACATCCAGCTGGCTCCATGCTCTGCAGGAAGTCTGCTTCTCCCTCTCCCTCTGCCCCTCCCCATGCGTGTGCTCTCTTGCTCTTTCTCTCTCAAATAAATAAATAAAATCTTAAAAAAAATAAGATGTACTTTAATGACATGAACACATACATGCATATATTATGCATAATGCCAGAATGTGTTAACATATGTGCAATTTGTTTTATTGGCAGTCTTTTTGTTCTGTTTTCCTATTTTGCTTGGCTCCCTTTCCTCTCTCCCACACATCACACCCTATGTCCTCCAACCGTGTCGCCTTATTCTTCGGAATGCTCGTGCAACCACTAATTAATGTGTACACACACATGTACACAGCTTTTGCTGGGGGCGGTCATTGTGCTGCAAAAATGGGATTGATATTATTCTCTCTTGTCTGTATTTTGCTTTTCTTATTTGGCAATTCTTTGTGAAAATCCCTCCAAATCCTCTGTAGAACTTCAAAATTTGTTCTTGTAAATAGTTGCCTAAAAATTCCACTGCATGGCCACTCCGTATTGGCCAGCCATTCCCAGGGCTGTGCTGGAGCCAGCACGTACTGGCTCGTGAGAGTCTATTGTTAATTTTTCAGGAATTTTGTGAGCCGCTTATTCAATGCAGTCAGCAAGAAGATTAAATTCCATAAACTACATATCAAATACATTCTATTAAAAAACAAAGGCAAATACTTAAAATGATCGCTTCCTAATTATCTTACTATAACTGATGCTCGAGGTTATGGACATCTACTGTCAATACAGTATAATGGCACGCTTTTGTGCGTCTCTTCCCGAGTTATGATCAGACACGTCATGCACCTAGTTTACAGGTGGCCGTGGTGAGAGGGTACACACCACGGAAATTGCCACGCATTACCCATTAGGGCTTGATTTATTGTCTTGGTGGTTGTCTAGTACTTAAGAAATGCTAACGTTGATAATGCAAATCAACGTCCAAGGGTGTCATGTTTGTAGCTATTACATTGGGAATCGCACAAAAAAATGGAGGAACGTTCTCTAAGGACTTGCAAACTTATTTAACTGGACAAAGAGGGTATTCAGGCCATGAACAGAAGAGTGAAGTCTCAACACGTCTTGGTTTCATTTTCTTCTTCCTCTTGCACTAAAACGGAATTATCCATGAAAGTTCACACTGGATCTACACTTTCTCACCACGGCCACCTGCGTTGGCTACAGGTACAAGAGTTTGGCAAAAACCAACAGAAGCACTCTCTGAGAATTATTTGACTATATAAAATTTATAACCAAGAGGATTGTATATTTTATTATTACTCGTAAACTCTGTGCCGCATGTCCTTTATGTTAGTTAATTTTATGATAAATAAAAAAATGCATGCTTTTGTCCCCCCTTGGAGATGAAATTGTTGATGACTTAACAGCACACCACTGAGTCTTTCCCCTGTTGATAAGCATCATTTTGCTCCCTTTCCCACTTGGAATTCCATTCCATCCATGCTGGGTCAAATGGGGTACAGCTTTTAATTTTAATAGATATTTTCAGATTGCTTCCAACAAAGGTCAGTGTGGATCCATTTCTAGCATCAGTGCACAAAAAGTACCCTTTTCTCATGCGGCTGCTAACGAGAAACTGACAGATTTATTTTTTGCCAGTCTGATGGGTGTACAATGGCAACTCTTTATTTCGCTTTGCTCCCCGGCCCCATGTCTGTGTGTTTGAAGGTCTTTTCATACATTTGTTGCTACTTGGATTAGTTCTGTGAATTGCCTCCTGGTGTCCCTTTTCCTTTTTATAAAAATTGGGTTGTTTATTACCTCTCGATTTGTGCATGCTCTCTATAAATTAAATATAAGCCTTGTATGTGTTCTCTGTATTTAAATCTCTTGTTCGCAGTGTTACCTTTTGCCATACAAAAATTAATTTTTTTGTTTATCACTCCTTTAGCTACACCGGGTGTCTGGTCCTGGTTAAGAATTTTCCTACATTGAGGGGCGCCTGGGTGGCTCAGTTGGTTAAGCGACTGCCTTCGGCTCGGGTCATGATCCTGGAGTTCCGAGATCGAGTCCCGCATCAGGCTCCCTGCTCAGCGGGGAGTCTGCTTCTCCCTCTGACCCTCTTCCCTCTCGTGCTTTCTATCTCTCATTCTCTCTCTCTCTCAAATAAATAAATAAAATCTTAAAAAAAATCTAAAAAAAAAAAAAGAATTTTCCTACATTGAGAATGTTCCTATATAACCCTTTAGAATTTCTTGCTGAATTGTTATTGTAAGTCTCTAATAGGAAGTTGGTTTTCAGATATGCCTAAGATAGGGGTCGACCTTTCTTTTCCCCTGGATGGGTACCAGTCAGTATCATTTGTAAATACTTGTGGCTCAGTCAAACAATGATAATAACTATGTATTAATTAATAATTCCTCACTGTATTGAAACACTACTTTTGTTATATTAAGTATCATATATGCTCACTTATATTTCTGTATTCTAATCTATTTGTCTAGTCTCAAGCCAGCAGCATATTGTTTTGATCATAGTGTCTTTACCGTATGTTTGCATCCAGAGGACTTTGGGAAGACGGTACATAACACTGGGATGAGGTCATTAAGAATGCTTCTTTCTCTCTCTATTCCCTCCTGGTGCATTCAGATCCAGGAGGCTCCGAGTGAAAACTGTGGACACAAGATGGAAGCACTTGGATCCCTGAGTCACTTTGTGGAGTGGAGTTTCCCTGTAGCTCAGTCTGATTGTACCATCTTTGCATGAGGGATGGAGGAGCCTTTATTTTGACCTCCGCGTAGCCTTATCCTGTCCTGACTTACGTCGGTGTTGAGGCATCAAAAAACTAAAAGATACGGCATTAGCTTAGTGGCTGGTGGCAGATGCCAAGGAAACACTGGATCTGGGGGTTGGGGGTCAGGTTGTGGATGGTGACACATTCACCTAAGTCACCTCTGCATGAACCCATACCCTATTAAACTTGCAACATGAAAACAAGAGGGGAGAGAGCAGGAGAGTAGGAGTGCGTCTTGGCTGTTGACGACACTCAACAAGATTTTGCAAGAAAGACATGAGCTCAAGAAAGAGGTGGCTGTTTGTGAGCAGAAATAAAGACAATAGAGAAATTCCAGAAATCTGGGGCTTAGCAAAATTAGAAAGCCAAAAATAACTTGAGGGCGCCTGGGTGGCTCAGTTGGTTAAGTGACTGCCTTCGGCTCAGGTCATGATCCTGGAGTCCCGGGATCGAGTCCCGCATCGGGCTTCTTGCTCAGCAGGGAGTCTGCTTCTCCCTCTGACCCCCACCTCATGTGCTCTCTCTCTCTCTCTCATTCTCTCTCTCAAATAAATAAATAAAATCTTTAAAAAAAAAACTTGGAAAGGGATTTAAGGAGCGTTTGAACAATAAAGGCTCAAACTACCTCAGGGCAAAAAGCAGATTAGAAAAGTCCAGATAGACTCCAAGTGGCTGCCATTATATTGTGAATGAAACATGGGGACAAAATGGCAAGTAAGCAAAGTGGAGACCTGTATCCCAGAAAGACCTTTTGCACTGATGGATAGAACATGGAACTCACTGGAAACAAATATATCGATGTTTGCTACATTTTTGAGGAAACCGTATTGGAGAGGAACCCAAAGCTTGGACTAAAATACTCGACTGTTGACTGTTCACTAGGTCCCCAGTCTTCTGTGGGCAGACAGTAGCTGAGATCCCACAGCCCCCAAAGGGCATACTCCCGAATATCCGTTTCAGGTGTGGCCAAGGAGCCTGATGGCAGGACATAGTCAAGGGCCAGGGAGAATGACCAGCAAGGTACCTTTTCAGAAGGAGCCTAATCAAGAAAGCTTGGCCACCCCAGGGTAGGGGTCTTGGCCCCAGGTAGGTCTGCCCAGCAGGGTGTGGGGATTCTATACAGCAGAGATGGCCACCCGTCTGCATTTTCTCCACATGGGAATGTTCGTTGCACTTGTCACCATCCTGCTCCATCATTGAATATGGGGTCAGTATCAGAGGCAGGGCATGTCTTTCAGTTTATAGGTGTCCAGAGCAAGAGGAGGTGGGCACAGACCCTCTGAAGAGCTCTGTGCAGGTCACTTGCAACAAGAGCCGAGATTTCAAGCTGGATTCAGTGAGCACGGCAGTTGGGTTGACTCTCTCTCGAGGTGTGAGTGTGTCCTACACGTGGGACAAAGTGTGACTTGAATATTTGGGGACCACAGGAGGATGACTCTTCCTAGCTCCCTGGCAGTTAGGTGGGGCTGTGTGACTGGTTCCAACCAATGAAATGTGAGCAGAAGTGACACTTCTTACCTCCGGCCCAAAGTGTTGAAGAGCTGACAAGCGACCCTCGTGCTCTGTCCTTCCTCACCATGGTGACCCTGGAGGCCTCGGAGTGAGACAATGGTGAACAGGTCAGAGGGTGCCTAGGCTCCTGAATGGTGTATAATAGAGGGTTCTCAGCAACCCACATCAGATTTTGTTTGAATGACATATATATAATGCTTAGCTGCTGGATTTAATTTAAATTAGATTATTTTGGATTTCTCACCTATGCAATCATATCATCTTGAAAGGTGGCATTTTAATTTCTTCTGTTTTAATCCTTACACCTTTGATTCCTTGTCTCTGTCTCACAGTGCTGCTGGGTGTTCTACAACGTTGGACAGAAGCGGTGAGAACAGGTGTCAGGGGCTTATTCCTGATCTGAAAGGAAAGCTTTCAAGTTTTCAAGTATCAAGATCCATAAGGTGTTTTTTATACGTTTTTCATGGGTGTTGGCTATCTGGTTTAAGAATGTCCCCTTGTGCTCCAGCATTTTTAAACTTGAACAGGTGTTGACTTTATTATTTTTTTTCTGAGCCTATTGAAGTGATCATACATGTTTCTCTTTAAGATGCTGATGCTATGGGATCACAGTTATTGTTCTCTGATGTTCAACCAACCTGACGTTTCTGGGATACACCTGATTAGGTTGTGCTGAATTCCACCACGTGCTCTATTTTGATTGGGATTTTTGCATCTGTGTGATGACTGGGGCTTGCTCTGCAAGGGTTTGGTATCAGCATTCTTCTGGCTTCAAAAAAATGAGTTGAGGCCGTTTTATGCTCTTGAATGTTTATCTTATTTTTCCCTCCTGTTCTCCAGAAGAGCTTGTGTAAGATTGGCTTGATTTCTTCCTTACCGTTTTCATTGAATTTGCAGGTCCTGGAGTTTTCTTAGTGGGAATAACTTGCTTATGGATTCAATTTATTTAATAATTATAGGGCTCTTTAGATTTTCATTTTCTAGTATCAGTTTCGGGAACTTGTAATGTTTTAAAGAAACTTACCTGTTTCTTTTCAATGTTCAGGTGTTTTGGATATGAATTTTCCTCTTATCTTTTTTGTTTTTTTGGATGTGTAGTGGTGTCTTCTTTTTCATTCCTAGTCTGGGGAACTGATGATATCCCTCCTTTGTCCCAAACCTGCCCACAGTGCTCCACAGCCCATTCGATCAAGTCCAAGACATTTGGCTGGGCACCCGAGGCCCTGAGGGATCTGAAGCCAAACTCTGTCCCTTCTCCTGTGTGGTCACCCTGCCCACAGCATAAGGGGCGCACCTGGGAGAGAGAGCGCAGCTTTCCAGGAGGACAGTCTTCATTCAGGAAGGTTGTCCCCGGCCCCTCTCCAGCGCCAAGTAGGGGAGGTGCATGAGCGTGTGCATGCGTGCGCCTGCGTGTGTATGTTCATGTGTCTGTGTGTGTGTGTGTGTGTGTGTGTGTGTGTGTGTGTGTGTACAAATGGTTGCATCCTTGCCTGGTCCTCCTTGCCTGGGAATAGGGGCATGGGGAGACCCCACACGGCTCTCCCAAAGAAATCTCCATGTGCCCCAAGAATGCAGAACTTTCCTGCAGCAGCAAAAACAGTGACATCAAAATAGCTCCTTCCCTGCCCCCTTTTCTGGTCCTTTCCCCCACCTTCCCGCTCCAGCCCAGATGCTGGCTGCCCTGGGGAGGAGAAGGATGCGCTGAGTCTGGTCTCCGCCCTCTAGGCCCTAGGATGGGACTCCAGCCTGGGGGGTTCGGAGGCAAAACTCCGAATGGTATTTGAGGCTGGAGCTTTGAATGGAACTGGATACAGCGCCAGCCCTCATGGGCAACACTGCTCTGGCCAAATCGTTCGTGGAGTTGAGACCCGTGCGGAAAGAGGGTCCGACGTGGCCCCCGTGGGTGGCAGGTATGGGAGGCACAAGACCCCCCTTTGCCCAATAAGGGTGTCTCTCCCTCCTGGAGAGCAGGGGTCCGGCCCTCCTCCGAGAACCCACAGGATGGCACTCGGTCATCTAGGGCCACCTTCTGAGCCAGGGATGGGAATCCACCTGCCAGCTCAGGCACAGGGTTCAAGGAGATAACAATGTGCAGCAACTGTCCCCAGCCCATCCTTTGTGCTCACAGCTCCAGCCACCACCCAGGGGACCGGATGGCTCTGTCTCCTTTCCCACCTGCTCTTGCCCCTTGGGAGGTGGTCCCCGTCTGGCATCTCCATCTGCCCTTGGGGCTGGACCCCTAGTGCCACCCTAGACAGCTCCTCAGCTCAGCCTCCCGGGCCGAGAACGGAATAATCACGAAGGCCGGTTCCCACGAGTGCATTTGGAAACGTTAAAGCACGTTTTAACACTGGGAACAGTTGACATGACACTCCTTTATTAAAACCTAAGGACATCTTTATAAAAACTACTGTATATAAAGACAAAAGCAGCGTAGCGCAGTGTAAAATACATTATTATTATTATTACATTATTATTATCAGGAATATTGTTGGTTTTTGGTTTTCCCGGTTATCAGCTCTCAGGGAGACCCTGTGCCTGCTCACGGAAGTCGGGGTGTGCAGGAGAGAGGAGCCGCCCTGTCCGACCCTCACCTGTGTGCCCTAGCGTGGCCGACCCTGGCGTGGACGCACCTGCCTGGGGGGGCGGGTCCTGGCTTGTTTAGGCGACTGAGCCCCTCCCCCTCGGCGTCCCACTCAGTTATTACACCTGACCCAGACTGACTGCTTGCCGATCTGATTGTGACGCATCCCATCAGCTTGAACATACAGAAGTGGGGAGAAACAGAAAGAACACACGTGAGAACCCAGGCGAGGCTCCAAGAAGACATTCTCTCAGGTCACCAGTTTGGTCCCACTGGATGCCCCCGGTGGCAGTGCCAGCTGCGACTTGCAACCACGTGCCCCAGAATTTCACCCACACCCAGGTTCGTCTGACTTCCATGGGCTCCTGCGTATTTTGTTGGATGGTGTAGGGCAATTCACAGGGCACCTCACTGCACAAACCTGGGGGTTGCTGTTCCCGATGCGGTCCACAGAAATGCTGTTCCTGGGAACCCATGACCATTTCCGTGACCGCGTTGTGAATGATGCCTCTGGGGGGTGGGCCCTGCCGCAGCCCTGAATGTCACCCTGTCAAGGGCAAACATATCAGGGTTTTGATGTAAAGATAGGAGTTTTTGGTACAGTGTGACTAAGGGTCAAAGTGGCTCACTCAGCAGGCATCTCTCTAGCACCATCTGGCAGGGTCCTGGGAACTTGGGTGGGGACAATGCCACCTCCAAGGCCACTCTCACGGAGGGTATAGGTAGGTGTTGCCTGTTTGCTTTGGGGATCTGGGCGTTCCTAACTGTTAGGCACAACTAGTCACTTCTCAGGGGATCCCAGCCTCTCCCATGGACACACGCATGTTCCCTGACATCTCTGTGTTTGGCAGGAACCACGCCCAGATGCGTGCTGGGTTCAGAGCTGGATAAATATTCGTTGAACAGATGAAGGAATGCATGCATGAGCGAATGGATTTTCTAGGCTCTTCTCTCTCTCTCTCGCCTGACCGCTCAACTTCAACATCTGTCTTTCAGGCCACAGACCCCAAGGTTGTATCCATTCCCTTGACTGCCGTCTAGGGCTGTGTGTGCTGCAAGGCAGGCTGGGACCCTCGTGGGGTGTCAGTCACACAGCAGGTGTGTGGTCTTTATGTTCTGGAGGGTAAAGGGCATCGCCGCAGCCTGGTCTGGTGATGGGCTCTGGGGGTTGCAGGTGGCAGTGAGCACGGTGTCACCACTCACTCGGGGGCTGGCTGCCCTCTGACCTTACAGCTGGTTTGTGGGGACCAGGCAGACACCATCTGATACTCACCAGGTAAGCGGCAAGGTCAAGAATTCCTGAAAGTCACCTCTATTATTCCAACCTCAGGTTCCCATAGCAGACGACGGGGGTGGGGAGGCATAGACGTCTCTCTGTGATGACACGGCTGCCCCTCGACACTGACAAGAAATGCCCCCAATAACTCCCCTTGGGGCTGTCACATGAATTTGGATTGTTGAGGGATCTACTAGACTCTAGTGGACACGGTGGGCAAGATGTCAGCTGGGCTGGCGGATGGGGCCTGGGCTGGAGGGACGGCGGAGGGTCTGGGGGTCTGCGTGGGAGACGGTGCCAGGCACGGCCACACCCACAGCCTCGCTGTGACTGAAATGCTCTAGAGAGAGCCTTGGATTTGATGGTGAGCCAGGAAGCGTCTCTCGGCCCCACTCCTCACCATGTCCCTGATGCCCCCACCCCCCAAGCCCTTCTTTCCAGCCTCGGGGCCACACCTGAATGGTGTTTTGGACAATGAAGGGAAGGACCACCCACCCTCGTTAGCGGCCTGCCTATTTTTCTAAAGTATCTGAGACCGCAAGAGGGTCCACCTGCATGTGCACGTGTCTACGTGTGCGTGTGTGCATGCGTGTCCCTATGCATGTGGGGGTGCACGTGCGTGTGTTTTCAATTAAGGCCTGTTTCATACTGGTCCTGGTCAGCGTCAGACGGCCCCCTGGCCCCTGGCAGCTCCGGGCCCGTCTGCAGGAGCAGGCTGCTCCTGCCTGAGGCTCAGGGCGACTTCAGAGGTAAAGGTGAGGGCAGAGGGCCTGAGGATGCTACCTGGTATTGGTTCTGAATCGGTTCCAAAACACACGGATCACACCATACACCGGCGAGAGGAAAAGCGTCAGCTGCTTGTCCATGATGCACCGTTCCCAGTAGGAAGAGGTCCTTACAAATGGAAGTCAGGACACAGACCGGCGTCGGGTACAAACTCCTCGGTAAGGTATGTTGTCTTCTTCTTTCTCTGCTTTTTATTTTTCTTTTTGTACTATGATTATTTTATTGTTACAAATTACGTGGTGATAGCCAGAAGCTTGCAGTAGAAAGTAAACATAGGCAGCTTGAAAAACCGGGTTTGGGAGTCACTAAAAAACACTAACTCTGGAAATCTCTACTTGAACTTGTCACTACCCTGTGTCTTATTCTCGGGGACACTCTACCGATTGGCATGGTGGCCTGCCACAGTAGGGGGGGACAGGATTTTGCTGGGGCAAGCCGGGCTCCTGCAGGGTTTTGAGGAGCCCTGGACGTTGGGAGGGACGGCCCTGCGCACAAGTGCCTTCCCTGCGGCTGCCCTCCACTCGGGGCGCTCACAACCGGCGCCCCGTCTCACCCCTCAGCCACGGAGAGAGCCAGTGACCATTGTTCCCTCCTTCCCACGCACCCCCTGCCCCCTGACAGGTGGCAAACAGGCTCGGAGAGGAGCGAGGAAGGGCCTCTGCCCTCCGCATACTCTGTCCCGCACTGGCCGGCTGCGTCTGTGATGTCTTCTGAGCTACACGTGGGAAGCCTCCAATTCCAACAGAATATTCTGTCCCAAGCCCCACGGGGTTATCAGTCACTCCCGAGAAGATTGCTGGCAGGGGCCAGAGGCCTGCAAGTTGTAATTCTCGGGGCTGCCAATCAGGTGGGTCCTGGCCCAGGCTGGTCTAAGTGAGAGTAGCCTCCGGCTCAGGCAGTCCGGCCAGGGAGGCAAGGCAACCAGCTCCTTCCCACCAGAAGAAGCACCCCCTGTGGGATCAGCTGTGTGAGCGTCACCCTGGACCACAGGAAGCCAGAGATGCCAGCCCCCTAATACCTGGTCTGACTCCTTCCTCTCACCGAGGGGGAAACTGAGGGCGGAGAAGGCACAGGACTGGCCCGGGCTCACATCACTCTTAGTGCAGAGCTGATGTCACAATCCAGGTCTTGTGCCCCCTCCCCAAACCTCGGGCTCCCCTGATTCCCGAGGCTCTGCACATTGGATTCAGGTGAGGGTTGATCCCCCTGGGCCGGAGGGCAGCTGTGCCCCTTTCCAGGGCTCCCCACAGTGTCCAGGGAAAGGAAGACATGCCCCTCCATACTCAAGACCCCAAAGTAAAGTTTTCCCACTTTGCCTCTGCCAAGCCACACGCTTGGGCACCCCTGTCCGGGGAGATGCATGGAAACCGTGGGTCTGGTCTGCCACAGCCTGCCTGGTGAACTGGGGCGGGTCACCGGACCCATCTGAGTCTCAGGTTCCTAGTCCACGAAATGAGGAGAGTCCTTTCCTTATGGAGCTGTTGAGGGGATGGAGAGCCAGGTTGCCTGGAAAATGCTTTATCAAAGGACAAGGTGTTGTGTCTGTGAGGCCTTACAGAGCCTGGACTCCCTCACCCTCAACCCCTTCTGCCCTCCCTCTGCGTCCCAGCCATCCTGGATTTCTTTGGTTCTTTGAAACCATCAGGCATGCTACTGCCTGAGGGTCTTTGTGCTGGATGCTCTTCCCCTGTGTCTAATGCCCGTGGCTGGCTGCTGCTTATCATTCAGACCTGGGCTTAAACATCACCCGCTCAGAAAGGCATTCCCAGACCACCCAGCCTTGACAAGCCCCTCACTAACAGATTGTTCTGACTGAATTCTCGGCCCAGCGCGCCCCGTCCTTATTCACGATTCACTTCTCCCCTGTCCTCTCTCCCCACCTAGCCAGCCAGCACCAGGAGCTGGGGCCTGCCCGCTCCCTGCTGTGTCTGGAGCGCAGACAGTGTGTGTGCAAGAGCACTGGGTCTGGCTGAGTGAGGACACGCCATCAGAGGGACACAAGTTTGCTGAGCCGTGTCCACCACGCTAAAAGCTGGGGGAGATCCGGTTATCACCAACACCAGTGGAATGAATGTGTCTACACTGGCAGTGTGGTCCTTGGGGATTTATGTGATCCTTTCCCAGGCAATGACCTTCCGTGTGTGCACCTTGGGCAAGCAGTGTGGGTGGGTGGGGGGAGCTCTGGTGACAGATGTTATAGGCATCCGGGTTTACGTGGAAGTCTAAAGAGGAATGGTTTCTGGAAACTTCCCCTGGGGCTTCCACAGTCCTCATCACCGTGTTCAGCACAGATCTGTGTGTCTGTCTATCCCACCAGATGGCAGCCCCCCTCCAGGGCAGGGATCAGGCCTGCCTGACTCATGGCCAGTCCCTGTCACTGCCCAGCCTGGGGCCTGACACACAGCAGGTGCTCAACCAGAATTTGTTGTGTGGATGAGGGTTTCAGGGCAGTGATGGTGGAGAACTTGGGGCAACAGTCAGTCCACTGAGAAACTAGTGGGGAGATGTCCCAGGGATTGTGCTGAGGGGTCCCCTGGGATGGGGAGTGTGGACTTTGGGTTCCTACACCCCTACGATCAAACAGAAGGGCTGGTTTCCTCGTGGCTGTGTGACCCTGGCAACTTCCCTTCTCAGAGCCATTTCTGCAGGGGGCTCACCACACCCCTCTCCCAGTGAGAGGGAGAGTGCATGAAGGCACGCAGCCCAGTGCCTGTTCTGTGGATGGCCCAAGATGCATCATCCCCTATTATTACATTGTTATAGGAACAAATTCCATAAGAACCAACCCTCACTAACATCTTCAAATCCCCAGGGCCCTCAGACGCAGCGGGGCAATGCCTCATGCTCACTGACTCTAGTGGGTTCACGGCTGCCAGCCACAGCCAGAAGTTTGAACGGGGACGCTGACCAGGGCCCCCGCCACTGGTGGCCTGTGCCCATTAAAGGACTCGGGGGGGACTCCAATAGAAACCGACCAAACAAACACACAAAAAGAACACCCAAATCACATCCACCCACACCCCCCCACACACACCCACACCCACACCCACACACACCCACACACACACACTCACATTCAGTATTGTGACACAGATAGGCCCACAGGCCACAGCTGGAGGGACAGGAGGCAAGGGGCCCACAGGTACGATGCACAGGCCTAATCCCTGTGGCTTGAATTAGCCGGAGCAATTTTGTGCTGGTCATCCTGAGTCCACAATGGCGTCACCTCTCAGAAGCCACCAGCCCAGAATGGGACTATTGCTTGCGGACAGGTGGCTCAAGAACCCCTCCCTTAAGATCCCTGGCCCCCACCCCTGAGTTTGCTCCTAATATTAGAAGTCCATGGAAGGGGCTTGTGGGTACAGGTGGCATTTCCTCCTCTGCCACCGCCGCAGCCACCTCGGCTCTCCCTGGGGTCTCTGTGGAAGTTGTTCTTCTTGGAGGCTGTGCCAGGTGCTTCGGGTCTCACCTCCCCCATCCTGAGGCACGGCAAAAGGGCTTTCTGGGGAAGCAGAAGGAAAGAAAATATCACACGGTGTCTCCTCCGTGGGGATTCACTGAGGACATTTCTGTTGGGCGTCATTGCCCAGAGAAGCCAGGTTTTCTCTGAGTGCATGACTTCTGGAATACTGAGAAATATTTGACGTTAAGACTGGAAGCCAGACAAGCAAGCCTGCCGCCACTGTGGCTCCAGTCAGTACCAGCACCCATGGCCCATGTAATAAGACAAGAAAAAAAAAAAAAGCATAGCATCTTAGGAGTGGAATAGAAGAACCTGAATTACAATTAATGGCAGATAATGTGCACAGAAAATCCAAGAGAATCAACAGGCTAATTATTAGAACAGAGTGTAGATACAGAGTTATGATCTTTAATCCTAGAGATAAGCAGATTAACTTATAAAACCAACAGTGTTCATCTGTCTCAACAGTTACCAGAGTGATTAGGTGTCTTAGTTTAGGTCATCCCAGTTAACACCTGTTGTTTTGACATAATTTTTAATATTGTTCCCCTTTCATGTTAGTAAGTGTTTTCATTTGGATGATAAACTATATGGTCACCTTGCTATAAAAAAACTAGAAAATATTGGGGCGCCTGGGTGGCTCAGTCAGTTAAGTGTCTGACTTCGGCTCAGGTCATGATCTCACAGTCCTGGGATTGAGCCCCACTACAGCTCTGTGCTCAGCAGGGAGTCTGCTTGTCCCTTTCCCTCTGCCCCTTCCCCACCTCCCCACTCATGCATGCTCGTGCTCATTCTCTCTCTCAAAGAAATAAATAAAAATTTTTAAAAACCTAGAAAATATTAAGAGCAGATACAGATACCATTCATAATTATAGTAAAAACCATTATGAGTCTTGGAATCATATCACTGGATGTGACCGTATCCTACAAAGCCATGGAGAGGAAACCAGGGTGCTCCTGGCACAGGGATGGGCCAGGACACCAATGGGCAGTGTCAGGAGGGTAAACACTGGCCCATGGGGCACTTACAGCTTTGACTAGCGAGTCCAGATGGCAGTGTGAATCCCCTGACCTATATCCATTTATAAGGGCAACTGCTCAGTCACAAATACTTACCTTTCCAGACTTCCTTGCAGATGGGGTGATCCCACAACCCAGTCCTGTGTAAGTGGAAGTCCCTTGGGAAGGGGATATGAATCCAGATAAGACCATGAGAAGAAGGGACACTCACTAATGTAGGTGAAGTGGAAAGCAGGGAGAAACCGGGTTCTGGTGGTGGCCCCTGACTTCTCCCCTCCATATCACTGCAGCTGGACTTCTGCTACTTGCACCTGATTATAGCTCTTAACTGATAAACCATCTTCGGCCAAGCTCCAGTGCAAGTTAGGAAGGGGGCGGGGGGCAGGGGGAAGTTGAGGGAGGGGCTCTGACAAAGCCAGCACAGCACATCTTTCCAGAGCAGGTGAGAGTCCAAGAAGCAGAGCCAACCTCCCTGCTCTACATCAGCAGGAACACGTGCATGGGCTAAGGGTTGGATTCTAGAGAACCTTCTCTGCTGCTTTCCAGAACAAAGCCAGGTCCAATGATTCCCCCCACCACCTGCTTTATCTTTCTCCATAGCATCCATCTCTATTCAGCACACCACAGATTTTACTTACTGGTCTAATTTATTGTTTGTCTCCCCCACCTAGAAAGTAAGCTACAAGAGGGCCAAAGTGTCTGTGTGTCATGTTCACATCTGTATTGCCAGGGTCCGGAACAGTAACATAGCCAGGATCTGGAATATAGCTTCATAAATATTTGCTGAATGAATGAATGAACCAAGAAGTTAAAACCCAGATGGACCATCTTTCAAGTTTAACATCAACAGAAACACTTTTTGAATCTATTTTTGAAATATAGTTTGCTTGAGTCCTTCTTATATAAATTACTAGAGGACACACTTGGGATAACCAAGGCCAAACGGGGTGAGTGTGGCAAGGGCACCAACAGAGAGAATCTATTGAACTGTAGGACCATCTGAAACAAATCCAAGGATTGGGACTATTATAGGCAAGAATGAAAGAGAAAACAGAGAACTGGGGTAAATAACAATAGATGGCAGGGTAGAGGTGAGAAGCGGGGAGGGAATTTATGTAAACTATGTCTCCATCACTTATATTTAGGCATCTCAAGAATTGTTCAGAGGTTTAAGTAAAATTAGAGGCACAACAGTAAACAGGGAAAATATCATAAAATATAATCAACTAAAATCATTTGGTGGAAGGGAGAGAAGGGGAAGGAAAATAGAAATATATTCTAATTTGGACATTCTTCATATGTGAGGAGAAAAACACCGTCTAAAGCAAAAGAGAATTAAGGGTATCATATCACAGTAGAATTATAAAGCTAACCACAGGATCAAAAACACAGCTTTGCAAATTGTCAGAAGACATATACACAAAAAATAAAACAAAGATAACAGAGACCATATGGCGGAAATTGACAACCCCCACAAAAGCTATAAAAGCAGAAAGCATATCACAAACCATGACAAAAGTAACACCAAATGTATTTGCCATGTAAGTAAATGTTAATGAGCTATACACACTGGCTTAAAAAAAAACAAAACACTCAGACCAGATTACAAACAAGATCTACTGAAGGTAGAATGAGTCACACAGGTTTCACATAAAAGGATGGACGGATGATGAAAATGCCCCAGGGGACGACTGTTCAACAACGTCAATGTATTTAGTATCGCTGACCCACACACTTCAAATGGTTACGGTGGTAAATTTTATGTTATGTGTTTTACTACAATTAAAAAAAAATTAAAGGATGGGCAGAAACATAACAAACAAATGCAAACCAAGAGAAACCAGGGGTCTTGATCTGAATATTAGATAAAGCTGAAGTTGGGGCAAGAAATATTGAATGAGAAAAAGAAAGGATCTGTGCAGGGATCAGGCTGAGAGTCACCACGAGGATCTCAAAATAATGAATGTCTATGCACCAAATAACATAGCCTCTGCATTACAGATTAAGTTGACAAAAGCATAATTAAAAAGACAGGAGGCCAAATACCTAATTAATAACATAGTGTGTGTACGCGTGCGTGTGTATGTATGTGTGTGCATGCGTGTATGTGTGCATGTGCATGTATGTGCATGTGTGCATGTACACGTGTGCATGTATGTGTGTGCGTGTGAGCGTGTGGTGCATGGGTGCATGCATGTCTGCATGTGTGGTGTGTGTGTATGCATGTGTGTGCATGCATGTGTTTGTGCATTAAACAGAATCTACCTTCTATTCGAATGTTTTTGGAAAAGAACACACAGAAAGTGACTATCAGTCCACAAAGAAAGTAAATTCCAAAATTTAAAAATCAGATAACATTCTCTGATCACAATACACTAGAATTTGAAAATATTTATAAGGAAAACCACAAAACAAAACTCTACCACCAAGAAATCTAAAAACTCTAAAATAACTCGTGACTCAGAGAGCCAAGAAATGAAAATTTCAGAATAGGTAGATAATAATAAAAATAAAAATACCATATCTCAGAACCTGTGGGATGCTCAGGTAATGCTCAGAGAAAAATTTACAGCTTTAAATATTGATAATTAATAAACAGAACATGAATTATCCAACTCAAAAAGTTAGAAAAGGCCAAATAAATTCAAGGAAAGCACAGGAAAGCAACTGATAAAACTGAAATGAAGTTAAAAATGAAGGAAGGAATAAATAAACCCAATTTCGGGTTCTCTGAAAAACACTGAAACGTTAGCTGTTGGTGAATCTGGAGGTGGAAAGAGGAAGTGGCCACGTGGCAATTACCTATACTTCTGTTTTCCATTTCTACTCCTCCACTGTCCCTTCTTCCCTCCAGACAGGCTTTTGCCCTCGCTATTCTGCAGAATTTGCCCTGGTCAAGGTCACCAAAGTCCTCTGTGTTGTTAAATCCAGTGGTCAATTCTCAGATCTTTTCTTACTTGCCCCCTGGGCAGCGCTGACCCAGGGGTCACTCCTCCTGCCTCTGGGACACACCGGACCCTTTCCTGGTTCTCCTCCTGCTTCTCTGGAACCTTCTCAGGCTCCTCCCCGGGTCCCTCCCCATCTTCCCATTTCCTCTCCTCTCCACCTCCACTCACTCCTGAGGAACTCCTCTCCTTGCAGGGGCTCACTCTATATGCTGATGACTCTCTGGCCTCAAGCTCTCACATTATCTCCACACTGTCCACCTGACATCAGCAACTGGAGATTTGCCACACCTCTCAAACTTAACCTTCTCAGAACTAAAACCTGGATCTTCTTCCCCAGTCAACCTTTCCACGATCGTCCTGACCTCACTAAATTCAAGTCCATCCTTCCGGTTGCTTGCATTAGAGCCCCAGGGCTATCTCTGGCCCCCTCTTCCTCTCAAAGTCCACTCCGATCCATTAGCTGCTTCCTGTACCCCCTTCTCCCACCACAGGCTCAGCCCACATGGTTCCTGCAGGGGCTTCCTTGGCAGCCAGAGGGATCCTATGAAAACCTGAGTCAGATTATGTCACTGCTCAGCTCAAAACCCTCAATGGCCCTCGTCCCATCAGAGTGGAAGCCAAAAGCTTCCTCTCCATCTTCTCTGATCAACTCCCTGTCTTCTCTCTTTTATTCACTCCACTCCATCCCTGGTGGCTCCTTTTACGGGTCAGCTTGACTGGGCCAGTGGGGTGGGGCCAGATATCTGGTCAAATATGATTCTGAATGTGTCTGGGATGGTGTTTCTGGGAGAGACTCACATTTGAGTCGGCAGACTGTGTAAGCAGACAGCCCTTCCCAGTCTACTGAAAGCGCGAATAGAACACACTGACTGACGGGGGAGAAGTCCTTCTTTGCCTGGCTGTCTTCCAACTGGGACCTCGGTCTCTCTTGCCTTCAGACTTGGACCCATACTGGCACTCACACCATCAGCTCTCCTGGGTCTCCAGCCTGCCAGCTACAGATTGTGGGACTGCTCAGCCTCCAAGACTGCATGAGCCAATTCCTTGTAGTAAATCTCTTTATACACTTATACCTATATCTACAGGGTGTCAATATCTATACAGTGTATCTATATCTGCAGCGTGTCTATATCTGCAGCGTGTCTATATCTGTAGCGAGTATATCTGCAGCGAGTCTATATCTGCAGCGAGTCTATACCTGCAGCGTGTCTATATCTGCAGCGAGTCTATATCTGCAGCGAGTCTGTATCTGCAGCGTGTCTGTATCTGCAGCGAGTCTTTGTCTGCAGCGTGTCTATATCTGCAGCGTGTCTATATCTGCACCGAGTCTATATCTGCAGCGTGTCTATATCTGCAGCGTGTCTATATCTGCAGCGAGTCTATATCTGCAGCATGTCTGTATCTGCAGCATGTCTGTATCTACAGCAAGTCTGTATCTGCAGCGTGTCTGTATCTGCAGCGAGTCTGTATCTGCAGCGAGTCTGTATCTGCATTGTGTCTATATCTGCAGCATGTCTGTATCTGCAGCGAGTCTATATCTACAGCGTGTCTATATCTGCAGCGTGTCTATATCTACAGTGAGTCTATATCTGCAGTGTGTCTATATCTACAGCATGTCTGTATCTGCAGCATGTCTGTATCGGTATCTACAGTGTATCAATATCTACTTACATCTGTCCATTGGTTCTGTGTTTCTGTAGGATTCAGACTAACACACCACCTGCACCCATTTCTTCTCAGATAATCACATGATTCTTCCCTCATTGCCTTCAAGTCACCTGTGCCTGAGTCCCTCTGTGACTATTGTATCAAGTTGCACTCTTTCTCAAACTCTTTCCCTGTTCTCATACTGTTTTTCTCTCTAGCACTTACAGCACTCTAACAGTCCACAGATTTTACATACATATTTTAAAAAAATATGTGTACATAAAAGTAGCACTTTTCATTGGTTTTGGTGCACAACCATATCCCCAGGGCCAATAATGATGCTGGACGCACAGCAGGTGCTCGGTAAAATGAAGTGACCAGACAAATAATGAGAGAAGAGCAAGGGAGCCTACCCACTCAACTCCGTCCAACTAAATCAGAAAACCTCAACAAAATGAATGAATTTCCAACAAAACAGAAATTACCCAAAGGATCCAGGAGGATAGAATCTAAACAGACCAATTACCAAGAAGAAAAACTGTCAAATCGCAAATCCAAAGTCTATAATACGAGCAATGCAAATTAAAGCCATAATGAGACAGTATTCTGGAGCACAAATAACAGGACACATCCACATCCTTCCTGGCATCCACACTGGCAAAGATCAAGAAGGTTGAGCGCTCATGTGTCTGCTGGATGATGGCAGGGGGATGGGCAGAGAACCTCTGCTTCACTCTTGGTAGGAGGGACATCAAGGTCATTTCTGGGAGGCAGTTTGTGCAGCAAAGTTACAGATGCACGTGCCCTCTGGCCCAGCAATTCCACTTAAAATTTATCCTCCAAATATGCACACAAGGGCAAAGTATGCACAAGCTCATTCATATGCAATAGTGGAGCTTAGGATCAATGGAATGTCCATCTGTAGGGCACTGGGTTCAAAATTAACAGCTCCCCATACGTGAAGGATGCAGATATCAGAAAGGCCTAAGCAGCTGTCCAGGAGGGCAGTCTGTCGGCTGTCCCAACACGCCATGCTCACACACCTCCCATTCTCCCATCTCTGTCCCAGCTGTCATTGGGGTTTGTGACTTTAATCCCATCTACATGCTGAGGACTCTTCCCTGAACTGTAGTCTTGAACATCCAACCACCTCCTGGATATTCCCCTCACGTGCCTAGCAGGTGTCATTCTTGACACATCCCAAACCAAACTCCTATGTTACCTTCTAAACCCGCTCCTCCTCAGTCCCCCTCTCAGCTGATGGCAGCTCCATCCTTCCAGTAGCTCAGGTCAAAAGAATGGTAGCTGTCCTTGACTCCTTTGGTCTCATGCCCAGGTCCGACCCATCAGCCAATCTCATCTACTCAAAATACACACAGAGTCTCACCACTTCCAACATCGCTGCCATGGTCTAAGCCACAGTCCTCGAGGATTTCAACACCCTTAACTGATTTCTCTGTCCTTGCCTCCCTACAGTGTACTCTCAACACAGAAGCCAGAGTTCCCTGTGTTTTTTGTATATTTTCAATATATATATTAAATCTTCTCTGTCTGAAACTCTCTAATGGCTTTTTATTACCAAAGCTCTGGTGACTCTCCATGCTGCCCCCTCATACTTTTCTGACATGGCCTCCTGTCATGCACCTTTGTCTTCCTCTCCAGTCACATGGGCATCTTTTTGGTTCCTCCAACATGCCTGGGTGCTCCTGCCTCAGGGCCTTTGCACTTGATGTTCCCTCTAGCTAGACATCTGTGCACGGCTCATTTTCTCAGCAACTTCAGGTCTTGGTGCAGATGGCTCTTTAGGGAGGCCTTCCTGACCCCCCTGCACCCCCCAAGGCCCTGCTTACTGCTCACTACCATGCTCCTCAAGGACTGATGTGCTGTCTCCTTCATTTGAGGGCTCTCTGTCTTCCCACCACCCCGTCTGTTCCATGAGAGCAGGGCTTACCTGGTGCTGTTTTCTGCTTTATCTCAGCCCCGGGAACCTAGATGGGGGGGAAGCATGGAGTAGATGATTCAGACTCTGGCCTTGGGGACCCCATATGAAGGGGTAGATGGTGACATCAGGTAGGAAAATGCTGAGACAGAGGAAGCCCCAGGGGCCAAAGGAAGAGGAAAGTCAGAGGAAGCTTGCAGAGGAAGTCCACGTGGTTGTCTAGACTTTGCTTGGCTTCCCCCAGGGACAGGGAACTCACTACCTCGTAGCCCATTGCCCTTTCAACTGTTCAGTTAGTTGGAAAACTTTTATAATGTGGGTCAAATCTCTTCCATCATTCCCAGCTTGGTCCTCCCTGCCTCCGGTGGCCCTTCTGAGACATGGCGCCAGCAGCAACATCCCTGCTCCCTTGTCTTCACTCTTCCAGGCTGATGTGGAAATGAGGGTCCCCTTTCTCGGAGGGCAGGCAGCATCACTCCTGACCTTGGCCAAGGCCTCCACGAGGCTATCCCTGCTTCTGGGCCCCACGACCAGGCTAGCCCCTGTATTTCCCCAGAGCCCTTTCTCTGGAGAGCAAAATCTGCTCCAGTCACTGCCCAGAGGGAGATGTGTGGGGATGGCAGGCACGAAATCCAGGCTGGCGGCACCGTGTGTGCATGCGTGAGGAGGGGGGGCGGGGCATGCGGAGGGCCTCTTGATAACGCTGTTTCACAGTGGGAACATGGTATTGACTTCACTATTTTTTATGCCTCATATATACATTTTTACATATATTCTTTTATCTTTTATACAGAATGAAATATTTTGAAATCAATAATGTTAAAAAAATTGGTCATGGGGCGCCTGGGTGGCTCAGTCGTGAAGCGTCTGCCTTCGGCTCAGGTCATGGTCCCAGGGTCCTGGGATCGAGCCCCGCATCGGGCTCCCTGCTCTGCGGGAAGCCTGCTTCTCCCTCTCCCACTCCCCCTGCTTGTGTTCCCTCTCTCGCTGTGTCTCTCTCTGTCAAATAAATAAATAAAATCTTTAAAAAAAAATTGTTCATGGTTTCTTCAAAGGGAAAGTTTTGATGCCTTAGTTGGGCACGTGGGGCCTCTTCCCACCAGATCCCTATTCCTGTTTCTACATTTGTGGTCTCCACTTCAAAGGACTCTCCAGAATACCTGAGTGTGCTCCCACATGCTGGGAACACTTCCCCTTTGTCCACTTGGCAAACTCCTACTCATCCTTAAGACCCTGCTCACAGGGCACCCCTTCCACGCAGCGTGTCTTTGTGGCAGTCAGTACCACATGGCACTGTAGGGGGGTGGGGGTGGTAATGGCCACTGGCCTTGGGGCAGGCCTGGGTTCGGATCTCAGCTCTACGCCTTGCAAGCTGTGCGACCCTGGGCAAGTCACTTAACCTCTCTGAGCCTCAGAACCCACCTGATGCCACTCCAGGCATGTGGGACCATCCTCATCGCTGGCCAACAGGGACTTTCCCTGCTGTGGACACCCCCTGGCTGGTTGACAGCTCTGGCTTGGCCCATCTGGACACCACCAGGCCCGTCACCCCACTGCAGCCCCTGCACTGGGGGACACCGTGCCTCAAAACAAAGCTTCAGCAAAGGTCAACTTCTGTTCTGCTTTTGTGGCAACCACACCTCGGCCACGCAATGAGTGCAGGAAACTGTCCAGCTTGCTCCCACTGCCGAGAGCCACGTGCCCCTGTCCCTGGGGCTGCTGGTCCTCGCAGGCACTTTGCAGGTGGCCTGGCCCCTCATTACCAAAAGTCCGGCAGAAACTGGGGCCAGGCTCCCGATGTTCCTCTCACTCAGTACCAAGGCCAAGGCCTCCTACTAGGCCCTTCTGGAAGCCCTCACCGGTGGCATCTTCTGCCAGGCCTGCATTGGGTGCTGAGTCAGGTGTGGGCCCTGCCTTTGAAGGGCTCTGAGCCGGTGGAGGAGTCACACGGGGATCCCCAAACAAGAGCGGGAGGTCCACGCGGCATCAGGGGTGACGGCCTGGGGGCCCCAGCGGCAGAGCCTGGACAGAGGCAGAAGGGGGACTCAGGGAAAACTCTCGGGGAGTCGGTGCTGAGCTGGGGCCTGGGCATAATCAGGCAGATTAGGAAGGCGAGCGGGAGGCGGGCACAGCTCTGAGTCATTCAGAGGCTCTTAGCGGGTGGCACAAGATGCTCCTGGCAGGGGCACGTCTAGATAGGTGGCAGCCCCTGAGCACGTCCCCTGCCAGGCGAAGGCATTTGGACGTGATCCTAGGGCTCCGAGAGCAGACACGGGCACTGCTTCCTAATTCTGATACGGGCAGGAGTCTGGGCTGATGTGTTTTGGGTATTCCACACACAGTCTCACTGAGCTCTGCCTGCGAGGCAGGCACGTTATTTCCCCCATGTACAGACGGGGAGACTGAGGCTCGGGGAGGAAATGGAACTTGCCCAGGGTCAGTTGTCTAGTTAGCGCCGAGCCGGGGGCACAGTCTGGGCTGCTCACCCCTGTGCGTGGCCATAGCTCTGGTGCAGGGTAGCGGGCTGGCGGGCTGGGGGCAGGGAGCCTGCAGGGCAGTGTGGCCACTGTCGGGCCCCCTCCCCTCCCCCCCAGTGGAGAGGTGCAGAGCCTGGAACCTGGGGCGGAGGGCCCACCGGGAGGAGGAGTGTCTCAGCTGGTGTCTGCAACCTAACTGGGAAGATAAGACAGAGCACCTGGCAATTTGAATAACAATGAACGCTTCCAGAAGGCTGCGGAACGTCGGTGACAATAACAGTTAGCTGACAAAAGCAGAGGAGTCACAAGGCCCAACATGACTAATTGCCAGGTGAGCTGCAGACAATGTGGCCCTCAGAGTGATGATAGCTCGGTTTGCAGTTTGCGTGGCGCTGACTCTGCCAGGTGCGGAGCTAGGAGCCTTCAGCACGCCTTCCACCGCATTCCCATGGCAGCCCGGTGGGGGTGGGGTGCTGGTATCCACGTCTTACAAGGAGCAAACAGGGCCGGCATCCTGACTGGACGGTGCCGGGTAAGCCGGCAAGCCCGCAGAGGTGAGAGCAGAGTCTCCTAGGGCAGAGCTTTTAGCCAAGGAAGAGGCGGTCTTGGGAGGCTGCCTGGAGGACGTGTGTTTGTGTAACACAAGCATTGGGAATATGCGACATAAAGCCACGATGAGTAGCCCCTCACAATTCAGGCCCCCAAAGAGGTCCCCGTCCGGGTCCCCAGAAGCTGTGAATGTGGCCTCACACAGTGGAAAGGGAGTCTGCTGGTGGGAGTAAGTTGGGGACACCTCTATGGGCAGATCTTCCTGGGTTATGCAGGTGGGTCCAGTGTCATGATGAGGATCCTTCAAAGCGGGGTGCAGGAGGGCCAGGGTCAGAGAACGCAAGGTGAGGACAGAAACAGGTCAGAGCAGAGCCACGATTGAAAGCACAAGCCACAGAACGTGGATGCCTCTGGAAGCTGGTAAACGCAAGGGAGCAGATTCCCCCCTAGAGCCTCCAGAAGGAGTCAGCTCGGCCAACACCTCGACAGCAGGTGTTCCTAAGACTCATCTTGAACTTTTGGATCATGGCTTCATGTCATCCTTCCCCGTGTTAGGTGAGAGCTGGGAGGTGAGCTCGGGCGCGGGTCCCAGCTCTGAGCACCCAGTGTGGACGCGGCTCATAGCAGGTGGAACGGAGGGCAGCCCTCCTCTCCAAAGTGCCCCGGGGAATCCGTCATTGCCTGCTTACTGGGTCGCCAGGAAAGGTAGAAGCTATCCCAACAAAGATCTTATTTGTGGACAAACTGGAATTACTTTGCATTTTATAGGACATTGTGTCATTTGAAAAGAATGGAATGTGAAACTTCACTTTCTTTCCCTGAGAAAGAAGATGACTGTCATCCCGGGGAATGGAAGACCAGATGGATGCGGGAGCGAAGGGCGATGCTCTGGTGTCGGCTACTCCCTGCAGATTCCACAGACAAGATGCTGTGTCTGTGTTTCTAGCAGCACACCGACTGCACTGGGGGATGGGGGCGGGGACGGGGCATCATGGGAGCGATGGGCAAAGGGCAGGGCATCTGGCCCTGGCATCTGAGGCCAGGTCCCCACATCCTGTCGGCTGACCCTGCTCCTCTGAGGACACCCCCTCTTTAAGCCTCCAGACCCCACGCCTCCCGGTTTCCTCCTGCCTCAGGGGCTGCCCCCCCCGACTATTTTGCCAGTTCTTCCCTCCCCCACCAAGAGCTCCCCCACACTTCATCCTCCCCCCAGGCGACCCCCAGCCCCTCGGATTCCATGACAAGCACCCTCGGCCAAGCCCAAGCTGGGTTGCAGCCTAGACCTTCCCCTGAGGTGCTCCACTGGTCTGTGACCCTAACATCACTCCCTGATGCTCACAGGCATCTCCGACCTCGGACATCCCACGCAGCTGGTACCCAAAGCCACACCCACCCGAGGGGTCGCAGTTCAGAAAATCCCATCAGTATAGCCCCAGCGGCTCGGTCTAGGGTCCTAGATATCGCTTTTGGAGCCCCCCTCTTCCTTACCATCCCCTCCATTCCCCCAGCCAGTCTGGTGGGCGCTGCCCCCTGCTTCTGCCACCTTCTCTGCCCAAACTCCTGCACCCCAACTTTCCTTCTGATGCACGAAGGCACCAGCTCTCTCTGCCTCAGCGCCGAGGGCCTGGCTTATCTGGCAGCCCCGGGGAGCCTGGAAGGGCTGACGGCCGAGGAGGGCTGACCAGCCCGGCGCCTCGCAGACACGGGACTGGAGGCTGCTCCGGCTTTGGTGGCAGGGGCCGAGGGCCCGTGGGGAGCTGTGCCTGGCTTGGGGAGCTTCATTATCCAAGCCCTGTGTGCAGCCTTCCTCCCGGCCCTTCGCCCTCCTGACTTCCGGACGTTTCTTGGGGAGCTTGGGGTCTTTAAACATCTACATCCTAAAGGTTAATTTTTAATGCTGCTTTGGTAAATATTTGATGCCGTGGCTTTCACGAGAGAACGGCGTTCTGCATTAAAGGCCACAAAGGGCTGGGGACGCTGTCTTCTTCCGACCGCAGCCTCCGTCACAACCCCACCTCCTCTTGCTCTACAAAAATAAAAGACTCTCCCTTTGCCTCCTTGTTATGAATTTTTCAAGTGCTTTCCACATCCATTCTGGTCCCTGATCAGCGTCTCCATCAGCCAGAAGAGAAGGTCAGAGGGGTTTTAAGTTGAAAGACACTGTGGAAGCATCCCGTCACACAAGGGGAAAGCGGAGCCCAGGGAGGGACAAGGCTGCCCTAGGTTAAAGAGCAAGCCAGTGGCAGAAGGAGTCCGACAAGCAGCCATGATTCTGAACCCAGGGCTCTGCTGCAGGCACTAGGATCTGCAGGAGGACTCAGACTGTCCCTGGCCTCGCCCCATCCAGTGGGCACAGATGTGATAACAGACCACGTGGGCCTGGCTGTGTTGAGGGTGGGGAGCAGGGAGAGAAGACCTCTGCAGGAGGGTGGGAGGCCTCGGGGAGAAGAGCAGCCTGAGCAAGGTTTTGAGGGACGCGTAGGAGCTCACAGGGGAGCTGGGGTGGGGAACCCAGTGAGGTGACCAGGCTTGGAGGCACGTCTCCTGGGCAGAGATGGGGTCTGACCCATTCTGTGTACCCAGCCCTGGCCGGGAGGGGAGCCCAGGCTTTGGTCCATGTTTTGCAAATGCTTGTGAAATGAATGTGCCTCCTAGCTCCAGGGCTGTTTATACTTTGCCCTTGACCGTCCATGGCTCCTGGTCCCCTGTGCAAATCTCTGTGCTCCCTCCTGGCGACCGCTGACCTGATGCTGTTTTTATGTTATGGCATGCCTGGGCTGCCTCAAATACCCCAGCCTGTGCCCCAGGCCCCTTTCCTGCCCTCGGTGGGGGACAGATGTGGCAGGAGGGGCCGAGGCTGGAGCCAGGGTCATACCCAAGCATGTGAGCATGCACACAACATACACACTTCTGCACACACACAAGACACAGGCATCATACTACACGCACACTAAGCCCAAACCACAGAGCCACACTACACATGCACACACACACCACACACACCGCACATGTGTCCCCAACACACACAGCATATGCTACATGTGTACGCTACACCCACGTGCATCCTTATACACGCACACTCACGCTGCGTACACACTGCACACACACGCACACACACCCTAGTCTTTGGCTTTCCTGGCTGGCCCCAGAGCTGGGGAGAAGGCTATATATCCTGGGCAGTATGTCCCGAGGCCACCATCCCTCCTGGGGCCTCCTGCTGTCCACCTGGCACACATCTGTCCCTCTGGCACCTCCCCAGCTCCTGCCCACCTGGGACCCGCCCCAGGCCTCAGGATGCACGCTCAACCTTTATACGTCCTCACCGGTCGTGCACAGCCCAGGGCTCCGGCCGCAGCCAGCAACAGGCCCCACTGTGCCATGCCTGGGACCCCCGCTCCGCCTCTTCTCCAGCGGGGTCCTTCCTCATCTGTGGCAATACCGCACGTCACTCAGATCAGACCTTACAGCCGTCCGGGGTGCCCCCATTCCCTGCGCCCGGGTCCAATCCCTCTGTAATTCTGGCCGCACCACCTCCAAAACATCTCCAAATCAGTCCACCGCCCCCAGCCTAAACTACCATAGTCTCCTCCCTGGGGCACAGCAACAGCCTCCCCACGGCCTCCTTGCCTCCACACCCCCGTCCTACAGTCAGCCCTGCCCATCGCGGGGGGCTCTCACCAAAGCTCCCATCTGACCAAGTCACTCGCTGCTCAAAGTGCTTTGCTGCCCCGTGGTTTCCCTTAAACTAATGGACACGATCTCCCCCCATCGAGACAGCCGCTCTGTGGGGTGTCCTGCATGTCCTCCCCCTGCTGATGCCATCAACCATGAGATGCACCATCGCCTGAGGAATAGCTTTTCCGGGAAGAAGTAAGCAGCGCTGCATTAAATGGCCACCTTGGCCGGGGATACATCTGGACGTCAGAGGTGGTGATGAAAATGTGCCCCTCAGGGTCATGTGAGTGACAGTCTCCGGCAGGGCCCAGGTGCAGGGGGTGGCACAGCCGCTGGGCTGTCATAGAACAAGGCGTTTACTCTAGGAACCCCTGTTTTTACAGAGGGGCAGAGAAGGTCGAGAAAGGGGAGTCGAAGGCTCAGAGGAGGGTCCCTCAGCTGCACTGGATGGGAGAACGGGACCCATCCGCAGGGAGCTGGGACCTGAGGGGCAGCCGAGGGGGCCTGGGGTCCATGGAAGGGTCTTGCCTTCCATGTCTGCGGGATCTGCGGCCTGTGGTCAGCAGTCCGGAAGAAGAGCCGGACACAGACGGAAAATCTGCAGACACACGGGGGCCTGGGGCACCTCTGCAGCCATGCCTCCCTGGCTCTGAGACTTCTAGGGCCCAGTGATGCTGTCTGGGGCTTCCCAAAACTCAGACAACTCTGGCCGGCCTTACCAGGGCAGTGGATTCTGGGATATGAAGACCCCAGGCTAACCAAGCTGACGACAGAACAATCTAGCACAATACCCTTTTCTTGTTTGGTTGATGAGCTATGACATAAGCTCTCAGCAACCTCAACCCGGGGAGGAGAGGGTAGAGGAGGGGTTTGGCAGGGGCCCCTTTTCCTGTTGACAGAGTAGACAGAGACAGGGACAGGGGAGACTTTGGAGGTCCTCAGCACATCCTCAGACGGCAACCCCATGATACCCCTGCCACGGGGGATTATTTGCTTCCCCACTGCTGTCTCAGAAAGGTGAAGCAGCCTGCCCAAGGACACACAGCTGGGCAGCACAGAGCTCGTGCGAGTCCAGCCCAGGGGACCTCGGGGGACACCGGGGTCCTTGTTGCCACCTGTAGGCTGCCACACCCAGCAATTCCTGAAGCCACAGGTCCCAGTACTTGAGCAGGTTGGAGCCACACCTGGAGCCCGCGGCCAAAGCCATCTGGCAAGGAGCTCTCCCTGGCACCCTCCGGGGCGCCTCAGAAGTAACAGGAAGAGTACTCTGGAGGGCATTTATGAGGAGCCGGCGCCCTCCTGGCCCGAAGGCCAGAGTTGGTTTCCATCATTCTGACGGCAGCGGGATGCCCACGGTGGGAGAGTCTCACTGCGCCAACAAGCATCTATTCTTGGAAGCAAATGTTTTCCCAGTTAAGGCCAGAGTTTAATGATGGAGGGAATAAAGAAGGAAAGGTTCCTTGGTCCTCCCCGGCCCACACCGATGGAGATAAATTCCTGCTTCTCTCGCCTTGGGGTGCCCGATCTGGGAGCCAGGCCCGTCCAGAGCCCCTGAACTAAATGGTTTTGGGGACACATAACAGCTGTGGGCCCAGCCTCGGCTTCCCTTCATGGCAATCCTGTGGTCTCCACATTATCCTGCTGCAGCCCAGGGGGCAATCGGACGGAATTGCTAAGCAATTGATGTGAAGGAACACCCCCTCTTCTCGCAGGCAATGTTCCCCCAGCTTTGTCCAGGCCTCCGTGGAAACATCTCTTTGTTAATTGCTCACTCAAACTGGCATCTTTCTTTAAACAGAAGCCAGCCGCAGTGACTGGGTTAGGGAATCTTAATTGATTCCAAGCTAGTGTGCCGGCTGGGCAGTATGGGTCCCCCCTGGGCTGGGTGGCTGGGGGTGGGGACAGGACCGCAGGAGCCCCCTCCAGGATGAGGCACGTCTAACCAGGCCACCTGGCAGCGTGCTGCTGGGAATGGGGTGCCCTGTGGCTGAGCGCCGGCTCTGTGCCAGGCTCCCAGTGGGCTCCATCTCTGTCCACCCCCCGCCCCCATTTTCACGTCCAGGCAAATGGGCCTGGGAGGAGCAAGTGACTTGTCCAAGGTCACAGGGCCTGCGGATCCGGTTGGCTGGACTCATGGCCCTTGCTCGTCCACCACACAGAGTTGCGTCCCAGGCCCAGAGGCGGTGAACTTCTATCTGGAACTTGAGCTGGAAGAGGGCTCTGCAGACAGTTAAGTCTGGTCTAGTTCATGCTGGAAGAGCATCTTCAAAGAGACTTTGCCAAAACCTTCTCTAAGGTATATTTGCCCTGTGGCCAAATACATTGATTTTCCAGGTAAAGTAAGGGGCCAGGATTGATTTTCTGCACATCACTGGCTGGGGTTGTGCCTCTCTTATATTTTAGGCCCTGCACTTGGCCCAGGGCATGGCCAACCCTCAGCAAGCACAGGTTGAAGGAGTGAATTAATGGTGTCCGGCCGCATCCTCACCACAGTGCACACTGGTGCTGAGAAGCAAAAGCAGATGGGGTTGGCGAGTTTGCAAAGGGACAGCCCAAGATGTTCCCTCCGGGGACAAAGGGCCAGATGGATGACAGGAAGTTCTGACCCGTCCTCCTGCCTTCTCATCTCCCTTACTTTCTTTGCTCTGGGAAGGAGCATGAATCTCCTTTTCAGAACTACCTTGCCTCTTGCCCCGGCTACAGCCGGCCAGGATGCCTGTCTATGGGTGTTCCTTGAAGCGCTGGGATCCAGTTTCATAAGCCCGTAAGGACACGTTCGCAGCTCTGCACTAAGATTCACAGACCACGGGGCAGGCAGATGGTCGGAGGTGCTGAACACATGGGCGTTTGAAAGTTTACGTGCAGTCGCATGCCAGTAAATTTTCAATGACCAGATCTTGAGAGGATAGAGCCCTGATTTGTAACATTTGCTGCCCATTTCCATGGTGTAAGTACTGTTAACAGTGTTGGGAAGAGATGCACAATAGCCAACATTATGTAAGTTTCACTACACTGACACAATAGATAAGAAAAGCTCAAGAGCATAGATCGTAGGAAATGTAGCAAAATCACTAGGAAGTGATGATTTTGAATGTCTGTTACTTTTGTGTTTCATAGAATTTATTTAATTGTCGGCTTATAGCACTTAATTTTTATAGTGTCTGTATTCAACAACGGGCTCACAAAATTCCTAAAAAATTAACTACTAACTCTCATGAGCCAGTGCAAGGTGACCCCAGCACATCTTGGCTATGTTTATATATTTAAGACTTTTTTTTCAAGATTTTATTCATGTATTTGTCAGAAAGAGAGCACAAGCAGGGGGAGAAGCAGGCAGAGGGAGAAGCAGACTCCCTGCTGAGCAAGGAGCCCAGTGCAGGACTCAATCCCAGGACCCCGGGACCATGACCTGAGCCAAAGGCAGACGCTCAACCGACTGAGCCACCCAGGGGTCCCCATACATTTGTTTTAATGTGTATTGGGAAAAATATAACTCTTAAACCAAAGATACGATTGCTTAGAGCAAGTCTGAGTTGCTTTAAAAAGCGACTTGATTTAAAGCCAATTAAAAAGGTATTAAGTAAACAGTACAGGGGAAGGAAATACACAGACAAGAGTAATACCCAGGAGCTGAAATTTGGAAAATAAAAGTTGCTTTATGGAAATGCCTTCAGTTACCACCCGTCTTGGGGGTGCAGTAACATAGATGGGCAACCCACAAGAGAGGAAATACAGTTAATTAACAAACGAAAGGAAAGATGTTCAGCCTCAGCTAACAATCAAAGAAATGCAGACACCTAAAAACGAGGGGGGCCCATCCTCACAAGCTGCTGCTGGTGACAGTCCTCTTGGGAAGGAGGCTGGCATTGGTACAAAGAACCGTACAGCTGTCACGCCCCTCGACTCAATCATTTCCCTGCCTGGAATGTATCCAGAGGAACTAATTCATAAAAGGGAAAACCATAAACACTTAAAGGTGTTTATTGCTGCCCCTAATCTTCTGGAGTATGTTTACCCTCCCGCAATATTATTTGTCATAATAAAGACAATTGTAAGCTATACAAATGCCTCGCTGTAGGGGAATGGCACAGTTAATGCTAGCACGTGGGATCAGGACTACTGGGTAGCTACTAAAATTATATTTAGAAAAATTAAGTAAAACCACAGGTAATGGCTAATTTAATGCTAAGTGAATATAATTAGAATGCAAAACGATACATACATTGTTATTAGAAAAGTATTAAGCCACGTGCATAAGAAAGCAGAAAATGCAAAATGGCAGGGAGGCCAGTGTGGTTGGAGCAACTGGGGGAGATGAGGACAGAGGGATCAGATCAGGTTGTGGGCCATTGCAAGGACTTTGAATTCTTCCGTCTTCTAGAGAGAGGGGAGATATCCATGGGTTTCGATTTACATTTTAAAAGGATTGCTCTGCTGCTGTGGGGGGCAAAGGATAGAAGCAGGAAGAGATTTAGAAGGTGCTGCCTCAGTCTGGGCAAGAGGATGGACCAGATGGTTGGTTTCGGTAGAGGGGTGCGGAGGGCGGATTCTGGGTCCATTTTCCTGATGTCCCTGATAGGATGTGTGAAGCGGCCAAGAGTCAGGGATTCTGTCCTGAGGAGCTGGTGGGAGGGCAGAGGACACTGGGTGTGCCAGTTTGCAATGTCTACTGAATACTTGAAGGGCTGCCTGTGAAGACTCAGGATTTGCAAAGCCGAGTCTGGGGTCGGGGCGAGGTGGGTGCGGGGCACCGCCCTGAAGACAGACCCAGAAGTCAGGTGCAGAGGGACAAGTCTGGAGCTGGCATGCCAGCGGAGTTCCCAAGGGTGGGTGGAGATGGAGAGAACAGGGTCAAGGAAGGAGCCCAGGGCTCTCTGGTGCCTAAGGCCACGTTGATGAGGAGGGAGCAGTGAAGGAGACCAGTGAGGGGCTGGGAACCACGTGGGGTGGTACCCAGGACCTGGAGCTCCCCAAGGCTCCCCACTTCTCATTAGCCTTTCCCATCCTCTGGGACTTAGCCTGAGCTGCACTCTGCCTAGAGGGTCATATCTCCACTTCCAGAAAACTCCTACTCATCCATTGAAACCCTTTCTGGGTGTTGACTGCTCCCTGGCCAGCCAGTGCTCAGCTCAGAGGGGACCCTGAGACAGCTGACTGGTGTCCTCAACATCACAGAAAGCCTGCTACACCCTGACGTGATGCCGGGGGTGGGGGGCGGACAGGAGGAACAATGGAGAGCGGTTTCTGCATGCCACGATCTTCTGCGTCTCCTCTTGCTGAGCCAGACAGCACTGATTCTAGCATCCTGCTTCCAGGTGAGGCGAGTTTGGCTACATCACCTGCTGGAGGTACTCCAGGAATCAAAAACTGGAGGAACAAGATCTGAACCCAGGTCTGTCTGCCTCTAACAGGTTTTGCATCTAAATGTTCTGTTTCCTGCCTGAAAAAAAAAAAAAAATAGAGCTTTGTAGCAGGTGGGGTTGTTCCACTGAGGCAGATGGCTTCTGGAGGGAGTGAGCGATCCATCACTGGCCGTGCTCACCTGGGCAGGGATGCTAGATGCCCACATCTGGAAACCCTCTTGTCCTGGAGGCGGAGGGACCCAGCGTGAGATGGAGCAATGCTCTGAGAGGTGGAAAGAGAACCGCTGCAGCATGTGTGTCGGGGGGGGGGGGGTGCTCAGAAGCACCCAGTGGCCCGAGTCAGGGAAAGTGGGTCACTGACTACTTATGGCCCATCACCTCTCAAAGACAATTAAGGCAGCCATTAAAACAGTGTTATGAAGACTTAATAATGCAGGAACCTCGTTGAGACAGAATGTTGAATTAAAAACCCAAGACACACAACGTGATGTGCAGATGGTAACAGCCGTAAGGTGGAGAGAGAGCTGAGAGCTGCAGGGGACGGCGGGCTGCACTGGGCTGGGGTCTGCTCTCCGCCCCCCCCCCCCCCCCGCCGTGTTGTCCAGTGAGCAGGGCAATTTTATCACGGAAAATTAGGCGTAAAAGGGAAGGAAACCGTGACCACTCCTTGGTGGAGGGAAGTAGCAGGGGAATAATAATTAGGACCAGCCATCAGGACCCGTGTGCTCCGGCTCTGGGCAGCCGGGATCCTCGTCACCCTCTCCTGATGACCCCTGAGCTTCTGGGGGCCCAGAGGGGGCAAGAGGTTGCAGGATCTGCCCAGGTCCCAGGACTCAGGAGGGCAGACATGGGATTTGAAGTCTGGGTTGCCCGTGGCTTTCCTTCCAAACTGCTTCCTTCAGCCCCTCCCCTCTGCTCCAAGAGCATAGCTTGCTCGTTGTTACGAGTAAGAAAATCTACCAGCAGAGACCCTGGTGGCTTTGGATGTGGTCCGGTCCTTTGTTTTGGACCCTGAAGCCCAGTCTGTCCTAAGTACCCTGACTGATTCCTTCCGGTTGAATTGGGGTCTCTGTCTGGGTCTACAGTGGTCCTTGGGGGCAGGGATAGAGCAGAAAGAGAGAAGGCTGTGAGCCCCAGAAGACTTTCAGGGGGTCCTTCTGGCCTCTCGTGGAATATTATCGGTAAAGAGGCTCTCACCAGAAAAAAAGAATCTGATTATTCTATTAGAGAAGAGAACCTTGAGAGGATCTCTGTTCCAGGACGGCTATCCCCTGTGGAGACCCTGAGGGTCCTGACCCTGACCCTGACCCAGGCCTTTGTACATGCTCTTCCTCCCCTTTAGTTTTTTGCCTAATTATTACTCATCCTTGAAGATCATTCCAGCTGTCACCTCCTCGAGAAAGCTCTCCCTGATGCCCCATCTGGACAATGTGCCTTCTGGGCTCCCTCCTATCACAGCTGATAGCTCGTTGCCGTTGTCTGTCCCCAAGTCAGATGCCCGGCTCAGTGCCCGGCGCAGGATGGGGGTGGGAAGATTGGCTCCTGTCCCTGCTCCTCTCTGGACTGGAATTGGACCCCACACCCCGTCTTCCTCCCGGCCCCTGACCCCTCCCCCTGCCCTGGGTCCTGCTCTGGCTGGCACCTGCGGCAGAGAGCCAGTTCCTGCCCATAAGGGTCACGATGTGCCCAAGGCTTCCTGGGGCATCTGAGGCCCTTGAGCTCTGTCTCCTGACCCCTGCCTGCCTTGTCATGTCTGGCTCCCCAGCCTAGGGGACGAGGCTGGACACCTGGCCCTGAGCGGTCCTCTAAGCTGGCCAGAGCTAGACTGCCTGTGCTCAAATGCTGGGTCTGCCAGTAACCAGCTGGGTGACCCTGCACCACTTACCTAACCTCTCTGTGCTTCACTTTCCCCATCTGTAAAATGGGGATTCATCAAATAAGTGTTTGAGAGCAGGGGACGAGGCAGCCAACCAAGCAGACAAAACCCTCATTCTTACACTCTAGCGGGGGTAGGCCAGGAACGGAGGGCACCCTGTCTGAGTGCTCTGCGTGGCTCCTGCTTTGCTGTGATTTTAAATTTGCTCCCTAGCATCAAACCCAAGCATTCCTCCCTGGGCCAAGCATCCGCGGGGTAAGGAAGGACGGGCCTGCTGGTTGCTGGTGGAAGGGTGAGGACATGGTTCTGGAAAAGGAATCAACATTCCCTGCAGCCCTACTCTGTGCTCAGCACTGGGTGAGGTCCCCTCCTTCACCTCTCATCGCCACTGTCGACGGGAAGTGCTGAGACTCAGAGAGGGCCGGCAACTTGTCTGAGGACACACAGCCGATGACGCGTCTGGTCCTGGGCCTGTCACCCCACCCTCGTGGTCCTCCCTGATTGTGGAGCAGCCCTGCTGAACAAACACCTTCCTGGGTTTTCCCCAAAGCCGTGTGCACACGGTGGAGACAGGTGGTGAGGAAGCGGGTGGGTGCCTTCCATGTGCACAGGGTTGGGACGGGAGGAAGCCAGGGCCCCAGCTGGGAAAGACAAGGGTTCTGGGGGACAGGCCCAGGGTTTCCTAGTCCAGCTGAGAGCCCCAGGATTTGAAACTCCACCCACACGCAGACATTCTCTGTCTTCTGAATTCTAATCACGGACGCCTCCTTGGTATTTGATGTGATGCCAAGAAGATACTTGGTCTCCCTTTTTGTCTTCTGGCTTTCTGGAATTTCTCCCTGTTGGCTAGTGGCCTCCTACAGAAACCACACATCAAGGATCTGGCCCCAGAGCCGAGAAGAAAGTGATGCCCGAGCTTTATCGGGAGGAAGGTTCTGGGGTCGGGTAAACTCCAGAGACCCACGGGGGGTGGCCTATGAATAAGTTCATGAAGAGCCAGAGGGTGTTCTGGGTTAGGGAAGCAGGAGGTAAGAGCGGCAGCTGCTGCGGGGGCTTTGCTGCCGGGCAGAGGCCTGTGGGCTGAGAGGGGCCCTGTACATCAGGGCCCAGAGCCTGGTTCTGCCTTAGGCCACATGACATCTGCAAGCTTCTCGCAATTTTCAGGGTCACCGTGGTCTTTACTTGTGCTGTTTCCTCTGTCTGAAGTGGCTTTTCCATTTTGTTCCAACCCGGTGAACTCCCCCTACCTCACCGGCTCTGCCTCCACCTTGCCTCCTCCTCCTCCAGGAAGCCTGCCCTGACTCCTCCTTCTCTTGCAGTTCATCATGGCCTCACCCAGCTTCTCTGGGCACTTTGTGTAACTGCGGTTGTCCTCTGTCCTGCCCCATCAACCTGGGAGCCTCCTGGGGGCCGGGCATCCCCTCTACCTCTACAGGCACCTGCGGGACAGGTCAGAGCCTGACGCAATTTGGTTCTGCATGGTCTCAGGTGATGTGCCACTTTCTGTGCACACGCAAGCCCTGCCCTGGCTGGGGCTTTCCGAGCTGCTCCTCTCCTGCCTGGAGGGCCAGGTTAGCCAGAGTCCCCCCATGGACTCCAGAGATAGCCCCCCTGGCTCCCTAAGCTCCTTCCATCAATCCGAGCCCTGATATCTCAGAGACCACCATGCAGAGGAGCTCCCAGCTCCACCAGCATGGCTCTGTCGCCACTCCTCGAGGGGCGGTCCCCAGACTGGCAGCATCGGCACCTCCCAGGCCCAAACCAGATCATGCACATCAGAACCGGCAAATCTAACGAGACCCCAGGGGACTGAATGCCCACTGAAGTTTGAGATACACAAACAACCATCTTCCCAGGCCAAGTCAGGAATTTCCCCCTGAGCGCTGAAAGATTGAGAGGCCATGGGGGCTGGGCAGCCGCCTCTCCTCCTGTCACTGCCCCATCCCACACCCCCCGACTAGGCCTCAGGCCTCTAGGCCTGACCAGGGCCTGTGACCTCAGGGAAGGTTTTGCGGGATGAATAGGAGTGTTCCCCGGGGAGGTGTGAATTGGCAAGGGCCAGAGGGCGCCAGGCCACAGGGGAAGGAGTGAGGTGGGATGAGGCAGGCAGCGGCCTGTGGCACCGGGGTCAGGGTCCTACTTGGTCCTGGGAGACCTGGGACCGGGGAGATCTGGCTCCAGCCCACGGACTTACCGTGTGGTCTGGGCAAGTCAATTCCCCTCTCTGGGCCTATGTTTGCTCATCTGTGAAAGGGGACAATAACCGCATTGCGCTCAATTCCCACCGCAGGAGTCGCGGGGGTCAGCCAATGGAAATGATCATGGCGGGCGGCGTCTACGCGGTACGTGCAGCCATGGCTCCCAGCGCTCGGCCGGCTCCGGGTGTGGGTCAGAAGGGCGCCCCCTCTGCACTTCGAGGAGGACATGAGCCAGGGGAGCAGCGGGGAGCTGAAGGCCCCAGTCCCTGCAGGCCGGCCCACAGCGCAGGGACTGAGGGCCCGGGCCACACTGCGTGCAGGGATAATCGGGCCGCTGGCCAGTGGCTGGAACACAGCATTTCTAGAGCTGGAGCTGGATGGAGTGTGTCTGGGGCCACGGAGGGGGGTTGGGCGGACGTGCACCTCCTCCATGGAGCCTCCAAGACTGCTTTCTCAGTGGCGGCTGGGCGGCTGCCTCAGTCCTAATGCACTGGCCCAGGTTCTGACAGGAGGCTCCCCCTCCCCCCGTGGGCGAGCCCCCGACAGAGAGACCACTGACTCCAGGGTGCCACTCAGCCCTGGGGTGGGGCCCTGCCTCAGTCTCCACTTTGCTGGGTGATCCGGGCAAGCCAATGACCTCCGAGCCCCCCAGTTTCCACTTCTGAAAGTGGGGCACAACATCCTTAGCCCAGCGGGCAGACGGGAGACGACACAGTGGCATGTGGCCGGCCCGTGCAGGGCACTGGGTGAGTGCAGGTTGCATGTCCCCGTCAATTCTGGGGGGCAGGACCCCTACGACATTTTTCTACCCACCCGAGCAGTGACCACGAGGATTGACAACGTGGGGCCAGGTGGCGGGCCAAACCCCTCCCTAAGCATCCTCCCCTTTAATCCTCAAGGGATTAAAGGTATCTTCATGGGGAAACTGAGGCACGGGAGGTGGAATGACTCGCCCGAGGCCGCAGAGCCGGCAATCGGTATGGGCAGCTCTTGGACCTGGGCGGTCAACTCCAGCCCCAAACGGATGTGCTGCTTGCAGTCACGCCAGGGGTGCTGACAATACTCAAACGACCCGCTTGCGGCCGCGTCACGTGGGGCTGGGGGTCCAGTCGCGTTACAGTCGGAACAGGACAAGCCGTCTGGCAGGACTCTGAGGGCTGCTAGTGGTCTCAGCCACGGGCAGGGGCAGGAAGGGCCAGAGCGCCACTGACAAGAAAGCTGCGAACCAAGGGGCAAGGCGGCAGGTGTCCCCAGGGAGGCCACCTCAGGTTGTGGGTGAGGAAGGGGAAAAGCAGGGCCGCTGGGCAGGTGGGTAGGCGGCAGTCACTCTGCTGGAGAGAGAGCTGGGTGGTGGGGGTGCCGGGCTGGAAGGGGGCCCCGGAGGTAGAAGAGCAGGGGAGCCACTGGCGGGATCTGTGCCCGAGGGGGCCGCGTCGCCGCGATGACAGGGAAGTGCTCAGGGGGCTGCTTGGAGGACCCAGGGTGACAGTTTGGACATGAAGCGGCCCAGACACTGGCTCTTGTTCTGGGAGAAGCGCTGAGTACAGCCCGCCCCTGCCCCAGCCACACCCCTGTGCCACCTGCTGACACCCCGGCGGCCACACTCACCACAGGGTCACAGCCCTGGCTCTCTGCCCAGGACACCTGCTCGGATCTGCTCTGGCCGTGCCCCGCCCCCCATGCCACTGGCACCGCCCCTAGGCTGTGTCACAGCCTTCTGTCTTCCCACGGTGGTTCACTCATGTCTTGTGTGTCACTTGTCCCCTGTCCCCAGCACCCGGCACAGGGCCAGGATGGGGTGGCGGCCGGTGGGGTAACGAGCCCCCGTGAACAGTGTGAAGGAACATGGGTACGCACACCCTGTCCTTTCTGCTGTGCTCACGGGGGGTGTAGGGGTCTCTGTCAGCACACAGGGCTGCAGCCTGATCCCCGCTCCACCGCCAGCCGGTGACTGTGGGGAAGCCACTTCACCTCTCTGCCCTGGCACCGAGCCCATGGGGGTGGAGCAAGACAGAGATGGCAAGCGTGGTGCCAAGGGGCACAGCCAGTGCTCAAGAGATGTTGCGAGAACCATGGGCTCCCACCAGGAGGCCGGCGGGAGACGGTCTCGCCAAGTCCATCCCCTCTCCCCGTGGTGGGTACGGTGGAAGCCCAAGCAGGAAGCCCCTCACCCAAGGTCACACTGGGTGTCGAGGGCAGACCGGAGCTGGAAGGCACCAAGTGAATCCTTTATCCCCCATCCCCCATCCTCGCAGGCTTCTGATGATCTGTTTTTCGAACGCTCATATGGTTATGGGAGCACCATCTCGAGTCCGCAATGGGGGAGCCAGGGGGGACACGAAGAGCCTCCGAGCTCCGAAGTTAAGGGTCTCCCACTTAGACAGCAGGGCTCAAGGACTGCGAGCTCGGTCTCTGGTTTGGACTTGATGCACAAGCCCAGCAAGCTTGGCAAGCCCGTTGCTCAGGGAGGCACGAGGCAGTCCAAATGGGGGAGAGAGAAAACCATTGTTCACGTGGAAGAATCCCAGCTCTCAAAACACTTAGCCCTGTGTAACAACATTTTCCAGGGGTTCTCAGACTCCGGTACCTCAAGCACTACCCCCAGAGTTTCCTGGTCAGGGGGCTCTGGATGAGACCCAGGAATTTATTTTGACAAACACCCCAGGTGGGTCTGCTGCCAGAGACCCACATTTCAGAAAACCCCACCGCCGGGGCCAGCTCTGTTTCATGGTCTGCAGCTTTGCGTGGGTTTGCGCCTCTCTGTCCTTCTCAAGGTTCTCCACCCATCGCCTTGATATTACCCGGAGCCCGGCACGGGGGAAGGGCCCAGGGGACCGCCTCCGTGGGCATTTGTCAAGCTGAGCTGAACAGGGCTGTGTTTTTGTCTTCTGCATGATAAATGGGGCAATTATTTGATCAATAAGCTGATTTAAGTGTATCTTATGAATTATTTAAGTCATTCATTATTAAAAAGGTCGCTACCTGCTAGCTATTTAATGATCATTAACTAGCTTGGTGGCATCTCCAGCAAGGACGCACCATGGTTAACTGGGCACCTACTAGGTGCCAGACATTTCATTTAACCCTTCGAGGACCCTGGCAGGGGACCATGCTTACTCTCCACTGCTTCCTAAGGATGGGAAGGTCAGCAGGGCTGAGGTAACTTGCCTGCACATAGAGCTGGTGAATGGCAGAGCTGGGACTCGCACCCAGGTCGGGTTGCCTGCTCACAGACTCGACAGTAATCACTGTACTGAAAACTTGTGCACCTGCCAGCAGGTGGGCTCTGGGATGGATCTTGCAGCCTGGGCTCAGTCTTGGGATGTTCCGGGGTGATGTGCCCCACATCCCACCTGCCCGTGGCTGCAGCTCAGCCTCCACAGAGCATCTGGACCCCGCACCCCACCTCTTCCCTGGGGCATCTGCCCTCTGCCTGGTTCCCATTCCTTGTGAGGTCCTCCCTCACAGTGGGCTCCTGCTCCAAAATGTACAGCCCTCCTCCCTTTGTCCAAGTCTGTACTGCCCAGGGACGGTCGGTCCTCCCCCACCCCCCACTGGCCTGGGACTGGGCAGAAATGAGAGTCACAGTAGAGAAAGTCAGGTTTGAACATGCAGCCAGGCTACTAGGCTAACCCCCTGATATCCCACCTCCCTCACTGCCTCCCTTCCCTTCCCCTGAGCCGTCATGAAGCAGCCTGCCTGCGTTGCCTCATTCTTAAGAGACTCAGTGCATGTGAACATAAGGAACCAACCCAGTAATATGCTTATCTCCTAACTTCGTGCTGAAAAAGCTTATCCCCAGCCCCCAAAAACCCATTTGCTTCATTTGACCATGAAAACTTGGAAAGCCATCCAATTTCCCCTTTTGCCTTGGCAGCCAGGAAACTCACAACTCCATTAACTGCTCAGTGGCAATCACCCCCGCACCAGTCTCTAAGTGCAATAAACTGGCAAGCCGGGCTCCCAAGCTCCGTTTCCACCTCGCGTTTGACTCTGGCCCAGGTGCGTGCTATCATGGGCAACTTCAAATCCTTCTTGGCAAATAAGATAAGCAAACGATCAGGTAATCAAGGAGCCAAACACAGCAGCAATAACGACCCAATTATTTTCCAAGCTTGGCAAAGACGAGTGATCCACCATGGCAGCCTCGATCGCAAGCACTCACCAGGCAGATGAACTCTGGAAGGTCATCAGTGGTGGGCTGTGAGCATCTCCCTGAAGCGTGTGCACGGCCTGGGGGGCTTGTGGCAGCAGGCCTGGGGGAGGCTGGGGCTGTGGGGCGGGCTGCCCCGGTGGAGGGGGCCGGGCAGCGTTGCCCCACCGCCGGGGGTCCTGTTTCATCCATCGTCCGTGGATGCCCCACCGCGCCAGGTAAACTTTGCAAATGTCGTAGTTCATTGCCGAGTAATACAAAAGATCCAGGACCAGGAGCATCAACACGAAAAAGCCATAGATCCACACTCCCAGCAAGGCGGTGTAATTGCTGGAGGAAAAGAGACAGACGCTGAGGGGAAAGAGGACAGCAAACCCCCCCCGACAGAGTTAATCCACGGGGCTACTTCAGGGTCCCAGAGAGGAGGGGCCGCAACCTCCGCTGGGGGGCAGGGAGTCCAGGCTCCCCACCCTCACACCCACCCTCTGCTTCCTTCCCTCCACCTGCCTGATCGCCTCCTCCTAGATCCTTGGAATCCACTCCCCTGCACCCTGGTCCCCTGGAGTGTCTCCCCCCCGGGATCCTAGCATGGGCAGGGATCCCAGGGGGCCCCACTTCATCAGGGCTTTGGAAGGACCTTCACCCTCATGTCTCTCCCAGCATGGGAGCTGCTCCTGGACCTGCCAGCTGGCTCCTGTGGGTGCCCCCCCCGCCTGCCTGCCCCCTGGTTCCTTATGCCGTTCCTCCCTCCTGGGATGCTCTCCTGCATCCCTTACTGTGTCTTCCGCCCCTTGTCCCCCACAGCCCCTCCCTACCTTACTGGACCCAGGGCAAACGCAGGACGTCTTAGGACAAACCAACCCAACTTCCTGAGCCATAAACCCCTGGCCCTCAGCATCCACACTGGGCCACCTCACAACCCCCCATGCCGCCAGGAACTCAGCTGGTGCCCCCCTTCCCCTGGGGCAGCCTCCCCTTCAGCCTGCTCCCTCTTGCCCTTTCTCGGAAGTCCAGGAAGCAGAGGTGGGCTCAGCCTCCCTCCCCACACCCCACAGGGCAGTCCACTGGTCCTGGCTGCTCCACCAGCACCTACCTCCACTGCCCCCTCCCCCTGCCCCTTCTCCCCATGTGTTTGGGGCTCTCAGGCTCCCCTGACACGGTTTCTCCTGTTCATTCACCCAGCATTTCCCCGCCGAGCACTGCTGCACCCTCTAGAAGTAGAAGTGAGGGTGAGTTCTAGGCTGCTGGGGCTCACGGCTCCTTTGCGAAGCCTGGCTCCCCGCCACCCCATCCCTTCACTGAGGACCATGCCCCGCTCGCTCAGACACTGGGCCTTTGCACGGGCTGTGCCTTCTGCCTGGGCAGCTTTTTCCCTTTCGCTGCCTCCTCCCTTCCCTGCCTGGCTCCCACCTGCCCCTCTCGGACACCGCTTCCCCCAGGAAGGCTTCCAGACGCACTGCCCCTCCTACATGGCTGGGCTGGGCCCCTCCTCTGGCCCAGAGTCCTGAATGCCTGTCAAACTGAGCTCCCACCACCCAGGACCGGGCTGTCTGGGTCCTTCCGTCCCCCTCTCCCAGGCCAGGGTCTGAGTGTCCCCTGGGTGCCCAGGGAGGGCTGTTTCCTGGGCTGGCCAGTGCAGCTGGGACAGCTGTGCTCTGAACAGTGCCCGCCGGGGACGGCGGCTGTTAAAAGGGACTGATTTATTAATCGCTCCGACACAGCCTCCATCTGCTCCCTGCTACGGGCATCTGCGCAGGAGGGTGTCCTCAGGCTAGTGTCCTCAGGTGGGTGTGCTCAGGTGGCTGTGTGTACGTGGGTGTGCTCAGGTGGGTGAGCGCGGGTGGGTGTGCTCAGGCTGGTGTGCACAAGCGGATGTCCTCAGGCGGGTGTGCGCAGGAGGGTGTGCGTGGGCGGGTGTGCCCAGGCAGGTGTGCTCATGTGGGTGTCCCCAGGCGGGTGTGCACAGGAGGGTGTGCTCAGGTGGGTGTGTGCAGGCGGGTATGCTCAGGCGGGTGTGTGCAGGTGGGTGTGCTCAGGTGGGTGAGTGCGGGCAGGTGTGCTCAGGCGGGTGTGCGCAGGCGGATGTCCGCAGGCGGGTGTGCGCAGGAGGTTGTGCCCGGGCGGGTGTGCTCATGTGAGTGTGCCCAAGCAGGTGTGTGCAGGCGGGTGTGCTCAGGTGGGTGTATGCAGGAGGGTGCGTGCAGGCGGGTGTCCTCAGGCGGGTGTGCTCAGGCGGGTGTGCTCAGGCGGGTGTGCGCAGGCGGGTGGCAGAGAGGAGGCACACTGCTGAGAGCCAGCGTCCAGCCTTGCTGCCCCTGCTCACGAGGAGGGACCCCCCGCCCCGACCAGCTTGTGCCCAGACAGGGCCCCTTGGTGTCCTGGGGCCCCACGGCAGATCCCTCTGGACCTGCCTGAGGCTGGAGAGCACAGGCCCCCAGCCAGGGGGCCTGGGCCAGGTTCCTCCATGGCCCGGCTTTGCTGTGTGGCCTGGGAGAACCCCTACATGTCTCTGGGCCTGCAGGAGACGACTGAGTCCATCTCAGTCTCAGCTCTCCCCCTTCCCAGCCTTGGCCTCAGCAGTGAGGCAGGGGCTGTTGCCCTCTGACCCCCGGGCCTGGGGCCAGGGCTGCTCACTTTTGCCCACATGTGTGCTTTACCTGGAACGCCATCCATCCCCTTACTTGGCCAAACTCCCCCCGCTCCCCCGAAGACTTGGCTTGGGTGCTTGGAGGCCCCTCAAGTGGGCGGTCTCTGGGTATCCAAACACTTGGCGTGGAGCAGGCACTGGTAAGTGCTCAGGGCTCGGTATCTGCTGGAGGGGCGAGATGCAATTCCGTATCTGGGCCACCCCCTTTCCCTTGTGGGGTCCTACCTCCAGCCACCACCTCCACGGGGCCTGCAGCAGTCTTGGGGGCTTGTTCACGCTAAGGTGTGAATGACTGACAGCCAGGCCCCAAGCTGCCTCACTGCCAGGGGAGGCTAGCTTTGCCTGGCTACATCGGGGTGTGGAATTTCTGTCGGGGAACAGGGGCCGGCAGCCTGGCCTGGCTGGCAGAGGCACGAGTCCTGGGGTGGATGCCCACGTGGCCAGAGGAGGCAGGCCTGGCTCCAGTCTCCGGCCCTCCTGCTTTCCCCAGCACCCTCTCTCCAGGCTCCCTGAAGCCCCCACGGCATGGCTGCAAGCATCAGGCCTCTTCCTGGTGGTTCCCATGGCAGCAGCTTCAGGGCTGAGGGAGGGGAGCGGGAAGGGGGAGGCAGGGCAGCTGTGTGCAGATGCTGCCCCGCAGAGAGGGGGACCGTGACGCCAGCCGGGGGTGGCGGCTGGGCCGCAGCTGGGCCTGGAGCCAGCAGGATTGAGAAACAACCAGAGTCAGGAGAGCGGCAGGCAGTGCGTGTCGGTAGCCCGTTCGGCACCCAGAGCAAACACAGAAGGAAGCGTCGCTGCTGTCACCACCAGCCCCATGTTATAAATGGGAAACTGAGGCTCAGAGAAGTTAAGAGACTCATCCAGGATCTCATAGCCATTAGGTGAAGAGCCAGCATCTGAACTCAGAAGCCTCGCTCCTGTCCTCTCAGAGCAGACAAGTCACCTCTAGGCTTTGGTCGACGTGGCTCCTCTGCCTGGGGCTCACTCCCTACCTCCTGTGCACCCACGTCTCAGCTCAGCTATCACCTCCTCCCAGGAAGCCCTCCTTGATGACCCGACTCCTCCTTCGGGCTCCCAAAGTCACTGGGTTTCCCAGAACACACGGTGTTGTCTTGGCTGTTTTGCAGGACTCAAGTTGGCTCCTCAGGAAGCTCTGAGCTCCCTGAGGCTAGGGTCGGGGTCCCACGGATCTTTGCGTGCCCAACACTCAGTGCAGAGCGGCTGCTGATGTCACTGAAGCTGACACGCATGGAATGCCGTGGTGAGCTGGTGACAGTGGTGGCCTTGATATATTAGCTTCTTCACTGGGTTTTACCTCCTCTCTACATATTCACAAACAGTGAAGAGCACTGCTAGCAAAGAGAACACGCCAGCACCCCGTGTTTTTCAGTCCCTGCCACAACCCCGGGAGGGAGCAGACGGGCCAGCCTGCCCCCTGCACAGATGGGGAAACGAGGACCAGGGAGGCCAAGTCACTGGCCTGCCGGGAAGTGGCCGCACTGGGATTCGGACCCAGGTCACCTAACCCCAGAGTGTGCTGAATCTTGGGAAAACCCCAAGCTCACGCCTGGATGTCCAGGGAGGGATTTCCCGCAACTGCGTGGCGTGCCCACTTGTCCCGGTTCACCCCGTACCAGGACCTGAGGACCTGAGGACCGAGTCCAGTCCCCGCCCCCCAGAGCATCCCGCATCTCCACGTGTCACTGGCTTTGCGAGCGTGCGTGCGCGCGTGGGCGCTGCTGGGCCCACAGGCCTCTGCAGCCGCCTCTTCCAACTGGCATTCGGGGGGGATGCGGAGTGGTGGCCCGCTCCCCCTGCTCTCCCCGCTCAGAGAAAGCAGGGGCGCACCTGCAGGAGACCCCCCCCGTTCGCCGACTCCCACGTCCCTTCAAGGGAGCCCACACGGGAGGCGGCAGCTGGCTGGAGAGCCCAGGCCACAGCCCCCAGCAGCTCTCCCGCCTCTCTCGGCCTGCCCTCCCCGTGGTTGGCCGGCTGGAAGCATTCTGGGTTTTTTAATTTAATTTAAAAAATGTGATCTGGAATTAATTCCATCCAGATGCAGGGGTTTTTGTTGTGTGTATGCATATGTTTTGTAAAGGGCAGAAGATAAAACGGAGGCTGTTTTATGGGGCAAGATGGGAAGCCAGCCAAAACCACAGATAGCAAATTTTCAGTGTGTTTCGGGATATTTACAGATTCGAATTCTTTCGGTGTCTCCCAAGCAATAAACAAAAAGCTCGGCTGGAGGAGTCTCCTCGAATACCTACTGGTTACAGGAGCAGGTACATCCGCAGGAGAGGGTGCTGTGGACAAGAGGGAGTCCCCACTGCGGACGGAGGAGATGAACTGCTGAGGCCATCAGGCCAGAGAGGAACAGGGGCTGCGCTGGCTGGGAGGAGACCACGGCCCCTCGGCCGACCTCACTTATGCTATCTGAGCCCTGAGCCCACTCACAGGGTGGCCTGTGGGTCAGTGTGACAAGCTGGTGACCCTGGTGGCGACATTCTGGGCCCGAGACGTCAGGGCTGCGTGATTCAAAGCCCAGCTCTGCACCTTTCTCTCCCCCGAGCTTTACTTTCCTCATCTGTAAAACAGAGATAACAATGGCCCTCCTTGGTGGTGTTATTTATGGGGCTTAATGAGATAACATGGGGCTGAGAGGGGAAAAGACGCAGTGAGTGCTGGCTCATATGAGTCAGGCGCACGGGAATGCTCGGTCGATCTGGGCCCTGAGAGGCCAGGCGACATGCCCGAGGCCACACAGCAGGACCCAGGCTATCCCAGGTCGTGGAGGAGCATGGGCTCTGGGCCACTGAAGCAGAGCCCACGACTACTATCAAAATACTCGCCATCCCTCCCTGCGCCGGTCTCCGCACCTCTTCCCACCCTGCTGGTAACAGGCTTGGCCAAGTGATGCGCTTTGGCCAGTAGAGTGTGAGCAGAAGTATTGTGGCTGCTTCTGAGCAGAAGCCCAAGAGTCCCCTCGTGGTTTCACCGCGTTCCTTTCCCTCTGCACAGGGACATCCTGCCCCAGATGGGATGCGCCTCATTGGCCTGGGTCACAGAAGGCTCCACGCACAGAGCCACAGGTGACCCCAGAGGGACACGGAGTGTGAGCCCAAAATCAGCCTTTGAGTCTCGAGCGGTGGGGACTGACGCACCTGTCCCCAACCCTGCTCTGCCCCATGCGTGCTGTGTGACTACGGGCAACTTTCCACCCTCTCTGAGCCTCAGGCCTGGTGTAAGGGGGCCAGGGGACCTTCTCCACAGATAACACCTCTACGTGGATCAAAGGGGCTAGCGAGGCCCCTCACACTACAGTAAGTGCTCACAAATGTTCATTTGTCTCCCTCCCCCTGGCTTGGCAGAGTGTATTAGATCAAGAAACATCATGATTCTAGAACCGCTTCAGTCTTTAGAAGACTGCCGGTGTGTATGCATGTTTTGTGCCTAACAGGGCTTGACGGGGTTGAACAACGGACAAGAACATCCAGAAGTTTCTGACCACACTCAGGGGCTGCTCTCAGAACTTGAAGCATCTGGACGGGGCTATAAATCCTGCAGGACAGGGCCCGGGGCTCTTGGGTCCGCGGGCACTGGGGAAAGGAAAGCTTTCAGGGGACAGAGGTTTCACCTGCGGCCAAGGGAAGAACGATCATTCATCCACTCCGTCCTTGGAGGACCCTTCTGCCTTCCTAGAATCCGTCTCCCAATTCTCCCCCTCTTGCAGCCCACCTGCCCGGCGGAGGAACGCCCACTCACCACACAAGACTCCGCCCCAGGACACCACTGTCCCCAGGGAGAGCTGACCGCGGGCCCTGCTGGTTCAGGGCTCTGGGTCTGGGTCACCCGGCAAGGGACAGTGTGCCGCACCCTCTCCCGAACACCCAGGGCCTCTGCCCGCACGGCAGGACGGGGCACCTTGCCGTGGCCGTGGGCCTGGCGAGGCTGCTTCCTTCGCTCTGCCTGCCTTTTCTGCCAGGCAGCGAGAACCAAAACAAACCATTCTGTTCCTCCGGAAAAACACAAATAAATAAGTCATCAGAAGCGCTCTCTTTTTCCCTGTCACCAGCCCTGCCCCCTCGCTGATTCACTGGTGGGGTGGGGGAGGTGGGCGGGTGCCAGGCGCCATGGCCGCCAACGGACCCCGTGCATCTTCAGGAAGCCCGGGAAGGGGCATGGCTGCCCCGCGCCGTCCAGACAGGCTGGGCTCACACGGGTCCCCAGCCCCCGCGCCCCTCCCCATATTTCCCCTTGCACTTCATACTCAGGCCGCAGGGAGACCTGCCTGGAAATGCTCATTCTTCTGGACCACGTGGCTCCCAACTTCTGGATGCAGGGGAACCCAGCAACATGCCTCCCTGCACGAAACGCAAGGACGATGTGTGTGGTACAGCCTGGGTGAGGAGCAGAGCCCAGTCATTCTGGGGTAGGCACAGCCCCTCTCTCGGGCTCCGTCCACATCTGTGGGAAGGGAGGTGGGGACTAACAAGGAGGAATCCCTCCAGAGCAGTGGATCCCAAGCAGGGCCATCCTGCACCCCCACAGCTGGCAACGTCAGGAGACACGGCTGGTTGTCACAGCTAGCTGGAGGGGTGGGGTTGCTCCCAAAGTCTCATGGGTGGTGGCGAGAGAGGTTGCTACACACAGGGCAGCCCCCCCCCACCCCCTGCCCAGAAAGAGATCCAGCCCCAGGTGTCAGTGGTGCTGTGGTGGGGATCCCCACTCTAGGGCCTCCCCCCTCAGATCTGCCTCCATCGGGGGAGACCCCAGATTTATTAAAGCAGCCTCCAGACCCAGCTGGGCTCCTGGCTCCCCCACTGACGGGCCGCCTCCATCGGGCAAGTTACGCAACCTCCCCGTGCCTCGCCTTCCCTATGTGTGACGTGGGCTCAGGATGGGCCGTCAGGTGCCCTCAGTGACATGGCAAGGACGGAGCTGAGCACTGGGCTGGCCCCGTGCCATGCACTCCGTAAGTGCTTTCTGAGATTAAAGAATCAGAACTAAGCTAAACTTCTTTAATATTTCCATTGTTCCCCAGGGGAATGGCTTTATTGTATGGCTGAACCCTTCCTTCCTCACAGCCACGAGGCCCCGCGGTGCTGAAATGATGGAGTATTCTGCGTGAGATCCTGTGGAAATGTGCAGATTATAGAAACCTGTGGGCTTCAAAACGAGGATCCCAGACACCAGTCACCAGAGCTTTGGAAAAGTCTGCTTGCCTTGCCAAGCCTCTGTCTTCTGTCTGGCTTTTGGCCGGCAAGGACAGCACTCCGGGGTGCTAACCTCAGTGCTGGCACCACTCCCCACGCTCAGGGTGTCAGTCTGTGGTCTTATAGAAGACTTGGGTCAGATTCCAGGCCTGATTCCAGCCCTTGTGATGGACAGGACTTGCCGAACGACTTCACACACAGAATTATTCTAAGGCCTGAGCAGATGGCAAGATATTCAGGGGAAGCACCCATGCATTTGAGGAAGGAAGGCTGGGGAGTCGGCCTTGGTGGGAGGAGGCAGATTTGGATGATAGTCAAGGAGTCTGCATCTCCTGCCTGACCAAAGGGAAAGGAGATTTCCTCTGAGGGAGCACGGCACAGTGGCAAAGCGTTCAAGCCCCAGCATCAGACAGACAGATTGGGCCTCAGACCCCCCAGTGGTGCCACCACTCCCTTCCACAGTCACTCAACAAACCCTCCTTCCAAGTGGACTTTTCCTTGCCATGAAAAAAATAGAGCCACCCAAGAGTCAGCCTCAGGCTTATTGGGAAAATATCTGAAGCAGCCCAATTAATATCAGGAAGAAGAGAAGAGCGCTCGATAATTCCAAAGATGGTTTTAGAGGTACTAGCTAACATGACTGGACAAGAAAAAGAAATGAGGCACAAAAACTGGAAAGCAAATAAAGTTATCATTGTTTGCAAAGAGCATAATGGGAAACTTAAGAGATTATCAACAGAAAAAGTATAACAAAGATAAGAAATTTCAGTAAGGTGGCTGGGTATAAAATTCATATATAGAAACTGTTAAGTTTTGTCATCTAAATGAGAGTCAGTTGAAAGATGTAAATGGGAGAGAAGACCCTATTTATAATAGCAGTGTACAAAGAAATAAGTAGGAACAAGTGCAAAGATCTGCATACAATATCTCTGAAGATTATTCCAAAACACTATGAAGGACAATTTGAACAAGTGGAAAGACAAACAGATCTTCCTCAACTTATGATGTGGCTATGTCCCAATAAGCCAATTGTAAGTTAAAAATATCATAAGTACACACTGCATTTACTACACCCAACCCACCAAACATCAGAGTGTAGCCCAGCTGACCTTAAACGTGCTCAGAACACTCACATTAGCCTACACGGGTGCAAAATCATCTACCACAAAGCCTATTTGATTATCAAGTTGTGGACTATGCCATGTAATTTATTAAATACTGTACTGAAAGTGAAAACCGGAATGGTTGTACGGGGACAGAAACTTGCAAGTGTGTCAGGTGTCGAACCTCATGGTTGCCTGGCTGACTGGGAGCTTCAGCTCACAGCCACTGCCCAGCATTACAAGCAAGGGTGTTTTTGGACAATCGTACTGTATTCTGCTAGCCTGGGATGAGATCAAATTTCAAGGTATGGATTCTACTGAATGCATGCCACTTTCTTACCATCGTAAAGTTAAAAAGTCGTAAGTTGAATCCTCATAAGTCAGGGATTATCTGTACTGTGTTCTTGGATTCAGTACCACGAAAAGTCCATTCTCTTTGAATTAATCTATGAATTCAACACAATCTCAGTAAAGAATACTAAGTGGATTCTTGGAGGGGCAAGACCACACAAGCTACTTCTAAATTTCGTATAACCAAAGAGCCGAGGGAATAGATTAAGAAGGCATTAAAACATATCAAAAGCTGCAGGAGGTGACACAGTGAGATACTAGGGTATGGATAGACAATGAAAGCCATGAAAATGTATCATGATCTATCTAGATACTCAAATCTAGTATATTATAACATATAAGTTTGCAGTTTACATCAGTGGGGGAAAGATGGACAATTCAGTGAATGGTATTGGAACAACTGCCTACCCATTTGGAAAAAAAATAATAAAGTTGGATTCCTACCTCAAAACTTACATCCATATAAATTCCTAACAGATCAAAGATTTGAAGGTGAAAAATTAAAACATAAAAAAAGTAAAGGAAAACATGAGTGGATCTTTAATGACCTCTGAGTAGGGAAAGCTTTCTCAGTCTGATACAAAACCCAGAAGATATAAAAGAAAAGAAATGGATCCAATTTGATTATATACCAACTAAAAATTAAGCATGAGATAAAAGCATCACAAATTTAAAGACACATTGGGAAAATACTTGCAACTCATTGTATTTCTTTCATATATAAAGAGTCCCTACAAATAAATAAGAAAAAAGCCAACAATTCAATGGGAAAATGGCAAAGGACATAAACAGCTGGCTCTCAGTAAACGAAATACAAGTCGCTCTCAAAGATGTGGAAAGATGCTTAGTTTCTTTCACTCATGATGAGAGAAATGCATGTTGTTTCAATCCTGCTTGCCTTTCCTTAGCATATCCCCACTGCTTTTCTGCAGGGTTAATTTCTCTTTCTTTGGTCCCTTCCATTAGAGCCTTGGTCTCTTATGTTTTAATCACTTTAAGGAAAGAGGCTGCCTGGGATTAATCTCTGGGTCAGAACCGCCAATCGATATCTGTTGCACAAATAAATAACGAAGGGAAAGAACGTGGATTCCTGGTCCACGCACCTTCCATGCCTCTAAGCCTTCCATTCCCTATCCCCGACTTCACTTAACTTCTGCAGCAGCCCGGGGAGGTGGGTATCGTGCCCATTTCTCAGAAGACAAGGCTAAAGTCAGAGGACAGGCAGGCCAGAAAACCTGTCACCTGAAGACCTCCCCAGAATCCTTCCAGGCCCACCTGTCCTGCTCTTGTTACCCGACAGCCGCCCCAGAGGATGGGGTGATTGAGTGGCCCCCTGCCGCCACGGGGGCCCCAGCGCGGTACTCACTTGTGCATGTAGCCCTCGGAGCCGGCCGTGAGGTTCGCCTGCATCACCGCCTGGAACTCTGTCTCGTTGCAGCAGTATTTGAAAACTGTGTTGTTATGGTGACAGCAGAGAATGAAGGTTTTGTTGTCCGAGAGCCGGGGGCAGTGGAAGCCAAAGTGATAGCGGCCTTTGTGGTCCGTATACGGCTCACAGACCCGGAAATGCGCAGACAAGACTGGAAAACAGAGTCCCGGGCTCAGTGGGGGGCTTCCCCAAGCCCGCTGCCCCGCGAGTCCACGAGCGCCGGGACAGGGAGTCCCAGTCAGTCTGTTCTACAGCGCTGCTAGCCTCTTCCCTCCCCAGGAAGGCTTTGTGGTCCAGCTTTGTGGTCCAGGAAGCTGGCTCCAGGCTGCTGTCACGTCCCAGACCTCCCTCGACACCAGCCCTGCTTCCACTGTGTCCCCTAGACGGGGGGCTCCTTGCAGGCAGGGCTGCATCTTAAGCCTCATGGGGATCCCCTCCAGGGGCTCTGCACACAGCAGGCGCTCAACTAGGACACAATATTAACTGAGTGCCTACTATGCACGTCATACGCTACATCCCATTTAACCCACTTGGCAGCCTAGCAGCAGGTCTGGGATCCCACTGAGGCTCCGTGATCTGAGCTGGTAAGAGGTGGTGGGAGGGAATCCAACTCAAGACTGCCTGGGTCTGACGTCCAGCCCTCTCCACTCCTGTCACCGGCTTTAATGACCTCTGCTACCGGGTGGACTGGGGGCGGCTCGCCCCCAAGCCCAGGACACCTGGCTGGAGAGCAGCATGGGCACAGGAACGGGGTCGCCCTCCTGAAGGAAGCAGCATCTCCTCGGGACCACGGTTTCTACTAAACCAGTGCCCCAGCCCCAGAGGTCCCCAAGGGCCTGCCCTGGCCACCCTCATCTTACGGTCACAAAGCTGCCCTGGCTTTGGGCCCTCCCTCCCCTGGCTCAAGGCGGGAGGCCCCTATTCAGCCACAGAGGCTGCTGCAAACCCAGGACAGTATTTACCAGTCGTGCGGATGGTGATAAATAGGAGTGAAAGCCTAAGCAAATGTAACAATGGAAAAAAACCTGGAGCCCGCTGTCTCTGGCTTAATTAGTATCTTCATAAAAGGCATCGCTATATCTAATTTGTATTGCTGAAAAGGGGCTTTGTCGGCTGAATACATGTCTCTAACCACAAAGGCTCTGGTTTTGCAAAAGCTCCTCAGCTAGTTGAAAGCTCTGTCTCTGCGGAGCGGTAACCAGACAGCAGCCCACACGGTTCCCTGTGCGCCCGCCCGGGGCTGCCGGAGGGGAGTCCCCGCTGCGCTGGGCTGGCCAGCGGGCAGACGGGCCTCACGAGCCGGAGTGCTGAGGCCGGCTTGGGTGGCCTCCTGAAATCCTGTGCCCAAAGTACAGCATCGTGGGGATAGACGTGAGCACTTTGGGAAGAGGGACCCAGAGTTTCAGGGCCTAGGGGAGCCCTCCAGGCCCCCTTGCTCGGCCTTGACCTTGGGAAACAGAAGACCCTCCTGTGGGGAGACAGGGGCACTAAGGATGCCCCATCCTCGGCGGGGCATGCCCCATCTCATTTAATCTCATGTACTCCCATTGTACAGAGGAGAAAACTGAGGCTCAGAGCAGGGGTCTCACAGCGTGGACCTGACCTACTGCATCTGCATCTTCTGGGGACGTGTCACAAAGCAGCTTCTCAGGCCCCCCAGCAGACCTTCTGAATGAGCAACACTGGCGTGGGAGGCAAGCCCTGCAGGGGAGGCCAATGGGCTGGGGCTTGGGACCCGCCCGCCCAGAGGGAGGACGGGCCGGTGGCTGGATGTGAGGGTTAGAGGCGGGAAGTCCAGTGTCTGTCCAGACAGGTGAGGACGCCCCGCTGCGGGTCCGCTCGCTGGGAGCTGGATGTGTCTGCGACACGCAAGCAGCAGGTTAGAAAGACTAGCTCAGGCCCTGAGGCTGGATCGGGAGGCTAGGACCTAAGGCAGGAACCAGGGAGGCAAGGGGTGGAGCGGGGAGGTGGCCTTTGAGCTGGGCTTTAGGGGAGCCCACTCTGCAGAGCTGGGGTGGGGAGGGAGGCTGGGTAAGGCAGGGGACAGGAGACGTCCCACTGGATCACCTGGCCACCCCAGAGGGTCAGCGCCGATTGTGTTGCCATTTGGCAAAGATAAGGAGACCACTGCCGCTTCCCAAGGAAGAATGAGCTGAAGTTGCCTAGAGCTAGGAGCTGGGACAGCGGGCTCCGAACCCGTGGAGTACACAGGATTACCTTTGCTATCACAACCTCTCTGGGCCTCCTTCCCCCCACAGATGGGAGACCCCTGGCAGCCCGGATGGCTGGGGCTCCGAGGAGAGTTTTGTAAACAGCAAAGCTTCGGCCTTGCTTCGAGCAGGGAGGTACGAGTGAGTGAGTGAATGGATAATACAGGGCTGCACCTGCTGGCTTCCAGGCTCAGTGTGGTTCTCAGCCCGTGCCTGGGGGCTGAGGGCAGAGGGACGCTCTGTTAGGAGGCCAGTGGGTTCTGAGTCGCCAGGAGAACAGGTCTAAGTGGAGAGGGGACACCAAGGAGAGAGCCACTCTCTTGGGCTCCGAGGGACGACCACAGTGCGCCATCATCTATCAGCCGCGTGACTGTGGCCTCGGGCAGCTCACAGTCCTTCTTTGAGCCCTGTTTCCTCACTTGTAAAAGGGGTGAAGGCCTCCTCCTCTCTCCCAGGAGGCGGTGAGGACCAGACGCGCTAATGCATGGAAAAGGAGTCAAGGAGGGACTTGGTAAACAATGGCCCCCAGGCCCTTGGCCTGGCTTTGGCTCTGCTGTCCTGAAGCCCCCAGTCCCCAGGGCCCTTCATGGCCTCCCTCTGAGCCAGGCCCTCAACAAAGAGGCAAGGGGGCATGAGGAGGTCCTGTGCACAGACGCACGAACAAGAGAGACAGGGAGACAGAGACAGAGGGAGACACAGAGCAGGTGCCTTGCTCAGAACAGGGCTTAGCCAGCCGCTGCTGCTGTCAGGAAGTAAGGCAGGCTTCTCCAGGCAGCCAGCTTTAGTTTGGAGCAGCCGAAGGACTTGCTTTATGCCCATCTTTGTAAACAGGAATGTGAGAGCCCATCTGCTGCGTTAGGGGGTGCCTAGGAGGTGGTTGGGTGCTGGCAGGCGGATAAGAACCCCAGCCCCTGCACTAGCTAGCTGTGTGGCCTCCTGCTAGCCAGTTCTGCTCTAAGACTCAGTTTCCTCATCCATACAATGGGATGACCACGACATTTTGGACTTGCCTTTCAGGCGTAGGTAGAGAATTCATGGGAAGGCTTTTCCCAGGCTGGCAGCCGCCATTAACTCCACTGCGCCCAGGAGGACATTCAGTGTGGCTCCTGCCATAGGCACGTGGGGCGCAGCACACAGTAGGTTCTCACTGAACAGCACCGAACGTTAGCTCCTCACCAGGGGGATGCCGGGGGACTAGGGGCACCCCCCTGCCAGTACCCGGAACCCCCACTGGGCTAGTGCTGACCCCGGGAAGGGACCCCCTGCGCCCCCGCTCCCTGCCCCGCTGGGCACCCACGGAGGTTCTACCTGCAGAAATCAGCAACGAGAGGACGGTGAGCACGTTCAAGGACTGCTGGCCACAACTGGTCATCATTTGGCTGGCATCGATCCGTCGGGAGCTGCCTGTTTAACGAGATCCGGCAGAGGCTGGGTGTGGGTTGCCTTGCCTGCGGGTGCAGACACTGGCTCTGCTGCCCACAGCGGGGGACGGGCGGGGAAGCGTGTTTGCTGGGAGCAGGGGCTGGGCCGCCGATGATGGAAACACTGCCATCCAATTTCCTTTCTGGAATGAATGACCTCCCCCCACCAGTCAACTGTCACCTCCTTTTCCTTTCACGGCAAAATGAGACTTAATCAAAGGAGGACCGATGGCTCAGGTGGTGGAAACAACCGGTGAGCTGAGGCCAGGGGGCCGGCGCCCGGAGTGCGGGGGGCCAGAGCGGCCACTTGGCACGGGGGTGGGCGGTGGGGTGACTGGGCAGGCGCTCACGCACCCCGGGGGGCTTGCGGGACGCAGGTCTCCCTGCGGTGCCGATCGCAGCGACTTCCATTAACCCCTCCACCAGTCCGCACGGAGCCGGGCACCTTCCACGCACTAGGGACACAGCCGTGGACAAAACAGACGCCAAGTAGCACTAAGCGGAATCTGTCCCTGCCCGGCTGGCACTCCGGGGAGGGGGGCTGATGGCTCACAGACGAGCAGATGAATATCTGAAACGCTACGAGGCTCCTGGGGATACACCCTGAAGAACTGAAAGCAGGGGTGCAGACAGATGCTTGCACACCCATGTTCACAGCAGCAAAAGGTGGAAACAACCCTAGCGTCCGTGGACGGTATGTGTGGAAACAAAAGGTGGCCGACTCACACGGCGGAATAGGATTTGGCCTCAAAAGGGAAGGGGGTGCCGACACGTGCCATGACACGGACGAACGCCGAGGATGTGGCGCTCAGTGACATGAGCCCGACACGAAAGGACAGCCCCTGTGTGATTCCACGCCATGAGCTCCCCAGGGTCGTCACGTTCCTAGAGACGGCGAGGAGGATGGTGGGCGCCGGGGGCTGGGGACGGATGGGAGTTCGTGTTCCATGGGGACGGAGTTTCAGTTTGGGAGGATGGAGGGAGTCCTGGAGACGGATGGTATCGATGGCTGGGTGGACGGAATGCCACTGAACTGTGCACTAAAAATGGTTAAAAGGTCAATTTTATGTTATGTGTGTTTTACCACAATAAACAAAGTATGAGAAGGAATAAAGCCAGGTGTGTGTGTGGGTGGGTGGGGGGTATATAGCAAAGCCGGGGGGCTCCTTCAGACAGGGTGGTGGGGGAAGGCCTCGGGCGGAGGTGATGGCAGGCAGACCTGAGTGAGGCAGGAGTGAGCAGCATGGCTATTGGGAGGAACAGTGCTGCAGACTGGGGAGCAGCAGGTGCAAAGGTCCTGAGGCAGGAGCAGCCAGGAGGCCAGTGGGGGATGCTGGGGGTGGGGGGAACAGGAGGCCACCTGAGGCAGGGCCTTGGCCCTCGGGGACCACTTCACATCAGGTTGTTGAAGCCCCGGGACAAACCTGAGGGCACCTCACCATCACCACCCCCTCCCTGCAGGGGTGTGGGAATGGAGGCTGGGGACAGGAGAAGGCCTACGTGTGCTCTGTGTAAACTCAGTGGCCCAACCCGAGTCCCAGCAGGCTGTAAGCTGCCTGTGGCTGTAAGAGGTGTAGACACTCGGGATGGGGATTAATTCGCTGAGCCCCTAATATGTGCCAGGCTGATCCTCTTCCCTCGTGGCACCTCATCATGGTGTATGAGGTGTGTCTACCCAAATCCTACGTTGCAGTCCTAAACCCCCCGTACCTCAGAACGGGACCTTATTTCGAAATAGGGTCATTGGAGATGTAGGTCACGCTAGAGTCTGGTCGGCCCCAACCCAACACGACTGGGGCCTTATAAGAAGGGGAAATTTGGACACGGAGACACGCGCGGAGAGGGGACCATGTGAAGACAGAAGCAGAGGTTGGGGTGATGCCTCTAAGCCAGCGAACCCCAAAGATCTCCAGCAAACCTCCAGAAGCTGGGAGAGGGCCTGGGCAGACTCCCTGGCAGCTCCCAGAAGGATCCAGCCCTGCCCACACCTTGATCCTGGACTCTGGCCTCCAGACTACAAAAGCACACACTTGGGTTGTGTGGTGCTTTGTTCCGGCGGCCCCAGGACACCGCCACACCCTCCCGTGGGGGTTGCCCCAGCACGGGTTGGGACGGACACTGAGGTGTGAGGGGTGCTCTCGGCTCACCTGGGAGCTGGAGCCTGGACAGGCCCCTCACCACCACTCCGCCCCTGGTGGAGACCTGCGCGCCCTCCCAGCCAGGCTGTCCCCTCAGAGGCAGAGCAGGTTTGGGGGGGCTTCCTTGACCCCTCCAGTCCTGTCCCCTCGTTTGGTGAAGGCCTCCCCCTCCCAGGGGAAGGTCTGAGAGCAGAGGACACACTGCAGAGATTTGCTGCCAGAGAATATAGTTCTGGAAGAGGGCACTGGGAAGGGCATGGCACAGTCCACAGGAATGGCCTTCTGACAGCCCAGGCTGTCCCGGGGCACCTGCTCTGGGCCCCCGCCAGCCTGTCCTTACCCTCGGGAGCTCACAGCTCGGTCAGGGAGGGCACAGGGCCACCAGCTGGGGTCCGAGGAGGCCCTAGTCCTCCTGAGTGGGGGCAGGCAGAGCAGGGAGCCACCCTGGGTAACCCGGAGGCTCGAAACTTCCGAGGGAGCAGACACGACTGGACTCCAGGCCAAATGCAGGAGGTGGATGGCCGGGCCCTGCAGGCGGACCAAGGATGCCAGGTGCTGTTCGTCTGAAGCGTGAGCCAGGGTAAGAGGGGTGACGGCACGAGCGGAAGATGGAGCCGAAACGCCTTCGTTCGGGCTTACGCAAGCTGGCGTCGGGGCAGCCCCTGGAGAAGGGCCCTCCTACCTCTCCCCACGGGCCTCCCTACACCCCTCGGAGCCCCACTGGCTGTAAGCTGCTTAATTGTTCTGAGCCTGGGCCTCCTCCCGGCCTCCCTCAGGGCTCTTCTGGGAAGATGAAGGAGATTAAACGTTTCAAAGTGCTTAGCCAGGATTTGCACCGAGGAAACCCAAGGATCCACCCTGGAAAACACAGGGCGGGGGGTGGGGGGGGGTGGGGTGGAGGGGAGGGGAGTGACAGGTCCTCTGAGATGGTCCCCTCCGAGCCTCCACTCTGTAGGTGAGCAAGCCAAGGCCCACCGAGGGCTGACACAGGTCTGCAGACTGCGGGCCCTCTGGCTCCCGTAGGATGGGGCTGCCCCACTTTGGGAGCCAGGCTCAAGTCCGAGGGCCAGTGGGTTTGTTGAATGAATACAGGGAGGGGGGCTGCACCTCTGCCTTGTACCCAGCACTCCCTCCTGCTGCTCCAGCCCCTACAAAGCCCTCCTCATAGTAGGGGGCTGCACGCACACCTGGGTGTCCCCCTCTTTCTCCCGTGAGCCCAAATCCTGCACCACCCTAGAAGCGGCTCCAGGAGGCCTGCCTCGATCCCGTCAGCTGGGAGAAGTCTGTCCCTCCATGAGACACGTCATGTTCCATCTCTTCTTTCATTCATGTGTTCATTCATTTACTCATTCACGCATTCTCCCGACAGCCACTCATTAACCCCCAGTCTGGAGCAGGGTCTGGGCTGGGGTCTAGGGGCGGGGAGGAGGGGGTAGGCCAGGCTGGACGCCCACCAAGCTCTCCCTTACGTGATGGGTCCCCAGGCCCTCCTCTGATAGGCCATGAGGGTCCTGGGCCAGGGCCTGGCCAGCTGGGGGCCATGGCCGTGGAGCTTGGGTTCCAGAGTCCCAAAGACTGGGTGAGAACCCCAGCCTGGCCAGCTCCGGCCTCGGGTCCTCAGGCCTGTCTGGGGGCACTGAAGGCCTCAGGGGCCAGCATACTGCAGATGTGTGGGAACAGGCCGCATTTGTCCCTGCCCGGGACTGGTCTGCTCAGACTCCACGGCTCGGCAGGGCTCCCCACGCCCACCTGGGGCTGCCTGGGCGTGACTCCATGGCAGGGGTTGGCGGCAGAAGAAGCCACAGCCCTGTTTGCTGGACAAAGGTTGGGGTACAGGGACTCGGCGGGGCGGAGGGGGGCATGGGGGCCTATGGAGAGGAGCTGCTCAGGCGCCAGAACTGAACGCCAAATCTACGATGGAACAAAGCCCACCACATTAAAAACTCCATTTCTCACGAGACAGCAAAACTCAGAAGCCGGCCACTCCAGCCTGGCAGGGTCAGAGTGGCTTTGGAAACTCAGTGGCCGGCAGCAGCTGTGATCCTTGGTCTGTCCTCAGGGGTCACGCAACTGACAGCACCAACCTTCACAAGGCCAAAGCCATGCCCTCGCGCCCTGCGTGGGGTCTGCAGAGGGGGACGTGTGCTCAGCGACTATGAGCTCAGGTGTAAAGGGCATGTCAAGCCACCAGGTACGGCCACCTGGGACCCCCACAGGTGACAGCTGTGGGAAACGGGGAGCCACCTTCTTCCCACTGGGCTGCCCCAGAGCCGGCTTTCTCAGGTCGTTCCCACACCCACCCCCGCCCGAGTCCTGGACTCTGACCTTTCTCCACGTAGTCTCAGGGAATCTCGCCACCCAGCACTGACAGGTCATCAAACTCCATCTCGTAAAGAAGGAAACTGAGGCTCAAGGTCACACAGCTCCTCAGCGGCTCAGGCGGGAGGCCAACCCGGCCTAGATCCTGCTCGCCACCTCTGCGCAGCGGGAGTTTCCACCTCCCCCCGCAGCCCCCCGAGAAAGCACATTTACCACAGACAGATTAGATTTATTGTCCTGGGTTCTAGTTCTTTGAAAATTGGTAAACGGTCCATGAGGGTAGCTCGGGGCCAACAATAAAACTCCAATAACTGAGAGAACATTCTGGATGAGTAGGACTCCCCCTGAGCTCTGGCCGCATCCAGAATCACGAGTCGGGTACGCATCTCTGCGGTCCACCCCTCGGGTCAGCCGGGGACTGCTGTTCCCAGATTTGAGGATTATTTTTAAACACCGAATTTGGCGAGGCTGGAGAGGAGGAGAAGGGCATGTGGAGAGAAACAGAGCTGATGAATTACAGCCCACCGGGAACAACAACAGATCTGTTTTCTCGTCAGCCCGGCCGGGCGAGGGAGGGACGTGGGGTAGGGCCTGGCTTCGGTGCAGGGGTGCTGCCCAAGACGCCTTGGGCCCAGTACCTGGAGATATCTCCCGCATCGTCTCTGGGGCTTCCCCCCACCCCTTCTCAGACCACCACACCCTCCCCTGGGCGGGGCCAAGCGCATCCTCCTGCCAGGACTGGGTCAAGGGCAGCGTGGCCTGGAGGTTTGGTCCTTGAGCTTGGACCACACTGTCTGGGGCCAAGTCCTGGCTCCACCTTTGTAACCACAGCCCGTGTGGCCTGGGTCAGGTCTCCCCAGTCTCCTTGGACCTCGAATGGGGATAAAAATGGTATCTAATTCACAGGATCCTTGACCATTGAATGAGGTGATGCATCGAAGCGCCTGGAACAGAGCTGGCGCGCAGTGGGCGCTCAGAAAGGGTCCGTGCTGAGTGCTCCTTGAGCTGTCTCTGCCCCAGGAGCCATCCAGGGCCAGGTTTTTTCTGAAGTGCCCGTCTGACCAGCAGCCCACTCTCTCAGGAGTCCTGGCAGCTCCGGGTTCAAGTCTCCATGCTCCTGAGGCCCCGTGTGGTCTGGCCCTCGCTCCTACCCCCTTACTCTCTCCGCTCCTCAAGGGTCAGCCCTCTCCTCTGCGCCTTGGCACATGCCGTTCCTCCACGCCTGGGACACCTTTACCCTCTCCTGCAGCTAGGCAGTTTTGACCCAGCTTTCAAGGCTCAGCTTGGGGTGTCCATCTCTCAGGAAGCTTTTCTCCCCCTGACTCTCTCACTCCCCTGGGTGGGCTCCTGAAACTCTGGGCCTGCCTCTGCTCCAGGGCTGTCCTGGGCTGTGTGGGATTCACCCGCCACCAGAGTGGGCAGGAGCATGGCAGGGCACAAAGCCTCGAGTGCAAATCAGGAGTAGGGACAATGAGGGGTAGACCTGGCCCTCTTTAGACCTGGCCCCCCAAGCCCTGAATTTCCTGGAGTTGAGAACAAAGACGGACATGTGACTAGTGCTATGCCTGCCACCCAAACATGTCCCACCTTGCCCCTCCCCTGTGGGGGTGCATGAGGGGCAGGAGAGGTGGAAGGCGCAGCTCCGTGGCCAGCCCTTTGGCAGGGCCAGGATAGGTCCTGCCCCAGCCTCCTGGGTGCCCGGTGGCTGGAGAGCAGAGCACAGGAATCAGGACTTTGGCTCAGGCTGGCCCTCCCTGGGTCCCCCTCTCCCCAACTCCTATGTCCAAAGCAGACCAAGCTGCGAGGCCCGGCTCAAAGGCCACCTGGTCACCCTCCCCACCCCACTGTCCGGGGAGTGGTTCCTCTTCCGGAGGCCCACTCAATGAATACCTAACAGAGCTCCCCTGGGGGCCAAAACCAGGGCAGGGCAGGGTCGGGGGCATGCAGACAGAAGCAAGAGGGACACAGTCCGGCCCCCGTGGGACCACGGCCTGGGGCAGAGTCACAAAGCAACTGTTTCCGTGAGGAATTAGTCAGGAAGCTTGGACATTCTTCTTCCTGCTAGTAGCTGTAGTATGAGGACTGCGCATTAGTAAAAGTAATGAAAACTGGGCGGGGCCCTTTGCGAGCAGCAGGTGCCCAAGAGACAGGTGTTGGCACGGATGGGAGGTGGCAGCTAACAGCTGTTGGGGACCCTCCCTGGGCTGGTGGTGCTTCACTCAGGAGCTCAAGCACTGCTCGCCACACCCCACCCCTGAGGCTGTACCCCGCCCTCCCCAGGATGCAGGTGGAGGGTGGAGGCAGAGCCGGGATTCAAACCCCGTGCTCTGCTCCTGAGCCCTGTCTCCACCGACAGGATGAGCACGTGCATGCCCCAGGCAGCACACAAGGGCACACACATGCCCACACACAGTACACGCCTGCACACGCACGCGCACGTGTGTAAGCGCACATGGTATCAGCAGTGATCTTTAACTGCCAGCCTGGTCCCAAGTTCCCAGGGTGCTAGCGGTGCAGACCTAACCCGGAGTTTTCGAACTTTTGTTTTCAGGACAACGCCCACTTCAAGGTTATGAAATCTCACTCTGAAATGTGAAGTCTGGGAATAAACATGTGGGGAGGCGAGATGCCTGTGTGAAGCAAGATCAAAGTGGGTCCTCCTGACCCCTGCGCCTGCAGGAGGGAACAGGGAGGGAGGGAGGGAGGGAGGGAGGGATGCGCTCCCTCCCCGCGCCGGCCAGGGGCCAGGGCAAGGTGGCTGGTGCACACGCGTGGAGGACAGACATGGGCCAGAGATAGACACGCGCACTGAGCCCCTGCACCAGCCCCTGCACCAGCCCCCTCACCCACGGCTTCCCACTGAACCTCGAGCTGGCCCGCGAGGTCCCCCGTTGTTCCCACCTCCATGCAGACCTGTGAGCCCGGGAGGAAGTCTGGCCCCCTCTGGACCCCCTCACTTCCTCTCCCTTGCATCCGTCAAGCACCATGGGGTCCCCCCCGCACTGCTGCTGTACCCCCAACCCATCCTCACCTTGAAGCCAGAGAGCTGGCTTTCAAAAATCAAGCTCTGTGGCCCTGATCAAAACCCTGCCAGACTCCTGGCTCCTCCCTGGCTGGAGGGGTTCCCCTGTAGCCACACTGGCCATCTCTCCGTCCCTGCACTCTACCCCAGCCCGCTGTCCCTTCCCTGCACCTGGCAGTTCCAGACAATTCCCCCGGGGCCTGGGGCCTCCAAGAGGCCTTCCCTGAGCCCTGCTGCTGTGCTCACTGCCCGCTCACCTTGCCTTCAAATGCAGATGGAGGTTCTAGTGGCGCACTTGGAGCGGTGGCTCTGAGTACATTCGTCTCTTCCATTGGACTGTAAGTTGGATGAGGGCTGGGACCCAGAACCAGGGACATAATTTGCAGGGCCCAGCACAAAATGAAAAATGCAGGCCTTTGTTAAAAAAAAAAAATGATTAGGCATTTCTAGATAGCTACCGCAGAGCATTTAAGCCAAGCTTGGGCCCTCCTGAGCGCCCGGGCTCTGTGGGACTGCGCCGATCACGCACCCTCGACGCTCGCCCTGCTGAGACCACATGGTCGCTGCTTGTCACTGTAAGCAGCATGGGGCCTGGCACATAGTGGGCCCTTTACAAACACTTGCCAGATTGGTGAATGACTGTAGGCATCATCAGCTCCATTTTTCAGATAAATAAACCATAACTTAGGGCGACTAAGTGGTTTGTGTCGACCTGGAGGGTGGCAGGGCCATGACCTGAACTCAGGTCTGTCTGACTCCAAACAGGCTCATGGTGGGTTGGGGGTGACAGCACCTAGCCTGGGATCCCAGCTCTGCAGCTCACTAGCTGGGAATTCTAAGCAACTTCCTTCCCTGGGCTCAGGTTTCTCATCTGTAAGATGGGAACCATGCCCCCTCCTTGCTGGGGTACAAAGGAACAGAAAGGACCAGAAATGCTGGCAGAGCACCCAGCGCATAGACCACGGACTCCACAGATGGCTCTTACCTGGTGTTGCCCACTGTGTTTCCAAAGCCAGTGGTTTAGGTACCTGAGAGTCTCCTGGGGTGCCCCTTAGCAAATGAAAGTGTGTTTGAACAGTCGGCCTGCAGGTGAATTCCTCTTCCTGCTGTCTGTGCCTCATGTTAGCACTAACACCCTTCCACCCAGCCTGCTGGCTAATCGCTTCCCTGCCTGGTGCCAGGTTCTGGGGCAGAGGGGACCTCTGGGCCTCTTATCCTCCCCTGCCTTGCTTTGCATACAGTAGGTGCTGACTAGATGGTTGCTGCCCAAAGAGGAGGAACTCTGTCCACACTCACTGGCCTGGATGCCAGGTCCGCCTTATCGCAAAGAGCAAGCTTTCAGAGGAAGCAGGGTAGAGCCAGGCAGAGGCCTTTAGTGCACCATGCCTGCCCCTCCCGCGGAGATGGGGGGCTTGACTTCTCCTGTCATTGACAGTGACCTTGGGCATCAGCCTCATGGTGGAAGCCACTCACCTTAGCCGAGAAACCCCAAACCCCAGCTCTGCGGCCAGGGCACCCAGGTGGGACGGCTCAGAGTCTTCTATGCTCCCTGTCCCCCCCCCCCCCCCGTCACCCATATCAGGTGGGCATGATAACGCCCGCTCCCGGGGGCCCCTGGACGGTCAAAGGGATCTCTGCAAGCTGTAGTGTGGGGTGTTGGAAAGAGTGTTGTAACGGGGACAGAGTGCACATTACCACCAACTTAGAAACCACTGCTGCCCCCCATTCCCCTTCGAGAACACACTGCAGTCTCTCCTTGATAAAGGGCTCTCTCCCCTCTTCAACCCCCTGCACTCAGCCAGCTGGGCTCTGGGTTCAAGTTCTAACCTCGGCTTGCTTCCCTGGTTCCCCTCCTTGACCCCTGGCCCTGGGCCAGGTCTGCACACACCATGCCCTTCCTGTATGTTCCGTCCTCAAATGCTGGAGGCCGGCACGGCCGCTCTCCCCACGTCCCAGGTGAGGACACTGAGGCCCAGGGAAGGGCACACAGCAGGCAATCCCGGCCCCCGGAGTTTCTGCTCTCCACCCCCCGCGGGGCCACGCCGGGTCACAGGGCTAGCAGCTCCCCCAACTCCACCTCGGTTTCCTCCCTAGTTGAGGGGAGCGCTTGGCTGAAGCCATCGAGGGACACTCCGTAACCTGACATCCCTCTGCCTCTGTCTGTTCCCTCGAATTATTTGGCGGCACCATGGAGATAAAACAACCCCTGGAAATCCCACAGGCATTCCCCACCCCACCCCCCACCCCCCGCCACTGGAGCAATACAAAAATATCCCATGAAGAATGAATCACTGAAAGTGTCAGGGCAGGAAGAGGAAAGACAGGCCCACAGAAGGCCTGCTGGAGGGTGGCCTCGATTTCTTTCCCGGCCTCCATCAGTGTGGGGGGCCCTGGCCCCGGGAGCCCTCCTCCTGGGGGAGAACAGAAGCCGGAGCCAAGCCTCAGTTTCCCATCTGTAAATGGGGATCACACACTCATCTTGAAAGGGTGCTGGGAGGGACCAAGCAGGCATGTGTGAATGTATTCATTCATTCATTCATTCATTCACTCCCTACGAGGTGTGAGCTGGGCGCTGGGCAGGGGACAACAGATGGCGTGCCCAGTGGGAACAGACCCGTCCCAACCCTCACGAAGCCAACCAAGCACCCACATGAGTGACTCAGGGCCTTGGAGCAGATGGGAGGGCCCTGACCTTGTCTGGATCGGGGGGCGCTCAGGGAAGCTGAGTTCTGAGGTAAGCAGGCTTTCCCCAGACCAGGAGAGGGGGGCCTGGGGGAGAGAGCACGCCAGCCAGCTCGGGCAAAGGCCGAGAGGTGGGACAGAGCTAGGGGACGAGGCCAGTGCAATGGGAGTGGGGTGGGGGGAGGAAGTGGGGGGAGGAAGTGGGGGGAGGCCCGGTTCACCTATCAGGGCCCAGGTGAGCACTCCGGGCACAGGGTAGTGCTGATGGGCTCACTCCCATAATTCATGAGGACCACCATAAACTAGGGGTGCTACACTCTTGGGTGGGGAAGGGACAGGGAAACAGAGCAAAGGACAAAGCAAGTCAAGTGGGGAGCGGGGAGCCATTCGAGCACCTTCTCTGCATTCTTGGGTCTGTAATCAATGGGTGGGGGGGAGGGGCCGGCCCACACTCATACAGCTATGACCCTGTGGTGGGCCCCTATGTCTGTCCACTCGGTCCTCTGGCCAGCTAGGTGTGCACACAGGCCACCCTGGGGAGCTGGGTGGACGGGGTGGGGGGGATGTTGAAAGAATTTAGAGCTGAGCCATCAAGGAGGCCAGCTCCCCCTCCCTCCCTTCTATCCCTCGAATCCTGCCTGTCCTGAGCTGGGCCAGAGATAAACCCCCCTTTCTCATCCCCCGAAGAACGGGTGCTCTGCTTATCACCAGCTTCAGACTGGCCTGGGTTCCCCTTATCCAGCCACGGCCCAGGCGGACAAGGGCCCCCAGGGTGACCGTGCAGTCAAGGGGAAATGGGAGCCGCGGGGCCCAGGAGAAGTGTCGACCCCGCCTGACGAGGGTGAGGGGCAGGCAATATTTATTTAATTCTCAGGATTAGGAGGGGGGTAGATTATCTGTACTTTTTACAAGTGAGGAAATAGGCACTTTCTTATCTCCTCAACTCCACGAGCTTCATCACTCATCCTGGGCCACCAGCTAGTCGGTGGCAGAGCTGAGACTCGATGTGGACCCCAGGGTCTCATAGTGGCCTCTTGGGTGGGGGGAGGGGTGTTCAAGGAACGAGACTTACAAACGGGAGGTGAAAGTGAGGGCTGTTTCAGTGTAATGAACGTGGGAGCTATTTCTGCGCGGTGCTTACCAAGGTAGGAGAGAGCCAGAGGGCAGGCTCTGAGCCTGGGATCCACACACTCGGATCCACTTCTCAGCTGTGTGACCCTGGGCAAGCCCCTGCACCTCTCTGAGCCTGGGCCACCTCAACATTTTTAAGCTACTGTTCAAAGCGAACCTCCTATGTGCCAGATCCTGAGAACCTATGGCACATAAACATGTAGCTCTAATGTTCCATTACTCTCCGTGATTACCCTGCACAGGAGTTCCTATATTCACCTTTGCAACGGCTGGATTCACAGCACAGACCAGCCAGCCTAGTAGGAGTACGATCCCTCCGCAAGCTCAGGGAGGCCCCGGAGAGGCTCATTTCACTACATCCTCTTAGACGTGGTGGGTGCCCAGCCACGGCATGGTAAGTGGCACCAACACACCCCCTCCTGGGCTCAGGGGTGCTGGCCCACATGTACCAGGTATGAGAATGTTCCTGGCAGCACAGGTTTAGAAGAGCAAAACCCTGGAGGCGAGCCAAATGGATAGACGGGAAAATGCACTGTGGTATGCCCAAACTCTGAAACACTCCAAGCTGCCGAGGGCACCACAGCCACGCCGAACATCTCAGGGCACTTTAGCAACACAGGGCTGAGGGAGAGATTCAGGTCCCCAGATCAAACATGGCAGAGTCCACTTGCTGAGACTAGAAGGAGCTGGAGAAACACGCACTCTTGTAGAAAACGTATGGCCGTGACCAGGGCGCAGAGGGGAGCCAGCACAATGCTCGGGCCCTGCAGAGCGGGGGTGAGGGAGGGCACTCGGGGCCAATGTTCCAGCTCCTGCATTGGGCGGTGGGCTCGAGAATGTCTATTATGTTATTAATAGGCAAACAAGTCAGTAAAGCAGCTTTGACAGGACCCGTAGTGGAAGAACACCGGGAGAGGGACTAAGCTAATTCCCCAACCTGGAGTCCAGGCAATAAAATATAAAATCAGTGCTAAAAAATATGGACAAAAATAAAGATGATGTCCCCTCCCCCATCGACCGTAAATAGTCTCAGCTCCCAGACGCTGGGGGGGGCGACACCAGGGCCTGGGGAGGGGCCCCAGGTGGCTGGCTTGGCAGCGTTCTCTGGAAAGGATGCCTGTGCTCAGACAGGCCTCCTGGACTCTTGGCCTGGTGCTGGCATCTCCCCACTCCAGCACGGCTCTGTCTCCGCATGGATCCCCGGCCTCCTCGCAGGCACAACCCTGTCCCTTCGAGTACTTCCTGGTCATCAACTCTCTGTGCCGCGGCTTCCTCGCCTACAAAAAGGGACACGAACCGTCCTTCCGCGATTTGGCCTGACCGGGCTTCTTCCTCTGTAAGTGGGTGCCCTGCCTCTCCCCTCTCTGGGTTTGGGGAAGACTAAGGAGATGAAGAGCATGCTGATCATTCACAGTGACCAGGTGACCCAGGGGTGGCAGGACAGGTGGTCACTGCCGAGGGAGTGAATGACGCCAAACGGATGTTGGTAACTGAACACACAGCAAATCACCAGCTGCTCTGCAGATGTTGGCAGAGGGCAGACAGCAAAGCCCCCACTGGATGTCAGGTGCTCTCGGCTGTGCCCTTGACACCCTGACCTCCCATGATCGTGCTTCCCTAACCCAAAGAGGATGATGGCACTCTGAGCCTGGCTCAGGTGTTGCTGTTACTAATAGTAAGCCCCAGTCGTGGAACCCAGATTTGAAACAGACCAAGCTAAGTAACTGGGGTGTATTGTACCTGGGGTGTGTTCACCTTAGGGTGAGGTACCTGCATCAAGGGTACAGTATGTCGTGGGGAAGAGCTAGCGCTTATCAGTCCAGGACCTTGGAGAGTTAAGGGACCTCTCAGACCCTCAGTTTCTTCCTCTGTCTAATGGGAATGGTGTTCAGAGCAGGACAAGATGTGTGCAGAATGTTGTAAGAGATGCCTGGACCAGGGTGCCTGGAGTGTGGCCCTGCACTTGACTTGGGAGCTGGCTAGAAACGTAGGATCTCAGAATCTGCATCTTTATCCCAGCTCTTCAGGGGAATCTGACAGACGCTCAAGTATGAGAACCACTGGGCTAGTCAGAGGTCAGGAGACGTTTTCTAGAAAGAGCCAGATAGTACTTATCATTGGCTTTTGAGCCACTGGGTCTTGTTGCAATAACTCAACTCTGAGATCAGAGCAAGAAAGCAGCCATACGCGATACTAAGCACATGGGAGGGGCTGTGTTCCAGTAAAACTTTATTAACAGAAACAGGCAGGCCCAGCTTGTGAACCCCTGCATTAGAGCCTTGATACCCACCATGAAGTCCACGGACAGCATCCAGGGCATGTCCTGGGAGCTGGCTGGAAACACAGGCTCTCGGGCTGCCCCACCTGCCGAATCAGGGACTGTGCCTGCTAACCAGTCCTGGTGCCTGCTAACCAGTCCCAGCACCTGCTAACTGGTCCCACCATCTGCTAACCAGTGCCTGCTAACCAGTCCCCGCACCTGCTAACTGGTGCCTGCTAACCAGTGCCTGCTAACCGGTCCTGGCACCTGCTAACCAGTCCCAGCACCTGCTAACCAGTGCCTGCTAACCAGTCCTGGTGCCTGCTAACCAGTGCCGGCTAACCGGTCCCAGCACCTGCTCACCAGTGCCTGCTAACCAGTCCCGGTGCCTGCTAACCAGTGCCTGCTAACTGATCCTGGCACCTGCTAACCGGTCCAAGCACCTGCTAACCAGTGCCTGCTAACCAGTCCTGGTGCCTGCTAAACAGTGCCTGCTAACTGGTCCTGGCCCCCGCTAACCGGTCCCAGCAACTGCTCACCAGTGCCTGCTAACCAGTCCCGGTGCCTGCTCACTAGTGCCTGCTAACTGATCCTGGCACCTGCTAACTGGTCCAAGCACCTGCTAACCAGTGCCTGCTAACCAGTCCTGGTGCCTGCTAACCAGTGCCTGCTAACTGGTCCTGGCCCCCGCTAACCGGTCCCAGCACCTGCTAACCAGTGCCTGCTAACTGGTGCCAGCGCCTGCAAGTTTGAGAAGCCCCAGCCGGGGCACATACCAGGGAGCAGGCCGCAGATTCTCCAGGCAGCCTCCAGGCCCTGCTGGTTCCCTGGCCGGGGGTGGGGGGGGTGGGGAGGGTGGGGGGGTGGTGTCTGATGAGCAGGGGCAGGGAGGGGGGAGCTGGGGGAGGGGCTGCCGAGCGAACTAGTAACAAACCCTGGCACCAACTCCAACTCGGCTAATGGGCAGCAGCTGCTGTTGCAACCAGAGACTCGTCAGTTGTGATTAAGCGAAGTTGCCTTTAGGCCAATCAACTTCAAAATTATGCAAATAGGGCCTTATAGGAGACCACAGGGATGGTGCGTGCAAGCTGGCCCCCCCCCCCACTGCCCTGACATGGCACTCTTAACCCCCCACCGCTGGCCTGGGGGGCCCACGTTCCCCTGAATCACCCCTCGACCCACTCCACTTCTGGGGGGGTTAACGAGCCTCCCGCCCACACTCCCCATAATTGGCACCAAAGCTGCTGAGCAGGAGGTGAGCCAGCAGCTGCCAAAAGCCAAGCTAGGCCCTGCTGCCCCTCTCAAAAGCATCTGTTGCCACCCCCCGTTAGCTGGCCTGGGTCCCTATCCCACTCCAGCCCCCAGCGAGCCAGGCCTGGCCTCACCTGGGACCCTCCACACCCAAGAGGGCTCCCTGGTGGCAATGGCCAGGCAGCCGGGGGACACAGGTCGCTCGCAAAGGTGGCAGGAAGTGGCTCCTGGCCGTCTTCCCCTTGCTCACCCCTGCAGCCCAGACCTGAACAGACAGGAGTCCTCCTCTGGCTCATCTCCACTGCTGGGGCCCCTGGCACCCCAACCTGAACTCCTCGGCCAGCCCCAGCCCTGTGGTTCCCCACCTTGGGCTTTGCTGCCCCCTCTGCCAGCCATTCCTATGACTGATCTCCCAGGAAGAACGAGGGGTCGGCCACGAGACTGGTGTGAGAGGTGGAGGGCATGGGGGTTCCAGGAAAGTGGGAAGACCCCCGCGTCAGACACATTCCCCGCATCCCCATGCCATCCAGAAGAACAGCAGTATCACATGGTCTTAGGTGATCTGGAGGGAAGCCAGGCCTGGGGTCACCATGTCCAGCCACCGTCAGGTGTCTGGTCAGGAGCTGGGCTCTGGAATTGCACGGAATGTTCTGAGCCCCTGGCGCTTTTCTCTTCCTGCCTGCTTCCCTGCTCTTCCCAGCCTGGGGGCTCCTCCCCAGCCCAGCCAGCACCTCTTCCCCGAACTGGAGAGCCATTCTCTTGAGTTACCACTCCGGAAACCCAAGACTCACTAAGAAACCTGTCTGCCGGTGTCCAGGAGCGGCTGGAGCCCTCTGACCATCCCCCAGGTGGGCTCTGTGTTCATCTTGGCACGAGAGATGCTGGAGAGGGAGCGGGGAGCGAGGGGCCGAGCACAGGCCCTGCGGGAGGGAAGGCCCTGCCATCAGGCCTACACCCGCCTCCCCAAACGGGAGTCCATCCGGGTCCACCGTGGTGATGGGGCAGAGCCCAGCACAGGGAGGGCGAGCCTTCCCCCCACCCCGGGGGTTCCTGGGCTGAAGGAGACGTCCCGGCCCACCTCAGCAGGCTTCCCGCTTTTCCAAAACTGAACATCGCTAAGCATGGGGAGAAAATTGCTCAATTTTAGAGCGTAGGTTGACATCTAGGTAAACAGTCTTATGGAGGTCTAATTAGTGTGCCGCTTTGGGGAATGTGGGCTCCAAAATTTCTGGGGAATGGAGAGGTAACATCAAAAAGCATTTATGAAAGAGCTCTGTCAGCAAGGAAGCCAGGCAGAACCAGGGTGGGCAGGGTGGGCGTCCACGAGGAGGCCGGTGCTGGGCCGAGTCTGGCCGAGGGCGGCCGCAGAGAGGACAGGGGCGCAGGCTGGCCTGGGGGAGGTCCCACGGTGGTCCTGTGCCCCCGGACGCCTGACCTAGTCTGTCTGGGCCTCCCTCCTGCCCGCAAAGTGGGGTGCTGGTCCCAGCCTCATGGGGGTGGCCTGAGGGATGAAATGAGGTGGTATATGTGAATCCAGGACCGGGCTGGGGGGTCAGCGGGTGGTCAGGAAATAGGGTTTCCTTTCTCAGCCCCTCCGTCGCTGGGGCTCGGGGTTTGCTTCTGGCTGTTCCATGTTCTCTAACGTGAGCTGCTCGTGACCCCGAGATGTGGTCCAGGGAGAGATTATTAGCCTCAGATGTGGACACGGAGGAACGGAGGATCAGAGAGGCTGTCACTCTGTTGGGAGCTGGGGGAGGTTGTCACATAGCTCATACAAAGCCGACCTGGGACTGGCACCCGGGTTTCCAGATTCTCAGCACAGGACTCCCTCCACAATGCCACACTGGCCACAACTGGCACAGTCTGCACATCCCCGGCGTGGCTCAGGGGAGACGTCTGGGGGCTCACAGGGCTCTCTGCGCCGTCGGGGCGGGGGGGGGGGGCACCGTCCTTGGACCAGAGCCCACAGGCTCCAGGCTGTAGAGGCAGAACCCACACAAGAGTTAAACTGTATATAAGAACTGACCTTCTTTCTGTACAGTGGAAACAAGAGAAAGAGACTATTTCTTGAGCACCTACTATGTGTCCAGCCCTGGGATTGGCATCTGACAAATACTGTCTCTTTTAATTTTCGAAAAGGGGGCGGGGGGATGCTGCTCCTAGTGTGCAGATAGGAAAAGTAAGACCCTGAGAGGTGGTGTCACCAGGCCAAGGTCACAGAGCCGCTGACCTACGGGCACTTGGCCCCAAGCTGGTCCAGTTTCCAAGTCAAGGTCCTTTCTGGGCCTCGGGCTCTTGGCCTTGGGCAATCAGGAGGAAGTGGTGTTAAGGGAGAAGGCTGCCACTCTCCCGAAATGAAACCACCGGGAATTTCCCCCTCTCCCGAGGCCCGGGGGAAGAGCAGAAGAGAGACCATTTTTGGAATAAGCTGGTCCCATTTCCCACCCGGCGCTGGAGGCCCGGCCCTCCGCCCACACTCAGGACTTCCCGGCAGACCTGGCCCCTGATTGAACTCCTCCATCCACAGACCTCGGCTCACCACAGCCCCTGGGGCCCCGTTCTCCTGGGGGGGAGTCCCACAGGGAAGCTGGGGAGGAGGGATCCGCACTCCTGCTCCCCCCCCACCCCCCACTCTACACTAGTCTGGCCTCGCACTGAACAGGCTTATTTTAAAACAATCAGCATTTGGCTCAAGCTGTGAAAACGAAATCTACATTTGGTGGTGTCAGGAGAAGTGGATAGGCCATGCCTGGGAAAGAAGGGGGTCGTTGACGGGAGATCCCCCGAGTGTCTCAGACCGAGCTCCCGGCCTCACGGATGGGGAGGGGGGAGGGGGGCATCCAGGCCTCAGGGTGACGGATCTGGTTCCAATGTCATCCCCACCACTAACTGACGTGGGACCGTGAGCAGGTCGCTCCATTTAGAACCCGTTTTCTTCTTGCCTGCCTCCCTCCCACCCATCATTCAGCCAGGAAACTTTCACCGAGCCCCTGCTAGGTATCACCCCTGACTCTCAGCCCTGAGGATGCAGGAATGAACTAGACAGACACTTGCCCTTGGCATGCGGAGGCCTCGGTCTGGAGCGGGGAGCGGGCCTCTCCATCCCTCCCCACCTGCTGTCTGCGCAGAAGGGATCGAGCTCAGCGGTGCCCATGTTGGCTATGCCCACGCCTGAGGTCCCTGTGGACTGTTGGCTCCTGGCGGAGGCCGGAGCCAGGGCTGGTGCCCCTCTGAGACCCCGGCTGCCCAGCCCTGCCCTGGGCACAGAGGAGGAAGAGGCCGGGAGTGGGCGAGTCGGGGGCCAGGGCAGCGGTGCAGGGGCAGCGAGGAGCTAAGAAGCCCCGGCCCCGGCCTTGGACAGTCCACAAATAAACTGCTCATCCCTCTTCCCAACTGAGAGAGAGAAAATAGCTTTCACACTATATTTTCTGATTTTTTTTTTCCCACTTCACTGCTTCTAAATCGATCCAGAACAGATTGTCCAATTGTTTGAATTTCAGGAGAAAAGTCTCCTAATCTTTCCCTCGCCCTGCCCAGAATTCTGCCAGGCCCTTGCCCTCTCCTGGTGACCCGGCTGGACGTTCCCACCTGCTGGCCTGTGGCCCTGCAGGAGACGGACGGGGGCTCACCCGGGCTGGGGGTCTGTACTCTCAGGTGGCGCTCATGTTGGGCACCCACTGGAAATACCCTGGCCCTGGAAGAGAAGGCTTTGCTTCCCCAGAAAGGACTGAACTTGGCGGGGGGCTCTGCAGGCAATGGGGCACCCTGGGAGCCTGGCAGACTGGGTGCAGCTGGAGGCTGCCACCTGCCTCCCCACCCCTCTCCCGTCAGGAAAGTTCTCTGGATGCTGGGCTGAGCCACAACACAAGCAACTATGAGGGGCCGTCATCATCCCTGTTGACCAAGCGGCAGGACAAACGCTCCTTAACTTGCCAGAGTCCCTGGAGGTCAGGCCACTGCTGAATGCTACAGCCTCCCCTGCCCAGCCTCTACCACCATCACGGGACAGCCGTGCCCAAGCACCCAAAGTGTGCCAGCTCCTTTTCCTGGGCTCCATATGCATTGTTCCTTTTGCCTTGATGTCCCTCCACCCTTGCTCATTGACCTGGTCATCTCATACTCTACCTCCTGGGGTGCCACCTCCTCTGGGAAGGCCTCCTTGCTGCTCCGGCCCCTCTCTCCAGGCACAATTGCTCCTCCAAACCCCGTCATCACCCACACTTGCTCAGTCCCTTACATGGGACTCAGACCCGTAGGACTCAGACTTCCTGCAGACCACAAGGCCTGGGTGCAACTTCAGGAGTGAATAACCATGCCACAGGGCATCCGAGCAGATGGCTTATGCACTCCTGACACCTGGCCCCTTCGGAGGTGGCCACAGGTGGCAGTGGAAACCGGGTGCCAGATATTAAAGACCCCACAGCCCTCGACCTTCGGGCCCAGACGATGCTGGGGCAACCCCAGTATAACCGCACTCAGACCCCATTCCCTCCCCAGGGTCTCGCTGCCCTGCATCCCCCTCCCCAGAGAGAAGGAGCTCTCTGTGATGGTGACAGACGAGTGGAAACGTGTGAAGGGCTTGCTTCTGGAGCACTCTGCCTGGCCCCTCAAGCACCCAGGACCCCAGAGGTCCCGCCGGGGACCCCAGTTTACAGAGGATACTGAGACAGAGAGGAGGCGGCTCGGCAAGGCCACACACTGGTGACGGGTGGGCACGGGACTGTGGCGCCCCCCCCCCCCATGCCGGCGCCTCCCCCGACCACGAAGCGTATCCGGCCTCCCACCGTGGAAAGAGTCGAAGCTGCCAGATCCAAATCCTGGCTTTCTGCTTAGCAGCTGTGTGCTCGCAGGGAAGTCATCACCCGGGTAGGAGTGGTAACCTGTCCTTCCTCATGGAACGTTCCCAGGATTAAATGGGCTGGTGTTTACAAAGCGCCCGGGACGGGGGCTCCGTGGCGACTCACGGGTCTCCCCAGCAGGTCGGGGCGCCTGCAGGCCTGGGAGCCAGTGTTCCCGTGCCCAGGGCCGGCAGGCCGAATTCTGCCCTGGGTTGGCAGTGCCCTCGTCCCTGCCCCTTCCCTGACCCCGCGCTTCGGGCCCCTTCTGGAAGCCACCAGGTGGCTCACAGGCTGCTCCATAATCTCGGCCTGCGGCGTGTGGAGTCCAAACACCTCCTCCGACTTTCAGTGTAGCTTCACAGATTACAAACTACGCTCAGACACGTTATCTTTGCGCACCACCAGCCCCCAAAGGAAGGCAGCGCTCAGCCCGCATTATGGAGGAGGGAACAGAGGTTCGGAGCTGCACCCGGACTTCGCTGTGTGAAAGGGGTGGAAGCCACAGCCCGAACTCAGCTCTGTCCGGCTCAGAACCAAACTGGCAGGGACACTGGTGGCCTGGGCCCCCGGACTTGGGCCACCATGCCCAGTCCCGGGGAACGGGGACAGTAGACGTTTGCACAGAGAAGAGAGAAGGCCACAAAGCCCATTCCACCTCATTGCCAACGGCCTTCAGAAGGAAGCCCCTCCCCAGCTGCCCCGATCCTAGGCTTGTGACGTTTCCTGACAGCTGTCCATCCCTCCTTCCTTCCCTCTTTCCATCCTCCATCCAACCCCTCACTCGCTCATTCACCCACCCATCCACCCATCCACCCATCCATCCATCCATCCACTTGCCCATCTGTCCATCCTGCCCAGGCACCCCTGGGCTAGGCACCGGCCCCAGAACTAAATCAGGAATGAAGTGGTCTCCACCCTTCAAGCACAGAGAGAAGCTCCACTGCCCCTGGGCCTCCTGGGTGTTTCTGTTATTAAGTGGACCCGTGGTGGCAATGACAATAATGTTTACTGAGCACGTAACTACGCGTCGGGCTCCGCACCAAGCAAGGTCCTTGGATTTCCTCATTTGAGTCTTGAAAGAACCTTGTGAGGTGGGCGCTATCCCCATTTTTAGATGAGGACACCGAGGCTCCAAGAGGTCATGTAACTCGCCCGAGGTCCCACAACTAGCAGGGATGGAGACGGGGGTTCCAGCCCGGATGGTCCCTCCAGAGTTCTGGGATAATAAATCATGGTCATCACTGTGATGGACCCAGGAGCCCGGAATACTATGATTCTTACCCGTAACCCTCAAAAACACCCTTGTAACGTATTATTATCATTACCAACGTTATCAGCCTTATTTTGCACACGAGGACACTGAGGCTCAGGGTGAACCGAGCAGCCCGACACTGGAACTGGGGCGTGAGCCCAGGAGGGTGAGCTGGGCCGGCCACCAGCCGTTCTCATGGCCCCCTTGACTCATTTCCTCATTCAGTCAACAACCATGGCCACGGAGGTTCAGGGACGACCGGCTGTGGTTCCTGGCCGCTGCAGAAAGGGCTGGAGCAGGGTGAACAGGATGAACAGTACCACAGTGACACGTCTGTTCGCCGTAATAAAGTGAGAATAGGGAGAGCTGACGCAGTCGTCAATGCACACTCTGTGCTCACTAAGCACCTCTGCAAACCTTATCCGGTTCTCACAATAACCCACTTTTGCAGGTGAGGAAACAGAGGCCCGGGGGTTAGAGAAGCTGCCCAGGGTCGCGGAGTTCGGAACAAGCGGAGGGGGGACTTGTCCTGGCTGGAGCTCCGGGCACAGGTTCTCCAGGGATCTGTGGGTCTGTGCCAGGAGCCTCCCTCCGGCTCCACCCGTTGCCCTGACGATGGGCCTCTGCTCAGAGGCTCCGCTCATTCCCCAAAGGCCTCAGGGTCCCAGGGATCAGATTCCAGGCAGTCATACCCAGAGGATGCCACATTCCCGACCTGCTCCCTGAAACACTAAAACAGCAGAGACCTTGGAAACCAGCCCATGGCTGCGGGGGCATGCTGGACTGCCACCCAGAGGTGAAGGTTGGGCCTCTGGGGCTCAGTGATGATGCTGGGCTTCCTGCAAAGGGACACAGAGGCTCCCTCCCTGCCCCCATTTTCTGGATGTAGAGACTGAGGCTGAGTGCTGGTAGCTCTAGCACAGACATCCCAGGCCCCACGTCCTGAAGCCCAGCCTGGGAGGTAGTGGAGAAGGAGCAGGGCTCAGAGGGAAGGAGAAAGGGGACTTTCTAGACTTTGGTATTAGTGTCTGTGATTCCATGATTTGATTTTTAGAATTTCCACTTTTAGCGTCCTATACTTATTCCCCCACCCCAAAGGGCCCTGTCTGGCTATGACCCCCAGACACCCCGCTTCCTCTCTCTGGGCTCTGTTCTCCTCAGGGAAAGGGAGACTCAAGAGGTTGGCCCTGGGGTTTCCTGAGGGTGCTGGAAGGTAATGCACATGAAGGGGATCTGTAACAAGGGAAACTGCCAATGTGAAAATTGGAAGATGCCACTGGGAGCCCAAGCCTCTGCGAGACCTGCTTCAAGACTTTTCTCGGGCTGCTCCTCTTCTGGGCCCGGCACACTCCTACTCACCCTTTAAGACCCAAGCCAAAAGTCACCTCCTCCAGGGAGCCCTCCCTGCCCCCTCAGGCAGGGTAGGACCTTGCAGATGCCTGTTGAATTCTATTCTGCCCCCAACAATCACACAGCAAAAGCAGGTCCTGTCTTCATGGTCTCTGGTCTCCGGCGCCTGGCACTGTGTCCGGGCACAGGGTAGGTGCTCCGGAAATGTGGACTGAATGTAAGCTAAATTGCATTGGCTGTTGGTCTACGAATCCAGCTGTACACGGAGGATTCTTCCCGAAACGAAAAGGAGCCTGAAGTGAAAGCAAATCACCATCCTTTCCGTAACAAGCTCGGGGAGCCGCGGAGGAAATTCTCACACTGGATTATGGAAGGAATTTGCCTTTATTTTTAATTTGCGCCAATATCTAAGAAAGCGGCACTTTATTCTGAGCCCATCATGCACCGAGGAGCTTTGACTCTGGCGCAGGAGGCAAACTTTCCCGGCCCAATTTCCTCATGCAAATCTCGCGGCGGCGGCCCGAGCCATCCCCGCCCTCCGCCGGGCATTTCTCTGACGCTTGCCAGCCAGGAATAATCAGATTATGTAGCTGGGTTTTAAAAGATCACGGTTTGTCTCATTTTCCAGGGAAGTGTGAACAAGAAATTTTTTTCCTCCCAGGGCTCTGTTAAGAGCTTCCAGAACTTAATTCAGTGTTAAATGGGTGTAATTTGGGAAACTCATGCATTATTTCTTAATTTCTCAAGGCGAGTCTGCACGCATCTGCTGAGGTACGTGTGCGTGAGGACAGATGGGCGGTAATCGGAGTGTGCGCCCCAGTCGGGGGAGGGAAAGGGGCAGGCTGTCGAGAACACGCAAAGTAAACGCTCCATTCAGGGCTGACGTCCGGAAATCTGGGATGGGAGGCATTTGCATTTCATCTGGCTTCTGCTTTTCCGCTCTGATGGCCAATGGCCTGGAGGGGGTGGGGGTGAGGGTGGGGGTGTCTGAAGCCTTTGCCGGAAGGGAGTGCAATTTTACCATCCAAGCCCCCTCCCGATCCCCCAGCCCAGGCAGCCTCAGGGGCCTCTGAAAAACACCTTCCAAGTCTGCAACGGTATCACTGCACATCCTTGGCCATCAAGGATGCTCATTCACTGTAACCTTGAGCACATCCGGGGCAGGCTCTGGACTCAGTGTCCCCATCTGTATCTGGGTACATGGACAAGTTTCCAGCTCCCTCTCGGGACCCACAGCAGCAGCTCCTGGGGCTTCCCTCTAACTTAGCATGGCACACAGGCCCCAGATGTGCTGGGGTCCCCTTCTTTGCCTGATACCCCAACTTTAGGCTATGGAGAGTGGGGGCTCCCACACCCAAGACGCTACCAGTACCCCTTCCCCCACAACCTTCATGTCCTGCGTTGCTGAATGAGAAAATAGGCTCAGAGGGCAAGTGACTCGCCAGTGAGTGGCCAAGTCAGGATGCCCAGAGAAGGTTCTCCAGAAAATTTCCAACCTGGTCACAGCCAAGGGGAAAAGGAGGGAGGGCCTTGTCACAAGGGGGCCTAGCTGACACGTGGGAGGGGGTACAGTAACAGGGTCAGGGGTGCCAAGACAGCCATTGTCACAGCCAGAGAATTATCTATTTATACACTCAGTCACCCAACAAATTGAGCGCTGGTCATCTCTAGGCAGGGACTCCATGGGGACAGGTCTGAGGGGACTTTGGGATCTTCTCTATATCTCCAATGGGGGTCACACATAAAGAAGGGGTCAAGGAATGTGTGAGCTGGAGGAAGGAAGTCGGGAAGGAAAAAAAGAGGGATGGAGAGAGGAGAGGGAACTTCCTTCCTGCCAGGCTTTGTGCGGAGTGAGGCCAAAACCAAAAGAGTGGGTGGCACCTGCTGTCCCCAGGAGGCTGTGGCCCAGGCCTCTGGTCACCCTCCTCGCTTTTGGTGGCTCCAGATGTTCAGGACTCCACCTTACGGAAGAATGTTTAGGACACAAGGCCCTCCCGTTCTTAGAGGTTGACTGGGATTTCAGTAACTTCTAGGAAGAGCAGCCGGGCTGGGAAAAGCCACTTCTTGAGGGAGCCGGGGATGGGGCTCTTAGTTCATCCTAGGATCAATGTGAATCTGTTGTGTGACTCAGCCTGGGGCGAAGCAAACCAACAGAGGCCGAGTTAATAGAGGCAGAGTGTCCCTACGAAGGGAGGAGATACCTATCACCCTGAGCATCAGATGGGCCATGCTCTGGCTCGGTCCAGAGCAGAGGAAACAGAACAATGTCTCGTAAGTGAGTCTCCAGAGAGCCTGACCCGCAGCAGCTCACAGCGCGGTGTGAGAGGGCCGGGCTCCAGGTGGAGCGGCATAGTGGTTAGGAGCAGGACCCCAGCTGGGTTATTCGGAACCCCTCTGAGGCTGTTTTGTCTGCACAACAACATCCATAATGGCCAGTTCAGGCAGATGGCGTGCGGATTAGGGGGTGCTGGGGCTTGGGGCTTGCTCAGCACAATGTCTGGCACGTAGTAGGCCTTCTGGCCCCTGCCATCAGATGCCAGCCTAGTGCCGTGGAGGCGCCATCCTGCACGGGTGTCCGCAAAGTCGTTTGTCATATGCAGGCGGCTGAAGCGGCCAGAACTGGCGTCCGCTTGCTCCCTCCTTCTCTTAGAAGGCAAGGGCCTGGCCATGAGGCACTCATCTCCCGCAGTGTGGCCGGAAGCGGGGAGGGCTGTCGAGGGCTTGGCTGATCGTCCTAGAGAGCTGGAAACCAGATCCATCTTCTTGTCTTCCGAACTAGCCCTCCCTCTGCCCACCCCCACCATGGGTTCCCACCCGTGGGCCACGTAAGTGTCCGAGCTCCAAACCCACCCATCCTCCCCACCTTGCCGCCCCACTCCTGCTTCTGAACCCTCCCCCAGGCTGGGGGCGGGGGGTGTCCAGCTCCCTGGCGCCAGGCCTGCATGGCGGCACCATCTGCTGCCTGTCCCCCTAGTCCTGCAGCCCACCGCCCCCCCACCCCAGGCCAATCTGCATCATCACCCATAGAGGGTCTCTGCCCAGAACACCTTCTGCTCCTCCCTTCTGGCTGCTTCAGGCCTGCCTTCTGGACCAGGCCCCCCTGGCACCCCTCCTTGGGCTCTCTGGGGCAGACCCTTCCCACCTGCGCCCCCACTGCCTCGGCTTCCCCCAGGCAGGGCTCCAGTCCTGCTGGCTCGTCAGGGGCTGTTTTCTCAAGAGCTGCCAAGGGTAGAGCTGATGCCCTTCAGCAGCAGCGACACGGGGGCTCGCTGGGCGGTCTGCGTGAAGGAATGAATGGATGGATGGCTAACAGGAACAGGGAGGGGCTCTCAGCGGCTCCCTGGGGCCGGCCTCCCTCCCCCCTTTCTCTCCCCCACAAAAGTCTGAGCAGCGCTGGCCCTGCCCCCAGCCCTCCCGTCCAGCCTGACAGGCTTCAGGCTGGGTGGCTTGGGACTGGGGGTGGGACACACGCTCACGCTCACACAAACACATTTACACACACACTCACACCACCACACACATTTACACGCACACCATGGGTGCTACAAACTCTCACGCCACACACACTAACACGTCCACATAGTCTCACACATACACTCACAGCTCCAAGCTGAACTGCTTCTCCTCACCGCCCCGTCAGTCCACTACCTCCCAGATGCCTGAGACAGAGCCAGGAACCCCGGGTGACGGTGACATGAAAGAAACTGGCAGTGCCCTCTACCTGGGGCTTTCACCTTGAGCCCCGAGGTGCAGGGGCCACCTGGCTCCAGGGAACTTTCTGGCCATCTCCCGCTCCACACTCAACCCCCCCGTCAGGACAGGCACGGCAAACAGCCTCTCTGTGGAGACGGATGGCTCGCAGGGGGGTGTCCTGCCCCGAGCAGCCACAGATTCAGGGGTTGGAGGGACCCCCCCCATCTGGACAACCCTGACCAGCTTGGGGATTGTCCTGAGCTGCCACCAGGGGCCCGGGGTTTATTGTGATTCTGCTTTGAAAACCATTTCCAACCATACCCTGAAGACTGCCTGGCAGTGAAATGTCCCGCGGGGCCACATGCTTCCTGGTCACATTCAAACCATCTGACAGGTGAAGAAACAAGGGATGATGGAGGGACCTCCCCCTCCTTAGTCTGGCTCTGAATGGGGCCTAACTGGCTGGCTCAACAGCATTTCAATCACAGCCCAGCATGGGATTCACAGGACACCAGTGACTGAAGATGTGGTAGACCCATGGGGGTCAAGGCCCTCGTTCAATAGACTGGGGAACTGAGGCCCAGAGAAGGGCAGGAAACCGCCTGGGGTCACACAGCCAACAGCACACCATCAGAAACTAATAGTCCCTTCTCAGGGCAACCTCCACCAACCTTCAGAGGTGGCAAGGGCTTCCGTGCCACTTTACAGATGGGGAAACAGAGACTCTGAGGGGTCAAGCACCTTGCTCAAGGTCACCCAGCCAGGGAAGAGAGGGCTAGAGGCCACCCACTGTGATTCCTGATGCCAGGCACTTTCTGCTCCCCCCTTCCAGCTCTGGGGTTCCTTGGGCAGGAGCAGTCACCAAGCCAAGGGATCAGAGAGGCCGAGAGAGGGAGGGTAGACACAAAGAGGCATAGAGACATACTCCCACGGCAGATTATGTAACTCCCCTTCCCTGGCCCCATCGCCCCAGGGGTGCGGCCCGCCACCCACACCGACCCGCCGGGCCTGGCCCAGGAGCCCAACACTGGCTCTCTCCAAAGAGAGGACAGTTGGAGGCGCCAGGACGCGCTGGCATTTCTTCCTTTCTTTTTTCCCTCTGGCTGACTTAACAAATACTAATACTGATAATGATAATAATAATTAGAATAAATATAACCTGAAGACGCTTGGGGTCTCGTTGCCATGGCAACCGCTCCCGCTAGTGAGCTTCGGAGGCCGCCGGGCCACCCGGCCCCAGGCGCGGGATCAATATTGATTCGGCCCCGGGAAGCGGCGGCGGTTCCATTGGGGCCACGCGGCAGGCGGGGAGCCAGGGGCGCGCTCTTGGAGGGGGGTCTTCCTGGTCGCCCGCGCCGCCCAGCTGGGGCCCCCGGAACCGGCTGGGTCCCCCCTATTGTGCCTCCGGAACTCTGTCCGGCGCGCACGGGGCTCCTGGCTCGCTGCGCTCCGGGACTAGGTCCTCGGACGCCGGTCCCCACCTCGGACGCGCATTCCGGTCCCAACTGCCTCGTACCGGCACGACGCGCTCCGGACTGCTCCTCGGACCCGGGCCCGCCTCCTCCCCAAGGTTCAGCGACCCCGACCTTGATTAGCCCTGGCGCGGACCCGAACGCCAGAGCACCGGCTACCCCACACGGCTCCCGCCCCCAGACTCTCCGCCCGGCGTCCCCGGCCCCTTTCCAAGGCACCGCCGGACCCTCCCTCCGAAGCACCCAACGCGGCTCTCCCAGTGCGCCCACCCCTCCGCGCCCCGGGCGCCCGCACCCCTTTCCGCGGAGCCCCGGCGCCGAAGACCCCGCCCCCCCCACTCGCCGGGACCCTCCCCCTCCAGGAGCCCCGCCCCCGGCCCCCTATGCCCGCGGTGCTCGGACCCCGGCCCGGCGCGCCCTTCCCCCGCGCGGCCCCAGCCCGGCCCGCCCCGGGGCGCCGCTCACCTCGTGCCCGCCGCCCGCTCGCTCCTCGCTCCGCCGCCGGGAGCCGGCGCCCGCGGGGCTGAGCCGCCTGCTGGGGCGCGGGGCCGCCCACGCCCCCGCGGTGCCCCCGCCGCCGCCGCAACAGTTGTCCCGGCCCCGGGGGCTGCGGGGACTCGGGGGCCCGGGGGTGGGGGGGGGAGGGTCGGGGGCGCCTAGACGCGCGGGGCGCGGCGCGGCGCTGGGGCTCCGGCTGGGACTCCGGCTCGCGCTCCGGACGCCCGCTGCCCGCCCCGCCGGCGCCCCGCGCGGCTACTGGGCGGCCCGCGCCGCCCTCCCGCCCGCCGGCCCCGCGCCCCGCGCCGCGCCCGCCGCCGCCGCCGCCGCCACCGCGCTCATGCTCGCCGGCCCCGCGCCCGCCGCCGCCACTTCACTCTTTGCCGCTCGCCGCTCGCTCCGCGCCCTCTGCTGCCCCCTCGCCGCGCTCGCGGCTCCCAGCCGTCCTGGCCTCGCCGCCGCGCCGCGCTCCCCCTCTCCCAGCGCCGGCGTCCGCCTCTCCCGCCCGCCCTCCTCCTCCCTCGCGCTCTCCCTCTTTCTCGCGCTCGCCGGTCTCTCTCCCTCTCTCTTTCTTTCTCTCTCCCTCCCTCTCTCCGCGCCCTCCCTCCTTCCCTTCCTCCCTCTCGCGCGCTCTCCCTCTCGCTCTCCTCCGCCTCTCGCTTTTTCTTTCGCAGTCTTTCTCCTTCCTTTTGTGGCTCCTTCTCTCTTCTCACTATCGTCTTTTCTTCCCTCCCGCTTTCTCTCCTTCGTCCTTCCTTCCTTTCTACTTTTCCTTCCCCTTCTCGCCTCCCTCCTGTCCTTTCTCTCTGCCTCTCTCCCACGCCCCTGATTCCTGTCTCCCCCGCCCCCCCCTCCCCGCAGTCACTTGCCTCCTTCCAGGTGCTCCCGGCCCCTGCCCACGGGAACACAGACCCCCTTCTGCCAGGTGGACCCTGTCCTGGCAGACGTGCGGCCGCCTGCCGCGGGAGGCTCCCTAAGGGTGGGTTCGGGCGGGTTCCCTCCCCAGGCGCTTCTTTCAAGGGAGGCATTCCTTCTTGGCAGACCACGCCCCGGGGGATCGGTGGCAGGGTCGGGCTGAGGGTGCTCAGTGGCAGGGTCAGGCTTGGGCGAGGGGATCCATCACATCAGAGAGGATGCTCTCTTCAGTTTCCCACGGGCAGAGCCCAACTTCCCTGACCGCGGTGACCCCTGCTTGGGCTTCCCTCTCCTGTTCCAGTCCTTGTCTCCCCGTGTCCGCCCCAGCAGCCCCTACTTCTAATTGCCCCCCCCCATTTAGGTGTGCTGGGTGCTCTCTGTGGCCCTGAGTCAGAGAGCTAACCTCAGTAAGCCCGTCCCCCCACCCTCCTCTGTCCCAGGCCCCCCGACCTCCGGTGGTAGGGACTGTGGGGGGACATTGCAGGGACCCCACAGAGGGAGTAGTGATGAGAATGGCTATCAGTTGGTCATCTGGGGAGGGAGAGTGTGTTCGAGTGCCCTGGAGGGCTGGTCAGTCCCCCTAGTGCCAACGCCTTGGGGCTCTCCCATCCTTGGATCTGGCTTCTGACATGGGTTGAACCTCACCAGAAACTGGGCTGGGCACTTTATGCACAGTATTTTATTTATTTCTCACCACAGCACTGGGTGGTGTCATCCCCTCTTTACGGACGAGGCAGGCAACTGGGGCTCAGAGAGGTTAGGACACCTGCCCCGAGCCACACAGCCAGCAAGAGGCAGAAGCAGGGCTGCAGCCCAGATCCCCCTGACTTCTAATCACAGGGCTCTCCACCTGGGGCAGTGTTCTTCCCTAAAGAGATCGCAGCAGCACCTCCCTCCGGGATCTTATGAGGATTAAACGAGGCAGGATGCGGGTCGCACTTTACCTGGCACCTGCCAACCCTCCCGAGAGGGGGTCCATGGTCACCCCATGTTATGGTGGAAACCAAGGGCAAGAAAGGTTAAGAAACAGGCCTAAGAGCTCATGGGGATGGTATTCAGGTTGAGAGGTGTCTGTCCTCTGTAGCCAGAGGCTGTGTCTTGGGGGTCATTGAGGCTGTAAAGAGTGGGGTGTGTGTGTGTGGGGGTATTTGTGCGTATGTATGTGTGTGTGTGTGTGTGTGTGTGTGTGTGTGTGTGTGTGTACCTGGGTATGGCATGTTCAGGGTATACTGGAAAGCCTTGTGGTTCAGAACAGTCTCCCCTCCCCCTTCAGGTCACTGAGCAGGGCTCTGGGCCTGTCCCTTGTCTGGTGCGAGACACCCAGAGATGAGATGAGCTCCCTGTGCCCAAGAGGCTCAGAGCCCAGTCAGGTGATGACTCGGGATGTTAGACCTCCATCCACCCCGATTTTCTACCCGCTCAGACACCATCACCCCTTCCTGGCACGCGGGGCCCAGCCTGCCTTCCCAGCCTGCTCTGCAGCCAGGTGCCCCAAGCTCCAGCCACATCGAGGCCGCTAACTGGGGTTTCCCTAGTCAGCCTCAAAGCTCCACTACCCAGCTACTGTGTGCCCGCGGGGCTGCCCTCACTGCGCTCCTAGGCCTGCACCTTCTCCTTCCCCACAGTTGGCTCCCCCAGTGTGGACAAAGCGAGGTTGTCTCCCTGAGCCTCAGTTTCCTCATCTGCAAAATGGGGATGATTTTATCCGCCTCAAAGGGTCAATACAAGGGTTAAATGAGAGACTGGCATGAAAGAAATGAGCGCCTGGCAACTTCGTTGGTGCTGGATCTGCATCAGTGTCCCTTCTTCCAGGGGGTCCTGAGTGGGCAGGGAATGGCGTGGGCGGGGGGACGGTTGGACTGGAGCTTGGCTCTCAGCGTGGCTGTTCACCAGCTGTGTGACAGAGGGCAAGTTCATTCACTTCTCCCAACTCCTATGCACTGGTTTCTGATGGCTGCAGTAACCAATGACCCCAAACTTGGTGAATTAAAACAACACCTATTGATTCCCTTATAGTTCTGGAGGCGAGAAGCCAAAAATCAGAGCCACTAGGCTCAAGTCAGGGGTCCACGGGGCTGTCTCCCTCTGACACTCAAGGGGAGGACCGCTCCAGTTCCTGGTGGCTGCCCGCGGATTCCTTCTCTTATGGCCGTGTCCCTCCAGCCTCCAAGGCCAGCATCTGCCCGTCTCTCTGTGTGCCCTGCTCCTCCGTGTGCACCAGACCCCCCCTCTGCTCCTTCTCGGAAGGTCCCCTGTGATGGCATTTGGGGTCCTCTGATAATCCAGGATCATCCCCCATCTCAAAGCCCTTCCTAAATCACATCTGCAAAGCTCCTTTTTTCCCTTCTTGCCATAAAAGATAACATCCCCAAGTTTAGGGGCTAGGGCGCAAGAAGGTATCTTTGGGGTGGGGAGCATTTTCAGGCTTCAGAGCTACAGCCAGCCGGCTTTGCATCTGCAGGAGGTGAGCTGGAGCGTGCATACTGGCATCGGGCTACCCAGACCACAAATATCTGTGCCCCCCTGGGGGTACAGGCTGGGGGAGGGAGAGGGGAAGGGGTATGTGCAGGTAATTACACAGACTCCCCATTTCTGAACCTACTGTGTGTCGAGCTCCACAGGCACGGTCGCCTTTAATACCATCCCTATTTACTATTTCTCTGCCTTCGGGAGGCTTGCTCCCCCGCAAACGCAGCCGCTCACCAGGGCGGGCGGGAGGGAGGCCTGGGGATGACTCACACTCTCTCCGTGGAGAGCAGCTTTTGCAAAGGGCTGGCTGGGGAGGGAGCTAAATTTAAAGCCAGGCCTCCCGAGAAGATCACCTGCCACATCAAAATCACGGCCATTTAATTAGAAGTTGGGGACATGAGGCTTTCAGCAGAGGTCTGTACAGTGAGCCTCCTTTGGGAGGGAGTGAGGGCCCTTGGAGACTGAGCCCCTGCGGTGGGCAAGGGGAGGGGCCCCAGTGTGAGCACCACCAGCTGGCCCCCAGCCTCGGCACCATCTCCTCTTATTCCCCCCTCCCTCGGGGAGCAGCCTCTGCCCTCCTGAGGGCCCCTCCGGTCCCTCTTTCCTCTTCAAAATCTTAGGGTTCTGCCCCCAAGCCCCTATTTCCCGAATTCAAAACAAGGAACCGAGGCTCAGAGACATTTGAAACCTCAGCCCCCAGAGTCATCCCTGGAGGATGTCCCCAAGCCAAGATTTGAACTGTTGGCCTGGCCTGGGGCTTAGGTTCTGGGCCATCTAGCCACTTGGTCCCTCCTGTGGAGTAGACGGGGGTGATGGGCAGGTCACTCGCTTCCTGCAGCCCGTTCCCTTCTCCATCCAAAGGGGTGGAAATACCAAGCTGCCTCCACCTCTGGACAAAGCACTGTGAAGGGTCCTGGGGCGGGGGGCATCAAGTCCACCCCTCCCCTTGTTTTCAGAGGACACAAGCCCCTGGAGGGGTGGAGGAACGGGCCAGCAGCCAGGCCTCGGCCTCCCAGCCCTGACCCCTGGGAGGCGGGAGGCCAGTCAGATCATGGCCATCCTGGGACCTTGCTGCTTATGCTCTCCCAACTGGCCAGGGGAGTCCCGTGTGGCAGAAAAGCTGCAGCCTCCCTGGGGTTCCAGGGCCGGGTCGGTAGGGCCGCCCAGCACTGAGGCTGAGCTGCCTGGGCCCCGCTCTCGGCCTGTTGGCTCATCTGGAAGTTGTCGTGAGACTCAGAGCCAGGCACAGAGTAGGTGCTCAGCGTGCAAAAGCCGCTGCTGTGGCTGACTGTCGTTCTGGAGATCTGGGAGCCCGGAGGCCGCGAGCGGGTCGCCAGGTCCAGGAAGCCAGGGTCCAGGGCCGCGGCGGTGACACGGACCAGTGCTGTGTGCGGCAGGCCATGTGCGCTGGGCCATAAGCTCACCGGGCGGCCTCCGCTCAGCCTCCCGCTCCTCCCCCCGCTCCTGCCTGCCTCCCTCCTGGTCACAAGGGGTGAGCACAGTTTCTATTCTGGCCTGGGCAGGGAGCCTGGCAGGACCACTCAGAGAGCCCAGAAGAGACCGGGCTTCTGTCTGCCTCAGAAGTGCACACGGCAGGCCCTGTTCTAAACCAGTCCCACCGGCCTCCCCGCCTGGTGTTCCTCCGAGATTCCATTATGTGGCAAAGCGGGTTTTACAGATATAATGAAGATTACTAATCACTTGACCTTCAGATAAGGAGATTATCCGCCGCCTAAACTGATCACAGCAGCCCTTTAAAACCTAAGGGTTTTCCCGGCTGGTGTTAGACGAGGAAGCCGAAGAGAAGTCAGTGTGAAGAGCGTCCCCAGGAGGGAGGCTCCTGCTGAGCTGGGAGGTCTCAGGGCAAGGAGGTGAGAGCAGCCCCCAACCCACAGCCACTAAGAAACGGGACCTCAGTCCTGCGACCACCAAGAGCCACGTTCTGCCAGCATCCTGAAGGAGCCCTCAAAAAGTCTCCCAGAGTGTCCCCACAAGGGCCCATCTTGGCTGATGCCTTGATTTCTACCTCGTGAGACCCGAAGCAGAGGACTCGCCGAACCCACCCAGCCTTCTGACCTACAGAGCTGTGGGATAATAAATGGGCACTGTTTTAAGTTGCTGCATTTATTAAGTGCTAATAGAAAAACCAATTTATATATACATATAGGTACCAGTATACTCGGCTACCACTCAAGCCAACTGCTTACTTAATTTTTATGGGGTGAGGATCCTTATAGCCATCGCTCCCGCTGCAGACCCCCGGGGCGGTCTTTGTACAACATGACCCTGACCTAGCCATCTCGTTGCCTGTGGCCCTTCGGTGGTTATGTCTTTGGGGTGAAGTTTGAGTCCCTAGTTTGACACTCAAGGCCCTCCATGCTCTGATCCCTGCCTTCCCACATTCCTACGAGTGTCCCTGCCCCACACGTGCCGTGGGCAATGGTGTGTGTGCAGAGGGCTGCCTTGGTCCCTCATCAGACTCGAGTGTTGGATCATGATGGCTCCCTGCTTTCAGGTAGGGCACCTAGATGTTCCCAAGTGTTTCCATTTCGTTCAGTACGCCCCCCGATAGCCGGTTATGTGGATATCAGGCAGATGTAAGGCAATAATGTTAGGCACAGTTGCAAATCCCACATTTCAGAAAATTCAGCACAGGGATGAAAAGACGACAGAAGCCAGCAGCGAAGCCCCTGCTACAGGCTTGGGGGCACTGGTTCTAGCAGTGGGCCTTGCTCCCAGGAAAACAGCAGGACTCCAGAAAGTGGCCTTTGCAGATCTGCCTGCCCCAGACCCTAAAGCTTGGAGCCTGCAGATGCTCAGCAGTCCGGAGCTCAGGAGCTGCCTCAGGGGTGGGGGGCAGGGAGGGGCAGGAGTGTGTCTGCCGCAAGGGGGCAGAAGGAGCTGGGAGGGGCTGGTGGACAATACCGAACTGCGCCTTCCAAAGGGCAAAACGAGAGGGCCCAGGGACTCAGTTTACTCATCTGTCCACGTCACCGATGATAACCCGCCTTCAGGTCGCGCCAGGCTGTGCTCGGGGCATGGTGTGTATTAAGTCAGGACAAGCCTGTGGCTTCGGAGCCAGTGTCCTCGGTCATTGTGACGGTCTCACAGGTGGGGAACTTAGACTGGGAGTGGCGCATTGTGATGCAGAGCTCTGGCCGCTCAGCCGTGGGCCCTGGGCCTGAACCCTGGCTCCCCCAGTGCCCGCTGGTGGTCTTGGGCAAGTTGGTTCTGCTCCCGCAGGGGGATGGTGGAGAGCTCGGCCCAGGCCTGGCTCCCAGGAGGCACGGCACAGTCCTCCCCCCGCCCCAGAAGGCGGAGAGGCTGCGTTGGGGGCGGTGAGGGACCCCCAGCCAGGCCTCAGATCCCCAGTGGGTCTGCCCTGGCTGATAGGACCCCTGTTCCTGTGTCTGTCCGGGTTCCGGCTCTGCTGTGGCTGGTGGCTCTTGGGCTCCTGTGTCTCACCAGCATCTCCAGCCCAGAGCTCAGAGGATGAGGATTCATATGATGCAAATTGGTAGGTTGAGCCAAGCACCAGCCTAATTTCCACCCGGCCCAGCCCTCCCCAGGGGCAGGCCCCGGAGGAATCACAACAGCAGTGATAATCCGGATAATTGGCATGTGCATGCAGGGCCTCCTCAGCTCCGTGTGGGCTCCTCCCTCACGTTTGCACTTAGAGACAATGTGGGGCGTGGGGGCAGCCCCCCCACGCCCCCCATTGTCCGAGCTGCAGGAGGGGGCCTGAGCGAGGTCATGGGAGGGCCTGAGGGCATGCCACTTCTGAGAGGCAGGCCCTGGGGCAGAACTGTGAGGGCCTCGCTGCCCAGGGGGCCCCTTCTCAGAAGCTCTGTCTTGGGGAAGTGGGGCGAGGGCTTTGCTCCGTAGAACCATCGTTTGAAGAAGTCTCCACTCGGCAGCAGCTTGGCCCTGGACAGGTCACCTGACCTCTCTGAGCTGAAGATCCATCTTTTCTCTTGAATTAAGTTGACAACTGCTTTGGGCAGGAAGTGTGCCTTCTCTCCTCCCCTCCCGAGGGGGCCCAAGGCATTAGCCCCGTAAGCATGTGCTTGACCGAAACAAGGCAGGGTTTCCACTTACTGGGTGCTCTGGGACACCCCCCCCCCCCCGTGTCACTTCGATGGTCTCCCTGCATCCTCATTACCATCCTAGGAGTTGCGTCTTTGCATTTCTGTATACAGCTTTGTCGACAAAGCAGGCCCAGAGAGGTTAAGTGACAAGCCCAGGATCACACAGCTAAGACGTGGTCAAGCTGGGCTTTGAACCTGGGTCTGTCCTTCCCAGAGAAGGATAGGATTGGTGCCATGGACACAGAGGCCAACCTATGTGGGAACTCTGCCCTTGACAGTGCTCACGCCCTCACCAGTCCGTCCCCAGGGGTGTTGGCTTCATCGGGCAGAGCCTTTAGGGTCCTCTGGCTTCAGCCTCTCAGCCATTCGCCCTAGTACCCACTGGTGCCACCCAGCTCAAACCTCACTCCCTCCTGCCTGGACTCATGCAGTAGCCAGCAGCCTCCCTGACTCCATTCTCTGGCCCCCTGGGAGCCAAAGGGATCTGTGTGAAGCACAGCTGACAGCTTCATTCTCCTGCTCAGGACCCTTCTACGGCTCCCCGCTGCCTTCAGGACATGCCACCCAGCTCCGTCTCCTGCCACAGAGTCACCCGAGGCTTGCTCCATCTCTCATCTTTCCTGAACTTACTTCACGCCACCTGCCTCCAGCTCTTTGTTTTCTCTTGCTGGACTGTGTGTCTGGTTCCTTCCCATCCTTGACGACCCAGTCACTCGTTTTCTCCTTCCGGAGGCCTTCCCCGAGCCCATCACAGCCCCGGTCACCCTGAATGACCCTGCCTGTCTGTGCTCCTGTCACCACCAGGAGCCTCCGGAGGGCTGGCCTGGGAGGAAGCGTGGGGTTGACGGCCCTCCCAGCCACCCCCCACCCCGGGACACCCGGCGCACAGTCTGGCCGCACCTTCAACTCGGCCCCGATATTTTATTAATAAGCGCATTTGGCACTTGCCTTGCACCTTTCATCTGCAGCTCTCTGAGGCGTCCCCAGCCTTAATTAATTCTCCCTGCACCCCAAACAAGCTGCTCATCCCACGGCAGATAATGATGTGTGAAGTTCTTCCCGTAAAGGTGCTGTGATTAATCCCACCGTGTAATTAGGTTCCTCTCGTCGCTGCCTCCCTCCCTGCAGTGCTGTTCCTCCCTCTTGCAGCTGTCAGGGAGACCTGAGGCCATCTCCACCCCTGACTTCAGCCCCCACCCACTCTTGCTGGACCGGACCCCCGCCCCCCTTAGTGGTCCCGGCCTCTCCCGTGACCCCCTCCCCAGGGCGGCCAAGGGGCTCTCGCCAAAGCACAACCCTCATCCTGCCTCTTGCCTGCCCCCAAGCCCTCCCCTGGCCCCCCAACACCTGGCCTTCCTGGTGCACCCAGCATCTCTTAGCCAGCCACTGCGGATACACCAAAGGTCCCCAGTTTTCTCCACGACAGGCTCCCGGATCAGTGCTTACATGCCGTCTCTTCTAGAATGCCAGTCCCCACCGTCCACCTCAGGGCCCAGTGAGCTGGCCTTTCCCTCTGGAGCTCCATCCGAGCCTGCCAGCTTCAGGATGGTTTCCAGCCTGGGGTCTGGAGTCACTGCCCTGGGACCCTTGGCTTCCCCACGGCCGGCGTCCTGGTGTGGAACGTGAGCATAAGCAAGAGTTCTGGTCTGTTTGCTTGTGGCGAGCACTGAGGTCTGGCTGTCCTTCCTGCGGCGGCTGACGTGTAGACGTTGCTTTGAGACTAGCACTACCCTTCCTGAAACCACCGCCTTCCCACACCAGATAGTATGGTTCTCAAAAATGAGATCAGGGCTCCTTCACGCATTAATCAATCAACACATTCCATGAGTATTGAGGGAGCCTTTTCTAGGCTCCAGGTGCCGTTCTGGGTACCCCAGAACACATCAGTGAACACAGGCACCCCGGGGCTCAGGCAGATCGCTCGGTGGAGCGGCGGATCTGCCTCCGGGCTGGGTTTCCACCTGGCTGCCCACCCTGGCCCAGTCCCTGAACCAGGAACGGCCCTTGCCTTCCGGAGCAGGGCAGCCCGGGAACCAGGCACTCTGTCAACTTGTCCAAATCTGAGTCCCTTCTCTCTTGGGACAGCAGGGTGACCTTGCTTGTGGGCCCCGGGAGCTAAAGATAGCCTGGGCAGCCGCCCCTCCCAGCCCTGCGTGCAGTGGGGGCGAAAGGACCCGGCCGCCCACGGAGGGGACAGCTGCTCCTGGCATCTTTGGGCGCAGGGCTGAGCCCTGCTAGCTGTTTGGAAGAGGGGAGGAGCCAGACGAAGGGGGGAGTCTTCATCTCCAAAAGTGCCTAGCCCACGCTTGGCTGCTGGGCTGAGGTCCCGCCGGGAGGACGGGAAGGTGTTTGAACGCTGGCTCTGCCGCTTCCTGGCGGGTGACCTTCAGCAAGCCACCTGTCCTCCAGGCTGGGGTCCCCCCAGTGAGGAAATGGCCACACCCTTGCTTCAGCAGGTAGAGCTGGTCCACAGCCCCTACCCTGCTGGGGAGAGTAGAGACCTTCCTCCCAGGCCCCCGCCCCCACCCTCCAGCTCCTCCAAGTGCACACTGTTGCCGTGGCTGCCGGATTCTGTATGGGCACCTAACAGCCCAGAACATTGCTCTGGAACCTGAGAGCCTAGGGCCAAACCCCAGATCAGCCACTCACAGGCTTCGTGACCTCAGGCCAGTGACTTTACCTCTCCCAGCCTGTTTCACCCTTTATAAAACGGGGATCGTGGCCCATTATGGGGGCATGGTGCTGTGGTGTGAGGTATGCACAAAATGTGGCACACAGTAGGTGACTCTGAAGCGCACAGCGGGTGCTGGGTGTTAGTATCATGCCTCCTCCTGGGATGGGCACAATGGATGACCCCTGCAGGGCCGAGCTGTTGAGGAGAGGAAATGGCCATGCTCTGTGTCTCCGAGGGGCAGGGCCGGGACCACGGGAATACCCTGTGGGCAGATTGGTAGGAAGAGCCCCACCTAGCTGAGCAGAGAGGGATGGTCCCCTCGGGTAGAGAGCTCCCCATTCCCAGGGGCTATCAATAATCTGGTGCTCCGCTTTGGGGGATATCAAAGCAGTGATTCACACATACCTGGGCCAGGGGCTACCCTGGGTTTTCATGACACTGGGTTGTGTCTGGATCCGGGGCCAGCAGAGGCACGCCTGTGTAGACTGTGAGCTAAAATCAGATGTGAGCCTGCCAGGCTGCTGCCAGGGACCGTCCCAGGTTTCCACCGTCCCAACAGGCAAAGGAGGGGAGGAGGCAGGACAGAATGAGGGTGGCCCTGCGCCCTCCCAGTCCCGGCCCCCCCAGGGCTGGGTGGGAGGATGGACTTAAAGCCAATGCTACAGGCTGGGTGAACATGGACAGGGTGGACCTGGTCTCCGAATGTGGCTGGAGGGCTGGGGGCTCATCTTAGAGGCCAGAGAGGACAAGGCAGAGGCCGTGATTGGAGCGAACAAATGTTTCCTATCCGCCCAGAGCTCCAGTCGTGCAAGTCACTTGCCAAAGTTGCTGGGCTCTTCCGGCCACCCTGACTCACAGAGGAAGAGCCCGGGGCTCAGAGCGGGTGGGTGACTCCTACAGTCTCCCCAGCTGCACTCAGCGTGTGGTGAGCACACAGGTCTGCCCATCAGGGTGTGTGTGTGTAGGGGGGTGCTTCTTCCTACCTGGGACTGCGTTCTGGGTCTCAGGGACCTGAGGGCACCTGTGTGGATATGCCGCATGGAGGTCTTTAGACCGTGGGCAGAGTCTGGCCTTGGGGACCTAATGAGGGACCCATTGCTTGCAGCTAAGTTCCTGTTTGTGGAGCGCTCAGGTGGCCCCACCCCTCACCTCCACTCCCTGTGCCTCCAGACAGGTGCGTGGCAGGTGCCCTGTGGATGCATGTCTATCCCAGCCCCTTCTGAGGACTTGCCCGGGCCAGTCAGTGATGGCCACAGGACTCACAAGGGTGCTTCTCAGAATGCAGAGAGCACCCGTATTTGGTCCAGCACATTCTCACCCACTGCCTCACCCACACCTCATGGCAGCCAGCCGGGCCACGCCGTGATTAGACAGAAGCCATCCAGAGGCTGCCTGACTTGTCCGAGAACACCCAGCTGCAGAGCTGTCGGGAGAACCACTTTGTAGACCTCGATGCCCTGTCGTCTCCCTGACCCCGGGCCTGAGCCCCACAGAAGCTTCCAGGTCATTTGAGGACCACAGAATCACACAGTTGAGATATTTGGAGCGGAGCTGTAACTCAAATACCCCTCTGTCCCCCAGTCTACTCTCAGCCAGCGGCCCCAGGGGCCCCTGTGTTCCCTCCATGGCCCCATGCCACCCAGAGCTAAGGTCAGCTCCCTTCTCTGCAACGCTCTTGCCCTAAGAGACCCACACAGCTAACTGGCTCACTCCGTGGAATCTTTCCTAATATGTCAGCTCCCTCAGTAAGGCCCCCGCTGCCCCTGTTGCTCCTCCCCCTGCCCCTCCCTCCCCAGGAGGACTCCCCCTTCAGGGGTTCTGTCTTGGCTGAAGCACCTCCTGCCCATCTGGGCACCTTGCTCCTTTGTCACGTTGTTACAAATACTCCATTGATCTGGGAGTTCCCCAACAGGGCGGGAGGGGTGTCTCATGTATCTGCTTGCTCTCTGCTGTGCCTCTGGGGGCCTGGCACACAGTAGGCCCTCAGCAAAGATTTGCTGAACGAGTGGGGACGTTTTGCAGAAATGTTAGGCAGACCATGGGCAGGGAGCGGGCCTGCTGTTCCCAACTCTGCCAGTGTTCTTAATATTTTTGTTTCATTTATCAGAAGTCAAGCACGGTAATACATCTAAATTGGTTGATTAAAGCATCAGGAAGAAAGTGGTGCCCGGCGGCAATTAAAGCAGAGCCATGGGAAGATTTGGAAATATTGTGATCCCTTCTGCGGTTTTTGCAAATGGGGTTTCTATTCATAGCGAGTCCGTTGTCTTTACTTCATTATTTCTGGGGGTTTTCTTCCCGGCTCCTCCCCAGGGTTTCATGATATTGTTATATAAAGTGATTTCTATCATGACAACCGCTCACTATTTGCTCTTGCTGATTTGGGAGCTGGGCTCCCGCAGGCAGGACAGGCCTGGGGGCCTGGGTGTGGCTCGGGGCTGGGATTCCGACGTTGAAGCTCCTCTTACCATCAGATGGGGAAGTTGAGGGGAAGCAGCCTGGGTCTGAGATTGCCTCCTGGGCCAGGGGCACACGAGGTAACCCACTCATCTCCCAGACCACCTTTCCTGCGTCTTTCCCACCTGCTTCTTTCCTCCACTCCACTGTCTTCCTTGTTGCTCCCGGGACGTGTCGTGCACACACCTGTCCCAGGACCTTTGTACTGGCTGGTCCTGCTTACCAGCTACTTCTGCTCTCCTCCAATACCCCGCCCCCCTGGCTTCCTCCTTCCTCCCTCAGCCTCCGCTGACACACATGCCTCTCTGAAGACCCCTCCCCTCCTGATACTTCCTGCCTGTCTTCTCGGCTTCTCCCCCTGAGGTGTTCACTGCCATCTGCTATAGTACATACGTACTTGCTTATTTGTGAGAAGTGAACAGATCCAAGAGTTCTTGAGGTGATGGGGGTCCAGATCTGGGGGCCGAGGGAGGGGCAAGTGTTTATGGTTTGAGGATGGGGGTGGGGGGCCGTGGAACCATTTGCCCTGACGGGGAACCCAGGCAACACTTTCCCGAGCAGCTGCTGGTTTCCCCAGGCGCACTGGTGGCCCCAGTGCCTCCATCATCCCCTCCTCCCACTGGCCTGTCCCCAAGTGCCCACCTGGCACTCAGCCTGACCTCACTGATGCCATGCTTGGCCCAGTTTCCCGGAGTCCCGCCTGGAGTCACTGTTATGGGTTGAATTTGACCTCCAGCACTCATAGGTTGAAGTTCTAACGCCCCGTCCCTCGGAATGTGGCACTTTACATGGAAATAGGTTTGATGCCGATATAATTAATCACGTTAAGATGAGGTCATCCTGGAGTATGCCCTAACCCGAAATGACCGATGTCCTTATAAAAAGGGCAATTTGGACACAGGCACGTGCACGGGGAGAAGTCCACGTGAAGACAAGAGGCAGGGATCCGGGGACGCGTCTACAAACCAGGGAACGCCACACGTTGCCAGCAAACCCCCAGAAAGGGAGAGAAGCCCGGGCAGATTCTCCCTCACAGCCTGCCAGCACCTTGATCTCAGACTTCCAGCTTCTAGAACTGCGAGAGCATAAATTCCTGTTGTCTTAAGCCCTCTCCCCTTGCCCCATCTGCGGTCCTCTCAGCAGCAGCCCCGGGACACTAACCACATGACCCGACACCCCCCTGTGCACCCCTCCCGGCCCTCCCCCCCACCAGCTCCAGGGCCGCCCTCGCTCATCAAGGGAGTCAGCTCTCTGAGTCTCTGGTTCCTCATTTGAGAAATTAGGATAATAATACCCACCTCCCACGGCTGTCACGAGCCTTCAGTAACATACACTGGGACATGCACCTCGTTCGTAGTAAGGCTCAGTAATTGGTGTAGCAGGAGTGTGGTGGTTATTTTTATTGTTGTTATATCAATAATATTATTGTAATTAGCTGTCAGTTTCCCGGCCCGAGCTGGCCCTTGTGGGGATAAAAGTGCCTCGCGGTTGGGCCTCTGCACGCCACGGTGTACAGGCAAGGGGGCTGCCTGTCGGAGAGGGGAAAGACTTCCAGGTAGTCATGCTTTCATTTATTCAGATGTATTGTTGCCACCTCTGTGCTCAGACACATCTGCCCCCAAAGAGGGAGCTACATTGAATGCAATGGGGCATGATTCGGGCTCCGATGTGGGACCCTGAGCCAGCCTAGGGTAGGGGGTGGAGGCAAGGAAGGCTTCATGGAGCAGGGGACATTTGAAGTCGGCATAAAAGCAAGGGAATCCATGCCTCTGGCCCCAGCTCCTGCACCTATTCAACCTGTGACCCTGCGTGCCAAACGCAAGCTCGCCAGTCCCCCAGGAGAGCTTGGGTGTCACATTTGCTAAGACTCACTGCCCCCAGGCCCTTCCCTCTAAGCCAATTGAGGTAAAGACGCAGGTTGCCCGCAAAGCCCTCGAGCGGGTAACATTCCAGCCGGTTCCAAGAAAGCTGCCTGCCTGGGGTAAGAGAAAGAATACTCCTGACAAACACCCGAAATATTTCATCGACTCCCTGCCCTGCTCTTCCAGTGGAGGGGAAAACAAAATACCAAGCCAGACTTGCTGAAGACCCACACCCCACCGGGGCTGCGCCTGGACTGTCCAATACCTTCCCGGTTCTTTTATTCAATTTCGGCTCTGCGGCTGGCCACCTGCCTGTCCTTTTGAGCACCGAAATAGAGAGATAAATAGGGAAGCAGAGCTGGGCAGATGTCACCATTTCTGAGGGTTGCCACTTGCTCGCCACCTGGGATTTTATTTCCCCCATTGGAAGACAGAATATCCTGGCAGTGTGGCATCTCTGCTGGCAGATTTAAGGCATCTTATATACAGGAGCCTGAGAAGGACAAAGAAACACATGTTCACTGAGCACCTGTTCTGCTCAGAGACCTGCCTTCTGGGGTGTATGTGTGTGGTTTCTTCTCTCTTCTCTACCCACCTTATAGACGTGGATGAGGGTATAAGGAGCACCCTCCTGGGAGGGGAGCTGAGAAGTGAAGTCGGGTCTCTGAACACGCCACACTTGCTGTAGACCAAGACACAGAATAAGATTTCAGGGGTGAGCAGCTTTGGGGGAGGACGGCCAGGCTGGCGGTGGCTAAGGGGGCGGGGAAGTTAAAGAGAAGAATTGTACCAGATGCTTGCTAAAAACAGCAAGGAAGACTTTATTCAGGACTATTGCTATAGGGGTCAAGACCATTGCACAAGATCAAGAGACTGAAGTCACTTCCAAATACAGCGAAGACAGCTGGGGATTTATGACCATGGAGTGGAGCGAGGGGTCAGTGGATGGAAAATTACTGAGAGGGGCTTGATTAGACATCAGGGATTGGGGAATTCCTGCTCAATGGCCCAATAACATTCTTCCCAAGGGCCAAGGACTTAGACGCCGAGGATGGGGGATAAGGGACTGGGGGATCTTTGATAAAGCGGCTTAGCAGGATTCTCTGCTGGAGCTGGGCTCATGTCGAGGGCCGGTCAAGGAGGAGAGTGCTCAGAGGAGCCCCAGGAGAGTGTGGGCAAGGAGGGAGTTTGTCACGTGAAGGGGGAGAGGAGAAGGAGGTCGAAGGCCATAGAGTCCCTGGGGACTTGGCAGGGCTCAGAGGTGTCCCGCGACGTGGATGCAGGCGCCAGGAGGAGTGTGATGGCACGCCGAGGCCACGCTGAGGACCCGGCAGATGCCAGGGCCCACAATTTCAGGGGGACCCAGTGTTCGTTGGCAGAGCCAAGGTTTCCAGCCACAGTTTGGGTGAGCAGAACAAGAGCCGCAAAAGCCTCACGGTGGGTGTTGACGGGTTACCCATCCATACCCCTCAGCCTCCCGAAAGTGCAGGTTTTGGTGTGGTGGCCAAGGGCTCAGCCCCAGGGGAATCAGCCAGGGTGAGTGATCTGGCAGAGGGTGGTCTCACACAGCTGGGCTGGGCCAAGCACGAGGCACTCGCGCCGCCCGGGTCACCACCTGCTCCCTGGCGGGCCACGGCATGGTTGACCCCAGCACTCTCCTGGCTGCAGGGCTGAATCCCAGTTCAACCACTTCCTGGCCTTACCCAGCTCCGTTTCCTCGTCCCCCGGACAGGTAACCAGAACACACACTCCTCTAGGAGGGCTACGTGGCCTAAGCCTGGCCCATCATGTCAGCGATGATGATGGTGATGATGATGATGATGATAAAGAAGAAGAAAGAGGAGGAGGAGAAAAAGAAGAAGAAGAAGAATTAGATACCCCACTCCAAGCTGTGGCTCTGGCTGGCCTGGCTACTGGGCTCTGCAAGGCTGGCTGAAGGGGAGAAACCCTCATCTACACTCCCACGAGCTGCAAGGGAGTATATGCAAAGGCCCTGGGGCAGACTGGTGATGACACACTTGAAAGCTTTTCCTATTTTGAAAAGGCTTTTCTCATGTTACCTCTCACTGACCCTCTCACAGCTCTTAGAAGGACTCAAATCTATTCCCGTTCTATGGACGCAGAAACTGAGGCAGGAGGCTCAGAGAGGTGAAGGGGCCCGCAGAGGTCTCAGGGGAGATGCAAACCTGGGCCTGGGGACCCCGCACCCAGCTCCTTGGCCCCGAGTCCTCCCCAGGGCCTGCAGTAGGGTGGGCCTGGGAAGGCCATTTCAGGGAGTAAGACCAACTTAGGCCAAGGCTGGGAGGCAGAAGGGACCTGAACACTTGGGGGGTAGCAGTGAATGTTGGGGGAGCACAGAGCAGAACTGGGAACAGCATCCCTAATGGTGGAGCTGGGACGACCCAGCCACACAAGTGTCGGAGCCCTAGGTGTGAGTGGAAATTCCTGCCCTGGCCCCTCCCCGGCCGATGCTCCATGATTTAACCCCGACTCAGTTTCCCAGCCATTAAGTGGGGCCCCTGTTGCTGATGAACTGAGTACCTCCAAGGAGCGGCAACAGCTCGTAAAAAGGCACAAATTCACGAAGGCTCGTCCTGATGGAGCGCCACCCCGCAGCCTGGGGGAGCGGCGGGGGGGGGGGGGGGCGGGCACTGAGCTTCCACCCACCACATCCGATGTGCTTTGGCAACACCACTCCAACGGGGACAAAGACATGTTCTTTGCTACCGCAGCTCCCTGCCCTGTGGGACTGTGGGGTCACGCTGCTTACAGCCGGCAGCCACCCAGGGACCCCAGCAGGGAGGAATTCAGAGCTGGGGCCGGCTGGGGTTTTCACGGCGCGGGCACATCTGGGCTGGAGCCCCTGGCACGGAGGGAGGCAGGCAAGAACATGTGGGGGCCAGATTTACCCGCCCCCCAGCCCCGAGGAGTCCTCCCAACCTCTGTCATGACTCAGTTCTGGGACAGTTAGGGCTTGGGACATGGGAAAGGCCAGCCCCACATGGGGCCCAAACCGGAGGGGGGCCGCGGCCCCACTCTTGGCTGCGTGTCCTGGGTGTTCAGATGTGTGGCGAGCGGCCTCTGTGCAGAGCGAGTGTGTGCCCCAGGGCCGTGACCTTGCCGTGCGTCACCCACGATTCGTCCCAGTGTTTCCCAGACAGCCTGGCGGGGGCCGCACACTGTGGGTGCCATTTAAATTGGTCTCCAGTTCTGTGTCCCAGGCAGGCTCCAGGGCTGGCCGGCTGGCTGGCGTCTGCACCCTGCTGGAAAGCCGTGGACGGTGTCATGGCCCCTGCAGGAGGCTTCTGGGGAGTCCAGAACGTTCCCAGACCATTTTAGGAAGCCGTTGTAGCAGGATGGAAAGCCAGCAGGCTCTGGGATGAGCCAGGCTGGGTCCAAGTGCTGCCTCAGCCCCTGGAAAGTCATGGTCTCTCCCAGCCTTTGTTTCCCTATCGGAGGCAGGGTTCTTGGTGGTGCTGAGGGGCGGCGTTCTTACGGGGGTTCCCGGGGTAGTGATCCTGAGGCTCCGCCTGATTGGTGCTCCCCAAATTCCAGAATTAGGATGAGTCACCCATGCTATGGGCTTCCTATGTTGAGGTCCTCACCCCTTCACCTAAGAATGTGACTCTCTTTGGAGACAGGGTCTTTAAAGAGATCATTAAACTAAATGAGGACATTAAGGTGGGTCTTAATCCAATATGCTTTATGTCCTTATAAAGAGAGTTTAGGACACAGACCCACACGGGGAGAGCACGGTGGTCTGCAAGCCAAGGAGAGGGGACCAGAAGGAGCCAGCACGGCAAACAACGTGACCTTGGACTGAGGGGGCAAACAACTTGACCTTGGACTGAGGGCGCTTGGGCTAAGCCGCCCCCTCCCCCACCCCGGCTTCTTGTTACGGACGGACAAGAGGTCGAGCCAACGAACACAGCCGACCCTGGCGACGCGGGAGCACGCAGGTGTCACGCCCCTGCAGGCTCGAGCCCACCTCGCAGCGCCCCAGCCACGGGACCCTTGATGACATCCGTGGAGCGTGGAGGAGGCAGAGCCCCAGCCCCAACCGGCCCCCTCAGGACCAACTTGTACTTGTCCCGGACAGTTCTCTGCCCCGGGGAGGCGGGGGGGGGGGGGGGGGGGGGCGCTGTTCGCCGGGAAGCTCTGGGCACCCAGGCATTAGCCGTGCATTGCCGCGGGCACAGATCATCTGCAGAAACGGTAAAGGCAGCCGTGCGGGTCCATCCCAGGGAGTCTAGAGCAGCTGAAGCTCTGAAGGCCTGGCAACGGGGGGGAGCGGACCGGAGGGCGGCTGTTTGTTGAGCGGCTCTCCAAGGCCTGGCCCCGAGGGACATTCGTTCTAGGTTATCTCATTGCTTCTCCTCTCATCCTACGGCAAGAGAGTTTGATCTCTACTTTACAGGCTGAAGAGCAGGCCCAGGACCCCTCGGCAGAGAGTGGCAGAGCCTGGGGCAGGCCACGGAGAATGAAACACACTGGCAAGGACACAGGGGACGTGAAGTCCGTCCTGGGACGGAGCCGGGAGCCAGGCATCCAGAGGGTGTCCGTGCAGTGAGGGGCACTGGGATCACGGGGTTCTTTCTCAAATGCTCCTTCAACGTCCCTTTGCTACTCACAATAGAGAGAAAAAGGGTGCGCCCCGTCTCGGGGCAAGCCTGGGTCAGTGTCCCCTCCGGTGGAGGACCCTCCCCTGGGCACCTGCTGGCCTTGGGCTCGGGGGGTGGCCGTGGCTTACACCCTGGGGCATCTTGAAGGCAGGCACGTTCCCTCCCAGCACCTCTACAGGTCTCCACACGGAAGGTGACACGTCACAGCGAACGCCGGCATCGTTGGCCATATGCCAGCCCGCACCGCATCCCTTGTGCCCAATACCAGCGGCAAATGCTGGGATTAGACCCATTGCACAGATGGGGAGACTGAGAAGCAGAGAGGCTGAGTGCCCATCCACCGCAGCACGGTGGCCCACGGAGGTGGCGTGGTGACCGTGGGCACCCTGCCTCGCAGCGTGCTGCTGAGTGACAACGTGTGCGAGGGGTGTGGGGCCCGGAGCGGTCCCGCTGCCTCCCTGGGCTTGTTTCCTCCGCTGAGGGATGGGCGCCCTCCCCACCATGTGCCACCTGCGCTGTGGAGAGGCAGGGGGAGGGTCAGCCTGAGCTGGTCCATCCCGGACGCTCGGCTTCCAGAGGCGTGGAGCGCTCTGAGACGGAGCAGGCCGGCATCCAGGGCGTGAGGCCCTCTGCCTGGGACAGCCCCAGCCCTCTAGAAGGGCCGGCCGCTGGGTCAGGGCCACTGGCCCGGCTGGCAACTAGGGTTCCCTGCGCAGTGGGGTTGGCGGTGGCGCCTGGATGGCACCCAGCATTCTTCCAGGACATTCCGGAATCCCGGTCCAGCTCCTGTCAGACGCTGAGTCAGCGCTCACGCCAACTGCCTGCTCTGGGCTGGCCAAGAGGCAGCGGCTGCATGTGTCACAGGAGGGGTGGGGTATGTGGGGACGCCCGGAGCTGCCTGATCTGGAAGGCTCTTCAGTTAGACAGAGCTGCTTCACTGCTCCCATTTCACAGATGAGGACCCTGAGGCCCAGAGGCGGAGACCTGCCTTAGTCCCGCTCCTGATGCTACCCATCAGTCATCAGAGTGGCTGAACTGCAGGGCTCTGCCCCGACCCAGGCATCCCCCAAACACCCCCCCCCCAGCAGCTGCTCACCTTGTCCTGCCCTCATTCAAGATCCACCTCCTGCTGGGCGGCTGACCCTGGCCTAAGGCAGGAGGGATAAGGCTGATCCTGTGGCCTCAGGCCTGAGGAAGAGGGCCTTGTGACACTGCGCAGACAGCAGGAGACGTAGTAAGGGGACACTTCTTGCAGGGGAACCCATCCCTGGAGATCGCCAGCTGCCACCCCCCAGGCCCCATCCCCCAAGGTCATGATGGGCCCTGCCCCATTTTACAGGGAGCCTTGGCTCCTCCCCAGCTCACTACTTAGCTGAGACTTATGGAGCCCCACTGTGGGCAGGCCCCGAGCCAGGAGGCAGTGTCTGCCTTCAGGACATTGTGTGGGGCGGTGGTCTCCAGGCCCGGCGCAGAGTGCTGAGATGGGGGCAGCGCAGGGTGACAAGGGAGCCCGGGGTGGAGGCGTTGGAGGGGTGCATACCCAAGCCAGCCTGGCCCTGGGGACAGGTCCCACGAGGTGCAAATGGGGTTGGATTCCAGCCAAGCCTCCAAGCCACGCTAAGCCAGGGGGTCAGCCCGGAGGAAGAGGCCTGACTAAAATGTGCACAAATTACTTGAGGAGGATGGGTGTGGGTACCAAGCAAACCACTCCAAGAGCTTGACAAGTGTCCTGGGACCTCTCAGGGATGTAGTAGGTGTGGGAACAAGAAGCTGCCTGGGTAGAGCCAAGAGGCTGGGCCGTGCTAGGTATTGAGGAACAAAGGGGTTCATTCTTGTGGCCCGATTAAACCTCGAGAAGGGTGGGTCCTCGAAGCTGGGGCAGAGGGCAGAGCATTGCCTAGGGACTGCAGGCTGAGGGGCCCTTGGGAAGGGTCTCCAAAGACTGTTTAGGGGGCCCTGACCCCAGCTCACAGCTGCCCCTCCTCACCACCCTGCCTAGCAGTGAGGAGGGAGACGGGACAGAGGAGAAACCAAGCAAGCCCCTGGTCCCAAAACTAGCTCAGCGGCACTGAGCTAGAGAGGCGCAGGCAGGAGCTTTAAATTCCACCAGACTCTCCCAGAAGAGTCCGGATTACCCAAAACTGCCTGGAAAAACTAGGAGAAGTACCTGCCGTGTTCGTGCAAACGTGGGAATAATGAGACTGCCAGGTGGGAGCAAGTGGCCAGAAGCAAGGAAGAATGAAGGTGGTCCCACCCCCAAGCCCCCAGCCCACACTGGACCCACGGTGGGGGCTCCTGGAAAGAGCACATGAGGAGGCCCGGCGCTCAGAGAGCAGGGCAAGTCCTGCCTGGACCCACTGGGAGGGGGCAGGGTTCCACTGGGAGGTCGTGTGCTGCAGGATGGAGCCCAGCGCAGGGCCGCGCACGTGGGGCGGTGCGCTGACCCTGGGTGAAAGGTCAAGTCACCAAAGAACCCAGTCCCTCCAAAGGGGGATTGAGGACGGGCTCTAACTGTGCCCTTGTTAGAAGCATCCCTCCAGGATGTCAGTGACCGTTCACAACCTGCCTGTTCCCGTCCCGTAGGGGGCACCTGCTTCCTTGCCCCCTCTCAGTGCGCTGAGTCCCCTGGAGCTGTGCCATTATAACCTGAGTCATTTGCCTCGGAAAGGGCTCTTTTGTCTTCAGAAAGCTTCAGACTGTTTTTGAAATAAAGACATCTTTTTGTGGCCTATGGATGCTTGAAGAAGGTGGGCTTTGGTTTTCCATCTGCACTTTTGTACCTTCGTCCATCGATCAATCACCAGCCACTGACTGAAACACAGATGCATGCACACGCACTCACATCCACATATGTGCATGCACGCACACACGAACAATCACGTGTGCATGCACACACACTCACATCCACATATGTGCACTCACATACGCGAACACTTCCCAGGCCACCGTGGCCCGTTCTCTGTAGAGGGGCAGCCTCCTGCCCATGGCACCTGCGGGCTACATTAAAATCAGCGTTCCCTCACTGTTCTATGCCTTTTAAGAAGGTCAGCAGTTCCTAAAAAGGACGACCTCTGTGAAAATTGAGCAAAGCGAGAGAGAAGTGTTCCTGCCTCAAGCCTTTGCTCGTGCAGAGGGCACACCCAGGGGTACCCTCCCCAGGCATCTGGGCGTCTACACGGCTCCCAGCAGGTATAGAGTGAGCCTTACCCGTGGATCATATAGATCTGCAGGAAGGGACCTTGGGGTCTTTCTCTCATGTCTCTGGATCCAGCTCAAGAGTCTGAGCCTTTCCCATCCACCCCCTGCAGGCTCTTCACACTTCTGCCCCAGATTCCTGCCATGACCCATGTCCCTTGGGCATGAGGTGCGAGTATCAGATAAAGGGATGCGTGAGTCCTACCTGTTGCACAAATGGGAAACTGAGCCTCAGGAGGAGGAGCCGCCTGCACAGGGTCCCACATGGAGCTGACTCACCTGGAGCCCCTTCCAGCCCCGGGGTCCCCATGTCTCAGCCCTGGCACGGGGGCCCCGGGGGCTCTCTGGGAGCAGATGTTGGTCCGGATCAGCTGGTGACCCAGTGACTTGCAGGATTCGCTCCAACCTGAGTGAGGGCATGAAGGAACCGACGGATGGTTTTTGAAGAGCAGTGATAATAATAAAAGGATAAAACTGATTCCTTCCAACACCCACCATGGGTGGGGTGCGTCTCCCACTGCTTTAAGGAGCTACCCGTTCGTCCTCACGGGGCCTTTGAGTGGAGCCTATCATCAGGCCCACTTTCCAGAGGCGGCTGAAGCGCAGAGAGGCTAAAGGACGCCCCAAGGTCACACAGCAGAGCGGGGACCAGCCCCCAAGCGGACGACACGCCCTCTCAGTCACTGCGACGCCAGCATCTAACGGGGACGTTCGGTGAACCGCAGCTTTCTGCGCCCCCTACCTCAGCAGATGGAAAGCCCATCGACAGGAGAGGGAACATGCAGCCTCAACACCAAGACTGCACCCCCAAGGCAGGCAGGTGTGAGAGAGGTTTTCAGAGAGAAGTCCCCACACCTGAAGACCCGTGCTGCAGGGAGCCTTCCCACAGCCACAGAAAAAGCTCAGGGCTGGGAGCGGGGAGGCTTGGGTTCAAGCTCTAACAGCGACAGAGGAAGGGATAAAGAAGATGTGGGATATATACACAATGGAATAGTGCTCAGCCATCCAAAAAGGGAAATTTTGCCATTTGCAGCCACGTGGATGGAACCAGAGGGTCTTATGCCGGGTGAAATAAGTCAATCAGAGAAAGACCCTTATCATATGATCTCACTCATATGTGGAATTTAAGAAACAAAACAGAAGATCATAGGGGAAGAGAGGGAAAAATAAAACAAGATGAAATCAGAGAGGGAGACAAACCATGAGAGTCTCAATCATAGAAACAACTGAGGGTTGCTGGAGGGGAGGGGGTGAGGGCATGGGGCAACTGGGGGATGGGCATTAAGGAGGGCACGTGAGGTGATGGGCACTGGGTGTGATATAAGACTGATGAATCACTGACCTCTACCTCTGAAACTTATAGTACAGTATATGTTAATTAATTGAATTTAAATTGAAACAAAAACAAAAGAGCAACAGTGTGTACCCATGCATGCCCTGCATGCCAGGCACAGTTGTAAGTGTTTTACACAGATTACCTCACTAAATCCTTCCCTCAACCCTGGGATAGAAGGCCAGTGAACGGACCCAACTTACAGGCAGGAGACTTAGCCCCAAGAGGTCAAGGGCCCCACCCAAGGTGACGGAGAATGAGGCAGCCAGAAGATGGCAGAGCCCACCCTCCCTCTCTCCCCTGGGCTGTCCTGGGCGTCTATGACTGGGTTTCCCCATTGTGAAGGGTCTGGGGGTCGCACCAGACCTCTCAGGTCTCCCGTACTCTGAGATCCCGCCCCCAGCTCCTTCCTCTCTCCCGATTCATCCTCTGCTCACTGCTCACTTCCGACTGCCCAGCGCAGCCTCATCACCTCACACAACCGATGCCCTCTCAGAGTGGAGTTGGCTGGGTTTTTGTTTCTTAATAGATGTTAGCTTTTAGAGCATTTTAGGTTCACAGCAAATTAAGCAGAAGGTACAGAGATTTCCCATATACCCCCAGCCCCCACACATGCATGGCCTCCCCCATTATCAAAACCTTGCTCCTGAGTGGGACATTTGTTACAACTGATTAAGCTACATCAACACATCACCCCATGCCACCCATTTTGTCACCCAAAGCCCACTAGGGTTCGCTCTTGGTGTTGCACCTGCTACGGGTGTAGACAAAAGTACAATGACACACATCCACCATTACAATATCACACAGAGTAGTCTCACTGCCCTAAAAATAACTCTGTGCTCTGCCAATTCATCCTTCCCTCCCCCCTCCCTCTGGCAACCACAGGTCTTTTTAGTTTCTCCATAGGTTTGCCTTTTCCAGAATGTTATAGAGCTGACATCATCAGACTGCCCTTCACTTAGTGATAATTGGCTGGTTTTAATGGCACCTTGGCTGGGACGTTGCTGGCACGTGTCCCCCCCACCCCCAACACCACCAGTCAACAAAGACAGGATGCCCATGGCCACTTGGGAAGATGGCTCACCTCCCACTTCCCCTACCTCCTGTCATGAATCCTACCTTCATTATAGAAATAATAACGATCTGAGGCGACAAAAACAGCCACCTCTTCCCCCCCGCCCCCCGCCGTCTCCACTCAATCTGTGTAGTCCCTCCCTCACCAAGGCTGGGCTTGCCCAGGGAGCTTGCTTTGTCCACGGGGACATTAGCCAGTGTGATGCAAGCAGAGGCTTGGAGAACACAAGTGCACTGGGGTTTGCCCTCACGTTGCACTTGGGACATTGCGAGCACCAGGTGAATTAGCCCCAGACAGCCTGCCGGAATGGCCATGTCGAGGGACTAAGGTGCTCCAACCGGCCGCCTGCCAACCACCAGTCATGTGAGTGAGGACATTCTAGATCATCCCATCACCAGCCAACCTGCCAGCTGACCACAGATGCATTAGAGAGCCCAACAGAAACGAGCTGAGCTGACCCAGACCCAGAACTTCTCGGGCCACGCGCGGAGTCATGAGCTAAGTAAATGGTCGTTACTTTAAGCCACGAAGATTTGAGACGGTTTGTTACACGGCAGGAGCTAACAGATGCAGTCAGTAACATTTGATTTGAGAATTGGGTCTTGGGTCTCGGTGTTCAAAACTTCTGTGCATTGGCGGAGTTGCTTTCAGTACAGACTTGCCCGGAAATTACTCCTCACAGCAAAAGCTTCTGCAGCTAAATGCTTGGTGCCCAGCACCGGCCTCAGCAGCCAGCTTCCCAGACGCAGAGCGTCCAGTCATTCCCGATGACTTCAATCGGGCGGCAGGCATCTTGCAGACTCCTAGCAATGCAGCTGGTGAAGACCACGTGAACAGCTGACACTGACCGAGAGCCGGGACGTTCTCTGCAGTGAAAAGTCAGCATCCTGACGGAGTGTGCAACTATTCCAGTGGGGAGTAGCTCTGGACACAGAAGAGCGTGGCCTCCCTTTTGACCTTCAAGTAATTGTCTTAGCCAAGGGGCTTCCCCAATCCCTAAGTGGGGAGGGAATACAGAACCTGGAGATTTACTCTTATTTCTTATTGTATGAATCTATGCATACCTACAACAGGATACAACATGTATTTAGATAGATATTACAGTTAATGGCCTAATCAGCCATATACATCATTCTTGCTCTAGGGCAGACATCCCTAACACACTTTTCCTTTCCTTCATAAAGTCCTAACTTGAGAAACGCCCTCAGCCACCGTTCCAGACAGACACCCCCTGCGTGGGCAAGGTCAGGAGTCCCTTCACCAGATGAAGCCAGGAGATGTCACTGGACTCTCAAGACAGTGGCGTGATACAAGTGGGAGCCCATTTTACAGATGAGAACACCAAGGCTCAGAAAGAGGAGGTGGGGTGCATAAAGTCCCAGCTGGTACAGGTCAGGGCTGGGACGTCAATCAAGCCAGCACCTTGGACTGCACAGCCAGTGAACCTTTCTCGGAGTCCCGTGTACCAGAATTGATGCCCCTGCTCCCCACGCTGCAGAGGGACAGATCCCCGTTCCCTCCCGGGCCCCATAGCCAGCCCCTGGCTCTGGCTCTCTGAGCCAGGAGCCCCCTTGGGCAGGGTCTGCATCAGGCCAGCTGTGGATAGTTGCCAATAAGCACCTGACCTCGAATTGTTCCTTGGGCTGATGGCAGGGAGATAATTGGGCGCCGGCTGGGGCTACCTCTTGGGAATGACACAGGGCGGGAACATCGCAGTTTTCGAGGCCTGTATCTGCCCAGGGCGGGGAGCTGGGTTGGTGTATGCAGTGGGGCTGGGGCTGTGCCTTCCTAGTCTGTGGGTACATTTGGTGGCTGCCTCCAGCCTGATTAATGCCTCTTTGTCTTGGAGGGACCTGGAGGCCCAGGCAGCAGCTGGGGCCTTCCTTGTTTCTGAGTGTGCAAGATGGGGAGACAGCTGGAAGGGGTGGGTGTGTGTGTGGGCACCCTGGGGGTCAGGGCCGATCTCCTTCCCGCTCCCCACGAGGAGGTTTAGGGGACTGGGGCGGCTGGGATGGAGGTCTCCCGTGGTCTGCCTGGGCACTGATCTGCTCACCGGGTCCAGCTGGACAGTCTGGGGGCTCGCCTCTGGCAGGGTCAGCAGCCAGCGGGGTTTCTGGCCTCCAAAAGTGCAGCCCAGCCTTGTGTGGCCGCCAGCAAGCTCAGTTAGCTTTAGGATCCAGCCCAGGGCAGTTGGCACCCAGCCAAGCTGCCAGGTTGGAAACAGCGCCCCCTGCAGGGTTGCGGCTGGTGATGCCCACCACCCTGGCCGCCGCACCTGCTTGGCTGTTAGTATTCCTCGTGCCATTCACCGTCACCTGTTATTTGGTCATATTGCCGCCGCTGTCCCTCCCTCTACCCCCCGCCCCCACTGCCAGGATGTTCATGAGGACAGGGATCTTTGTCTCTTTTGTTTCACTGCTGCTGTGTCCCCACTGCTTGGAAGAGTGCCTGGGCACTTCGTAGGGGCTCTGTAACTATTGGGTAAATGAATGAGTGAAATAAGATGATTTTGAGCCTCACACCATCCTTCTAGAAAGGCAGGCCGGCCAGGATTAATAACCCCATTCTGCCAGTAGGAGAAACTGAGGCTCAAAAAAAAAGCCATTTGCCTGAGGTCACAGACAAGTAAGGGGCAGAAGCAGATGGGAGGCCAGAGGCCAGCCGGCCAAAGCCAGGGACCCTTCCCAGAGGTGTTCAGCAAACGTTCGTGGAGCACCAGTGATGTGGCAGGCGCAGGACTAGGCAGAAGGATACAGCGGTAAACCAGTCTTTGTGGAGCTTGTAGTCCCGAGGAAGGCGGGGGACACCGAGAGGTCATCACCGATAATGCACAGTTGTGAGCTGAAGAGTGAGGAGCCGGGCCTAGGCCAAGGACATTCAAGCTAAGACCCAAAGTGTGGGGAGGAGTCAAGTGGCCCCTTGGATGGGGTGAGGAAGAGCATTCTCAGACTGGGAAACAGCCTGTGTAAAGGCCCTGAGGCAGGACCTCAGGTGTATTTGGGGCAATGGACTTTCAGGGTGGCCCAAGCTGAGGGGAGGGGTGCTGGATGGCCAAGGGCTGGGCAAGGACCCGTGGGGCCTTAGTGGCCATGCTGAGATATTTGGTCTTTACTGAGGGCAAATGGGGCCCTTGAACGTTTTATCTGCAGTGATGTCACCAGGCCTGAGGACCTCAAGATTGGACACTGGGGACTCCCTCTGGCCCTAGCCCTGGTCCCCTGGCGGCCCAGGCCCCATTCTGCATGGAAGAATTAGGGCACTTCTCAAGCAACATCCAAACCTGGTGCTGTGGCCTTGTGCTGTGTTTGTGACCTGTGGATGCCTCCAACACGGGGGATCGGTCCGCTGTAGCTCTGTGGCCAGAAACTGGCTGTGGGTGCCCTGAGTGAGGGCAGCACACACGTAGTGTCTCGAGGGATGACCTTGGGGGAAGTGATGGGCTTGGGGACCCATTTCAGGTTCTCGGGGGCAGCAGTGGGCTGGGGCGCCCACCCAGTGCCGGGCCCTGAGAGGAAGGTATGGCAGCACGTTTCCTTTGGATCAATCACAAATACTCACTGAGCTCCTCTACTGGGTTGACTGGTGTCCTCACCAAAATCATGTCTACCTGGAAACTCAGAATGGGACCTTATCTGAACCCACGATCTTTGCAGATGGGCTTAGTTAAGATGAGGCCATACTGGAACAGGGTGGTCTAGGGACCGGTGTCCTTATAAGAAGGCCACGTGAAAAAGACAGACAGACAGACAGACAGACAGGGAAGAAGCAGAGCCTGGAGGGATGTGGCCACAAGCCAAGGAACAGCAAGGATTGTCGCCCCTAGTTCCAGCCCTGGGGGACACCTAGAGTTACCACGATACAGAGTCCTCTGAGTGGAACTTGCTTTGGGGTCTATCGGGCACCTGAGCCTACCTTGGTGGCTGCCACCGGATTACTACTCTCCCTAGGAAGGGCCCTGCAGGCAGCTGTGTCAGGTGACCTGGCTCGGCCAATCAGAGGCTCGCCTGGGACTCTGTGTCTGGGGCTCATGGGGTGATTCAGCAGCAGGCGTCGTTAGAGCATATTCTTGGTGGAGACCGTGCTGCCAAGCGTCCTGGATGGCAGTGCCAGTGCTGAGCACCCAGGGGGCCACAACACCAGGCTGTTCTTGGTTCCTAAGCCTTTTCCTGGCCGGGCTCTGAGTTTCTGATTCTTAGAACCCCTGGATATGCTTCCTATAAAATGTTTATGCTGTTTACAACCAAACCCCCCCTGATGGTCACCCCCTGATGTGGGCTCTACCCAATTACGGCAATTGGGAAAGTGGCATGACCCATTAGCTAAGGGGAGCAGCTGAACCGCGGAAAAGGAGAGGAATTTACCCAGGAATCCACAGCGGGAGACACAGAATGGGAAGAACCCAGTGCTGGGGATGGGGGGGGTGGGTCTGCATGCAGCTCTTGTTGGCTGAGATGAGTAAGTCAGGTGTCCAGTGGCAGGCAGCAAATTTTCGCCTTTCCCTGCCCTTCCTCCAGCCTCCCCCTTTCCACAGGGACTCCTGGGAGCAGCAGCTCTGAGCCCGACTGCATGCGGGGTGTTGGGAGCTGGGGATGGGGCTGGCACAGGTGAATCAGACTGTCCCCACAAGGCTCATGTCTGAGCAAGGGTAGACAGTTGCAAGGACAGCCCACCCGGTGTGAAATTGAGTCAGGGAGGAGTCTAGAGAAAGAATGGCCCCTTCTCAGGAGGAGTGGGAAGGCTTCCCAGAGGAGGCAGCCTTATAGTTTTGAGGGGTGAGTAGGAGTCCGTTGGGCCGCTAGGGTTGCTGGGTGAGGCAGTGGGTAGTGGTTAGGAGCTTGACTCTAGAGCCAGAAACTGCTGGAGCTTTGAGAGAACCAGAATCTAGTGTCAGAGATCCTAGCCCAGTTTCCTCCCCCACACAACGCTACCTTCCTGCCCCCCTTCTCTGACCCCACCTCCCTGCCCAAAGCCATCCACAGCACCTCAGAAAAATCTCCACCTGAGACCAACAAACAGCTCTGGAGAAGGCAGTTTCCCCATACTCTGCCACCAGCTGGCTCTCCCAGGGGTGCCTCTGTCCTCCAGCCCCTGCCCTGCGGGGACTTTAGTCTCACAGTCAGAGATGTGTGGCACCTGCTGGGCCTGCTCTTTCCCATGTGGTGCGGAGAGAGAAGCAGGGGGCAGCTGGGAGGGGGTTGGCAACTTGGGGATGGAGTGCTCCAGTGGGGGATGCAAGAGGTTGTCCTGTTGTTGGCTTAAATCCTGCACCCGCCCAAGGGCCAAGGGGAAGGCTGAGTCATAACAATCAGTGCTCACTCCTCGTTCCCTCTAGGCTGCTGCAAACACCTGCTCTCCACAGCCCCTCCTACTGCCAGGGAGAGGCCTATCTCTGGCATGCACCTGCTCTGACCTGAGACAGGGGTGGGACAGTGAGAACGTGGCCTGGCCAGGACTGAGCAAGGGCCAAGGACAGCCAGGAGCCCAAGGATCAGCCTTGGGAAGAGCCTTGGGACGCATCCAGTGACCCAGTTCGAGCTGGGAGCAGGCAGCCAGCGGCTGGGGCAACAGAGGGCCTGGGGCCTAGGGAGCACCTCCCGTAGAAACCCGGCCTCACCACCCCACTCAAACCCAGCTGGGTGCAGAACAGGAGGTCCCGGTTGCCTTTGGACCCAGGAGACACCGGTTTTACCATTGCTCATTATTGGCCAAATTCACATTTCTTTAGTTAATTTATTCCCTCAGTGACCTGAGACCATCTCTTTGCTGAGCAACCCTGGGGGAACATGGAGACCAGCAGACAAACCCCTGCCTTTGGAGGAAGTGGACAAGGACACGAATGATGACCACAGAGTGGTCAGGGCTATAGTGGGTGTGGGGGGGTGTGTGTGCAGGGAGGACTGGGTGCCCAGGGGAGAGGGCTGTCAGAGCCTGGGTGGGAGCAGGCATCAGCCTGGCATTGGTATGTGCTCAGTATCCGAAGGGACAATCTGTGTTCACCATTGACTCCTCTCCCCTCAAATAAATCAGCACATCTCTCTATTGCAGCCATCTTTGCACCATCAGCATCACCTCTCGTCTGCCCTCCTTCCTGCCCTAACGAGGAGAAAAGTGAGATAAAATGCAGGAAACAGCTGCTTAAGAGGCATGGAAGAGTGACAGAAGCAGCCCCAAGAGCCCAGAGAAAAGAGAAGCTCATTTACGTGAGGCTGATTATCTACCCTGCTTTTTCCCCCCGAGTCACCTGCCCATTTGTAGGTGACGGTTCCAAGAAGCCGAGCTGCTGAGCAGAAACTGGCATCTCTCAGAGCTTTTGGAAACCTCCCGGGGCTGGGAGAGGAAACCTGGGGTTGATGGCTAGCAGGGCATCCAGGTTTTGAGGTCTAGATTCCAGAAGAAAACCACAAGGGAGTGAGCCCTGTGCTCTCTCTGTCTCCCCTTCGAGAAACTTGCCATGTCCTTAGCAGAATGAGCCCAGCACAAAGTGGCTGCCAACAGACTGAAAATCTTAGCAGAACTTTCCACAGATTTGTTGTGGCGGAAAAAAAATATTGGAGTTCGGGGACTGCCAAGGGGTGGGGGGGGGGGACACCATAATCTCAGTTTGATCCTGAAGCTAGCTATCCTTGAGGAATTAAGGTAAGTCAGAGGTAAAGCATGCCCAAGAAACACTTACAGTTATCTTGCTGTCATCTAAATGCCTTCAGAAGCTAAACCCTATTGAAAGGATTATAACATTATCTTTAAGGAGCTGAAAGAAAATCAGTGCCAACCTAGAGTTAGATATCTACAAGTTCATATCCAATGCTCAATATTCATTAAATAATCCCCAGGCTTGAAGCAATAGGAAAAAGAGGGGAAAAAAAAAAAAAAAAACTAGACAAAACAAACGACCCACTGGCTATCCAAATATTGGAGTGACCAGATGTAGACATCAGCATTATTGTGATTAGTATGTTCAAGAAACTAGATGACAATGCAAAGAATTTCAGTCCAAAGCTGGAATACACACAAAAAAGAAGCAAATGGAAAATCTGGATCTGAAAAATATAATAACTGAAAACAAGAACTCTATAGTTGGTGTTGAGAGCAATGTAGGCTAGGCTGGATAGAAAATGAGTTAACTGGAAAATAAGTGGGAAATATCTACAGTAAAGCACAGGGTGACAAAAGAAGGAATGATAAGGGACATGGGGATCAGTTAAAAGATCCAACATGCACATAACTGGAGACCCAGGAGGGGAATCTGGGGGTGAATCAGGCAGAAACACTCTTTGGAAAAGCAGTTTCTAAGGAGTTTCCAAATCCGATGAAAGACATCAAACCAAGATTCAAGGAGCTTGATGAACACCTCCAACCACACCAGGCATGTCATAGCAAAACTGCTGACAACCAAAGACAAAGTCTTCTGAGCAGCCAGAGAAAAAAGACACATGACCTTCAATAGCGCAACATTAGGACTGGCAGGTGGCTTCTCGACAAAAATGATGCAATCCAGAAAATGGGCCTCTTCAAAGAGCTGGAGGAAAATAACCGCCAACCTGGAACTATACGTCCTATCAAAACATCCTTCAAAAATGAAAGGGAAGGACATATTTTCAGACAAATAGAGCTTACAGAATTTATGTCTAGTAGAGCTTCAAGAAAGGAAATGCTATAAAAGAAGCTCTTCAGGCAGGAGAAAGTGACTCCCAGGCGTCCTGATGAAGACACATTAACAACACAGGAAGAATGGAGAGCAGGAACAAGGGTAAGCCTCTAACTATGCGGGTATAGCAGGACAACAAGGAAAATACGTGGAGGGGGCAAATCAAGTTAAAATGCTCTGAGGCCCTTGCAATTTTGCATTTTCTAGGAAGTGGTAAAAACAGTACCTTCAATTAGGCTATAGTAAGTCAAAGATGCATGGTGTAACCTCTAGATAACCCCTAACAGACTAATTTAAATATGTATAACTGACAAGCTAATAGAAAGGGGGAAATGGGAAAAAATATTTCATTTTTCTAAAATAAAGAAAGTAAGGGTGGGGCGCCTGGGTGGCTCAGCTGGTTAAGCCACACTGACTCTTGATTTCGGCTCAGGTCATGATCTCAGGGTTGTGAGATCAAGCCCTGAGTCAGACTCCGCACTCAGCACAGAGTCTGCTTGTTCCTTTCCCTCCTTCTGGGTGTGTGTGCTCTCTCTCTCTCTCAAATAAATAAATAAATAAATAAATAAATAAATAAATAAATAAATAAAACCTTTTTTTTAAAAAAAGGAAAGGGAGTAAAAGAACACAGGATGTCCAGAATCAGTAGAAAATAAATACTTTTATTTTTTTTTAATTAATTTTTTTAAATGTTTTATTTATTTATTCATGAAAGTCAGAGAGAGAGAGAGAGAGGCAGAGGGAGAGGGAGAAGCAGGCTCCCCGCCTAGCAGGGAGCCTGATGCGGGACTCGACCCCAGGACCCTGGGATCATGACCTGAGCCGAAGGCAGACGCTTAACCATCTGAGCCACCCAGGCACCCCGAAAATAAATACTTTTATTAAAAGACATCATTTCACAATTTTAACTGGTTTAATTTTAACCCAGCTGTATGCTGCTTAGAAGAGGGATCTTAAATACGAGGACTTCTAAGATAGGCTGAAAGTGGAAAGGTACGAAAAGTTCATGCAAACTCTACTCAGAGGAGAGCAGGTTTAGCTATGGTAATATCAGGCAAAGTAGATGTGGGGCAAAAATCCTAAGTAGAGGTAAAGGGGGACAATTAACCAAGAAGATCACTGTTAGAGGGTCAATTAGCTAAGACGATGAAACAGTTCTAAATGTGTATGGACTTCATAACACAGCCTCAAAATAAATGAAGGAAAAAATAAGCAGAATGAGAAGGAGAGATGGACAAAGTCATAATCCTAGTGGGCAATCGATGCATTTCTCTCAGTAACTGATCAAACGAGCAGACAAAGACGTAGTCAGGATATAGAAAATTTTATTTTTTTTAAAGATTTTTATTTGAGAGACAGAATGAGAGAGAGAGAGATCGCAAGCAGGGGGGAGGGGTAGAGGGAGAAGCAGAGTCCCCACTGAGCAGGGACCACAATGTGGGACTTCTGGGATCATGACCCGAGCTGAAGGAGATGCTTAACCGACTGAACCACCCAGGCGCTCTGGATACAGAAAATTTTAGACAATGGGATTAATCGGCCTGGCCTCCCTGATACGTGTAGAACATTGTGAAAGTAAGCAGCAGGGTTGATGTTTCTATCGAGTGCTCCTGGAACATTTATGCCCATATACAATAGGCCGTAAAGGAAGTATCAACAAATTTCAAATCATTAAAATCGTATGTTCTTTGGCATTAAATCAGTGGAATTAAACCAGAAATCATTAAGAAAAAGGCAACTAGACTATCCCTGCCATTTGGAAATTAATAAATACTCTTCTAAATAACCAAGGAGTTGGACAATGAAGATCAGAAAATAGCAAAAATGAATCCCCAAAATATGGGATGCAGCTAAAGCAGTGCTTAGAGGAAAAAGTATAGTCTAAAAACTTGCCATTTGGGGGGAAAAAGACTGAAAAGAAATATCTAAGTACACATCTTAAGAGGCAAAAAACAAACAAGCAAACAAAAACAAAGTAAACTCAAAGAAATTAAAAGGAAAGAAATAAGAGAGGGAACTTAAAATATTAAAACAGAAAATAAACATATAATAGTGAAAAATCCACAAAGCAGAATAATTTTTCAAATGCGTAATAGATTGATTAATCCCTAGCATGACTGATCAAAAAAATTAAAAAGCAGTATCAAGAATAAAAAGAGGACATCTTTACACTCCTTACCAACATTTTAAAGAAGGATAATATGAACACCTCTTCATGCTAGTAAATTAAAATTTCTGGTTGAAACAGACTGACTCCTAGAAAAACAAAACTGACCCAAACTGACCAAGAAGAAATAGGAAGTTTGAATGGTCCTATATCTGTTTTAAAAATTTAATCTGTAATTTAAACTCTCCCACAAAGAAATCTCCAGGCCAGCTGGCTTCTCTGATGAATTCTCCCAAACACGTAAGGAAGAAATAACACCAATCAGATACAAATTACACACAGAATAAAAAAGTGGACTATTTCCCTATTTGTTCTGGAGGCAGAACTTAAACCTGATAAGGACCTTACAAGAAAAGGGGTAGAATGCATTTTCCAAAGGCAACACGCCAATAGATTTACCCCATTCCACAGGTTCCTCTTACAATGGGATGGACATTGTTCTTACTCCCTTTGAATCTGGGAGGGGCCCGGGGACTCCCCTGACTGATGGAGGGCTGCAGAAGTGATGTTATGTGCTTTCCCAGGCTGGTCTATAAAGGATAAGAGAATATAGGGTATGTCTCTCTGCCTTCCTCTCTCCCTCTCTGCCTCTCTCTGTCTCTCTCCCCCTCTCTCACTCTTGGGACATTGGCTCTTGGAATCCAGCCACCATGTTGTGAGGAAGTCCAAGCTGGGTTTCTAGCCAGCAGTCAGCATCAACCACCGGGCATGTGAGTGTCTGAGACTTCATGGGATTCCTGTCTGTCCCAGTCTTCGGGTCTTCCAGCTGAGGTCCCAGACATCATAGAGCAGAATTCCTGACCCACAGACTCCATTAGAGATAAGATTACTGCTTTAAGCCAGGATATTTAGGTACAATTTGTTAAGAAGCAATAAGTAACTACTACACAAAAAAAGTGAGTGGCCGATTTAAAGCCAAAAGTTCAAGATGCAGAAATCTTAGATAAGGGCGCCCGGGTGGCTCAGTTGGTTAAGCGACTGCCTTCGGCTCAGGTCATGATCCTGGAGTCCTGGGATCGAGTCCCACGTCGGGCTCCCTGCTCGGCAGGGAGTCTGCTTCTCCCTCTGACCCTCTTCCCTCTCGTGCTCTCTATCTCTCATTCTCTCTCTCTCAAATAAAGAAATAAAATCTTTTAAAAAAAAGAAATCTTAGATAAAATATTAGCAAAGTAGAATCTGGCTCTATATACAAAGAACAATACATCATGATTGGGTGTATCCTGGGAATGCAGACTGATCTGGCATTTGACAGGGGAATTCACTGCATTTTAGAGAATATAATGATACGTTTGCCCAGTGGATGTAGAAATCGCATGTGATACAAGCCAACACTCATTCATGATTTTTACAAAATGCTTAGCAGTTTACAAGTAGAAGAAACTTCTCTCACCTGATCAAAGTACCTACAAAACCTTCCGTGAACATTGTACTTAATGACGAAGGATTGAAAATGCCCCCCCCCACCCCGAGGTCAGGCACAAGTCAAGGGGACCCACTATCACTACGTCTGTTCAGCATTAAGGGGTTTAGCTAGTACAATAAGGCATGAAAAGGAAAAGTGCAAGGACTGGAAGAAAAGAAATGACATGGTCAGCGTGTACAGGCGAATGGTTTGTGAGGACAGACAATCCAAAAGAATGTACAGACAATCTGATAGATCTGATCAATTTAGCAAGATCGCTGGATACAAGGTCAACCTGCCCAAACCAACTGGATTTCTATGTGCCATTCACAAATAGTTGGGAAATTTTAATAAATCATTTGCAAATATATTAAAAACAAAGCACCCAGGAATGAATGATGAAAGATGTACAAGACTCCCGCACAGAAAAATCAGAACATTGTTGAGGGTAATCAAATAAAAATCTGTTTTAAAATGCAGAGATACACCATGTTCATGGATGAGAAAGCTTAATATTGTAAAGCTTTTAGTTCTCCCCAAACTGATCTGTACACTGAACATTGAATGCCATCCGGTCAAATTCCCAGCAGGTGTGTGCATGTGTGCATGCGTGTGTGTGTGTGTGTGTGTGTGTGTGTGTGTGTGTGTGTAAATTGATAGGCTGATCCTACTATTTATACAAAAATGAAAAGGACCTATAGTATTTTAAAAACCTAAGAAAAGAAGAACAAAATGGGAACTCACAGGAGTGGAGTCAAGAGTTACTATCAAGTCCATCACCAGCGTTCGCTCGAGCATGGTGTGCAAAGGCGAGGGGGTTTATGAGGGTGTGAAAGGCGGCAGCCTTGCCGAAACAGGGTCCGTATAACCCCCTGAAGAAGATGGGCTCAGGAAGCAGCAGGTAGGGGGCAGGTGCAGAGAGTTGCTGTGGGCAAGGCACCATATTGAACACTCTGCAAGTTCTCTCTCTTGGAATCCTCAGCACAGCTCCAGAAAAGTGTGTCACCACCCCATTTTACAGATAAGTAAACTGAGGCTCAGAGAAATGAAGCCCCTTGCCCAAAGTCATGTAGGGCCGTGATTCAAACATAGACCCAACTCTATGACCTGTGCTTCCAGGAACAGAGACTGGCCCAGGCCCGAGAAGGGACCCCAGGAGTGAGCAGGGGCCACACGGGCGGGTCTGCGTCCTGACAAAGCAGGTACTCCCAGCCTGGCGCGCCTGGCATCTCCAGGGCAGGGCTCCTGCTGTCTTCCTCCTCCTGGCAGGCCTCTGGCCTCCACAGCCCCTGCAGCTGGATCGCATACAGCCCAGATGTTCTCTGCTTACAAACAACACTGATTCCTGGGCGGCCCAACGGGGGAGTGGGGGCAGAGCTAATGGCACAGCCGCCGTCTTAAGAGCCGGTGAGTGAATCAAGTCTGCACTTTTAAGCTAAAGCTTGGCCAACACTCAAGATGCAAAGTAAAAATGATTCTCAACAAATTGTGTGCATCCCTTACTCATCCAGCCCATTTCGATCATGCCAGAAGAAAGCTGGCCATGTGTGGGCTCCACACAAGTTTCTCTCCTTCTGTGGGCCCCAGGGTCACCAGGGGCCCTGGGAGGAAAGTGGCCAGGGGGCCCTGGGAATAAAAGCGTGGCGATGGATCTGGGAACAAGGGAGGGCTTGACCCCAGAACCTGAGCTGGCGGCAGGAATTGGACTCAGCAAAGTGAGGGCCGGGTCTGCCTCATCCTTGTTCGGCCCTGGGCACGGGGGACACTCACTTCCTCCTCGGTGAGGGGGCGCGTCACCCCCCTCGCTGGGCTACTGGGAGGAATCCTGGGGGCCCTGCTCCTCAATGTCATAGGATCCCCCCACCAGGGGCCCAAAGGCCCTATGTCTTCCCGGTCACCAGCCAGTGAGAGCAGCTTCTTTTGCTCCCTCACCTAGGGAGCTGTGTGGTCTTGGGCAAGTATCTCAAGCTCTCTGGGCCTCGGTATCCTGAGTGGTAAAATGGCATCAATACGGTGTGTTCCGCAGGGGATGGAGGGAGGGTTCCCGGAGGTCACACATGTGGGCGGCTGATGGCAGGCCCGGCACCTGCAAATACTGAGCCTGTGTTCACGGCTATTCTTACTGTTGCTGCTGCTGTCTTGGTGACTTCCTGGCACCGAGGGTGGACAGGAGGCCTAGGGGGAGGGCAGGAGCTAGGGAGAGACAGGACTCTGCGGCAGAGCCGTCCCGTGGCCAGGTGGCCCCAGCGTGTCACTTCCCAGCACCCCTTAGACAGATGAGGGGGACCCAGGAGGACCCCGGGGTGGGGGGTGGAAGGGCCCTCGGGGACGGCTGGCACTGCAAGGCTCTCATCTACCCACTTGGTCCCCCCAAGCCTCCTGGGCCAGGCAAGGAGTGACGCTGGTGTGGGAGCAGGGCAGAGACAGAGACGGGGAGAGGCCACTGTCAGATGTGACGTCCTGCACTCACGTGGTGGTCGGTCAGTGCAGCTGGATCATAAGGACTTTGAAGAACGGTAGTGAGCACCCTGTCATCAGAGGTGTGCAAGCCTCGGTGCTGGATGTAGGCATGGAGCTCCTGGGCCAGGGGGTCCCCACCTCCTGAGAGGTGAGAGGCAATTTGATACAGTGGAGGAGCCCATGGGCATCTGGGCCTCAGTTTCTCCACCTGCGAAGGCTAGGGTGACAGCAGCCCCCTGTTGTGCAGGCCTGCTGTGAGGACTGAGTGCGCTCCCATTTGCAGAGGCAGAGTGCCGGCACGTAGGGGCGCCAGCCAGGGTGACTGTCACATGCGTGGAGGGTCAGGACAGACGGGGCTCAGGCGTCTTCATGGCGGGCAGCCCAGCCAGGAGGCTGAGCGGTGGGGGGCGGGGAGCGGATGTTCCCTCAGTGCATTAGTCTTGTTCCCGGATCTCAATTATCATTCCTACACCACAAGGGTGGCTTTATGGAGTGGGAAAAAATCCATTAAGGTTTTTAAAGCAAAGCTCAAGACATAATCACCTCATTGTCAGGATCTTGGCGTGGGGCTGGCAGCCCCCTCCCCATCCCCCCCGCTGGCGTTGCTCAGGTGGGGGCTGCGCCTCTGGGGGGGGGTGACCCAGGTCCCTGCTCTAAGCCTCACGCGGCCCTGGCCACCCTCCAAACAGCACAGATGACTTCAGGGTGCCCTTTCCAGAGCTTTCTGACACAAATCGATCTGGCCTCTCCTGGCTCATCCATCCCGCACCAGAGTAACCTTTAGAAAGTCGGACTCTGACCTTGTCTTTCTCCTGGTTAAAGTCTCTAATGGCTCCCGTGTGCCCTCCGGACAATGCGCAAACCCTCTGTGGGGAGGATCAGCTATCCGCCGGCCGATGTCTGCCCGATGGCCAGGCTGAGCGCAAGGCCCTGGTCACTCACCTCGGGCCGGCACCCCAGCTCTGCCACTTCCCAGCAGGTCGCCTGGCCTCCCCGAGCCCCAGCATCCTCATGTGTAGACGGCATCAATGTTAACAGCTGTCTGGAGGCCTTGCCAAGAAAATAATGCGATGACACAGGGAGAGTTCACCGCGATGCCCAGCTCACTGTCCCTGGTTCCTGCGCCCCCTCCTGCCCGCCTCCCGCCCCCCGCCCCCCATTCTCTCGCTGCTCAGCCTTGCAGTGCCCTGGCGGTGCCTCCTTCCGGGTCCATTCAGGGTGCACTCTTCCAGGAAGCCCTCCCTGATTGCCTAGAGTAGCCCTGGGCTTTCTCATCACAGAGAGGGGCACACAAAGACATCAGTTTTTCTGCCTCAGTGAAGACAATGTGCCCTTCAAGAGCAAGGCCCAAGTCTGGGTCCCCGGTACCCGACAGGCCCGGGCACAGAGGGGTGTCACTGTGGGCTGGATGATCCAAACCCTCATTCAAACTCTTGATGGCCCTTAGGCTTGCCCCCCTGGCCTGGCATTGAAGGCCCTCTACTGTTGGCTCTAAGAGGTTCTTCCAGGCCCTTCCACACCCAACCCTCCCGGCTTTGACTCCGTCTGGGCTGGTTCACCTCCTTCCTGCCTCAGCCCTGAGCTGAACCCTTGCTTACAAGTAGCTGGTGGGGCTGCATCGTCCTGGAGGGAGGAAGGGAGGGAACAGAGCCTGCAGGACACACTGCACAGCTCACTGAGGCCCCTCAGGATGTTGCTGGGCAGAGACTCAGAGGTAGGGCCCCACCCTGGGTCACACAGGGAGGAGCAGGAGAGCCAGGGAGGACTTGGACTCGGCCCAGCCCTGCCGGCTTAACCCTTGGCCTCCCCTGACTGCCCCCCACCCCACTCCTCTGGACCAGCGTGAGGGCCTGGCTGGGGAGAGCAGCCCTCGGGAGAGTGAAAGTGCAATTACCTTGAATTAATGGTGAGGGAATCCACCTCCCCCCTAATTGCCCCAATTCCCATGTAAACAAACTGCTGATCTCCCCAGGTTCCTGGCTGGCTTGCCAGAAAGAGCGTTAAAACCCCTGGTTTCTGCCAGGTTCCTGTGAAGGGCAGCTTCTCTGAGGGGTCAGATGTGAAGCAGGCAGAAGGGTGAGGTCAGTCATCGATGCGGAGAGCCCAGAAAAAACCTTCCGGAAACTTCCACAAGCCTGGAGAAGGCCGAGAGCTGGGTTTGAGGACGAGCCCAGAGGTCTGAGTGGCTGGATCCCGATTGGGGGTGGGTTTGAGATTTTGTCCCACCTTGGCTGGAGGCCACAAGCCACCCAGGAAGGAGAAATCACGTGATGCTAATAATGTCTTAAGAATCTCTTGGCAGGTACAAAGTCCTGGGGGTCCAGGGTGGGCAGGGGGCTGACTAAGGGGGGCGATCCCCAGGAGCAGGTGAGAAATGAGCAGCTGGAAATGTTGGCCAGACAGAGCTGGGGGCCATGGAGAGACTTGGATGGATTTGGGAGATGTCTGGAAGGCAGGGCTGCAGGATTTGCTGATGCACTGGGTGTTGGAGGTAGAGACAGGAGGGGAAGGTACCATTTTGGGGGAGAGGGAAAATGGGGGGAGGGATCACAGAAGAGTTGGTATCTGTGAAATGTCATCCCTGCCCCTCAGGAGCCTACCCCTTCCTCTGCTATGGGAGGTGGGCTGAGCCTGCCGGCGACACCTGCCGAGCTCAGAGGCTGGGACTGTCTGTCCACCTCCTGGATCTCAGTGGCACACGGGAACTCCTCCTGGTGGCTGGCAGCCCTCCTTATTCGTGCTTTCTGCTCTAGGGGGCTGGTGTGGTTGCCCCCATCCCCATACCTCTGGCAGAGGTTGGCGAAATCCCCCTGCAGGTCCCTATGCCCTGGACCCTGCATCCACCTATGCCCTGGACCCTGCATCCACCTCTGCCTGCTGTGTCCACACCACCCCGATCAGTGGCCCCACCCTGGCTTTACCCCCACTCGAGGCCTCGGGCCCCCACACGTGCATGTCCTGCCTGATGCCTCCCTGAGCACCAGACCCATCCTCCAGGCTGCCCCGACCCCTCCCACGGGCATCTCGGGGTAAATGTGTGACCTTCACATTCACAGGAGCCGCCTCCAGGCGTCTCTTTGAGGAGGCGAAATCTCTTTTGGTGCTTTTCTCTATTTTCCAAGAGCGCTCTTCCCCACCCGTGGAATGTCTATGCGGCTGCACCATCTGGCCCTCCAGAGCACCTCCCGCCACATCCTCCCCAGGAAGGTCTTCAGAGAGGAGAGGTGGCTTTCCTAAGGACACTCAGACAGCGTCCTGTCCGCCCAGCTGGTGCCCCCAGTGCACCCCGAGGACTGCCTGGGAGCCAGGGTGGATTTCGGGCTCCGCCCCCCTACACCAGCCCCATGCGCCTCCGGCAAAGGGCCTGCCCTGCCCTGCCTTCTGGTCTGTTCCCTGCAGCTCACACGCACAGGAGGATTTCACGGGCCACATAAGGAAGAGGGCTGTGTAAACAAGAACGTGTTGCACAAACATGCTCGGTCAGGGACTGAACAGTTGCAATATTGGGGATTTTTAATGGTTCCTTCCCTGGCTCAGATGCTGGAGACAGTGGTGGGAACTCCCTGCGGGGTCCCTGAAGCGCCTCGGGGGTTCTGGCCCACACGCGTGTGTGCGTGCACGCACATTCGTGTGCCCATGTGTGTTCTTTACCTGTGAGGCCAGCTGTTGTCAGGGACGCGGCACGACACCTCCATTTGTCTGGAGCTGTGGGCTGGGCAGGTGAGAGCCCACGTGGCGGCTTCGTGGCGCTTCCTCCTACCTGCCCCACTGAGGGCAGGGCCTCGGCCTGGCCTGGCGGACGGAAGCGGGTTTGCGGGGAGGATGCCCGGGCGAGGGAGGATGCCCAGCTGCACCCCGGGGAGAGGGCATCATGGTGCAGGAGACGGTGGGCGGCTCAGCCTGCTGGCAGCTCCTGGCGCTAACCTGCCTCCTCCCAGGTGGCCGGCCTGCCCTCTGCCGCGGGGGCCAGGGAGGTTGGGGGTGCCGTGTGCAGCAATGAGTTTAATCCAAAGAGCCTCAGTGGCTCAGTGAGGAAGACGCTCCAGCCAGGGCCCCTCAGCCGGTTCACGCAGAGAGCCCCTCCCCAGGGAACTTTGTGGAAAACAGCCACAGCCAACCGAACGGGTGTGGCCAGCACGCATGCGCATGCCCCGATGACGCCAAAGGCTCGTGTGTGTGTGTAGTGTGTGTACATGCGTGTGGAAAGCGTGTGCCCCTGGGAGGGCCTGGGAGATAGGCAGGAGGCGGGAGAGGCCAAGTGTGGAGCCCGTGGCCTCCCTGCCTCCAACCTGTCCTCACCCACCCCTCCACCTGCACAAGCCAGGAACCCTGGAGGCACCTCGACCCCCCCACACACCTCCCATGGGCTCTGGCAGCTAAGTTGACCTCCTGGACAGCTCCCAGACTTCATCACCCTGCTCTACCCAGTTTGCCGCATGGGGACCAAGGGGACTGAGCCGCCACCACCTCTAGCTGGGCCTCCTGGTCACATTGCCTGCAGGGTTCTTTCCTTGCATGTGCCTGATGCTGTCAGCTCGTTGCAGAAACCACCCCCCCGCCCCGTGCCCTCTCTTAGGAGAAACACTCAAATCCTCCCCAGACTTAATGATGCATCATCCAAACTGGGAGTTCACTCTTGAATGTAAAAGGGAGAGCTATTAATAATGAAGCTGGTCTAACAGGTGTAAATGGGGCTGTCCTGAGCCACCCCAGACCAGTGCTCACCTCAAGCGAAGCCTCTGTATAAGGCTTTGTGGGAACTGCCCACTGCCCACAGCCACATCACACATCCTGCCCTGCTCTGTTCTCTGAGCTTTTCTCTTCCTGAGCATTTTAGGTTCCTTCCCACCCCAAGACTTTGCACATACTGTTCCCTCTGCCTGGAATGCTTTTCCTCCCTCTTGCCCTCATCTCCTCCTAGTTTAATGTCCATCCATCCTTGGATCCCAGCTCAGGGATCTCGCTCCCCAGTAGGCTCAGAGTAGTTACCTGTCTTGTTGCTACTCATCCCCTTGGGTAGCTAATGTCTCCCTCCTGCCCATGGGTACATGCCTGTTTGGGGCATTGACATCTCTCCAGGCAAGGCCTGGTACACAGTAGGTGCTTACTAAATATTGCTTAAACTATCTAGTAAGGCAGATCTTACTGTTATTCCTATAAGTGGGGTGAACCCGCGTCTAGAGAGGTAACGACCCACTCCACGTCCCCGGCTTTTCAAGGCATAGCTGGGGTTTGAATCTTCCTCCATCCTGCTGCAGAGCCAGAGCCCCTAACGACCGGACACGGCTGCCTGAGATAAGATGTTGGCAGCGCTGGGGGCTTCCGCAGGCAGGCGTCCTGCCACCCCCCGACACCCGATCATTCCACCCACCGGGGGCAGCCCCAGAGTCTTGTAGTTTCTGTAAGGCATAATTCCTTTGACAAAGCACACCCTGGACCCTGGACTTCTCGGGATTCTGGTTCCTAAGACCACTCCAGGCTCAGCTCTGTGGCACCTGGCCCCTTGTTCCTGCAAACGAGAGCACATCCCCGCCCCTTTTATGCAGGGTTTCAAGGTTCACGTCACGGGAGGAGGGAAATCTTCCGTGGGTGGCAGCCTGAGGTGGGAGCCAGCGGTCCCTTTGGACGAGCCGGCTGCTAACTTTCTGTCTGTGAACTTACACACAGAGATGGGGCTAGCTCCGCCCTGCCGTCCCGGCCCTCCCTGGACACCGCCTGGCCAGCCCCCTTCCACACTGATTCATCAGAAATGGGACCCGGGGCTCAGGCGGCCGCCCGTCTTCCCACCCCCTCCTCCACCTGCGCTCCTCTCTCGGCTTGCCCTGGACGCCTCCTGCCAGAGCGGAGGCCACCATCCCGTGTGTCCTTGTGCCCCCCCAGGATGAGGGACCGTTCCCCCCACAGGGTCACTTTACCCTTTCCTTCTCTTCACGGCCTTTGCCTGTATCTTAACTTGTCTCATTTGGGTTTTGATTTATGGCTGTATTCTGTTCCCCTCACTGGATCATGAGGGCTGCAGGTCAGAGACTTGGTCCCATCTCTTTACGGCTCATGGACGGACACCAGGTCACAGCCCCCAGCAGCACCCACGTCCCGATCCTGGGACCCTCTAAGTGGGTCACCCCCTCTGGCAAAAGGGACTTTGCTGATGTCGTTAAAAGCACGAACCTTGAAATGGGGAGATTATCCCAGGTTCTCCAAGCGGACTCAATTTAATTCTAAGAGTCCTTAAAGGCACAGACCCTTTTCTAGCTGGGTGAGTGACGGCAGGAGGAGAGGGCAGAAGTGCGAGAGGGCGTCGCCCTCCATTGCTGGCCTTGGGGAAGGAGGAAGGGCCCAGGAGCCCAGGATGCGGTGCCCCCGAGAAGCTGGAACGGCCCTCAGCTGACAGCCAGCACAGACCTGAGACCTCAGTCCTACGAACTCCAGGAACCAGGTTCTACCAGCCTCTGAGTGAGCCGGACACAGGTCCTCCCCTAGGACTTCCAGAAAGGAGCATGGCCCTGCCCACACCTGATTTTAGCACCGTGAGATGAGCCAGACCTCTGACCTCCGGAACTGTCAGAGAATAGATTTTACTATTTCAGCCACCAAACGGCTCCAGGCAGTGTCCCTTTCTGTGGTCATCGGTTACACAGCAATAGAACGGCTGAAGTACATGGTGAACGTCCCTGCCTAGAAAGGCAGCAGGTGCAGAGCTGGGTCTCTATGCCACCTGCTGGGGGCTGCCCCCGCCCCCGAGGATGCTGCCACCCTCCCAAGCTCAGAGAGCTTCGGAAACCTTCTGGAGGTCAAACAGCCAGTAAGTGGCAGAGGTGGGACACAAACTCCTTTCCCCTGGAGGAGGGTTTCCGCCCGGGAGCCAGAGAAGCCAGGCTGGGGAGGAGCTGAGCGTCAGCCTCCACCTGTGCGAAGCCTCACAGCTGTATTCTCATTGCTCAGGGTGTGGATGGCGCGCGGCCCTGCACCCCCAGTGGACATGCTTCAGAAAGTGACCAGTGCTCCACACTGGGTGCCCATCATGCCTTCCCATCGAATGGCTGCCGTGCAGTCAGAGCCCCCCCCCGAGTGACCTGGGCAGATCTGGGTCCCGGGAAGTTCTGCCCAGCACCTGGGAGGAGGCCGGGACCCCGGCATCCAACCGCTGCTCTTTGTCAGAGAGCCTGACCAGCCTTTCCGGGAAGGACTGACAGACGGGAAGATACGAGGAAGAAAGACCCCCACAAGTGTCCAGAGCGTGGCTGGGAGAGGCAGCCCACCCTGTCTTCCTCCCCTGCCCGCAGCATTCCCTGATTAGGAGAAACCAGCCTTGCCCAGAGGCAGCTCTCCCCAACAAGCCATTTGAAAGTGTTCCCGATTGAAAGCAGAACAGTCAAAAAATGGAATTCAAACATAGTCAAGCCCTCCCTTTGCCTGGATTAGCTGCCAGGAGTGTAATGATTTTCATTAATACCATCAGCTTTCCTCAAACTTGATTATAATTACTCTCAAGCCATATTCCCCTACGCGGTGTGATGCTGAGTGAAATGTACATTAATCAAGTCAACTGATGGCGTCTGAATGCTGATGGCCTGAACTCACAGCCCACGGCCAATGGGAGAGGCCAGAAGGGGGTGGCCGGGCGCCGCTCTCCCTGGGGCGGGATATCCATATGGATGGAGGAATGAATGAATACTAATGCCTTTGTGATGAGCCTCCTCCCGAAGCCATCCACCTGCCTGCCTCCTTTAACAGGATCGGTTCGCATCGATCACCTGTTGGGCCCTCACCACAGCTCCTGCTGGCAGGAATATTGTTTGCGCTTTCAGCCGAGCCAGAGCCTTAGCTCAGAGAGGTCGAGTGACTTCCTGAAGGTCACATAGCAGGTTGGATGGAATTCAGTTTTAAACCAGAGTCTGGTGATCTTTCCCCGACATCTTGATTGTTTCCCCTGGGAAGCAGGGTGGGTAGGGCTGGGTGCTGGAAGGAAGAAATAGAGAAAGGGGGCAGAGGAAGTGGGAGGCATGCTTCCTGGCCTGGCCACACTGGAATCCTAAGCACTGGCTGACACCTGCCCTACCCCTGCAGATGACAGTCCCCTCACTCAGGGGCCTCCTGTCACTGCCCCCTCTGTACTCTGCGTCCGTTTTAAATGTACATGCGGCTCTGGGCCCTGAAGACCAAGCCCCAGCCTGCATCAGCTGGGACTCCAGCTGCTTGCCAAGACCCCCCGACCCACTACTGTGGGCACCCTCCCCAGACAGCTCCAGGCAGGGTCTTTTTCTGGTCTGGGGGTCTTCAGGCACATGGAAACGGTCCACTGCCAGAGCTGAAGGCTGACAGGTAGGTCCGGCCCTCTGGTAGCTCCGGCACCTGCCTGGCACCTCTAGGCCGCAGCTTACTCATCCGTAAGGTGGGGTGATGAGAGCTAACCTTTGTGGGGGCACTCAGGATGAGGGTGCAGAGGTGCTTGCTCCGGGCACTTGGCAGTGTCTCTGAGTAAGTGATTCTCCGTGAGGACCTGGTTGCCCCCCGCAGACTTTCTAAATGGTGAGAACATGTATTTCTTTCCTCCTGCCTAGGCATTTTCTGAGGCCCAGGCCCTGCAGGTGCTCAGAGGCAGAGGAGGCTGGCCCAAGTCACATGCCTTGGAGGACCTCACTGTTCTGTGCTGAGGACACACCCAGGGCTGTGCAGCTGGGCCTTGGGAACAGAACCACACACTGCTGTGCAGATGGAGGAGCGGCCAGAGGCTCCCCAGACCCTGCTCTGGAGCAGAGAGTAGGGAGCAACCCAGCACGGGGGCCAATGCCTCCCGGCCAGCCAAGGGCAACTGGGCAGAGCGATGGCACAATCATGCAGCTGTCGGGTGACTACCTGATCACTGTGCTGGACGAAAATAAATAGGTCAAGTCACACCCCCCAGCCCTGCCCCGGCTCCCCTGAGCTGCCAGGGAGTGGCTGAGCCACACATGCCTCACAGATGACGGGGAGGACGGGGCCTCCCTGCTTAAGCCGGGGAGAAAAGCAATGCCTTAATATTTACTTTGGGGGAAAGAAACAAAAACATCGTAATGCTACTTGCCAGGAAAAATAGCCGAGGCACCCTGTTGGGGTGGGCTTCCTGCCCAGGACGGCACACGGGGCTCGGCACTCTGCCCTCCCCATGCCGGGGCCTCCAAGCGCAGAAAGCTTGTTGTGCATAGAGGGGTTGACCACCCAGGCTCGCTGGCGAGGGAGGAAGGGGCCGCTGGTTGGCTCCCTGCGGGTTGGACAGCATCGACTGCGGTGGTTGGAGGCAAGGGGAAACGTGGTTCTCCCTGGTGGGGTCTGATGAGGGCAAAGGGCGCCACTTTCAGGGTGCAGGAGTCAAAGGGCCCATTTGGGATGGGGGCCGCGTCCAGGCGCTCCTCTCTTGTTAACCAGAGTTGCTGGCGACCGTGACCTTTGACTCCCCCCCAACCTGGAGCCCGTGGGCCTAAGTGGGTCCTGCCTGGGTGCTGAGTGACCAGAGAGAGGCACGCAGGAGAACCTTTGGGATGTTCAGAAGGCTGAGGATTGTTGCAGAATGGAGGAAAATAGTCTAGCAGCTGGGCTGACTAATCACACAGGCCCGCCTGGAGAGCAGGGTGGTGTTCTGGAGGATGAGGAAGCCCCGCCTCCCCCCCCCCGCCTCCCCCCCCCCGCCCTCCGACCCCGGGACGCAGGACAGAACGATTCAGAGGCAGAAGTGAGCCAAGGACCAGGGACCTGGACACGGGATCTTGGGATCCAGTAGCATCTGAGGGCAGCTCCCGAGGCAGTGAGTGAGGGATGACGGGGAAGAGAAAGCAGAGCTTAAGAAATAATGATGGAAATCATGATGGAAGGAGATTTTCCCCAGAGCTACTGCCAGACGCATGCTGACAGATCGCATGTGCCCGACACGTGTGCGCGGGACTGACGCTGGGGAAACCCACACCTGGTGATGGTCGGAGGAGAACAATAGCAGAAAACCCGGGAAGCGCACGTGCGGAAGAAGCAGTCGCTGGACGACGGAACAGGATGAGACCTGGATGGGACTCCTCCCCATCAGCCACGGAAGCGGGAGGACAATGGAGCAAGGTTGGCAGCGTTCTAAGGAAGAGGCTGTGAACAAAGTTGTATGCCAAGGATGAAAGCAACACGGAGACTTCTCCAGACGAGAGCGAGGCAGCGGCAGTGAGGCCAGAAAGCAGGTCACAAAGAATCCAAGTATCCGTGGAGCTGGGCCCTAGGCAGGTTCTCCACCCAGGGGCATGTTTTCAAGAGCTGGGATCATACTTCCTAGTCTGCAGATCTAATCACACTTCATAGTTCCTCAGGGCATGATATTTACATAAGGCTTACATCATAAACCCTGTTTATGAATTTCCAACTCATAGATGCGGTGTACTGAGAAAACACAGTGATAAATGAATCCACCTGGAACGCAGCTACCTTCCACCTTGACGGGGGGAGCAGCCCCGGGGGTAGCAGCAGGCGAAGAGGGAAGGAGTCGGCAAATAGAGGAGCTCAGATCCACGTCTCTGCTCACGTGCTCGGGGGACTCTCTGCCCGGTGCCTCCCGAGGGCCACACGCGCTGGGGCTGTAGCCCACGGTCAAGAGCAAACTAGTTCCTTCTCTCCTGCAGGAGTCAGACAAGAAACCCAACGACACAGGAGAGAGACACCAACAGTGGCCAAGAACGGCCGGGGGCCTCTGGGTGGAGAGCTCTGGGAGGAGAGCTCCTTGTGAGGCCAAGCAGGGGCTGCCCTCTGGGTATCAGGAAGGAGCCAGCGGGGAACAGACTTCGTGCCAGGGAACAGCCCAAGTAGGACCAGGCCTAAGGCATTGGGAGAGGCAGTAAGGCTGGGCTGGAGGTGGAGATCCCGGGGGGTGGGGACCCCTCAGGGCCAGGCCACGCGGGCTCTGGACTCCGCCCTGGGTGCTGTCGGTGTGTGTTGGGAGGTTTTAAGCAGGGCCCAGCCCTGCTCCGAGGAGAGCTCCCTCTGGCAGTGAGGGACAGATTCAGGCAGCGGAGGGCTGCGTGGGGAGGCCAGGGCAGGGCCGGGCGCGGAGTCAGGGAGGCCGGTACAGAGAACACTCCAGCCGGAGGTGGAGGCGCGGGGGGAGAGAGAGACGAGCGAGAGCGAGCGTGGGCGAGCCAAGCCTCACGTTCAGAGGAGGAGCGGCAGATACTGTGTAACGTTGATAAGAAAGAAGGGCAAGTGTATTATTTAAAGTTATAAAGAGAAGCGCAGAACTAGAAGCGAAAGCAGAGAACAGCCGTTGGCTTATGGGAGAGGGTCTGGGCAGGAGGATGGGCGCGGAGGCAGCTTTTACTCTTCCTTTTTACGCATTTCCATAAGATTTGCAAACGCATTATACATAACCATGTGCCCATGCAAGTTGTTTAATTGAAAGGAGGGGTGGGGAGAAACTGGGAAGGAGCAGTGGGGTCCTCCTTTCAGAGTGAGAAGCCAGCTTAACGTTAGAGGAGGGGATGGGGTCACCGTGGGTGCTGCGCAGAGAAGCTCATCCCTCCAGGAGGTGGCCCTGAGGCTGAGCCTATGGGATGAGGAGGCGCCAGGCCTGGGGTGGGGGCAGTGGCGACGGATATGGAAAAGAATAGAAGGAACAGCAAGTGCAAAGCTCAGAGGCTAGGAGGGATGTGTGAGGTCCCCCATGGAGGCAGGAGCGAGGCCACGGAGGAAGCGGGTGGGCAGGTGAGGGTGGTGGGAGAGCTCACCCAGGGCCTGGGGCTGGAACTTCCCCCTGCGCATTACTTGTGTGATTCAGAATAACATCACAACAACAATGGCTAAAGCTTGTGGACCTCACTCTGTGCATGCCCCACACTGAACTTTGCCCATGATTATTTCATTTGTTCCTGGCGACAACCCTGCATAATTTCGCCCATTTTACAGATGAGAAAACTGAGGCTCAAGGGGTGAATTGGCTCACCCAGAGTCAGAGGGCTGGTAAATGGCAGAGCCGAGATTTGAAGCCAGGCAGGCCGGTGGTCAGCTCTCTGTCGCCACCTCTTACAGGGGGACAGGACCATCCGCTGAGGATCCCCGAATCATGGCCACCCGTCCAGCAGGCTGCACCAGCAGGGACGAAAGCCCCACTCCTACCAGGAGGCTCCCTGGTCCTGGACCGGCCACATCCCGGGGTTCCCTGGGAGCTTGAAATTCAATTACATTATAAATGCATTTAAAAATCATCGGAACTCGGAAGCCTTCTGACTGCAGAAACAGCATCAGGGAGCGAGGCAGGATAAGCCTGCTCACTCCTCTGGAGCTGCCTGCTGCTCTTTGAGGAAATAGTTCGGAAGCGCTCACTGAGGCAAAACAAAGCAGCGCCAGCATACCGGGAAATAATGGATGCTAAACACTGTTTCTTAGGCCCTGCCTGCAGGCACCCCGCCGAGCGAGGGCAGCCAGGCACCTGCAGCCTCCTGGAGAGGACGAGCCGGGCTTCTCCCTCTCCAAGAGCAGGAAACCGACTCTTTGCCGGCCCCACACATAAACACCATGCTGGCCGTGCCTTGGGGTGGAAATAGCACAGGATGAAGTCCAAGGCCTACAACTGTGCCCTCTCTCTCTTTGCTGTGTGACCTTCGGTAAGTCACTCTGTCTCCCTGATCTATCTCCTCCACTGTAGAAAGGAGATAATAGGAGAGCTGCCTCACGGGGCTTTCCAGCCAGACACATCAGAGAATCCCGGTAATGCAAGTGAGCTGACATGATCCTGCCCCCAGGGCCTTCCACATGCTGTTCTCTCTCCCTGGGATGCTGTTCCCTGACGTCCCCTGGCTCTCGAAGCTCTCGGCTTAAATGTTACTTGCTCATTGAGCGTGTTCCTCGCCTTCCAATCATTTTTTTGTTTTGTTTTGTTTTTTAAGATTCTCTTTATTTATTTATTTTAGAAAGAGAGAGAGAGAGAGAGCATGAGCAGGGGGAGGAGCAGATGGAGAGGGACAAGCAGACTCCATGCTGAGCAAAGAGCCCGACATGGGGCTCGATCCCCCGACTCCAAGATCACAACCTGAGCTGAAATCAAGAGTCAGACACTTAACTGACTGAGCCACCCAGGCACCCCCTTGCCTTCCAATCTATGCTGTGAGATTATTGTCCTTTCTTGAGGTGCCCTGTTCTCCATGGATCCCTCCCCTGGCAGGGCCCTGTGGCTGTGGGGGGACCCCCCCGCCCTGCCTGGAGGACACTGCAATCTGGTGACAGAGAGCAGAAGCCGAAACCTGGAGATCGAACACAGTGCTGGGGTCCCACAAGGACAGCCAGTTCCCACGGCTGTGTCGCCCCTTGAGGAAGGAGTCTGGTTTGCACAGAAGCCAAGGTGGGGGTATTTCAGGTGGGGGCGGGGGGGGAACGGGCCGGGCAGAAGCCCAGAGGGTTCTGACCGCACAGAGAAGTTGGGGACCGGGCTGCAGGCTTGTGTGAGTGCAGGTGGCGGAGACTGCGGACCCCATGGTGGGGCTGTAGCCCTGAGCCTGCCAGGAGTCCCCATAACCAATCCTGCAGCAGCGGGTCCTTGCAGCACTTAGAGCTCGCGGTTAGAGGGCAGTACACAGGGGCAGGTGGGGTCTCCGGGGCCTGTCTCTCTGGGGGCCAGCCACCCCTCTCCCGAATGCTTGCACAAATACCATGCTATCAGTCACCCACAGGATCTCGGCCTGGAACCCACCAGCCCCAGGGCTTGCCGACACCACCAGGTGGGTTTGGGGGCTTGGAAGCCAGGCTGACCAGGCTCCCGGCCCCTCTCCTGACATTGCCGTTCTAGGGTCTGGGGCCAGCTACCTCCCTCTGAGCTTCTGTTTCCTCGGCTGCCAACGGGTCTAATGAGAGCACTTGTTGACTGAGGAGTCAGCAAGTGTGAAGTCCAGGGCCGGGGCCGGGGCAGGGGTGCTCCAGGGTGCGTGGTGGTGCAGGGTGGGGGGGAGGGGGGAGCACAGCATGTGCAAAGGCTCAGCGCCCACCGGGGCAGACGGCCGTGGGGTAGAGGCTGCAGAGGCACCAGGGGCCAGAAAGGGGGTCGGGCTTATCTGAGGCAGGGGCATGCCAAGTTGATCTGCTGGAGAAGAATACGACAAGAGGTGCTTTCCAGAAGAAGACACCGACCTGAGGGCAGGGGGTGGGCCAGAAGGGTCCTAAACTTGGCAACAGAGAGCAAAGGCACCAAAGAGGAAAAGCTGAAGGGGTGCTGTCCCAGAATGAAGACAGACAATGCACGTTTATCAGGCACGTGTGAAGGGCCAGGCCCTGTGCTGCTATTAACTCCAAAGCGATTGCTTCAGCATGCTCCAGATGAGGCACACCTGGGGCACAGAGATGTTAAGTGCCTCACACAAAGTCACACAGCCCTGCTCGTCCACGTTCCCAGCACATCTCCTAACTAACCACTGGACCACACCTCGGGAGAGCCCCCTGAACCATCAGATCCCCAGCAGGGAGCCTCTCTTACCACCAAGGCCAGCCCGCGGCACGCGTGTCATTACCGGATGGCCTCTGGCGACCACCCGTGATTGCCCCACACTGCACAGTTGGCAAGGCATCCTCCCCTACCTCACACGACAGGACCCATACAACAGCCCCGCCCAGCACTAGTAGCCCTGTTTTTCAGAGGAGGTCGAGGGACTGGCCCCGGCTCGTGCAGTGAGCAAGGGTGGCACCAGGACCCCCGGCCAGGCCGGCCAACCTCCTACCACATTCTTGGTAGGATGTGGTACCTATAACCTAACAGTTGCTACCATTCCCCAGCCTCTTCCGGGTGCCAGGCCCTTCTAGAGCCTTCTCCTTTCACTCTGCCATCCGTCCCAGGAACCCCATGGTGTGGGCATTCTGGGCTTTGCTTTATAAAGGAGGCCACCGGATGCTCGGAGAGCTTGAGTCGCTTGCCCATGGTCATACAGCCACTAAGTGGGGATGGAAGCTTGATTCAGGGAGGCTACGAAGCCCAAGCTCTCCCAGCGGCATCCTGCAGAGCAGGGACCATAAACTGATGGGCGACTGAACTGGCATCTTCCTGACTGATCCCTCCATCCCGTCAGCTCTGCCCACCCCGTTCCCTGATTCGGGATGGCAGGTCCTGGAAGAGGGTGAGTCTGAGAAGGACTGAGGGGTCCCAGCGAAGCAGCTCGATGACATACTTGCTCTTCTCAAGAGCATTAATGAGGAGGCACCACGAGCCTTAATTGTCTCTGGGTCTTTCATCATGTAGGATCCGCTTTCCCTGCGGACCTCCGCAGAAGCTAATTGGCAGGCGGTGTAGGGCACTGGCACTGGCAGGGAGCAGCTTGTCTCTCCCGGGCTGATCTCGGAGAGATCCCACAGTTGGGATTTGCACTTGGAGGACAGCTTGGCTCTGAGGCACACACCTCAAAGCGCTTGCTGCCAGAGGGGCAGGAAAGGGATTTCTAACTTCTGTGCTGTTACCTGGAAGAGGGGAGAGTTCACTTGTGTGGTTGGTTGGCCTGGATTAGACGGTGTGGATAGGAACCCTAAGGGTGACATTTGGGGGTACAGTGCAGGCCGAGATGCCTCTGGGCAGCAGGATCCCTGGTTCTTAACAACACGATGTAACGCAAAAGGATCTCATGGCCTCATGCAGCCCCGTCTCTGCAGAGGGCCCCGTTCCACCCCGGACCCCGTCCTCCCGCACTCTGCTGGCTCCTCCATCTCTCCCTCCGTCCTGCTGCCAGCTCACGATCCTCCCGCTGATTGCCTGGGCCTCCTGGCTTTATGTTCCGCTCCGCTCTGCTCATGATCGGAATGCTCTACCACAAAGGAAAGCTGAGGGACTGACCCAGTGAACGGGTTCTTTCCCCTTCTCGTCTCTCAGCTTACTTCCCCAGTTCTGCATCTCAGAAGTCCAGGAACTGGCTGGCCCCTCCGGGCTCTCCCTGGGGACGTGAGAGAGGGAGCAGCTGAGTGGAACAAGGCAATGTTCTCTTTAGCCGGGAGGAGATGCGGGAGCTTCCCCCATGTCCCCATAGCATCGCCACGTCGTGGTAATAGCAGTCACTGTTCTGGAAGGGCCCCTCCACGCCGGGCTCGGTCGGCCACTGTCCCCGCCCTCCAGCAGTCGGTCCCCTCTCGTGGTTGGGGAAATGCACCGGGCCTCCGTGTGGAGCCCCTGACACTGTGCTTTCCTGGAAGTCTGCACCGGTCCAGGGGGACTAGAGGGGAAGTCCGGACTGCTTCTTGGAGGAGGTGATGTTTGCACCAGGGAAAGCTATTTAGCAGGAAGACAAGTGCCCCGGGAACAAGGGAATGGCAGGAATGGAGGCAGGAGGCCAGCCGAGGGCAGGTACAGGCACCGAGGCTGGTGGCGGCTGCCGGCTGGCGGGGGCGGGGGGGGGATGTCGCCACGGTTTCGCAGCTAAGGACATGGTGGCCAGGCGTTCTGGGGGGCACGCCCATCTCTGCCTGCACCTCTGAGCCCCCACCCACCCCCCAAGCACCCCGAGAGTCCTGTCTGTCCCTGCAGCACACAGCACAGGCTCACCCAGCCCCGGGTCACTCCGCTAACCCCGCAAGTATGTGCAGCAACAATGCGAGCGAACTCCGTCCCCAGCCTGCGGAGCACACGTGGTGGCTAAGTGAGTCAGCGAGGCTCTCCCTCCCTCGGGGCCTCCTCTGCAGGGTGGGGATGGCCGAACGGGACACTCTGGGATAAAGCGCCCGGCGGGGGCCTGGGGAAGGGTTCAGCCTGCTTCTAATGCTTCTCTGCTACACAGGATGTGGCAGGTGGCTTTGGACGAGCCCCCCGGGGCCTCGGAGCCCATTGTGCCCCCATCCAGAGTGACTGTACCCGTGCCCCAGGGCAGGGCCGCGGAGGGAACCAGTAGAGAGATGTGCGCAGTGGAGGGCTGGCATGGAGGACTTGGGCAAGGTGCTCCTGCAGCAGTGGCCATCACCCGAATTACCATCTGGGGGCGGGGTGGGGCAGGTGGGGGCACAAGGTCCTCAAGGAGCCCAGTGGGGCGGAGGTGGGCCGCTGCTGCCTGGCCGCGGCCAAGGCCCCAGAGACCCAGACGTGCATGTTCTTGGCATTAAGTGGATCCTGCTGCCAAGTGGATGGGATTAGCGTGAATGCTGACGAGGACCCAGGGCCTCTGTAGAGAGGGCAGCAGGAGAAAAGAATCAATTAACTCATTCGGTGGCTTTTGCTGTACTTATTTGAGAGAGAAAGAGAAAATATCCCACTCATCTGCTTTTTTAAATTAAGAACCGAAAACATGTAATACATTTAAATTGCCAAAGAGGACACTTGAGTTTGACACAGGGCCACTCCAGGCTGAGGTTGGGAGGGGGAAGGCCGGAGGGAGACAGAGGGTCTAGAGAGAAAAAGGGGCAGATTTGGGGTGGCGTGGGGAGACGGGTGGGGACTGACCCCGTGAGGAGGGGGCTGAGAGGGAGCAGCCCCGGGGGGGGGGTGGGAAACCCGGGGGTGGTCCCACTGGCTGGCGCCTCCTAGAACCCACGCCTTCTCCTAGCCTTGCCGGGTGGGTGGGAGCCCGCCCAGGACAGGCCTCCGGGAATGTTCTCTGGAAGGGAGGAAGGTTGAGGAGGGCAGGCCCTGAGCCCGCTGGGCTCTCTGCAGCTTTGTGGGATTTGGGATTGGCCGGAGGTCTGACTGGCTTCAGGCCCGGGGGGGATCCCAGGGGAGATGCTCTCTGCAGGGCGTGGTCGAACCGTGTCCCCTGGCGAGCGGGAGAGCTCCAGGGGTGCGGGCCCCACTCTGGGGGAGCCAGTGGGTGCCCTCCCTTCTCCCCCAGTCGGAGCACCCCAAGAAAAGATTTCATTTGGAAACCTGCCAGGAGCACACTCAAAGCTACAAGGCCATGGTCCGGCCTCCCGGCTGCCATGCACCTGCCCCTGACAGCTCACCCAGGATTAGATAAGATCCTCCCAGAGAAGTGTCTTCAAAACAGCAACCAGCATCTTCTGGAGAGCTCACTGGCTCTGTGCTAAGTGTTCTCAACAAATTAATGCCTGGCATCCTCGCGATGCCTCCACAAGACCCCCATGCACAGGTGGGGAAACTGAGGCTCACCAAGGTCTCGCGGCTGAGAAGCAGCAGGGCTGGGGTTTGAACGCAGGCTTTCTGGCTCCAGAGCCCCCAGTCCACACTTTAGGCTCCCAGTGATGGCCTCTTCTGAGGCACAATAAGGACCATAGAAAGGAAGCCGGTTCTCACCACAGGACCAGATGGCAGCTGATTCACGTTTGCTCCTCGGCCGGCTTTCCTAGCACTCCTTACAAGTGCAAACATTCATTTTTTTTAAAAACAGGGACACAGTTCTTTCCCTTTGGGGCAGGAGACAATGGTGAAGGTCCCCCACCGGAGGACAGTGAGGGAGGGCAGGGTCTGGGAGGGGGAGGCACAGGGTCTCCGTCGCCTCGGCCCTGCTGGCTAGGGTGTGCTGGGGCCTCTTAGGGCCCCAGTCCCCACTGTTCGCTCCTGCAGGGAGAGCAGCGGGGGCTCTCTCTCTCCACCCTCGGCCTTCCCTTCCCCCACCCTGTGCCCGCTGGTCCCTCATTGCTCCCTCCTCCCCCAGCCCCCGTGCAAGGGCTGGCCGACCTCCTTGCACTGCCCTGCCTCCCCTCCCCCTGCCCCTTCTCCCAGCCCTCCTGGAGGACTGGCCCCATTTTATAGATGGATAAACAGAGGCTCATGAAAGCTAAGGAAAGTGCACACGGCTACAGTGCTAGAGACGCTCCTTAATCCAGCCTTTCTTATCCTCCCTGCCTGGCAAGGGGTGAGTACAGGGACCGAGAGACCTGGACCAAACGCCTCTTGGATAGGATTCCTTTCTACAAGTGATCTCTCTGCCCGGGGTCTTTCTTGAAATCTCGGGAGACAAGACAGTATTTAATTTGGAAAAATCACGCTGTTCCCTTTGAATGGCTGGTATTTAAAGACCTTCATAGCTTCAGGGCATTTGGGCCGTGTATTCTTGATTTTGTGAATTAATGTGAACTGGAGTATTTGTGAGTAACCTTTAAGTCTCCAGCTTCCTGTTCACGCTGCTGGATGGCTAATTCTCCAGAGCCCGTGTCTCCAGGCTCAGCCACCAGGAATGATCCAAAAAGAGCTGGACAATTATAATTCCCGTAATGAGATCAGAGGTTCCTGGTTACTACTTACCTCAGAGCGGGAGGCAGACGAGCTCAACAGAGCTCTTGGGGAGGAGCTCAGATGCAGGGAAGGGCTTCTGGAAGGGCCCAGATGTACCCTCTGCAGGAGCCAGGCCCAGGGAGGGCAGGCATTCACTCAGCAAGTGGCAGCAGAACCAGCCAGACCAGCGATGACACCTGCTTTCCTGCCTTCAGGATGCCCTCCACCCTGTCCCCTGCCCTGTTGGAATCTTTTATGGGGCCACCTCCCCCGTGAAGACTTTCTTATCCCCTCAAGGACACCTCAGTGCTCCCCGGTCTCTGCTCCATTCCTCTCCCTGGACCCACCCCCAAGCTGGGAGCAATGCCATTACCTGGCTGCTAGCTCCCTCTCTTGACCCCCAACTTGACCTCGTCTCAGATATTTACAACATCAGGGCCAGGTGGTCCTGGGAGAATCAGGTGTGCAGGTGTGGAAGATGAGGCCCCTCATCCGCTGACCTTACGGTGCCCCTTAGAGAGTGGGTGGAGTCTACACCCTCACCGCATCCACTTGGGACGACGCAGGTGGGTGATAGCCAAGGGACGTGCGCAGAGACCCTTCGTGAGCTGAGGCTTAGCTGCGGCGGCTCGGCCTCTTGCTCGTCGGCTGCACCAAGAGGAAACCAGACCCCAGCCTGTTGAACGTGGGGCAGACCCGAAAGGGATTACAGCCTGGAGTCAAGTGCAGCTAAACCCAGCTCAGCCCAGCCAGACACAACCAAGATCAGCCAAAGTCTACACCCAAGAGCAAGAAAAAATACATGCGGTTGCTGTAAGCCCCCGAGATGTGGGGATTGTTTGTCACCGAGCATCATTGCAAGCAAAAGCTGACCCATACAACAGACATGCACCTGCGTCAGGAGCAGGGACAGAGGCACCCCTCCTGCCAAAGGGGCAGAGTTACTGGATGAAATGGCAAAATGCTCAACCCAGCAGGGCACCCGGAGAGCAGATTTTACCCCCAGCATCTGCAGCGGTGGGGAGTGTGACAGAGGGCCGGGCTCCCAACCAGTGAGGCAAGGGCCGCCGCGAGGCTGGAGCCTAGCTTTGGTGCGGAAGGCGGGAGTTTTGTCAAGGCGGCTGGCGGGCACCGTGTGTTTCCAGGACAGCCTCGACTTCAGATACACATCACATCATTATTAAGTACACACAGCTGCATCGTTCTGCTGACTCGTCTCTTTCTAGAGCACTTTCTTCTTTGCAAGAGGACTGAGTGGTTAGATGTGCGAGGCAGTGTCAAGCCGCCAGCCCCCGCCCGGCATTTGGTGGCTGGCGAGTGGGCTTGCTGCGGCTAAGGCGGGAGCGTGGCTGGGTGGTCAGGCCCCTTGCTACAACGCTCAGCATGACCGTGTCCGCGGGTCTTGGCACAGCCACCACGCCAGGCACCTCCCAACCTTCCTGGGTCGCCACACAGGTTGTGCTGGGTCAGAGGGGGCTCTTGGGGATGGACTCACTTCAGAGGCACCAGAAGTGGGGGGAAGGCTGGGTGTTCCCTTAAGAGAGGAACCAGATTAACCAGATCGGAGAACAAAGATGACGTTCCCAAGACCAAGGCCAGCGCCTGAACGGCTCACAGGATGTAGGGCCTTGTGCTTTCCCAGGGCTCCGCTCGCCTGCTGGAAGGAGGAGACCTGCGTACCCTGGACCCAAATCCATCAGCCAGCGAGGCCCGTGCGGGGCAGGGGCAGCACCAGGCGCTGGGAGCAGGGAGAGGACACTTCTGCGGGCGTCGTGACCACATCCTGCTCAGATGGGGTTGGTGCTAATGTCAGAGCCCGAGCAGCCGTGCCCTCACCTGCGTGCAGGTGTGCGTGCGTGGCTCCCACACGCGCTGGTGCACGCCTACTGTGTGCCAAGTCCTGCCCTCGGGGACACGGCCTCGAGCACTGGGAGAAGTGGTCAGGAGATAGAAGACTCAGTGCTCCCGAGCATGCTGCCCCGCGCCCTGGGACGCCCCTCCTACTGAGATTTCCGCTGCTCCTCCAGCACCCCCGTGAGGAAGGCAGCCTCATTTTACTGGTGAGAAGCCTGAGGTTTGGAGGGGCCCAGCGCTTTACCACGACCCACACAGCAGGGGAGTGGGGGCCTCAGTCCCAACAGTGACAGCACTGTGAGGGTCTAGTGACGCAGGCCACAGGTGCGGATTGGGAGTCACAGCGAGGCTGGGGCAGGTGGGCTCGATTGACTGGGCAGGATCGAGCACAGCGGCCCCTGAGCAGGGTTCTGGGGGGCGCATGGGAGAAGGTCGAAGGGCACCAGCTCCCGGGACATGAGTCCGAGTGACTGTGTGGACAGAGGGGACGGTGGCAGGGGCAGGTGCATGGGTGTGGACGTCTGACCTGGAGCGTCCTTGGGTGTTACAGGAAGACACGCTCGATCTGAGATCCAGGAGTGGCCACGTGGTGCTGTCCACGGACTACCCCTTCCCCGCAGGCCCACCCTCTCTGCAGCCAAGTGTCTGGACCCGACGCCGTGACGGCCCTGGGCCTTCCGCGGAACCAGTGCGGCCACGGGACTTGCTCACCCTCAGGCTGTGAGAGTTCGTCCTGATTCATCCCACTCCCCAAGTGACTCCCTGCCGGGCGCCCGGAATAGGCTCGGACCGCCCTTGCGGGTCTGGCCTGTCCCCCCCAGCACCTGCCCTCCTCTGATGAACGGGTGAAGGTGGCCAGCAGTCCCCCTCGCCAAGCCCGTCTCCCTGCCTCCCCATCCATCGGGCCTGGCTCCGCGCCCAAGCAGCCCTCACTGAGACTCGTTTCTCTTTGTAAACCTTGAACCAGGGATCTCCAGACCCGTTGGGGAACCCCTATGCCCCTGGGATTTCTCCCCATCTTTCTAGAGAATTTTCCCCAGACAGTGGTCTTGAGAAGTCCGGCTCCCCGGGTCCCGTCAGAGGCAGGCTTGCCCCCACCTACTCCCGGAGCAGAATGGGGAGGCCCGTCTCCCCTGAACCTGGTGCCGGCACCCGCCTCCAAAACTTTTCAACCTGGCTCCTGCCAAGCCATTAACCTGCAGTGGCTTCTAATTATGCCAACAGGAGCTCACATTTTGGCAGTGGCTGAGAATATCCCGAGCTGCAAAGGGCAGGCTGTTCCCCACCAGGCTGGGGGCATGCAGAGGGGAGAGAAGAGGCATCACACCCCCTCCCCATGTCGGGGCTCCTTGGAGTCGAGGGCACAGACAACCCCCCAGAGCTCCCCTACCCCAGCCTCACCTCCTCCAGGGGGTGAAGCGTCCCCTTACCTGTGCCGAGGCTTGTTGCTATCCAGCACGCAGAGGGTAACTCTGGGTGTCCCGGGAGCCCGCCACCAGCCCCTTCCTCGGGAGCAGCCCTGGCCAGGCTCTGTGGAGCTCGTCCCAGCTTGGGGCGTTTGCGTGTGTGTGCCTGAGGGGGTGGGAGTGCCTCCAGGCGCCAGGGGTCAAATATTCCTGGCTGCCACCTGCCACCGGCCCACCCCAGGGGCCAGCTGCCGGAGAGGGGGTGCGCTCCGGCCGGGCTGGGCCCGCCCTCATCTGCCAAAAGCTTCAGGCGGCGGCTTTGCTCACCAGGCTCCCGCCGGCTGCTCTCCCAGGCTGAGGCGACTGGTTTATTTTTAGAGCCCGGCCCTTCCCCAGACGCCAGGATCCCAGCTGAGATTTCCAGCGGCTCAAACGAGCCCATTCCTGGGCTGAGTTGTTGCTTACTGGGAATGTGTTGGAAGAGAGACGGAGGCCCTTAAAGGTTGCGGTCCTCAGTGTTCTCGTCTGACAAGTGTGGGGCTGGACTGGGGGGTCTCCCAGGCCCTCTGGAGCAGACGGCCCCTGGCTCAGTGGCCAGAGTGGGATTCAGCTTGGAACAAGGTGCGTCCCCTCCCGAGGCTGCCTTAGTCTCCTCATCTGGAAGACGAAAGGCCGCAGCGGCAGCCCTGCCCGAGCAGGATGGGACGGGAAAGTGGGCTGGAGAGAGGAACCGCTATATTGTCCACTGTGTTCTCCCCAGCTGGACGGAGGTCCCCGTCGGCTGTGTTCACCCCAGGGTGTCTATTCCACGGTGGGTGCACGCAGTAGGTGTTCGGTAAATGCCCATCCTCTCAGAGCCACTACGAGTCTCCTAACTAACCTGCAAGGTCACTGGGAGTATCATTTGGTAGGCGTGGAGCCTGAAGTCTAGAAGGGTGAGGGGCAGGCCCGGGGCCCCTGCTAGAAGGTGGGAGCCCCGGGGTCCCCTCAGGGTGGCTGGGGTTCTCACCCCTCCATGCTGTCTCCTGATCAGACAGCCATCTCCTGGCACATCTCCTTTCCCGGTCTCAGCGCTGCCCACACTGTCCCTGCCACTGTCCCACTACACCCCCCCCCCGGGCTGTCCCTGCCGCTCCCACTCTCCCTCTCTTCTGTTGACCCACTGTGCACCAGGCACTGTGGAAATGCCATCTCTTTTGCAGACCAGACGGCCACTGATGGGCTCCTGGGACTCGGCCACAGGACCCCTCTGCCTTCTGCAGCTGCCTGATGTCTCGAGGGGAGCACACCTCCCAACCCGCCTGGGCCTTGCTGTCCTTCTACCAGGTGCGGGGCCTGCCGCAGCGAGGAATGGGAAGGTGCCAGGCACACAGTAGGCGGTCAGGGTTTGCTCATCCACTTTGACTCCCCTCATCGGCAAAGAAGTTTGCTAATCTGTGTGTGTGTTTGCCGAGTGTGCTTGAGCCAACAGAGTCACTCAACCTTGGCGGGATCTGGCCCCAGTGCAGAGTGGGGGCCAGGCTGCCCCTCACGGAGTGGACATAGCCCTTTACTGACCTGCAGACCCAGCCGGCTTGCCCGCCCCACTGCCCGCCTCCCTCTTCAAGGAGCCACTCTTCCTTCTGCAGCCTGCCAGGCCAATGCCACCTCCTCCGTATGTTGGGGCCGGGCTGGCCAGCCTCCCCAAAGGGGCGGGGACTGGGAATTCTTGCCTCTTTGTCCCCCACCCCCAGGGAAGAGGGAGCAGCTTGCCTGGATGCTGCAATACAACTGTAGCCATGGCGGGGGTGGGCAGGGTGGGGGGGTGGGGGGGTTCTCTCCTCCCTCCGCCCAGGACACTGATGGCAGCCTGCCCCAGGGCCTCCTCCAGCCCCCCGGGCTGCTTAGAAGGTCTGGGCTCTTACTGCTTAACCAGGACCATCCACCCCCAGGGTGGCCAACCAGGCGTGGCCAGTGGTCCCTTCTAGGAGCCGGTGAGGCGGGGAGATCAGGTCCGCCAGCACTGCCCTCTGGAACAGCTAGCAACCCTGCCCTGGCCCTTTGAAGCAGGTCTCCCTCCCCTGGTTCTCTCCAGGCTCAGATTCTTCAGGGCACCTGTCCAGGAGATTCTGTGCTCTGTGTCCTTGGTCTGGCTCACAACAGTCTCCTCTATTACAGTAGAAACTCCCCAAAGTCAGAAACATTGCTTATGCGGGGCTCCAAGGGCCCTTGGTTCCTCTTTGTTGGACAAATGAACAAATCCCCCAAAGGAAGCGTGCGGGGGGTTGTGACCATCTGCACGATGTCACACCATGAAGCCATTCCAAACTGTTGTCTGCATACTATTTAGTATCCAGACAAATTCCACAATCCGAGCTAAGTGAATAGATTACAAACTGTAACTATAGAAAGACCAGTTTGGCCAAAGATACGTGCTGAGAGTTACAGTTTGGAGGGGAGTCACACCCCCGCCCCCGGCAGAGCTCCCCATGCGCCACGGTCCCTTGCTTCCCGTGGGTGTGCATTCGGCCAGCACGCGGTGGTCATGAGCAGATGATCTCAGACACCAAAAGGCAGGAGACGTGACAGCAGAGCCCGAGGGTTGAGACAGAAAGGACAGGGTGGGTCGGAAGTGAAGGGACCCCCCAGGGAGGACATGTCCCCTTTTACAGAAGAGGAGCCCCTTCAGTGCGTCTCCAGGGTCCGCAGCCTGGCACGCTGCCAGGCTGATCGGCTTGGCCCGCTCCACGTGCTGGCAGAACCCCCGGCCACCCGCGGGACTCCAGCTGCCTGGGGGTCTGCGCTCCAGACCGAGCAGCTGAGAAGCCTGGGACCGAGCCCAGAGCACCCCCACTCCCACACACGGCTCCTGCCTGCCCCGCGTGTGGGCATCCGGTGGGCCACGGCGTTCTCCCCCCAGGGGGGACCCCCACCCCACCTGTCTGCGTGTCGACGGCCACGGCTCTCCACCCGGGGCTAAGTCAGGGTTTCGACTCCTGGGTCTCCCTTGCCCGGAGGGAGAGCGAGGTGCTGACCTCGCCTACCCGCAGGTGGGCAAGCTTCTCCTGAGGATGCTTGGGGACACTTGGGGCCTGGTGGCCGAGGGGTCGGGGGGAAGGGCCCCCTGACCCTCTCTGTGGGTGGAACAGGGGGCTGCAGACCCTGCTCTCTGCGGCAAGACCACAGCAGAATGCCTGCGGGACACCTGTGCCCAACCTCGACAGCCCTGCCCGCGATGATCCCGCCCTGCCCGCCACCGCGAGCTCAGCAGCGAACACGATGCTTGGCACGCGCCAAGTGCTCAGTGCTGTTTGCTGCTAATCTAATCTGGGGGGACGGGGGACAGACAGCCCCGGGGTTCTAGAAGGTGACCCCTCTCCTGGCTCCTGGACCCCTGGCCCTGCTCAGGTGGCTCCTTCCAATGGCGGACGGCGTGGCTGGATCCTGCTGCCTTCCTCTACCGGTGCTTCCCGCTTCCGCCGGCAGATAAATGAGCAGCAGACCACCTTGAACTCCTGCGGGCCTGGTTTATCTTTTGTTCGCAGGGGCGTCAGGCCTTACCTCCAACTCGGTTTTCCCTGTAGAGCTGGCAGGGGGCTTGGTTTTAGGCTTTCTTAGGGGGCGTCCAGTGTTAACTCTTACCCTGAGCCATGCTCTGGGGGCTCCGCTGGATGCCGGGGTACTAACAAAGCTTTCAGATTTCTCCCTTCTGGCCACGCTGGATCTCCCCCCAGTTCAGCTCAGACCTCTCCTGTTTCCGTTTTCCTTTCAACCCCGTGGAGTCCACTCTCCGCAAGTCTTGGGTGGTCTTGCTCTGAGCGCATATGGCTCATCCCTCTGCCGTGGGCTCCACGGGGGACCCCCCCGTGGACTTCTGGGTCCCTCTGCACACTGCTCTGAGACCTTGCTCTGCTGGTCCCGGTCACACCTGCTGCCCTGACCTCCGACGGTGTCTCCCTGTCTCACGGCAGCCGCTGAGCTCTGCTGGGGCCCCAGGTCCCTGTGCTGCGCTCAGGAGGTCACCCCTGGAGGAGCACCGGGGATCGTGGGCTCCCCTGGTGGGCTCTCCTCTCAAGGGTCACAGTCTCACATGGCCTTTGCCCACTGCCTCCCATATATTGAACCCAACCTCATAATTGTTGACCGCGGAAGGGGTAGCTTGCTGCCAGATAGAGTTATCTTGGCAAAATGCAGAAGTCCCAAGTGGCTTCATTCCCTCTTTTTAATCATTCCTGGCCTCTGGTTTTACTTCGAATCATATTCAAATTCCTTATTTGGTCTTCAAGGCTCTGTAACCCCTACTCCCCATCCCGATCCCCCCTTCCACTCCCCACCTTCATTTAACCCCAGCCACAAAGACCTTCCTCTCATACATCAAGCTCCATGCCGCCTCAGGGACTTTGCACTTGTCCCCTCTGCCGTGTTCCCACCCCAGATCTGCGTGACCGGTTCCACCTTGTTATTCCCAGCACAGTTTAAAAATCGCCTCCTGGGAAAATGCTTCTGGACCTGCTTCTGTAACAAAACCCACCCCCACCCCCCCGCAGCCTCCCATCATTTATTTTCCTTATCACATGGATCGCCACCTGAAATTATCAACAGGTTTCCTTGCTTACTTCTCTGTCTGCCCAAACAGAGCATCCTGCCAGGAGCGAGAGCAGGTCTGTCCTCGGGCCCGGCACAGCCCTGGTACTTGGCTCTCGAAGAATTTGAATGGACTCCTCCCCAACCTCTGACACCTGCCAGCACCCTTGGGCTCTTGGTAACTATTTCCTGAATGGAGAGTCATTTTCCTTGAAAGAGAAGGTAGGAATCCCTCCAGCACCTCACGCCTTCTGCCTGCCTTTTGCCATCTGCCCGGCTCCCTCCTTCCACTAACGCCCCCCCCCCCACCCTCTCCTCCCTTTTACTCCAGATGGAACTAAGTAAACACCCTTCCCTGAGGCCTTAATAACGCTCCCACCGTGGGCCCAGGACAGAGGAACCGCCCCAGGTCCCACAGTCAGGCCTGAAGCAGGAAAGACCCAGAGCAGGACTGGGGTCCAGGCTTGGAGCCGGATTCAGAGTCCCCGATCCCAGGGGCGTGGGTGAGCAAGGGGAAGCCCACGCGGGGGGTGCAGCCTCAAGGAGGGGCCCTCAGGGGGGAAAGGATAGGAAGGAGGGGGTGGGAGGGGAAGCGGGCTGGCCTGGCGCCGGTGGGCAGAGGCTACATCTTCAGTCCACAGGGTTCCCTTCAGTGGCTGCCCCTTTCTCCGCACAGGGAGATCCCCAGAAGGTTAACAATAGGCTGCTGCCTGGGTCCTCCCCACTGGCCCCCGACCAATTACATAAAAGTCAGCCTGAGCGTGGCCTCGGTCTTGCAAAGAGAGGCCCAGGGGCCTGGAAAGTGTGCCTGGGGCTTGAGACCCGGAATGTGCTGGAGCCTCTGGAGTATTCTGCAGCCCCCTGCTCTGCTCGCTGGCACCTTCCCTTCCCCCCCACCCCCCGGGCCTGCAGGCTGGTGGGGGTGCTCCTCGGTGCGGGCTTAATGAACTGTTTGTAAATTTTAAATGGAGAGCAACAGTTTTCTTCCCACTGACAATTCTGCACATAACTGATATTTGTTTTCCTCTGTTCCCAGAGGCAGTCAGGAAATAAGAAATCTCACTCACTATTAAGTCTGATCCTGACCTGGATCTGGGGTCGGGGGACCGAGAGGCTGCCCGTGCCCCCCCCCCCCATCCTGCCCCTCTGTCTTCGGCTGTGGTCCCTAGAGGGGGCCAGGCCCGGGCATCCAGGACTGGCTGACAGAACCCTGGAAGGTCTGCCCGTCCTCAAAACATAGCAGCATCTCCCTAAAGATGAAAACGTGTCTCCTAAAAGCCATTCTCTACAATGTCCTAGAGAGCCAGCTTCAGCAACAACCACCTCCTGGGCCCTTGTCCCGGAGGAGTGTGAGGCAGTGGGTGGCCCAAGGATGGGGGGCTGTAGTTGTGTGTCGGTCCTGGGTTCGAATCCCACTTCTGCTTCTCTCTGAGCCGGATTCTTCCCGTCAGGCTGTGAGGGCAACAGCAAGGACACTCACCTCCTGGGGCGCAGCAGGGATGACGGGCTGTTCGTCACGACGCCCGGGACCATGCCAGTGGCCACTGAAACGCTGTTTGGAGCCACCGGCCACGTCGGCACACGTGGGCAGCTCATGCAGGACCGGGAAGGGAGCCCGCTCCCTGTGGTGGGAAATTTCTGGGGTGTGAGTCAAACTTTCAGTCACACTGCTTCACCCTCACACCCCACATTGTTCTCATTGGCTGCAGGGAACTTGGGGCTAATTATAGAAGTAGAATAATTACCAGGCCGGGCCGATTCCATGGAATGTAATCTGTGAAAAACGAGCCGGCACACTGCAGGGCGCCTACCCCTCCCTGAGGGTTCTGGAAGCCCTGGACCGTGGCTTCTTCCGGGGGGGGGGGCCCTGACCGCTCTGGATGGCCCCGTCCTCACCTCCTCCCAATGTCTTGGCTCACCTGAGCCTCAGAGAGGCCCAGGGCATGAGCGTGATCCTGGGGAGGTCATTCTACTTTTGGGGGGGGGTCATGTTGGGGGGTCTCGGGTGGTCCCCGCTTTTCTCCAGCCAGGCCTGGTCTGTGTCTCCCCTTTGCTCCGCTGATGCCCTTGAAGACCTTGCCAGCAAGCTTTCCCACCGGGTGCCCACTGGCCCTCAGGATCCTTCTCAACACGGTCCCAGCAGCCTGTTGCTCGATTTGGGTTGGGGTCTGTGACGAACGCCAAGGCTGTACACAGGGACCCCCTGGGGACCTGTCCTTAGAGAAGTTTGGGGCCCTCAGTGGAGGCAGGAACGGCGTCGCCCTCAGACTCTCCGCCCACTGCCCGGGTTCCTAGGTCGCCACTGACCCCCTAGTCCCCAATCGATCCCACTCAGGCAGGGGCTCAGGTTCTCACCTGTACCCTGGCGGTAGTGCTTCCTGCCTTACAAGACTATTCTCAAGAGTAGATGAGGAAGTAGATGATGGTGGACAGGTTCTAGGATCCATCCTGTAACACCTTGGAAATCAGAGCGTCCCTCACCATCAACGGAACGTTTCCAGCTTGTCTGTATTTTAAAAACTCCTAGTGGTGGGTAAAACACAGGTGCTCATGACTGGCGGGGTCCTCCATCACTGAACTAGGGCGTTGGGATCCTTGGAACCGGGTCACGCGTAAACGCTCATATTTCCGAAATCCGCTCTTGTTCGGTGGCCCTCTCCCCGTCCCCGCTCAACTACAGCAGGTAAACAACACTGAGAACAAAAGGCCCTGTTCTGGGGCTCCCAAGCATGTGGCCACACCGGGGGCGTCCTGGTGGGTCGGTGCCTGCCTCCCGTCCCCAGTGGGGTGCTCCCGACAGGGACCCCGTGCTCCCTGTCTTATGTCTTTTTCTCCCAACAGTGATATTTCTCTAGAGGATGATTTTTATTGGTTACATCATATTCTGTCATGTAAATGGTCTACACTTTTCCTAACAAGCCCCTATAGACCGTGGTTAGGGTTGGTTCCAAGTTTCCATAGTACGGAGTACTACCTTGTTCATAACACTATGCATATCATCAATGAGGCCCCCGGCTAAGAGTCCTTATGATTAACTGCTGAAGAGAAGTGATCAGATTTTTCAAAGCACAAGTCTTGAGTCCTTACCATCGACTTGCAATTTCTTTCTTTCTTTCTTTCTTTCTTTCTTTCTTTCTTTCTTTCTTTCTTTCTTTCTTTTTTTTAAGATTTTATTTATTTATTTGTCAGAGAGAGAGAGAGAGAGAGAGCACAAGCAGGGGGAGGGGGAGCCTGATGCGGGACTCGATCCCAGGACCCCGGGGTCATGACCTGAGCCGAAAGCAGACGCTTAATAGACTGAGCCACCTGGGTGTCCCCAACGTGCAATTTCTTATCCCCCCTTTAGGGAAGAGGAAAACGACCTTCAGCATACCTTGTTCAAGGTCACCTAGAAAGCCAGCTGCAAGGCAGAACTCTACAACCACTCAGCTGCTCTATCCCACCGCCCAGAAAAGTCTCACCGCCACTCCTGGCTTGAAACATTTGTCTCGAGGCCTCCGGGAGGCCTGAGAAATCGCAGGAAAGCTTAAAAGCTTCCCTTTGGTCAGACTTATTCTGGTCTCTGCGCTGATGTGCATTAAGCAGGTCGGAGCCTTGGGGACGTCCGCTTCTGCTGCCAGCAAGGCCAAGTTCCCGGCAAGCCGGGGTTTGTTAAGTATTTATTCCGGTCCTCGAGCTGCGGCGGGTCCGGGCGACGGGGCGAACTCATTCTCAGCCCTAACGGTGCCTTTCTGCTTCTCTCTAGAGCTTTCTCTCCCAGCCTGAGTGGCTGACTTGCCGTTCGCCAGGCAGTGAATTAATTACGGGCAGGCACCACAGACTCTGTCAGAGAAGACAGAAAAGCAATTTTAGAAAAGAAACTCCTTTTTTACCTCGCTTGGTGGCTTTCACTGTGGGAGAGAAGGACAATTATGAATTACATTAGAGCTGTTCTGGGGCATTGGGGTGGGGGTGGGGGTGCTGGGAGGAGCCCGGTCTCAGCTCTCCGAGCAGGTCCCAGGCCTCTGGGCATTTGCCCTCCTCTCGCTCCCAGGAGTCACTCAAGACCCAAGAGTCAAGAGTCAATGATACTGGTATGTGAGTACTGTGAGATCCCAGGATGCCAACCAACAACAAACAACAACAAACCCCTGAGGAGCATCTAACACAATTCCTTCATTAAAAGGCAGGAACCTGGGGCCTCTGAGAGGGGAGGGCCCTTACCGAATTCACATCGCCAGACAGGTGTAGGCCTGGGGCCTGGCCCCTCCTCTCCACAGTGTCCCTTAGTCCCAAAGGTTTGGGGGAGGAGCAGTATCTCAGGTTGCGATTTAGCACAGAAGGCTGGAGCGGAGTGGAGTGGAGTGGGCAGGGGCTCTTGGTAGATGCCTCTAGCCGGTTGAATGGTGGCCCCCCAAAAATGTGTCCAAACCCAAATGTGTCCACGCCCCCAGAACCTGTGAATGTGACCTTATTTGGAAAAGGGATCTTTGCAGATGTGATCAAGTTAAGGATCTCATGATGAGATCATCCTGGATTATCTGGGCGGGAGCTAAATCCAATGACAAGTGTCTTCATGGAAGAGAGGAGAGACGGCCACGGAGCCGAAGGTAGAGCCTGGGGGGATGCCCCCCCAAGCCTGGAAGCGCCGGCAGCCACCCGAGGCTGGAGGAGGCAGAAGGATCCTCCCCTAGAGCATGGGGTGGGGGCACAACCCGCAGACACCTTGGTCTTGGACTTCCGGCCTCTGCACACTGAGAGAATGCATTTCTGTCGTTTCGGGCAGCTAAGTTGGTGGTACTTAGTACCACCAAGTACCACTAAGTGGTACTTAGTACTTTATAGCAGCCACAGGGCACAAAGGGACAAGCCACGGGCAGAAGGCAAAGCTAGCTCTGCTGGTCCTGTGGGGAGCTATGTGGCTGCGGACCCCTTCAGAGGCAGCCTGACCTGGGGCAAGAAGCCGGGGGCCCTGTCTGTCTGCATGAGCCGGCGGGTCACGGGGCCGTGGACAGGCAGTCCTCCGGATGGACGGCAGGGGGGTCTCATCGCAGGGACAACGGGGACGCGCTTTTCTCCGCACAGAGGCCGACAAGATCATCTGCCCCAAAGTAGGAAACTCCTATGTGGTAGAAGAATGAAGCCAAAGTAAAAAGACCTCTGTCGGGGGAAGGAACGGCGCTGTGAGCAACGCAAGAAGCTGAACGGCCTCCTTCCGCAGAGCGTGCGCTCCAAGGCAGTGAGGAAAACACCAACAGCACAATAGGAAAGGAGTAAAATATTGAAGGAGAAAAAAAATAAAACATGTTCAGCTTCACGAGTGATGAGGGAACTGAAAATTCAAACGGCACTGCGTTAGTCCTCACTCACCAGCACGCCGGCGGAGCCCGGCGGTGGCCTGGGCGGAGGGGGGGGGGGGCGGGGGGGGACCGTACTGGCTCCGCACCAGCAGGCGGGGGCGCACACAGTCTCTGCCTCTAGGGAGGCCGGCCTATCAGTACTGGGAATGCGCACCCACCCTTCTGAACCAGCAGGGCCCCTTGTGAGGGCCCCTCGGATAAGATGCTCGGCAGGTACGCAGAGAACAACGTGCATTTCTCCCGAGTGCGGCTGGTGGTGAAGGGACGTGGGACACCATCAGAGTGCCCCCCACCCAGGGGTGAGGGGCTGCTCAGATCAGCTGCACTCACTCCATGGCACGCGTGCAGAAATCCTAGATCGGTTTATCCTGCTCGGGAAAGAGGCCCCTGAGATATTACATGGAGACGATCCAGAATGTATAGAGCTTCGTTATGTATAAAGGAAAGCACCAGCTCCGTCGGTGCGCGTGGGAGTGAGAACACGTGATGGAAACCGCATCCCCACCCTCCAAAAGGCCTGCTTCACACCTCCCCGCTCCCGCAGCCTCCCACACCCGCGCTCAGCCGGTGACCTGGCTTCATCCTTCGCTGAGGAGCTAGAAGCCACCGAGTTAGGCTGGCCCTTGCTGCCCACACGCGCGGTCCCGAGCCCCCGGTGCAGGCAAGCCCTCTCTCGAGTGCTGTGCCCCCATTCGGCGTCGCTCACACCCCCGTTCCTGGGTCTCCATCAGCACCCGCATGCTGTGCTTCTGCCACCAGAAAGGGCCATAGTATCCGGCTGCTCTCTGGTGGCTTGAAGGACATGTTCCGGAAGGTGCTGTCCCTGACCACTGCCCCCCGCGGAGGTTCTCAGCCCACGTGGTGGCCGTCCCGGCCCCCAGTCCTCTCCTGGCACCCCCCCCCCCGCCATGATGCAGACACGTCTGCACTCATGCCTGGCTGGGCCCCTCAGAAGCTCGGCTGGGCTCTCCCTCATCTTTCGCCCCCAGGCCTCCCGCCTGCCTGCCTCTCAGCTACCTCCCTGGCTGCCCCCTCTGTCTCCTCGGCTGGTGCCCCCCCATCACCCCAGCATCCAAGCAGCCGGTCCCAGCGCCTGGTCTTGGGATGTCTTCTCTGTTCGTCGCACACGCTCCCTGGGCACCTGGTCCCTCCCGGGGCCCTCTCTCCATCCTGACTCCTCCAACCGCCCACTCGGCACCTGCACCTGCATGTCTGCTTGGCTTCTACGTGCACACGTCCCAGACCCTAATCCCATCCCGCCCCCTGCCATCCCCTGGTTGTCACGTGGGTGGCCCCCCTCCCCTCTCCACCCACATTCATGACTGGGGAGGTGGTTACTAGAACAGTCCAAACTCCTGACCCTGGATGACAGCTCCTTTGTTGCTCTGACCCCGGTGGACCTCTGGTGGGCCCATCATGCTCCCACGGTCCTGGACCCTTTCCAACCTTCCAGCATGAACGCAACAGACTAGTTAAATTCTGGGAGTAGCACTCAGCAGCATCTTACCAAGGCTGGTTACCACAGCTCCCTCCCCGGGAGGGCTTTGGCAGGCCCCTTCTCTCCTTTGGGCCTTGGTTTCCCCACCTGTAAAGTGGGGCTGGACTCTGTGATGCCCGTGGGCATCCGGCTCTGATGCTTCTGTGTCTACACGGATGCAGCAGTCAGTGGTCGCACGCCTGGGTTTGCGTTCAAACCCACCCAAATAGAATCTTGGCTCTGCCGCCCCTCCGCCCCGATCTCGGGGGCTGAGATCTGCCATCTGTGGCCTGGACGTCCCAGACCACGTGACAGCACGACAGTCCTCTGCCCCTTGGGCTTTGTGCCGTCTAATGACTCACAGACTGTTCACGGTCCGGCCTGTGTTCCACTCCCGGGCCCATTCCATCTCTGCGTGAAGAGCCTGGGAGGTGGCCTTTGACAGCCCAGTGTCCCCTCTGCCTCATGGGGGGCTGGTCAGAGACACCCCCCCCACCAAGCTTCTGCTGGTAACTAGTGCAGAATTGACAGCTGGGAGAGAGGGTTCTCTGTTGAGCGGGGGCGCCCAGCAGAGCTGCCCGGGCTACAGGGCCAAACGCGTGAGCTGAGCTCCAGAAACGGTGGCCCGCTGGGGGAGGGTGACAGGCAGCCCTCTACGTGTGCACGTAGAAGCCAAGCAGACATGCAGGCGACAGAGCTGGTGGGGCCCGGTGCCCCCGGACTGCCTCACGCAACACTCGGGGACTCACATGGCCTCGGAGCCTGGAGGCGGCTGCGTGGGGGGTGTGCAGGCAGCCTGTGATCCCTGCCCCCACCCCGGTGCTGCGCCCCACACTCTGCGCTTCAGTGGACCCTCCCAGCGGGGGCCCCATTCTCAGCCACTTTCACACGGAGAGAGTGGGGCTCCGGGCAGTGGCCTGGCTGGGCTGTAGCCCGAATGTAGGACTCGGGGTGCCCAACCCTCCCGCTGCCCTGGGCTGCCCGCATCTCACTCCTCACGGGCGGGCCGGCGGCACCCCCTGGATCCTGTTCCTGAGACTCGCTCATTCATTTATTCCATCTGGGTTCGTTGTGCTTTGTTTTTGTTTCTTACCATTTTTAACTGAGGTATAATGTGCCCACAGAGAAGCTTACAAATCATCGGGAACCAGCCCCCTAAAGCTGGTGAGTGTGCCCCATGGACCACCCCAAGGTGGAGAAACAGAACACTCTGGAGACCGCTCGTACTCCTTCCAGTGACCACCTTCCCCCTCCTGTTTCTCTGAAGTTCACCGGCTCCCTGTCGTGCCTGTTTTTGAACCTCACGGAAGGAGACAACACTGTGTGAAGGGCGCCTATGTCTCCTCTCAGCCCAGTGTCCGCAGACCCCGCAGCCGGCCCGGGGAGGCACGCTCGGCTCGTCCCGGTTGACGGGTATTTGGGTGTGTGCCACACTTGAGCACCTTATCTTGTGGGTGGTTTTTTTTTTTTTTTTTTTTTTTACCATTTCAACCTGTCCTTTATTAAAGTGCATCGTTCAAGCGCTTTGCCCAATTTTCTATTGATCTGTCTCTCGTTTCCTTGTTGGCTTCATCCAACAGCTCTTTAAGTTGCGGTGGCTCTCTGGCATGGCATTTGTCCTCAGGGAGTGGGCAGTCTTCTGGGGGAGCAGCACCCCGCCTCAGGACTCAGGAATGGCTGACACAGCCGTTTGGTGAGTCTCGGGGACCTGGACGCACTGTCTTCCGGACACGATTCTGCCCTCCTTAACTGTGGGTGCCAGGCAGGGAGAGATCAGCTGCGCCTTCAGGCCCTGAGACCCTCGGGCATGTGAATTTTTCTGAATCTTTCAGAACGGCACTGGGATGACTTCGAACTCATTCACTCACCATTCATTCATCCATTCGCTACTGAACCAACGTTCCCTGACGTTCCTCTGTTCTGGGCCCTCTGCTGGCCCAGAGCTGAATGGGCTATTGAGCCTGTCCACTGCTGGTTCCAGTGGCCGAACGGGGATCCGGACCAGTACACAGAAGACAATGACCAGCAGGACAGTGGGGAGCGCACGGGGCTGCAAGGGCCACAGGGAACAACTCATCCTGCTCAGGCAGAGAGGGCTTCCTGGAGGAAGCAATATTTGGAGAGAGGACTTGAAGGAGGCAAAGAAGGGCTGGAAGAAGCTGTCAGGCCACATGAGCAGCTTGTATGGACACAAGGAAGGTAGGAGGGGCCTGGAGAAGTGGGGAATGGCCAGGTGTTCACAGAAGCAGAAAGTGGGGGGAGTGGAGGAAGGCAGATGATGGGGGTTGAGACAGGGAGGCAGCCTGGACGACTGATGAGGGAAACCACACACACACACAGTATCACTGGAAACAGAAACAGGACAATGAAATCACATGGAGGGAGAAGCAGAAGCGCACTCCAATCCCAGGTCATACAGCAACTGAGGGTGAGGATGAAATTTTACCCCAAGCCTCCTAGCAGCCAAGGCAAAAAGGGAAAGAGGAACCGCAGGCTCCTCACTGTCCAATCCAAGGAAGAGGAGTGCTCCAGTGGGACCTGGAAGGGAAGGAGGGAAAGAAGATGCATGTAATGGCTTTAGTGTTGAAAGCTGCCCTGTAGTTTGGCCTAATGGTCTAGAGTCTACACTCCAGAAGCATCTAAAAATGAACCCATTTCCTGTTTGTCCCCAGGTTATCAAGCTGTGGTGCCTGGGTCTGACCCTGGCTCAGTGCCTGGCACTCAGTAGATGCTCTAGAAATGTCCTCATCCCTCCTTGTGCCCTGTGCAGCCCTGGTCCCGTTTTGTTCTCTTTTTAAAAATTAATTTATTTCTAATTGTGGTAAAATACACATAACATAAACATTGAGACTTGTAACCATTTTAAGTGTACGGTTCAGCAGCATGAAGTACGTTCACCTGCTGTACAGCCATCACACCCACTCGTCTCCAGAACTTTCTCATCTTTCTAAACTGAAGCTCTGTCCACATGAAACGCTAACTGCCCGTCCCCTCCTGCAGCCCCTGGCGGTCACCATCTCCTTTCTGTACCTGTGAATTTGACGACTCTAAGGACCTCATATGAGTGGAATCCTACAGCATCTGTCCTTTTGTGGCTGGCTTATTTCACTGAGCACAATGTCCTCAAGGTCCATCCACGTTGTGGCAGGTGTCAGAATTCCCGTCCCTCTTAAGGCTCCATAATACTCCATCCCAATTTGTTCTTGGACAAAGATGCTACTCAGCCATTACATTACCCACAAGCCCCGATGAGCCCCAGGGAATGTGCCAGACGCCACAGCAGCAGCATGGGGTCCCAGCAGAAGCAGACCCTGTGTTCCTCTGGGAATTGGGGAAGAGAGTGGTCACTGCCATAGGCTCTGGGTCAGGAGGTGACTTATACAGGAGGACTGTGAGCAGCAGGTGCTCAGTAAGGGTCCATAGTTAACGGTACTTTCTGCATGTCCCGGCAGGGGACCCGGCCCCCGGCCAAGAGCTTGGCATTGACTGGATGCTCACTAAATGCCCATGGTCAGCTGCATGCCGAGTGACCCAGTGGAAAGTCAGCCAGAGCCTTCCTTCTTGTCCCTCATTTGACCCCTACCGTTTCTGCAGGGGGGCACTCCAAACCCCATTTGACAGGTGAGGTCGCTGGGGCGGGGAGCAGAAGTGGGCTGCTGGGGTCTGTGCCGGCCTGGCTCTTGCCTCCCGCCCCCGTGTCCCTACCCCAGGGGCAGCCAGGGCTTGTGGGAGCAGACGTAGGGCACACTGCAGATGGGGACGAGCTACAGGAGGGGATGAGCTACAAAAAGGGACAATCTTCAGGAGGGGATGAGCTGCAGGAGGGGTAAATTACAGGAAGGGACAAGCTACAGGAGAGGGAAAAGCTGCCTGAGGGGATGAGCTGCAGGAGGAGACAAGTTATAGGAGGGGATGAGCTGTAGGAAGGGACAAGCTGCCCAAGGGGATGAGCTGCAGGAGGGGACCACCCACCCACCCACGCACCCAGATTTGCTACCACCCCTTCTATCAATGTTGGAAGATGATATTCAAGGGAGCGGAGGCCCGGGGAGGGCACCCTGGCTGGGGGGTCACAGAGCATGTGAGAAGCAGAGCTGTAGCCCCGGGTCAGGCCTGCCAGCCCCCAGAGACCCGGCCCCTCGGGACAGCACCCGGTGTTCTGGGGGCCCGGCCGGCAGAGACAGATGGGGAAAGAAAGGGAGCTTGGCATGCAGGTGCACAGTGGGCTGGCTGTGGCGTCACCTGGGGGCTTGTTAAACTGGAAGTGACAAGCCCGAGTGAAGGAGCAGATGGTAATTCATCCAGCTCCCACAGAGAGGAAATCTATCCAGCGAAGGATGGTCCCTCCTGCTTTCGAGGCTCAAACTACACAGGGAGAAATACGGAAGGAACCACCTGAACTCCTCCACCACAGGGCCTGGGGGCCACGGACCAAACACGGGGGTGGCAGGGGTCACAGGAGGGTCTGCAGGGGCGGGAGCAAGGAGACCATCCCCCGCGAAAGGTTTTGGGAGCCGAGGCCGGCCCGGAACCCGCAGAGTCCGGCGGACCCTCAGCCCGTGGATTGCCTTCCCCTCCCGGCCGGTGTCCCTCCGCCCCTGGCCTGGGAGGCAGCGTCAGGAATCAATGGTAATGATTCTGGTGATCATATGCAGGCTGGTGGATGCTGACCTCTCCAGGTCGATGGCTTGAGGGCTGTCCACAGCTGTGTCTGGGCTCAGGGAGGGAGTGATGGATTCCTCGTGGGGGAGACGGTGGCCGGTGGGGCCCTCAGGTCTGGCCAACCTGGCGCTGGGTGTGCGAAAGGAGTTAAAGCCAGGAGTCTCCCAAGCTCTGTGTCTCCCCAGGGAAAGGTCTCCTTGGAGAGCTGAGCACGACTCACCTGCTTCAACCTCCCAACGGGCACAGCACGTGGGGTCTGACCCCATGGACCCCATGCAGCCCCCAGCTTCCTGTCTGCCCCCACAGGCCTCTGCACCTTCGCCCTGCCCTTCCACCCACTGCTGCCCCTTCCCCACAGCTCTGCCCGCCCGTCTTCCTTGTCCTTCCCTCTGGGCAGAAGCACTACCTCCTCCGTCTGGTCCTCACTGACGGATCCATCTGTCTTATCTCTTGATTTGCTTATCTGTCCTGTGTCCCTCCACCCCCAGCTCCTGCACGGAAATTCCCTGGAGGCAGCATTTGTCTACTGCGCGGGCCTGGGTCCCGAGCACAGGGTCCGGCCCAGAGCAGGTGCTCAAGAAACGCCGGCTGAGTGAGTGAGTGAAGGATCTTTAAGGGCACTGACCTCTGACCCCGACTTTGGAGATCTCCTTTTTGACTCCGTTGTGCCCGCAGAACACCCAAAGGGGAAGGCCGGGCTGTGCGACAGCTTGGAACGTGGGTGCGAGATCCCAGCGCCACGTTTGTTGGCTGAGTGGCCTCAGTCTCTCCCTCTGTGCTATGGCGACAACCAGGGCAGCAGGCGCTGGGCCCTTCTCCGTGCCAGGCCCAGTTCTCAGTCCCAAGCACCTTCGTTTAATCCACACGCCGACCCGTTGCTACGCTTACCCCCATTCTTCAGGTCGGAGAGCTGAGCCCAGGGGAGTCCTCAGGCTGCCCCAGGCGACATGACTTGTAAGCAGACCCAGAATGTCCACGTGGGGACCCAGCAAGAACCCGGGACGGTGCGGGCTCGGGGTGTCCCAGGCTCTCCCACAAAGCACGGGACGCCCTCCCCGCAGCAGTCAGGCAGGGCCCCGCCCGGCTGGCCCCTGACATGCAGTCGATGCCTGGCTCATAGAAGGCTGGTGTTTGGAGGAGGAAGTAATGGACACGACAACCTCCCCACCGTGGCCGTTCCCCCGGGGCTCAGACGCTCCCCGTGGACGCGGCGCTCCAGCTTGTGCGGTCACGTCGTGAGTCCACGCACCGAGACCCCTAGAGCCTGGGCTGAGGGTCCTACAAGGTGTGCCCGGAAGAAAGCATCCTGAGGCCCAAGCAGACGGGGTACCTGCCCCCACGCCTCACTTAGGGGTCCACAGTGCACCCTCGGGCACGCCCCTGCCCCAGCTGGCATGTGGGCTCACAAGGCGCAGACTTCGAGTGATGACGACAGGCTCAGGAGACCATCGTGAGGGACACAGACTCGGGGCTGACTGAGCCCTGCGGCCAGGGCCTCCAACGCATTAGGTGCCCTCAGAGGACTCGCTGAATGAAGCCCTGAAAGAAGGAGGTCCGTGCTTCCAAACTCACGTGCCCCAGAAGCCACTTCGCAATGAATGGCCGTTCAATCACCATCAGAACGGGGTTCTGGAAGCACATTCTTTTCCCGAGCCTGTCGGTTGGGATACAGAGGCCCAGGCAAGTCACACCCCTCGGCTGGATTATCAGGAGCCAGGTTGAGCTGAGTCATCTTTTGAAGATGCAGACCAGAGCACGCTGCTTCTGCTCCGAATCCATCCGTGGCTCCCCAGCCCCTCCCAGGAAAGCCAAGCACCCCCACCTGTCCCTCCCACCGCCCCATCACCCAATCAAGCCACTTGTTTCCCCGCAGGTCTATGGGGACCCAGGTTGGAGTCCTAGATCTGGGCTTGGAGAGGTGAAGGGGAGCTGGCCAGGTGAAGAAGGGGTGACTCTTTCCAGGTGGAGGGAAGAGCAGAAGCACTGACTGGAGGGAGTATGTCTCCTCTCACTGGCATATGAGGCACCGTGGGGCAGGCACGGGGCTTTACTCCTGCTGCAAGCAGCCCCCAGCCCCAGCCGGGCACCCGGGAGGCCCTCACAGTGTGACTGGCCCGTGCTAGAATGAATGGATGGAAGAAATGCACTAATGGCCCAAAGTAGCCCAGACAGAAGCAGCCGGCCCAGTGCCGGGGGAATGCCCCGGACCTGGATGCAAATCTCACATCCAGCTCTCACCGTGCAACATCGAGAGCCTTCTGAGAGCCTCCGTTCCTTCACCTGTAAAATGGGATTGACCGTCCCTGCCCGGCCTGCCTCCCTGGGATGTCAGGAGGTTTGGATGACTGGCTGAGAAAGCACAGGGCCAGCCGTGGAGCGCTGTGCTGCGGGGTGAGGGGCTTTGTCCGGGCAGCTGACCTTCGGGGCTTTGATTGCCAGACGCCCGTTGCAGAGGGGTCTTGGGTCTGATACCTGCAGAGGGGGTGCATGCCCACCTGCTTCGCACGCTGGGCCTACAATCTAGCAGGACTTTCAAGCTCAATTAGGATCAGCTGGGAGTGGTTACGCTCCCTGAGACTCTTGCAAACGGATCCTGAAGAGCATTTGGCCAGGGTTTTGTGCAGAGAAGCTTTTAGAGCCTTCCTTCTCCCCTTTTCTGCTCCTAGAGCTCGGGTGAGACCAGGGTCCCCAAAACCTCAGAATTGTTGGTTCTGTGGGAAGGCAGGGCAAGGCACGCAGGGGGGCACCTCACCACTCCTGGCACTCCAGTACGTGGGCAGCTGGGTAGGCTTACCGGGCAGAAGAATCAGAATTTCTCAAGACCAGACTCTTCCCATACCTGCTTTATATACTTCCCCCACTGAGTCTCTGGAACCCCCAGGGCCCCTCGCTGTGGCAGACAGGCCAATCCGCACAGGCCTGGGCGGTCCTAGGAGCCAGCTGCCACAGGCTGGGCCCTGGGAGTTCTCACTGCCTCCACAGGGACACAGGGGGCCAAAGGGTGGGGTAGGAACACAGCCAGCTCTGGGCAGCCCCTGCTCACCTCACTCAGCCCCCTTCCTTCCAGCCTCAGCTTTGGGGGGCTGGGTGGGCAAGAAGGCCGGGGTTCTGGTTTCCAGAGCAACCACAACACACGGGAAGACTGGCTCGGGCTCCGAGGGGGTAGGGGCTGCCCCTTGGGGCCCAGCAGCTGGGCTGCCCATTTCAAACCCTCTGGGCCTTGGTCCTCCCGCCCTATGCTCCTGCCCGCCATTCGGACTCCTGGGACAGTGCTCTGTGGTGGGACAGGTGCGGGAGCCCGGGCTTGCCTCTGTTCCAGCCCTAGGCCCTGAACACCTGGGGACAGGCTCTGGGGACAGCCGCGCCCGCCTCAGGGTACGCAGATGCAGCAGATAGAGCCTGAGGTAGAGGTAGGATCAGCCCAGGGGCTACCGTGTGCCCGGAGTTGTCTGGGCAGCCACCTTGGATCCCCAGTCTGGTGCCTGAGCCCCCAGCCCACTGCTCCCACAGCCTGAGGGGTGAGGCAGTGTGGACGGTGAGTGTAGACGATATTCCCAGGGGTCTGGCTGAAGGAGGGGGAAGAGAGACACAGGGGAGACTGGGGATGTGCAGGTTCCTATAATTGAGGCTCCTGAGCATGATCGTGTGGGGACTGAACAGAGCTAGAATGTGAGTGGCTGGGGGTCCGGGGTGTGTGGGCCCCGGGGCCCCCTCCTATAGTCCAGCAGCTCACATCGTGGGTGGGAGAGACTATGCATGGGGTGGAGGCTGGGAAGACAGAACCTGCTGGATTCAGCCCTATTGCTCTTGAATTTAAGAAGGGGAAGCAAAATGAAACAGAGCCCCATGGGGGAGGCGAGTCTCACCAAAGCTCAGGGGGCATGACTGAGAGTCCAGCACTGCCCGTGTGCACAGGCCTGCGGGGCCTGGGGTGCCCTACGCCCTTCCGGACTCAGACTCCAGCCCGAAGCCCCCCCAAAGCCAACAGCCCCTGCTTCCAGGGCCCCAGGCCTGCCCCCCGCCCCCACCCCTGCCCCGCAGCCCTGCCACCCGGAGGAGTAATTTTTCTAATAAACTTGTCTAATAGACGGTGTCTCTGACTTGTAGCATCCAGCAGTGGCTTCCAAGATTTACTGGGATTTCCCCCGACACGGTTGGACGGTTTCTTTGAGGAACTGGGCAGTTGAGCTGCAGAACACAATTTATCCGCAAGCAGCGTGTTCCAGCCAAGCCACCAGGCACCTCTTCCCGCCAGCTCTTGGGACGGGACGAGTCACACGCGGGCTCTGCTGTTGACACGCTAAGTAGCGCCCAGAGTGGGGAGCCCGCCAGGCAGGCCTGCGCGCAGTCGGAGGCTTCTCTGGGGACGCCCGGGAGGCACGCAGTGGACGACTGTGCTCCCCGTGAGGAGGGTTTGGGGAAAAGTAATCCTGGAGCGGACCCAAGGAAACAGAGATAATTTCGCAGGGAGGGGAGAGCTGAAACGCGGCCTGCAGCATGCGGAACCTCTCCGGGGAGGAGCCTCTTCCCGTCTCTCCCGCAGACGGGCACCAGCGGCCTTTGTGAAACAGGGACGGGGCTGGGTTTTAGAGGAGCAGAGAGATTAAAATCCTGGCCATGCTGTTCGGTAGTGATGAAGCCTGTGCTCGTATCGGCAGCTGCTTCCTGCTGGATCCTGGGGCCGGAGGTGACCTGGGTCCTGTCCTCCTGCAGCCCAAAGTCTGCTGGTGGGAGTGACGGTAACCACGTAACCCCATTGCTCTCAGGGACTACAAAGGAGTGGGGCCCGGAGGGTCACCTGTCGCAGGGGATTGCCAAGTGGGTGATATCAGGACAGGCTTCCTGGTGCTTGAACTGAGGCTCAGAGGAGAGAGAACATACCCATTCTACTCATCCTACTCATGTTTTAAGGCCCAGACTACCTCCTCCAGGAAGCCCTCCTTGCCCTCTCCCGGGCTGGGCTACCGCCCTTTAGCTTCACATCTCTATCTGGGGGTGGCAGGTGGTGTGGGCTGAGGCCAGAGGGCAGCACAGCAGGGACGCAGTGGGCTCCAGGCATTCTCACCCCCTCCCCTGTCCCTGCCTCTAACTCAGAGCAAAGACAGCCTGACAGGACGCCGCCATGTTGAGGGACAAGTCCACTCCACCGGGGCATCTGAGCAGGGAGCCTACGCGGACGATTGTGCGTCGGGGGGGGGTGGGTCCCTGACACCTCTGTCAATAACAGCAGGAACAAATCCTGAACTCACCAAAGCTCAGGGGGCATGACTGAGAGTCCAGCACTGCCCGTGTACACAGGCCCGCCAGCTGGGGACTCGGGTCTGGTGCTCAGTGCCTTTGACCTCGGTCTTTCCATCCTCAAAAGGGGTGAGGCGATCCTAGTGCCTACCTCACAGGGCTGTGGGAACAAAGAAGTCAGATAGAGCATGTCCGGCACCCCCATGGTGCTTGGCACACAGTGGTGCTCGGTAAATGCTGAGCCCTGCTTTTCTTGGTGCTCATACTCGGAATGTTGCCGATGGGTCTGTCACCAACTAGCCATGGTGACCTGGGATGAGCCTCTGAAACTCTGGATGGCAAGAAAAGGGTCTAGACTGTGACATTACAGATGACATATGATTATTTTGTGACTGGAGGGGGAAAATCACCCCTGAAACCTTGAAACCACAAGCCGGGCCAATTCACACTTTTGGGCCCTGTCTGCAAAAACCTTCAGGCAGAGAATTTACATTCAGATGGCTTCTTCCACACTTCTCACAAATAAATGCAAATCCCCTCCGGAGGAATTCACCTTGAAGCCTACATGAAGGTAAAATGCCACGAAAAATGAGGGTCTTACGGAAGAAAGTCTCCAAACACACAAGGAATCGGGGCACCATGAACAAGAACCAGCAGAAACCGTGCAGGCGAGTCAACGCCGCGGCTTCGGGCCCCAGAATTATTAAAGGAGGATACCAAACAAGTTTGTTTCATATGACCGGGGAAACAAAAAAGGAGAAGCCTGAAAATGTGAGTTAGGAGCAAGAGGTTCTAAAAATGTCTTGAGCAGATTTGAAAGAGAACCAAATGGAATTTCTAGAAATGAATAAAACAGCAATTGTGTAACTTGGTGCAATCTCTCTGGAAAGCAACTTGGCATTATCTAGTAAATGTGAAGATGAGCAGGCCGGGAAATTTCACTTCAACATTTTTTTTAGAGAATCTCTTGTCCATGTGCACCAGGAGATTGTGCCAGAATGTTTCTGGGAGGATGGTTTGTAATAGCAAAATAAACAGACAACAAAACTGAAAAAAGAAAAAAAAGAAAGAAAGAACTTTTTGACAGACAGAGATGTTCAGTTCCGGGAAGACCTGGCTTGTGAGGTAGTGAGCTCCCCGTCACTTGCAGGAGGCTGAGCTGAAACTGTTGACCACCCGTGAGGAGGTCTCGTTTTGTTCTAAGGTCCTAGGAGCTGCCTGATCACAGGGCCCCCATCTGATTTCTCTCCCAAGACCCCAGCTTTGGGCCAGACACAGCAGCCAGGCTCAGCGGGATGTTGAATGAACAAATTAATGAAATAATGAATGAACAAATGAATTGAATGAATAAAATAACAAAGTGACTGCAGTCATCTTACTTTCGTGCAGACGGCCCTGCCACCAGCGCGGCGGGGAGCGCTGGCCTGTGCTCACGTCTCCCAGGAGATCTGACTCACACATTCCCGGGGACATGGAAGGCATCCAAGTCATGGAGGTGGCTAGCCCTGCAGACTGAGCAGCCTCCCTGGAGAAGGAGAGTGCCGCCACCCTGCTTCCTCTGGTCACGTGTGCCCTGCCCTCCCCTCTCTGTGCCCGCAGCTTGGGGGGACCGTCCGCTCTCCGGGGTGGGTGTCCAGGCCTGGGGGGGTTGCAGCTGGGCCACATCATGGTGGCAAGCGGTTGGAGCTCTCTGAGCCGCAACCCCCTCATTTGTAAAACGGAGAGAAGACAGCTCCCTCAGAAGGCTGCTGGGGGCGTCAGTGCAATGTTCTGGATAAGAAGGTTCTATGTGAAGATTAAGGCCAGGACCCGGGGTGCGGGGGTGGGGTGGGCGGGGTGGGGGGACATTGGGGTGATTACACTTGGCAGCAGGGCAGACCCTCTCATCCCACTCATTTCTCACCCAACCCAATAACCCCGGTACTGCTGTGCCTTACAGATGAGCGGACTGAGGTTCACGGAGGTGAGAAGCAAGGTCACCTGGCGGGGGAGGGGCGCGGCCCAGGCAGTCACACTGGGCCACTCCCGAAGGTGCTGTCTATGCGCTCGAGGCCAAGCACCTTGTGTTCCGATGCTCTCACCTCTACGAGGCGTGGGGAGGAACCATGTGCTTCACACAGGATTTCCAATGAGAGGCCGGTGGTGGCTGAGGGTTGTCTGCCAAGTCAGACAGGCTTGGGTTCAAATCCCAGCCCTCTGCTGGGCCGTGTTGCTTGGGTCGAGCCACAGACCCTCCTGTCCACACAGATGGAGCATAATTGCCAACCCCCAATTCCCTAACCACAGCACCTGCCTTGGCCAGTGCGACGGAGTGAACACCGCGTGAGCAGAGGTCTTGAGTGCCTGGGGTTTGTGCTCCAGGGATCTGCCCGTGAGAACATTGGCCTGGGCAGCCAGGGCCGGGAGCCAACCCAAAGCTGACCGCAGCCTGGCGCGGAGTCGCCGGCGAAGCTGGCCTCGATCACCCCAACCACGGTTGACCTGCAGACCTGGGGCGCGAGAGTCCGCATTCACTTGTGTATGCGCCCAGTCAGTTAAACCAGCTCATTTTGGAAATAGCTGACTGATTCATTCTCTGTGCTTCAGATTCTTCATCTGTAGGACAGAGATGAGGCCGCCCACATCATAGGGCTGGTGGAGAATGAGAGAACGCACCCGAGCTGGCCTCGCCTCCTCTGGTCCCCCGGGGTTCCCTGTGGGAACAGACCACTGACAGCACCTGCCAGCCAGGATGTCCTCGGGGCAGAGCTGGCCTGACCCCCATCTCAGTGCCCAGTGCCCAGCACAGAGCCTGGCATAGAGAAAGTGCCCAGAAAATGATGCTTTCCCTCCCTGGCTGGGTGCGAGGTGTGACACTCTCCTTGCTGGAGAGACAGCCTCTGCACGACCTCTCCTGGGCGGCAGGGAGGGGCGTGGGCACCTTCCCAGACCCAGGACGTTCACGCACAGAGGCAATTACTCCATGTCTGGGAGCTGGATGCCGTGTGATTCCAGTCCGGGAGCATCTCTTAGGATTCGGTCCCTGAACGTCGCCACCAAACCCATCACCGAATCTGAGCGAGGAAACCAAACCCTTAAGGGTAAATTCAAGTAGAGAAACACCTGGTGTGCCTATCATGTGCTGGGCTCTCGGCTAGGCCTGCTCCATCGAAACAAATGTGTTCTTGCAAGACATGTATTGTTACCCCCATTTCACTGATAAGGACTCTGAGTCCCAAAGAGGTGACTAATTTGCCCAGGAACAGATAGTAGTCAATGAATGCCAGGACCTGTCCCGTTCACTTGCTCATTTATTCATGCATTGAATCATTCATTCAATATTTAGTGAGTGTCTGGTCTATGCCAGACACTGGTGGGACCTGAAGGCCCATGCCCTTGGCCTCCGACCGTGCTGCCTCCCAGCCTATGGGCTGCTTGGTCACACATTTGCTGCATGCTTGCCGAGCACCTGCTATGAGCCAGAGTCCAGACTAGATCCACAGGTGCAGAGCCCGGGAGCTGCAGCCCTGCCCTGGAGGACACCGAGGCTGCAGCAGGAAGGCTAGATCCACGGGGCCCCTGCAGCAGGAGAGCATGGTGGTGGCCTGGCTGGGGTGGAGAAGGTGCTCTGCCGGTGTTTGAAGGCCAGAGCGGTGGCGAAGTCCTCTTTGGCATCCTGGTCATCAGAGCCACCAGCCTCAGCTTGCAGAGCTCATCACCTCCCCGGGGAGCCACGCCCTTGCTGACCGGGTCAGACCTCTTCCGTAAGGGCTCCGGCCCCCCCTCCCGGACCCCCACCCCTGCTCTTCAACCTGCTGCCCACAGCCCCTAGCCGAGATGGGGGCTTCTCTGTGCACGCAGGAGTCCCTAGGGGATCGCACAGGCCACGTCCCTACAACCTGAGCCCTGCCCCGGTCCCTCCACCTATCTCTCTAGGGCCCGTGTCATCTGACTTCGGGGTCAGGCTCCCTCGGCCCACTCCTGGTCCTACTGCTACCTGGCTGGATGAGGCCGCTCATCTCCCTGGGCCTCAGTGTTCCCCATCTGTGGACTGGGGATGCAAATGCCCAGTTTGCATTAGGATTGTGGGAGCACGTGCTCCTGGCCGCCACATCCATTCAATAGGATCCCACAAACACTCATGGCACCCGTGCAGGCAAGACCCTGAGCAGCAGGGTCAGCGACACGGACCTGACTCATGAACGATGCCGCTCTGTCTCCCATTCCTCCCTGTGTGGCTTCCAGGCCTTCTCCAGCTCTGAACTTCCTGAGTTCTTAACCACTGCCTGGCCCAGGGCACGTACCGCACACGACGTGGGGACTGCAGGCGAGGAGCTGGGGCGGGGGCTGCTCTCAGCACTGGATGCCTATCTTGTCTCCCCCCCACAAGATCCTGCTCTGCCCCTGACTTCTGCCTCGCCCCAAGGAGGGCCCCGGGGAAAGGGGGAGCCAGTATGTTCGACATGCAAGCTTTGTTAAATACACCAAGTCCTGCAAACATGAGTTAACGGTAAAGTATGAGTAACTCAGGCGTCAGCAGGCATCTCCTGCCCCTTAGCACCCAGCTGAACCTGGCCTGAGCCCCCCCCACTTCCTATGGGATGTCCAGCGCCCTCCCCATCCCAGCCACCTGGGCTCCCAATACATATTCTCTTTTCCCCTAAGCTGATCTGAGTTGGGTTTCTGTTACTCGCCATACAGAGTCTGAGGCTGGCTTATCTACACTGACAATCAAAACTGCCGATTGCTTTCCTTCTACCATTGTGCACGGACACACATAACCCTGGGAGCTGCTGGCAACCGTGTGGCTCGTTTGAGGAAAACCCACTGAGGATAAAGCCCACACCTGGGGGAGGAAAGACAAGGAGAGTGACAGAGAAAGATCTGGGGCACCGATGACACTGAGAACATCTCACACTAAACCGCACCGGAGGCCTGCTCTCCCGCGGGAAGCTTCGGTCCCGTGACTTAGTTTCCCTCTGTCGTCCTGTCCTTGTACCATGATGAGCTCCCTCCAGACTCGATGGAAGAGCTGTGGGTTTCCCTGGCACCCGAACCAGGGGGTGGGGGTGGCTCTCTGGGGGGAGATCATGGTCACCTGGCTTTCAGGACAGAACAGGTGCGTTTATGCAGGTGTAGGCAGCACACACAGATGGAAGAAGGACCTGTCTGTGGAGGAGGACCGATCACTGTTGGGTAGCTCCTAACACCTGTCCCCCTTCCACAAGCCCCTGTGCATTTGCATGTGCAGGTGAGCTGCCTTTCCTCCCAGAGCACCTGATCTGAGCTAAGTCATTCTGGGCAGTCCAATCCCCTGACCTTGTGATTGGTTCAGGGCTGGGGGTATGACTGAGGCTGGTCTGAACAGTAATACCAAGGCCATTTCCAGGAGCGCTGGCACAGAGACTCTGTCTCTCTCCAAGGATATGAATGAGGAAACGTAGAGCCCCCACGCTGCTGGAAGTCCTCTTAGGACTGTGAAGGGAGTCAACTTCAAAATGAATCTGCTACCAAGGAGATTGGGGAGACTGCAAGAAACTAGAAATTCCATTACATCACTGAGCAACTGACACCAACTTCACCCGAGCCTTTCAGTCTGATGAAGGCATAAGTTCTCTTTACATTAAAAGCCCATTTGGGAGGCGCCTGGGTGGAGCTCAGGTGGTTGGGCGTCCAACTCTTGATTTTGGCTCAGCTCATGGTCTCAAGGTCCCTGGGACTGGGCCCCGCGTGGTGCTCCCAGCTCAGCTCAGAGTCTGCTTGTCCCTCTTCCTCTGCTCCTCCCCACACGCTCACTCTCTCTGTCTCTCTCTCTCAAATAAGTAAAAATCTTAAAAAAAAAAAAAATAAAAGCCCATTCTTTTTCTTTCTTTCTTTGGAACTGAAAACCTCCTCACTGATACATTATCCACGTTCTGAAGATAAGAAGCTGAGGCAAAAGGGTAGTAAACGATGTGCCCAAGGCCACAGAGCGGGTAAGTGGGCGTGGGCAGCTTTGAATCCAGAAAACACGATGAGAGCCTGAGCTCATTGCCCCGATGGCCACTTGCTATTTCCTTTTGCCTTTTAGGAGGCGAATGCTCCCTGCTTCTGGCTTCCTCTTAACATCCCAGAGGTTGTACCATCAAACCCCAGGAGCCACTGGCCGATGTTTCAGCCACAACGGCCTCTGCGAGGCAGGCGAGCTAGCCATCTTTGTATGTGTGCGCACCACCGCACCCTCACAGGGGAACGTTGCTCCTAGAGTTCCTCATGCACGAGTATCATTTGGAAGCTTCTACCAGCCTCTTAGACTCGGGGTCATGAAGACCTGTACCCATTGCAAACTGCTTTCTTGATTTATCTTTATGTAAACAAGCTCATTGAATGTTCCCACTCTACAAGATGAGCAAACCGAGGCTCCACTGTTCACTGAGTTAGAAGTCAAGTCTAGACAGCTGGTCCAGCACTTTCAACTCATTCACTTGATTGTTGGCTGTTCGTCCCAAGGCCACCTTGGCGCACAATGAGGGCGGCGAGCGAGCTGGCGGGAGAGAACTGGGATCAAGTCTCGGTTAGGAAACAAACAGCGCTCCCTTCCAGGGGGAGGACCATGGCTTCTGGATGCCCCGGACATTCTTTACCTAGACAGAGGGACCGCTCAGGAGGCTGGAGCGTCAGTCTCCCCTTGACGCTGTTAACTTCCTCCTAAAGATAGAGACGTGTTTCTTTCCAGAGGCCCAGAGGGAGCATATGAACCACTCATTCCTGGAAACTGGGTTTCAGGAGGCCTTCTGGAAAAGAAGACCGGAGCAAAGCATGATGGGGAAGGTACAGGTGTTGGTCAGGACCCCTCCAGATATTCTCGCAGGTGGGTGCCCTCCAGAAGGGAAGGGGCGGGGCCTGGGGCCCCAGGGCAGACCCCCCCCCCCAGTGGGCGGAGACTCCCAGAGAGGGGCTGGAAGTCTGTCCTCAGACTGTGCTGGAGAACCCTACCATCTAGTTCCCATGAACCCCCAGCAACTGGGTAAAACCCATTGTGAAAATACCAAGCTTCTTTTGCTCACTTGATGTTATTGACAGCATCCCAAAAGATGAAATTATTGATTTTGATCTGAGGCCATATAGAAATATTATCATTATGCACTGAGGTTTGGAGCAGCCTAAATTATCGTTGTGAAGAAAACTGCTGAGAAGATTTTCACGTTTCATTTAAAAATAACAAAATGCATGAAAGAAAAACAAGCAAAATGAGCAAAAAAAAAATCCTTATCCTTTCCAAAAGGAGAGGCAGAAGAAAGGGCACCTATGAAACGTTCATTGAATTTAATGAACACTCAGTGAGACCCTGCCATGAGTCCAGTACCGGGTATCCAGTGGAAAAGCTTCCGTTTTTAGAACGAGTTTACGTTCTAGGCGCGCATTCAGCTGCTGCATATGTGTATATGGGGTCTGGTAAGGGGACCCCATGGTTTCCCAGCTGGAAGGGTTTCAGGGACGGCCTTTCTGATCAAACTGACATTTAAGATGGGACCTTTGGGGTTTGCTGGACAAAGCAGACGGGGGTGTAAATAAACCCGGTGTGCACACGTGTGTGTGTGTGTACTCAGGCCCTGTGTGTGTCTGTTCTCCTGTGTGTGTGTGTATCCAGGTGAGTGTGCCTATGTCTCCCTATGTCTGTGTCCTGTGTGTGAATGTGTGCATGCACGTGAACCCCGTGTGTGCCCGTGTGTGCACAGTAGTGTGTGTTGGCACACGGGGAGATTACCAGAGTGGCCCGGTGAGCCCTGTCCAGCTGACATCCGCGGACGTCCTTCCCGTGGTGGTAGTGTCTGTTTTCCTGGGCGCATCTTCGTCACCCACGGTCCTCCCGGGCTGCATCCGGAAGGAGGACCCGACAATGCTCTGTCAGTGCTTGGTCTGAGGTCTGGGCTGTGTCAGGGCTGAGTCCCCGTGGTCCTGTCTGTGGGATCTGGACTCCTGCTCCCCTAAAGCCTTACACGGCCTCTGGGGATTTGGGTCTCTGAAGACTCCGTGGGCCAGGGAAGAAAGCTGGGGTTCTTACTGGGTCTTAGCCTTACATTTGGACATCGGCCTTTAGATGTCGGTTTCTTAGCAACCGCCTTCCGAGCTGGGCCGCCTCCATGCCTGGGGTTATCTGTGGGCCCTGGGGCAGCCCCTGCAATGGGCTCCCAGGCAGGCTGCACGTGGGGGGGCCTTTCCAGGGGGGTTCAGGGTCACCGCTGTTGGCTCAGCCAGGAGCGCGGTGCAGGGGTATCCGGAGGGCCCCAAGCTTCCTTCCCCTACTGCCGCTCTCACCTCCCACCTCCCTCCCAGAAGCCCTAGCTGGGGGGCGGAGATTGGCTTTTGCAGCCCTGCTAAGCACTTGGTTTTCTCAGCCCCAGGCAGAGGGAGCCCCTTGGACGAAGCTGTACTTTCTTCCCCCTGGCTTTGCAGGGGCTGACGGACGTCGTAAGGAGCAGCCATCGCGTTCTCAAGTCCAGACGTCTAGATGTTTCTCCACGGAACACCCACGGGCTCCAGTACTGCCAGATGCCAGGGGACAGGTCAGGTGTGCTCCCACGGGACAAGGGCTGGTGGCCCCCCACCCTGCCCAGGGTGCACAGCAAACCTCCGTCGAGCAGGGCAGTCTGTGGAAGCTCGGAAGACGGTCCACTTGGCCTGAGCCCCTGCAGGTGCCCCAAACGGCACCCCGCTGTGCTGCCTCTCCTCTCTCCGACGCTTGCTCCGTGGCTTGGCCTTACTCTGCACCCACGGCTTCCATGCCTGGGAAGCTGGTCCAGGAGGCCAGGGGAAGTCCCAGAGAAGACGCTGACTGGCCAGCTGGGGTCACGCCCACCCCCAAAATCACCTCTGGGGGCCAGCTGTCGGCGGGATTAGCGAGACCATGACTCACAATCCTCCCAGGAGCACCACCGTGTCAGCTTATTCCTGCTCCTTCCAGATGCTTCCCCGGGTCCTTTCTCAGATGTTATAAGTGGTCTTGCTCTCAGCCTTCTGCTCATGCCTCCACCCACGGCACCCGGGACTCCAAACCAACCCCTGCCTTCCTTCCCAGCCCCAACCCCCTGGCCCTCTGCACTGGTGTCTGCCCGTCTTCATTCTGCTTATCCTCCCAGTTCATAGCCACCTCCTCCAGGAAGCCTTCCCGAGCGCCCATCTGGAACTCTCGCCTCACCCAGGTCTTACTCCTCTGACCGTCCCGCCCCCACCCCCACGTGCTCGGAGGCTTGAAAATACAGCGTGTGACCCACTGCCAGAATTCCAGATGCTTGAGGGGAGACCTTGTTCCCCATCTGGCCCTGAACTGGCCTTGAGTTCGCTCATCCCCTTCTGTGCCACCTCTGTTCCCACGTGATCCTGGAGAGACCATGTGAGAAAACCAAAGGTGCCCCGGGCTGGGTGGGAGGCATCCCGGAGCCTGATCCGAGCCGCTACCACACATCTGTGGCAGTTCCAGACTCTGAGAACGTGGTCGTCCACAGAGCAGTCTCTGTCCTCATGGGGCTGACATTTTAGTTTGGAAAGATGGACAATAAATCATAAATAAAGGTTTAGGATGCAGAAGGCGCTAAGTGTTATGGAGACAAATAAGGCAGGGGAATGCGTGCATCCAGCGATCCGTCCCCCTGTCTTTCTACGCATCCATCATTGACTTACCAAGTGCCATGCAGAGCCTGGGGCTGGTGCTTTAACTCAGACATGACATCAAGGAGCTCACATGCTAGTGGGGGGCCTACGCACAGACGAGATTCACTGTGGCACAGTTTGCTGAGCTCTGCGACTCCCCTGGATCCAGCAGAGTGCCACAGATGGAAGCGAAACTGCAGATGACTCTGACCCCAGAAGCTGGATCTCCCAGAGGACGAGCTTGGTGGGGCTCCCAGGGGATGAGTAGGAGCTCACCCCCCAAGGCCAGGGGAAAGGCACTGGAGGAAGACGGAAGAGCAAAGCCCCTAAACCTGGGAGAATGTGACTTGCTCAGGTCATGGAGCATCATCTGAAATGCCTGCAGTGCTGGCTAAGACCGGCATGGGGAGGTAGGCAGGGACCAGATCATAAAGGGTCTTGCGGCCAATGCCAAGGAGGTTGGGCTTCATAGAAGGGTAGTGGGGGAGGCACTGAGGGTTTAAGCCGAGGAGCAGTGTGCAGACTTTGGAAAACCATCTGTCAGCGTGCAGAGCAAGGCTGCATGGGGGCAGGGCGGGGGCCGTAGGAGGAGTCTGCAGTGGGCCAGGCAGGACCCCATGGCAGCTTAGACTAAGGCAGTGCCAGAGGGGTAGAGGAGATGGAGAGAGAAGAGCCGCAGAAGGGAAATGATTTGAGGAGCCCAGACCAGTTGTTGAGATGGGGGCAGAGGGGGAAGAAGAGGTCAGAGGGTAGAGGGTGAATTCCAGCCCCTGGCTATGGAGAGTGACGCCCCTATCATTTATTCAGGAAGAGATGCCAGGAGTGGCCAAAACAATAGAAGACCCCTGGCTTCTGCAATATCTTCTTCCCCAAACTCTTCGTCCATCTTCCCCCACTCTCTGAAGGGATCTGCTCCCTCGAAGTGCCCTTCTCTAAGGCCCACATTGGGCTTTCTTCTGGGCCCTCTTCCCTCATCCCCAGGAGGCCTCACTCATTGCAGATAGGTGAGTGCTGATGAGCCCAGACTGCCAGGTGTCTCACCTGAACTCCAGACAGATGGAACATCCTGCTGTACCAGTTAGTGCTGCCTGGGACGGAGCCCTTAGCCCAACTAAACAAGTGAGGGGCTTGTTTTGTCTTGTGGAGAAGTCCAGAGGTTAGGTTCAGCTGATTCAGTCCAACAATGTCGTCAATGCTCAGGCTCCTACTGTCCTTCTGCTCTGTCCTCCTCAGCCTGTGACTATGATCCTCATGGTCACAAAATGGCTGCTGAGATCAAGACATTACCTCTGCATTCCAGTTTGGAGGAAGGACACACACACACACACACACACACACACACACACACACACACCACACAAAAACAGAAAATGGCAGCAAACTCTGGTACTTTTTCAAAGCTTTCCCAGAAGCATGCCCCAGTGACTCGCTCACACCTTTATAACCAGAATGGTGCCACCAGGCCATCCTTGCCTGACTGCAAGAGAGGCTTGGAGATCAGGTGCTTTGTGGGCTATTGTGGCTCTGACCAGAGGTGGCTATTGGCTCAGCAACCAGCAGCATCTACTAGCACCTCTAAGATTTTATTCTATGTTTGATCACCTCAAAGGTGGGGAGCTTATTCTCTCCCAGAGTTGGCAGACAGCAGCCGGGACACCAGGGAGGAGGCAGCAGAAACCCCAGGCGTGGGCCCCAGAACCCACTGAGTCCTGCTTCTAGGGTGAACTCGGTGTCTGGCTATTTCAAGGACACATCAGGGTTCTCAGACTCTTATCAAGAGCACTCAGTGCCAGTCATCAAACCGGACACATTCATTTTGCACAACATGTCTGAGTAACGATGCTTCCTTAACCATAACCGTAGGGATTGTCTCCAAGACAAATCACCTCCAGAACCACACAACAGCTTCTCCGTTATCTCTGTGTAACCGGCCTCCACGGGGTGATAAAGAGCCTGGATTGAAATGTTGCTTCTGCAAATTGATCTGTGTGGGGCTGAAGGACTACCATTACGTTAATTAAATTCCAAAAATTTTCCATTTATCTCTGGCCTACCGCTCCAGTTCCCGGGTGGATGCGTTTGTGTGCGTTTGTGAATGCACAGTGCTGGCCCAGCCCGCACAGCCTCCGGAACCTCTGCTCTTCCTCCCTCCAAGCGACAGTGAGCACTGTGCAGGAAGGCTGGCTTTGCCCAGGTGCGAACGCTTTGCTTTAGATACTTGCCGGTTTGACTGCTGGAGGCTCCAACCTGGGGACACAGCTCAAAGGCAAGGGGCCTGATCTGGCCTCAGAGCCAATTACCATATTATGCTAATCCGGGCCTTAACATATTACGTGCATAATGGCTGGTCTATTTTTAAAGCCACCAAAGGGATCAACTGGAGCCTGAAGTTCTCCAGCCTCAGCATGCTCTTTGATTCAGGGCTATTCATAGAGAAGCGACCTCTTTGGACAGAGGGGAGTCGGGGCTGGAGAAATGCCTGTGTGGGCCATCCCCCCCACCCCCGCCCTGGGTCCCTGGGGCATGCAGTTGGTGTGGGGCAGTGAGGAGGGTCCCAGGAGTCAAGGGCAGTCTGCAAACACCTTCGGCTCAGCATGCAGTCTGCAAACACCTTCGGCTCAGCATGGATGTGCAGTCAGGCTCCTCTCTCTCCAGGCCTTGGAGGCAGATAGAAACCTCTCCAAGATGCTCAGAGAGCTCAGACTGGGAGGGGACGTCAATTCTGTATTTGCATGTAAATGTGTATGAACGTTCATAGCAGCACTATTTGTAATGGTCAGAAAGGGAAAGTAACCCAAATGGCCATCCACCGATAAACAAACAGAATGTGCTGACACATGCTGGCACACAGATGACCCTGGTAACCATTATGCTAATGAAAGAAGCCACAAGAGACTGCCTACCGTGTGATTCCTTCTGTAGGAGCTGCCCAGGACAGGCAGATTTGTAGAGATGGAGTGCAGATTAGTTGTTTCCTTGTGGTGGGTGTATTAGAAGGTCATAGCGAAAGGGTGTGAGGTTTCTTTTCTGGGATGATGAAATGTTCTAAAATTGATTGCAGTGATGGTTGCACACCTTGTTGAAATGCTAAAAACCACTGAACTCTTTACATAGGTAAATTGGAGTGTATGAATCTATCTCACAGCTGTTACCAAAAAAAATTCCCCGACAGAGACAGCAATCTTCCAGGGAAATAAAATTGATGGTGTGGGTCCTCCTAAACGACACTGCGGCATGGACAGATAATAAACGGAGTTTCCAAGGGTGGCTTTACAGAGGGACGGGAGGGTATGGGCCAAAGGACAGAAACAGCCCAAATGCCCATTAGCTGATGAATGGATACACAAAATGTAGTTTTCCTGTACAATGACATATAGTAGCCATGATCAGCTATACAATTTGCAAAATCTGTCTCCATTCTGTGGCTTGTCTTTTCATTTTCTTGGTGGTATCCTTTGAAGCACAAGTTTTGAATCTTGATGAAGTCCCGATTTCCCTGTTTGTTTCTTTGATTGCCTGTGCTTTTGGGGTCAGAGCAAAGAAACTATTGCTGAACTGAAGGTCATGAAGATTTACCTGTATGTCTTCTCTTTAGGTCTTACATTTAGGTCTCTGATCCATTTTGAATTAATTTTTTTAGTTATAAGGTGTGAGGTAGGGGTCCAGCTTCATTCTTTTGCATGTGGATAAACCAGTTGTGGTGGCATTGTTCATCAGAGAGACAATTCTTTCCCATTTATTGGTCTTGGCACCCTTGCGAAAAATAGATTGACCACCATTGTGAAGGTTCATTTCTGGACTCTCAATACTATTCCATTAATCTGTATGCCTATACTTACACCAAGACCACACTGTCTTTGATCACTGTAGTTTTGTGATAAATTTGGAAACCTGGAAGTGTAAGTCCAACTTTTTTCTTCATTTCCAAAATTGTTTTGGATATCTGGGTTCCTTGAACGTTCATACAGATTTTGGATCAGACACCAAAGAAGCCAGCTGGGATTCTGATACGGATTACACAGAATCTATAGATAAGTTTGAGTACTGCCATCTTAATAATATTAATTATTCTGATCCCTGAACATGGGATGTATTTCCATTTATTTAGATATTCATTAATTTCCCTCAGCAACGCTTTACAGTTTTCAGAGCATACGCTTTGCACTTCTTTTGTTAAATATATTCCTAAGTGTTTTTTCTTTTCAGTGCTATTATAAATGAATTTTTTCCTCACTTTATTTTCAGATTATTCATTGCCAGTGTATAGAAATACAACTGATTGTTGTATAGTGATGGATTTTTGTATCCTGAAACCTTAATGAACTCATTTCTTAGTTCTAAAAATTAATTTAACTAATAACGTAGTTCAGTGCGTAGTAGATTGCTCAGGATTTTCTATATATAAGATCAAGTCATCTGTGAATAGAAATCATTTCACTTCTTCCTTTTCAAGCTGGACAACTCTTTTTCTTGCCTAATTGCCTGGGCCAGTCCCTCCGCCCCCAGTACAATATTGGATAGAAGTCGTGAGGGTAGGCATCTTCATCTTGTTCCTGATCTTCAGGGGGAATCGTCCTGTCTTTCACCATTACATACGGTGTTAGCTGTGGGTTTCTCACTGACGCTCTTTATCAGGCTGAAGAAGAAGTTCCCTGAAATTATTAGCTTGCTGAGCATTTTTGTCATGAAAAGGCATCACATTTTATCAAAAGTGTTTTCTTTATCTATTGAGATGATCATGTGGTTTTTGTTTATTATTTTATTGGTATGGCATATTCTATTAATTAATTTCTGGATGGTAAGCCAACTTTGCATTATTGGGATAAACCCCACTTGGTCACGGTGGGTAATCCTTTTCATATGTTATTGGAGTTTATTTGCTAATATTCTATTGAGGATTTTTGCTTGCATATTCTATAAGCGATATATCTTGTGACATCCTTGTCTTGTTTTGGTGTCAGGGGTAATAATAGCCTCAGAATGACCTGTGAAGTGTTCCCTCCTCTTTGATATTTTGAAGAGTTTATAAAGAATTGCCAGTAATTCTTTAAACATTTGATAGAGTTCACCAGTAAAGCCATCTGGACCTTGTGGAAAGTTTTTTGGTTACGAGTTCACTATTTTCACATTTTTATTCAGATTTTCTATTTCTTCTTGAGTCGGTTTAGATAGTGTGTATCTTTCTACACATTGTCCATTTCTCCTGTTGTCTCATTTATTAGCATACAATTGTTGCCAGCGTTTAAGTGGCATCTTTTAAAATGTTCGCTTTCTGTTTGTTTCGGGCATATAGAAATCCAACTGATTTTTGTATACTGACTTCCTAAACGGTCCTATTCGTTCTGATAATGTACCTACAGCATCCCTCTATGTTGCCACCTACAAAATCATATTCTCGGTGAGCGACGACAAATTTGTTTCTTCATTTCCAGTTCCTGAGTTCATTCCTTTTGCTGCCATATTATACCGCCTGGGACCCCCCCCCCCGCCCCCCCCAGCCAGCGTCGGACAGAAGTGGGTCGAGTGGGCTTTTTGGCTTTGCTGCCAATCTTAAAAGGAACGCTTTCAACATTTCCCCAATAAATACAGGTTTTCTATAGATTTGGGGGTAGGGTTCTTTTACCAGGTTAAGGCAATTATTTATATTCCAAGTTGTCCAAAAGGTCCTTTATTTCCTGAACAGATATTGAACTCCATCAGATGCTTTGTGCCCACCTATTAAAATAATAGCATGATTGCTCTCCTTTAATCTGTTAATATGGCAAATGACATTGGAGTTCCTACTGTTAAATCTACTTTGCAGTTTGGTTGTGTTTTGCTACTTTTAATGTTTTGTTCAGAATTTTTGCATCACATCCATAAGTGAGATCTGCCTGTAATTTTTCCTTCTATTGCCCTCTTTTCTTTCTGTGTCAAGGTAAACTGGTCTAACGAAGTGAGCTGGGCAATCTCTTTTCCTCTTTCTCTGCAGGGGCTGGTGTAAAGCAAGCAGTCTTGTTCCTTAAATGTGCGGTAGAATTCTCTGTTGAAGCCATCTGGACCTGGAGTTTTCTTTGTGGGAAGGTTCTTAGTTACAGATTCAATGGTTATAAGATTGCTTAGATTTTCCCCTTCTTCTTTGTGCCAATTTTGGAGCATTGTATTTTTCTAGTAATGTATTCATTTCATGTTAAATTACACAGTTTTTTTCCACAGCAGCCCCTATTTGGTTTCCTACAGCTGCTGTGACAAGTCATGACAAAGTTGGTGGCTTAACCAAACACAGATTTGTTCTCTGACAGCCTAGAGGCCAGAAGACCAAAACGGGTCACACTGGGCTGTAACTGATGTGTCCCCAGGGCCATGCTCCCTCTAGAGGCTCCAGGGAAGATCCTTTTCCACCTTCTAGCGGCCCCCTTTATTCTTCACCTTCTGGACACTTCTCTCATCCTCAAAGAGCATCATCGGGGCTCTGCCTCTGTCATCAGCCTCCCCTCGCTGTCCAATCCCCTCTTATAAGGACGCTTGTAATCACAGTTCGGGCCCACCCCCTAATTCAGGAGACTCTCCCCATCTCAAGATCCTCAATCCCATCTGCAAAGTCCCTTTGCCATATAAGGTGACAGGTTCCAGAGAGTAGGACCTGATGTCGCTGCAGGTCATTATCCAGCCTACCGCTCCCTCTTTCCGTCTCGCAAGATCGGCGGTGTCTGCTTTCCTGTTGCCTATTTCGTATCTGTGCTTTCTCTTTTTCTGGGCCCGTCTTTTCAGGGTTCTCTCCAACAGTCTTGTCATATGAACAAGGGGGAGTGGCCAGACCAGGCTGGCTGGAGCAGCTTGTACGAAGGGAAATTCAGAGACAGGAACCATCACCAATGGGTAGGCCGCCTGCTGCTCAATCTGCGCATGTGCACAACCATCTAACCTGGGTGGATGTCAGGTTCTGGGATAGGGAACCTCAACCCCTGGGCTGTGAACTTTGACACTACAGAATTAGAAAAGCATCTTCCTTGGGCCGGTCACAGGGCAGGATCGACAGCAGTGTGCTGGGCAGACCTTGGGCTCCTGCTCTGTTCTGCCCGCTCAGCATTCGTGTCCGAGCCCCTCCCAGGGGTGCTGGCATTGGGATCCTCGCCGGGAACACCTGTCTTAAGCACCTGGCTCTGTCTAGCTGTAATGGAGCTGTCGAAAGGCCTACATTTTCCTTGGAGGCCAGTTTCTGGTGAAGCAGGCTCAGACAAGTTAACCCTTTTGCATCAAGTATTTTCAAAGAATTGATAACTGTTTTTGTGAATTTTCTTGTACTTTTCTATTTCATTCATGTCAGAGCTCGTTTTTATTATTCCCTCCTATTTGTTTTGGTTTTAGTCTTGCTTTTTTTCCTTTAGGTCCTTGAGATGAATGCTTAGCTCATCAATTTTCAGCCTGGTTACTTTCTAAATCATATACGGACAACTATAACTCTCTCCCTGAGCCCTGTGCCCCTGCTTCACTCATATTTTGATGCACCTGTTTTTCTTTCTGTTCAGCTCAAGTATTATCTAATTTGCATGATTTTTTTCCTTGACCAGTGGGTTACTTGGATGAGCATTTCTTAATTCATAGCTATCTTTTTGTTACTGATTTATAACTTAATTACCTTGTGTCCGTAGGTCGTGCGTGACTTTAATCTTCTGAAATTTTATTAAGATTTGTTTTATGGCCCAAAATATGGTCAAGTCTTTAAAAAAAAGTCTCATCTGTGTCTGAAAATAATGTGTACTCTGCAGTTGGACACAGTCCTCCTTATGTGTCAATTAGATCAAGTCGATTGCATATTTCAAGTCCTCTGTATCCATAATGATGTCCTTTCTGCTTATTCTATCAGTTACTGAGATCTCACACATGACTGAGTTTTTCTGCTGCTCCATGTACTTCTGTTTATATATTGAGGGTATGATACAAGGTGCATACAAACCTTGAATTGTTATATTGTCCTGGTGAATATAAACTTTATCATTATAAAGTATTTCTATCCACCAATGATTTCTCCTTTCTTGCTATTTTGTCTACTATTGATCAAGTTCTACTCACTTTCTTTTGGTGAATGTTCACCCGATAAATGTTTTTCTTTCTGTCTCCTTTCTACTTTTCTGCATCCTTAATTTTAGATAGATCTCTTGTAATTTTTGTTTTTTATTAGAGTTTTGAAAAATCATGCTGACAATCTTTGCCTTTCAACTGGAAAATTTGGCCCATTTAAGTTTAGTTTCATTTCTGGTATGTCTGATTTAAATCATTGTCTTACTATGTGTTTTTATTTGTCTAACCTCTTCTACACTTTTTTTGCTCTCAGGGCTTATCTTTTGGAGTTGATTGAGGTTTTTTAGAGTCTATTTTTGCCTTCTGTTAGTTTGAATATTCTTTTGTGGTTTTTGTAGTAACGTCAGTACCTCTCCTTTACTTATTAGAACAAAATATTAACTGCTACTTTTCCACCTTCTCAGACGATGCCTGAGGTCTTTTTAACTTTTTTTTACCACCTTCCCAATTTACATGCTCTGTGTTCGCGTGCTATTTCCATACATACATTAAGTTCTATAAGAATGTATATAGAGTCTATAGTCATTTCAATTTTTAAACAAATTTATTTGAGACACAACAAAACATAAAACAAATTTATTCAGATATAATTTGCACACCATAAAGCTCTCCTATTTAAAGTGTACAAGCCAATGTTTCTATTTATGGAGTTGTGTAACCATCACAATAATCAATTTTAGAACATTTGTATTGTCCCCCAAAGACACCTGGTACCCATTAACAGCGACTTCCCATTATTCCCACCATAATTTGAGACACAGATAACTTTATCTGCCTCCAGAGAGAATTTCCCTTACTTCTGCAGGCGCCTGGGGACACCAGTGTTCTAGATTTACTTTACTCCAAATTCAGAGATTGGGATTTTTGACACCATACTGACGACTTGAAGAAAGCTATAGGGCATGTAAATTTACTCTTTACACTAAGACATACCCCAACCCCAAATGCAGGATGAGGGATGTTTGGATGTTTGTCAGGACTCCCGGCCTTGGCCAGCCACAGACCCCGATTCTCGTCCCCCTAGCCCTGTGAGGCTTGCACCGTGCACCTGGGTCTCTTGCTGTTCTCTTTCATACCCCTGATGCTCTTGGTGGGAGAGAAGCCCTAAGTGCAGGCTTTGCTTTCTGGATTTCCTTCTTCTCTCAGATTTTCCTCACCATCTTGTTACTCTTTGGTGCTTCTAGGAAGATGTTTAAAACCTTCCCTCCAGCTGTTTCCCTATCTTTGGTGGGAAGGAGGGTTTCCATGACCTTGTCCACTATTATTTGCAGGGCCAGGAAGCCTTATCTTGTCAGATGCAAGCATCTGCTGTAGCTCTGCTGGGTGACAAAGCACAGGCCCCCCTCTGCTCTCGGGGATGTCTCTTTTCAGGATACAGCGTTGCCTTCTCCCTTCTTGTGCTTCCGAATCACACTGGGATTACCTGGAGAACTCTCTTCTTTATCTGGACTAGGGTTGAGGAACAAAAGCCCGAAAGTGTTGCTGGCAAATTCCTGCTTCCTGCCAGGTATAAAGGCCTCTTCCACCCTACAGCCCGAACAGAAGCCTGACTGCTTGGTTCTTACCTGAGGAACAGGGGAAAAAATACCAAAGAATGTCTTCAGTATTCTCCAGCCACATGTATTCAACTTGCGTGGAATTTCACTTAAGGAAAGACAAAAGGTAAAATACTATGACTCTTTTAAAAATTATGAAGGCAAAATTCTGGAGCCAGCCTTGCCAGGGCTTGAGTCTGGGCCCCACCACTGGCCAGTGGTGGGCTGGGAACCTGATCCCGAACCACTTTACGAGTCTCCTCCCCCTAAATCCTCCAGGTAAACGTCTGAATTAGGCGCTGTGATTATCCCCCAATTTACAGGTGTGAAGGGCCGGGTCCAGGTATTACCAATCCCTCAGGACACCATTCCTGCTGCAGAGAGAACAAAAGAGAAGTGGAAAGTGAGATGCTCTGTAACCCGGCAGGGCGTATGGGCGTGACGTCAAGAGCATCCCTCCACCGGGGAGAAGGGGCCGTCCTCAAACACCCGCTGGCATGCGCAGATGGCAGATAGGGATCCCCGGCTGATCTGGGGCGGGGGAAGCAGAGCGAGACTAGGCACTTTAAATGACAGACACGAGGGAGCGTCTCCCAGAGCAGATGCTGGGACACCTCAAGCCTCAGAAGACCGAAGGGAGAGAAAAGATGCTTTATTCTAATAAGTCAGTGGGGGAGAGCTTAAACTAAATGTTCTTGGACATTCCGGATGAGTACTGGCCCTTCTAAGGTTCTGAGAAGAATTGTGGGGAAGAAAGGAGTGAACTTTTTTTTCATCCTCAATTTCCTGGATAAAAGTGCGTGGGAACCCTGTTTCTTCCCGATGTCTCTACAGCCTGCACTATTCTTAATGTGCAGGCCGGACAGTGGGCTCTTTCTCACCTATTAGGAAGTGCTGGTGTGGGAGGAAGGAAATGAGAAAAATATAAGCAGAAATCAATGACTGAGAAGCAGAAAAACAACAGGATGTGTTAAATCAGTAGCTGATTCTTTAAAGATAAGCGAGTAGGATAGTCAACCTCCAAGCTATCAGTTTAAAAAAAAAAGGAAAATAGATTAATTTAAGAAGAAGGAAAGGGACATAACATACGGAGAGAGGTTCTTAAAGCCTAAGAGAACACAATGCACGATTTGATGCTGGTAGATTTGAATATGTCTCTGAAATGGACAATTTTCTATCAAAGTCTCCAAAATGATGAAAGTAGAAGTAGCTGATCTGGGATCAAAATGCCATTTATCGTCCCTGTTACCTCTTACCAGAAATCATAGCCAATTAAATTTAACGAGAATATAATCAGTAGATGGATATTCTCAGCAAGGAGACAGACGTTGGTTCTCATCCGCCCAGGAAATGTTGCTCTAACTGGAAACCCAACAGGAAGCTACTTGAAACCATGGCTAATTGGGAGTTGTGGCCAGTAGAAAGAGAGAAGCACCTTGCAATCATCAGAGAATAGGAGGTAAATGGGACGCAGTTAAACCAAGGAAACATAAGAAAGGCACAGGTCCCGAGTGAAGGAAAATCCAGAACCTGACTGAGGAGCAGGGCTGGGATTTGCACGTGGGGTACGCGGGAGCCGTGGCATCACAGAAGTGTCCACACAACAGAAGCTCTGAAAGCTGGGCACGAAATTCCAGCAGTGACGCACTTACCTTGTATTTTTCTGCCTTGCTTACATTCCTGTAAGCGTACATTACTTTCTGCTTAAGCAATTATGTGTAAAACGAAAATGAGAGGAACATATATAAAATGTTAGAGCTCTTTCTCTAAGTAGGTGGAAAATGCCAGGTTCTTTTATTGTTTCCTTTATGCTCCATTTTACTGTTAGAAAATAGAACAAATCAATAAACGATTTATGAAAAGTGAAATTCGTGAGAAATAATAAGTGGGTATAAGTAGCCCGCCATCTTTTGAAGGGGGACAGTGATGAGGAGTACCTCGCTCTGTCAACTATTTAAAATCAAAAGCTGGGGGCGCCTGGGTGGCTCAGTTGATTAAGCATCTGACTCTTGATCTCGGCTCCGTTCATGATCTTGGGGCCATGAGTTCAAGTCCCACATTGGGTTCCAGGTTGGGCTTGGAGCCTACTTAAAAAAATTAAAATCAAATCAAAAGCCATATGAATCATGAACATAAAAAGGTATTTTTCTTTCTCTTCTTTGTTGTCTTTAAAAAGTCAATTCATGTTTTAGGTTGTAGAAAGCTGCAAGAGAACACCACTCCAAATCTAGCGAAGAGAAAAAGCAGCATAATCTGCAAACCAGTTTTTCTTGAGCCCGTGAGAGAGCTAAGGCCAGAAGGAAATGAAGGGAAGCGAATTTGAATTGAAGCCAGCCCTTCCACAGAGAGACGGGACTCGGAGACTACTGACCCTTTCGCAGAGCACAGAGAAAAGAGCCATACAGACAGGTAAGGAGGAAACAGCTAACGTTTTAATAAATTCTTAAAGGCCACCCATGGGGTAGCATGACGGTTTAGCATAACCGGGAGCCCCAGACTCAAAGAAGCCCCCCGCCCCCACAGTGCTCACGAGCGACCCTTTCTCTCGTACTCGACCATGCGGAGCAGCTCCCTTCCCCAGACCCAGCCACAGAAGACCCACTGGTTCCAGGGAAGAGAACAAAAGATCTCTTCCATCTGATGACACTGGAGGAAGATCAAATTTAACCCAAAGTAAGCAGAAGGAAGGAAAGAATCAAGGCAAGAGCAGAAATCAATGACGTGGGGAACAGAAGCACGGACTGAATCAATGAAATTTAAAAAAAAAATGGGACTTTGCAAAGATAATACAATTGACAAACCTCTAATTAGGATGACCAAAAAAAGAAGACACAAACCAGGAATAGGGTGCACCAATAGTGTACAGACTTCAAAAAGATAATAAAGGGATATTAGGAAGAACTCCGTGCAAACAAATTTGCTAATTTCCATAAAGTAGATAAATTCCTTGAAAGACGCGCATGACCAAAGCTCATTAAAGAAGAAATTGATGACCAAGTAGTCCAATCGACCCACTAAAGCAACAGAACCTATCAAACACCTTTTGACTATGAAGACAACTTCAGGCCCAGATGGTTTCACTTCAACTTTCTATCAAACCGTTAAGGAGGAAGGAATCCAATCTTACACAAATGCTTTCAGAAAACAGAGAGGGAAACAGCCCCCAGCCTGTTTGATGAGGTGAGCATAACCCCATTTAGAGACATTGCAGAGAAGACAATCACAGACCAATATCTTTGCTGATAAAAAACACAAAAGATACTTAAAAAAAATATTAGCAAGTCAGATGCAACATTTTACAAAAAAGATAATTCTCAATTACCAGGTTGTATTTAACCCAAAATGTAGGGTCAGTTTATCACCGGAAATTCACTCAGTTTAATTCACCATGTTACCAGAAGAAAAGAGAAAAAAATGATTGTCTAAATCACAGAGAAAGCATTTAACATTCCTTCAAGATCCATTCCTGATTAAAAAAAAAAAAAAAAACTCTTGCAAATTTAAAAAAGTTTCTCTTACAAAGGGAGAGATGGAAATTTCATGAGTCTGACAAAGAGTACATATGAGAAACCTTCTACTTAACGTCATCACACCTAGTGGTAAAATACCAACCACGTGACCCCAAAGATCAGCAATCAGGCAAGGCTATCCACTCTCATGACTCAGGTATAACACTGTACTAGAATTCCCCACAGTGCAAAATGGACAGAAAAAGAAATAAAAATCACACAGAATGAAAAGATGGACTGAAACTCTTTATTCACAGACGACATGATCATGTATGTAGAAAATCCTAAGGAGTTTGGGGAAATACCTACCAGAACTACTAAATGAATTTAACAGAGTCACAGAATAAAAGCAAATACAAAACTCAGTTTTGGTCGTATGCATTAGCAACAAACAATTGCAAAATGAAATTTTTCAAAAGATTCCATTTGCAAGAGCATCAAGAATCGTAAAATCCTTAGGAATACATGTGTAAGGGCCACTGACTAAAAACCACAAAACTGCTGGGAAAAAAGAAAGAAGTCTTGAATTAAGTGGGAGAGAAACCACATTCCTGTATCAAACTCAATATTAGTAAAATGTCAGTCCTTGAGCACTTTCCTCTGCAATTCAATTCCTCGCCAATCATTGTCCCAGAAGGCTTTGTTAATAGAAATTGACGAAATGATTCTAAAATGTATATGGAATTGAAAAGGACATAGAAATGTTCTACTGAGCATTGTAAATGTGATTATTGTATCTGAGGAACGAATCTTTCATTTTGCTTAATTTCAATAATTTATTTTTTTTAAGATTTTATTCATTTGACAGAGAAAGAGAGAGAGAGAATGAGAGAGAGCACCAGCAGGGGGGAGCAGCAGACAGAGGGAGAGGGAGAAGCAGGCTCCCTGCTGAGCAGGGAGCTCAACATGGGGCTCAGTCCCAGGACCCCGGGATCATGACCTGAGCCGAAGGCAGACACTTAACCGACTGAGCCACGCAGGCACCCCTAATTTCAATAATTTCAATAGCCCCGCATGTCTGGTGACCTGTCGCACGGCACAGCACAGACCTAGAATATCCAAAGCAATCTGGAAAAGTGAGAACAGAATTCACACTCCCTTGCTTCAAAGCTTACTACAAAGTCACAGTAATCGAGAGAGCATGGAACAGACAAATAGATTTTTGGAATAGAACAAAGAGTCCAGAAGCAGACCAACTGTATTTGCTCCCTGGATTTAGATAAAGTCACTAAACCAACCCGATGGAGAAACGAAGTTTTCCAACAAGTGGTTCTAAAAACCACTGGATATCCATATGGAATAAAACAAATTTCAACCCTCATATCATCCACAAAATATTTACTTGAGATGAATCAGAAATCTATGTGTAAAAGTCAAAACTGTATTTTTTTAGATGAAATCACAGAATATCTTTGTGCCCTCGGATTGACAAAAGTTTTTAGAACTGGGGAGGGAGAAGACCTAGGGAAATTTCTGGACGGTGATGTTCTGCATCTTGTGAGGGGCTTGACTGGCAGCTGTTTATTCATTTTCCAAAACTCACCAAATACTGTACTTAAGACTGATGGTTTCATTGCGAATTAATCCCCCTACCTCAATAAAAAAAAAAAAAAAGAACTGTAAACAAACATCAATAGCTAGTCGGTGATGGATCTGCTGAAGTCCTTCCAAGCGAAGTGTCCTCATATCTTGAACCTACATTACTACACATAAAAAGTGAGATATGTTAAGGATGGGTAGAAGGATGGATGGATATGTGATAAAGGAAATGTAGCAAAGTGTTAATTATAGAATTTAGTTGGTGGATACATGGGTGTTTACTCTCCAGTTTTCTTTCCAACTTTTATGTATGTCAGAAATTTTTAAATACTGAGAAAATATGGGGGAAAAAAGAAGGTATACTGATGGTTGGGGGAAAAAAAGCTCAGCATCATTAGAAATCAAGGAAATGTAAACTAAAGCCACTATGACATGCTATTACAAGTCCACCAGAATTAGAAATTAGAATGACTGGCAGTACCAAATGAAGAACGAAAGTACATCAACATGAACTCTCACACACAGTTAACACCAGCATTAAATGGTGCAGCCACACTGGAAAACAGGTTGGCAGTTTCTTATAAGTGGCACACCTCACCTATGACCCAGCAATTTGGCTCCTAGGTATTTACCCAAAAGAAATGCAAGCATAGGTGCCCAAAAAGACTTCTGTGGAACTGCTCATAGCAACTTGATTCATGTTTGCTCAACCTGGAAATGACCTAGATATCCATCACCATGGTCTACCCGTAGAAACACTGATCAGCAGCAATAAAGCGAGAATGAATGACTAAGGCATGTGCCAATGTGGAAGAATCTCAAATACATCATAATGAGCAGAAGACACCTGAGTACAAGAGTGCAGGCTCTAGGATTCCATGTATATTAAGTGGCAGAACAGCCAAAGCTAATCTATGGGTCTAGGAATTGAAACAGCGGTTGTAGGGACGAGGAGAGGCTGCCTGGCAGGAGACACAGGGAACTCTCTGGAGTCAAGGAAATGTTCTATTTCTTGATTCTGGTGGCGGTTACATGGGTGATATATTTGTCAAAACATATCAAAGAATGAATTTGTGTTCTGTTTGCTTCACTGTAGGCAAATTATATCTTGATTTAAAAAAAATGAACACTATATATCTCTATTTATATACATATGTGATTATTGTATCTGAGGAACTAAATCTTTCATCAATAATTTATTTTTCATTTTTTCAATAATAATTTATTCCATTCCATATATATATATATATATCTCACAAGCCAGGGAAGAGTAGCTATGAAAGTTACATACTTCCATATTATGATATATTATGAAATCATTAGCTTATTTTTAACGTTAAATAACATTTTTAACAGCATGGTAAAACGTGCATCATAGTAGGTCAGTCTTATGAAGGACATAAAATCGTATATTCAGTATAATCCCAAATTGGAAAAAAATAGCTATTTCCTTGAGTCTAAGATGCTATTGATTTTAAGACTAAACACAGATTTTAATAACTTTTCCTCTTTAGAGCCTCAACCAAGTTTGAGTCCAAACCCCCTTTCACCTCCTTGGGCCTTTGCTCGGGTATCAAGCCCTTGGAGGCCACATCTACCCTCCCTCCCTAATATGACATGCAGGTGGCTTTATTGTTCTTCCCTAACGAGAATGAGTATTCCATGAGGACAACGTCTCTGGCTTACCACTATCTCTTCAGTTCTAGAACAGCGTCTGGCATATAGCGGGTGCCCAGTCAATGTGTGTTATCCTGGTTGTTTTTCTCATTCAGATTCTGAAGTTTCTTTGGAACCACTCCAGGGAGTTGGCATGCTCAGGGTAGCATCCCTTTGACATGCTGTTTTTCATGCCCTCAAAGCTCCTGTAGGATTGAGAACACCAGTGTTTTCTCTGCTTTCCCTACTTTGTTATTTTATAGCTTTGTGAGGTTTTTTCATGATTTAAGTAGATTATGTGTAACGGGTTTATTGAGGAGTCTCATCTTGTCAGGAATGTAAATAGAAACAATTTTATTTCTTCCAAACCCCAATCCAAGTGGGATTTGCTGAACCCCTTCCCCGCTAGGTAGGAGGTCCCTTAATGACATCTTGGCCAGACTCCAAGGTTTTCTTGTCATTTTTGTCTGTAGAACAGTCTCTTGGTGTTTAAGACTAAGTTCTGTTTATTTCTAAAGAATGTTCAGCTCACACACAATGGGGCTTGTCCCCTTCCTTCTCCCCAGGGCTGGTTAGAGCTTTCTGGGGGGCCTGGTGACTTGGGAGGAGCTGTCGAGACCTTCTCTCGACTGGACCTCACTCAGCCTCGCCAGGCCACGTTCACCCAAGTGTCAGGGCAGCTCAGGGGAAGAGGGCACAGGGGAGTGACAGCTCCCTCCACCTGGGCTGGCCACCCCCTCCCTGCCCCCACCTACCCACCTCTGCTGGCTGATGCCCACAGGGGCATCAGTCACACTCACTGCTCCGATGCATGCTTTCTTCTATGCCTGAGAACACCAGGTGGCTCGCCCCCAAAATAGTGACTCAGGGCCCAGGTCCCCTCCATTGTGTGCATCTGCCATCTGCACTACGGGATTTTCAAGGTCACCTTGACTATGACCACTGATCAAACTGGCAGAAGGGGAAAGAGCATGGAGGACCCCTCTCACCCAGCGGGAAAGGAAGCTTTTTTGTCCAGAAAGAAGAGAAAACAGGTTTGATAAATACCCAGCCAGTCTACACAACCTGTTGGTCGTGGTAGAATGGCTTATCTAAGAAATGCCTTCAGGTGTGGGTGCTGATGGCTTGTCCGCTGCTGTCTGAGTTCAGAACATATAGTTTATTCATTGCCTTTTATTCTCATATTTGGGTCTTGGCTACAACAGGAAAAGTCCAGCTCAATATCCTGCTACAGTGTATACCTAGAAATTAAATGGCTTTCCTTGACAGGTGGAGGCTTTAGCAGGTGTCCTGAACCTGAGATGGCCATTGGAGACGCATGGTCAAATCGCTCGAATCTTGCCTATCATTGAAAACGCTGAGATATGACGTGAGAGAGTGGGCAGTTTCTATCAGTTTTAACTGTGGTGCCTGGTGTGTGACGATCAGGTTTCTGGGGACACGTTACTACTTGGAATCTAGAAGACTCCACAGCTAAATCCAGAAGCCATGGAACTTAGGGAAGGACCACTGAAAGAGGGGCAAGAGTTGCCAAGTCCACGGAGCCGTTTGTGATGAGGACGTTAGTCAGTGGCCCCGGGGTCCAGGGAGGCTGTGGAAGATAGCCAGGCTCACAGGCTGCTTCCTAATCCCAGGAGGTCCCCCAGTGGGGTGGGGGGAGGTCTCAGGAGCGGAGGCTCGGGTAGACGAATGACTGGGGAACGGGGAGAGAGCCACACTGCCCTGGAGCCAGCCACAGGAGACAGTGATGGGTTTCCAACGGCGTCTGATGCAGACCAGCAACCAGACAGAGGAGCGTGGGATGCTGAGCTGCAGGGTCCGACTGCCCGGGGGGCCCCAGCAAGCCACACCCTGTGGTTCGCCAGCTGGAGCAGCAGCACAGGGACCAGAGTTTAATCTCGGTTCCAGGCTCTGCCCTCCCAGAGCAGTGTGAAGTCAAGCATGCAGAGGGGCTCCTCCCGGCCTCTGCTCATCGGCTAAGAAGATAAAGTTACAAAATGTTAGAAAGTCATGGATAATGCTCTCATTTGGAAGAGATGAGATTATATGAAAACCCAAGAAGATCAACTTTAAAACTTATAAAAACATGAAGATTTCACTAAGATGACAGCATAAAGAATAGTACAGTATCAGTATCTCTAATATATACCACACATAACCCATTTGAAAAAAGAAAAAAAAGTCTTCCGCCTGTAGCTATGGCGGAGGTGGAGGCCGGCGAGCAGACGGGGCGGGCCTCTGAGCCCACGAGCCAGGGGCGCCCAGCCCTCTGGGGCTCTGGGCCGCTGTGGGCCGGGCGAGGCACCTCCCGGACCGCGGGCGCCGCGCCTCCGCCCCGGCCACAGGGGGCCGCGCGCCCCCAGCCACACGCGCAGACACGAGGCTGGAGGTCTTCCATGCCCTGCTCACCGGCAGGCGCGCGCGGTTCCCAGTTCTCACTGCCTTTCGCAGTTGTGAGGTATCTTCATTTCTGGTCCAAAGAAATGTCCTTTCGTTATTTTCACATGTTTCTATACACACATCCAGTGGTGTGTGGGTAGGTGTGTGGTGTGTGTGGTGTGTGGTATGTGTGTAGTGTGTGTATGTGTGTGGTGTGTGGGTGATGTGTGGTGTGTGGTGTGGGTGTATGTGTGCTGTGGTATGGGTGTATGTGGTGTGTGTAGTGTAGCTGCATGTGTGGTGTGTGAGTGGTGTGGGTATGTTTGTGGTGTATGTAGTATGTGTGTGTGGTGTGCAGGTGGTGTGTATCTATGTGTGTGGTGTGGGTGTATGTAGTGTAGGTGTGTGGTATGTGTGTCATGTATGTGTGTGTACGTATGGTTTATGGATGGTGTTTGGTGTGTGTGTGTGTGGTGTGCAGGTGGTGTGTATATGTGGTGTGTGTGTGTGATGTATGGTGTGTGGTATGTGCGGTGTGGGTGTGATATGTGGTATGTGTGTGGTGTGGGGCGTGTGTGTGTGGTGTGTGGTATGTGTGTGGTGTGTTGTGTGTGTGTGTGGTGTGGATGTGTGGTGTGCAGGTGGTGTATATATGTGGTGTGGGTGTGTGTGTGTGGGGGGTGTGTGGTGTGGGGGGTGTGGGGGGTGTGTATATGGTGTGTGGTATGTGTGTGTGGGGTGTGTGTGTGTGTGTGTGTGTGTGTGTGTGGTGTGGGGGGTGTGTATATGGTGTGTGGTATGTGTGTGGTGTGTGTGTGTGTGTGTGTGTGTGTGTGTGTGTGTGTGCTGGCGGCAGGGGTCTCACCTCATGAGCTTGGAACTGAAGGGAGAGGGTCCAGTACAAACCAGGTCGTGACCCAGCACAGGGCCCACCTCGCAGCAGAGTGATGTCTGCAGGTACAGGGAGAGACTAGACGGACAGTGGTTAAGAAGCAGATAAGAGGAACCCAGGGACCCGGTTCAGGTCCCAGAAATGGCCCTACCGGCCGTGTGACAGTGGACCAGTCGCTTACCCACTCCGGCTGTTTCCTGGCCTGTCGGGCGGCATGGTGACACACCCAGTCCGAGCGGGCGGCGGGAGGATGAAATGAGATGGAGACACGTGCTGTCATAGGGAAGGAGGCATGGCCCCAGGTGAGGCAGTGCCTTCATCTGAAGGCAAGTCTGGGGAAGAACCGCGGCTGAGAGGATCGGCCAGCAACACTCCCGGCTCTGGGACGATGAGCACTCCAGTCGTGGCAAGGAAGCTGGGGGCCCGCTGCCTCTGTTCCTGGAGCAGAAAGTCACCATTCGCTGGAGACGCTTCTGGGGTCTGTGAAGACTGGAAGGAATCACCTGGAGAGCCCCACAAGCTACTCCACACTCAGTGAACCAGCCAAATAGTGCCAATCTCTCCCGTGGCTCAGCAGTGGCCTCGCAGTCAATATAGCACAAAGTCACGACAGGAGCAGACTGACCGAAGAGTCACATTCCCAAGGAAACGTTTAGCTGCTAGGATGCTTACTGCAACACCATTTAATGATGACAAGAATTGTAAACGAGTTACATCCCAAAAGCAAGGGGGGGAGGTTGAGTCAAGGGTGGCAAATCCAGAGGCGGGATATTACTCATTTATCAGTCACATTTTCAAAAAATGTCATGACATTGGCAAGTTCTCGTCATGTATCATGGGGGTAAAAAAAAAAAAAAAAACAGGCTAATAAGGAGTATGTACAGTACGATCCCATTTTGTGAAAAAGAAAACAGGACAAAGGGGTGTCGGGCCTGCTGGAGGTTCCAGTTTTCCTTGGCAGGTGGCCCGGGTGTCGTGGACCCAAGACTCCCTGCTGTTGTCGGCTGTGCTGTCCTTCTGGTCAACCACTGAACAGCTCCCCAGGTGGCTTCTCTGTTAGCCCCCCCGGGGTTAGGTGCTGGGGACACACATGCATCGGAGATCAGCTCCGCCCTCAAGGAGCACACGGTCTAGTGGGGGAGAAAAGCAGCAGCTCACTAACAGAGCGTGATGGTTTTCAATAGCTGTAAGGCTGGGGTGGATGTTCAAGGAGGGTTTCTAAGAGGAGGAAATTTGACCCTGGTCTTTCCACAGGACTAGGAGCATGAGGGGAGGCAGGGGGACTAAAGGGGGCGGTGGTGAGGACACAGAGCCAGGCGGACTGAGGGTTGTTGGGGAGAAGCTTTGGAAGGCCTTGGTGGGATGAAGGAGAGAAGGCCAGATGACGCCCAGGTTCCTGGCCTGGGGACCACACGGGTGGAGCCAGCGCTCCCTGAGAGGGAGACTCAGTGGGCTCCGGGATGGAATCCGACCAGGCTGGGTACGTGGGAGCTCAAAGCAAACGCAGGCGTCATGCAGTCGCTGAGCATGCAGGCCCTGTTCCAGCCCGGGCTCCTGGTCTTAAGACTCAAACTGGGCCACACCGTGGGGTTGGCCGGGGGACCACAGCTCCATGCCTCCACTGGCAGGCGGAGCGGGTGGCTGGATCCTTGTGGACCTCTTAAGACCGGACATCTGGGGCCCGCCAGTGGCCACTGCGTGTACCCTATAGACTTTGCCATAGCAGAAGACACTGACTTGGCAACAGCCTAGCCAGTTGGGGGGCAGATTTTAACCCTTGTTCCTAAACCACCACCTGTCTTAGAGAGGCCACCGGTGGAAAACCCCAAGGTCTTGGGCTGGTAGGAGGAAGGCACGCCCGGCTCGCAGCGCTCCACCCTGCACACAGCTCACCACAGCAGCCATGCCTGTCCAAGCTCTGCACTTGTTACCAAGATCTTGGGAAACCTTAGAATTAATTTTTAAGCTCACCTGGTGGGAAAGATTAAGAAAACCTGAAGAGGGGAACCCTCCTAGATAGGAATACGAGTTGTAAAACCGACGTCATTTTAAAAAGGGAGGAAGAGGGAAATCAGTGGATTGATAGATACTAGAAGTCGACCCTATAACAGATAAGACTTTCAGATGTGATGAAGGAAAACATGTCAATGAGACGGAAAGAATTAATTTATGATCTTAGGATGTTTAAATATTTGGGGGAAAAAGTCAGTTTAGAGCCTCACCTCACACTCCATGCGACTAATTCCAGAACCAACTTTATTAATTCTAGAGGGAAAGAAAGCCCTAACATTTAAAATACTGAAAGCGGGGCACCTGGGTGGCTCAGTCAGTGAAGCGTCTGTCTTCGGCTCAGGTCATGGTCCCAGGGTCCTGGGATCAAGTCCCCACATTGGGCTCCCTGCTCAGTGAGGAGTCTGCTTCTTCCTCCCTCCCTCACCCCAACTGATGTTCTCCCCCTCTCTCAAATAAATAAAATCTTCCAAAAATTAAATAAAAATAAAACACCGGAAGAAACCACAAAGGACCAGATGCAAGTGTCCGCAGGCCTGCCTCATCTCTTCTTGACCAGCAGTTCTGAGTGGGCATGACCCTCGGAGGGGGCCTGTGAGGTAGAATTGGCTTTGTAATAATGCCCAAATATTCTCTGCTTCCCCCACTCTAACTCATGAGTCCACAGTGGAATTGTTCAGAGGCTACATGAGAAGTGATCTTGCAAAAGATTGAGTGCAGAAGTGGGTGTGAGACTCCAGTTGTCTTCTATCAATAGAAGAGCCAGGCATTAAAGAAACCTGCAAAAATGGAGAACAATGCCACTCTTTCTCACTCAGTTTTTTGTGTTGGGAAACAGAGAGTTTTCATTAAAATATGCTATTTATGTTGTCAGGTAATGAGTTTATTTTCAAAATAATATTTCCACACATTCTCCATTTTAATATGGTAAATGTTGGTAAGTAAAATCTACATAAGCAAAAGCTCTCGGGGGTCCCTAAGTGATTTTTAACGGCGCAAAGGTATTCTGAGACTCAAAGGCTAGGGAACTGCTCTCCGTCCCCACACATGTGGGCTGGGCCTTGTTTTACTCATCCACAAACCCCCAGCACCCAGCCCATCCATCCATGCAACAAGCTGGCAAAGGTTTAGAGTGCCCACCACATGTGGTTACAGGTACAGCCGTGAGCTAAAGGGACAAAACGTATGTGCCTGTGTCGTGTTGTCGTGTTAAGAGTCCAGTGGGCACCGTGCCCAACGAGAGAGTGGACTGGCTGTGTAAGAAGTCAAAATGTCAGTAAAACACACACAAAAGTAAAGCCGGACACACGTGCAGCAAATATGACACACAACAGGTTAATACCTTTAATATATAACGAGCTCATACAAATTTATCAGACCCCAGTAGATAAGAGCAAAGGACACTGACGATCCACAAAAGAGGAAATACAACTGCTTAACATGGAAAGATGTTCAACTTTGCTAGAAAGCAAAGAAATGCAAACTGAAACACAATGCTGTTTCATTATCAGATCAGCAAGTATTTAGCCAGAGGATAATCCTCCGAGCTGGCGAGATGGTACAACGGGCACATACATCCTTGCTGGTGGCAGTGTTAATGGATACAAACATTGCTGGGAACCGTTCTGTCAATATGTAATAAGGGGCTCAAAGGTTTTCATATTAATTCAATAACTCCACCTCTGAGAATCTATCCTAAGGAAATTAACTTGACATTGGGGAAAAGCGTTATGCACGAAGAAATTCTTCCGTTTCTGGCGGTGAGAAATTAGTAACGAATGGCATGGGTGATCGACCATGGGCACTACTGTCCATCTACGTGATGGAGGACACAGCCATTTCAAACTAAAATTAGTAATAACGTGTAACGGGGAAGTTCCCTCATGGAAGTGAAAACACCCACACAATATTGTATCCTTACAGAAGGCAGAACCACCACTACGTCCCAACAAAAAGAAGAAAAACCATGATGGATGGGGGAGGGGGGGCGCACCTGGCAGGAGAGCCACCAACACGTTAACACTTCACTCTTCTCGCTTTCTACCTTATTTTGTAAAATTTCTACAAGGTGTGGGCTTGCTCTGATTATGAAAAGACCTGGTGCGTTGTTACTTGCTCGTGGAGTTAGTGACACTGCAGTGAGGAGCCAGGGTCCCTCCCACCTCCTCCACTGCGTCTGCGCTGCACCAACTGCCACCACCCCCCAGGTTAGGACCCCAAGAGACGCCATGGGGTCGTCAGCTCTCTCCACACAGTGGACCTGTCCTACACCCAAATCCTCTCCCGACGCCGGCAAGCTACCGCTGTTGGTCCAACAAGGTGCTCTGCACTTCCTTCTGAAGAGTCCGGTCTTGACCTCAGCTCTAAGCCCCCCGTCTAACATGCCCCGGGCACTGGGGTCTAACATGCCCCAGGCACTGGGGATCTTAGTTTTTCTCCAAGGATCTCGGTCTCCTCCTCCTCCTCCTCCCACCGAAACTCCACTGCTGGCGGTGGCCCACGGGAATGTCCTTTTATACAACGATAGGGCTTGCCCCCTTAAGGCAGCCTAAGTACGTGCCCAACTCTCCCTCACACTTCTCTCCTATGGGCCGAACGGCCAGGACCGCGGTGACCCAGCAAGTGGCCTGTCACACTTGAAGGCAGGGACCCACACACCGGGAAAAGTCCTACCAGCACCTTCTTGGGGGGCTGTGCACCCCTGTCATTACTTACTCATCATATACTTACCTGGGACCCACGAACCAGGTCTTTGCTTTTTCCTAGAAGTCAGCGAAATGCTTTAGGACATTAAAGTAATCCCAAGGTCACACTATACATTCAGCCAGGAAGTCACCCCTTATTCTAAATTCCATCTCAAATGATGCCCTGTTATGCCAGGAGGCTTACTTACCAGATGGGGTATCAGGTAGACCAGAAAAACCACAATATATTTCAAATAATGTCAACACCATGAAAAACATAAAACTTTCCCTCACGTGCACTGTTTAACACTACTAACTGCCTGTCCCTTTTACAAATCAATACCTGTTCTCTTAAATTGAGAGAAACCACAACCCCGAAGTCTGTACAAAGCCGCTCCCCTCCCCCACTTCCTTCTTCAGCTTGACCCTCCCCGACCCGCGGTCTGGCTCTGGGCTGCATGGAGCGCGGGTCTCCTCCTCTTCCACTGGGAACTCGGGTGTCTTTCCCCTGGAGCCACAGGGGGGCTCCCAATGTGGGGCCTCGTCTGAGTCCGATGCGGGGCAACCCCCTGAGCCTCTCGTCTACTCACTTCCAAGACCGCCGGAAGCGGTCAAGGTCACAGATGTGCAACAGCACCAGTCCCAAGCCCAGGAACAGAAGCACCAGCGGCTGAAACACAACTCACCGAACCAAAGGGGGCTGGAGGCTGGAGCCTGGGGCGGCAGCCTGGACGGGCCGGGTCACGGGGGGACAGGCAGCACGGCCAGCCCGGCCCTCCGCAGCTCAGGCCCTGCTGCACACAGCGCACAACTCCAAGGCTGCGCGCAACGCAAGCACAGTAGGACTTCTACGTGCCACGTGGGCGGGCCCAGGGGTCGGCGAGATGGCACGGTTCCCGCCCTGCTTCCATGGGGGGGTCTCCTGCCCTCGCCAGGCTGGGCCACGTGGAAACATTCAGGGTGCCACCTACGCCCGGCGGGCCTCCTGTCCCCCAGGTGCCTGCACCCCTTCATCCGTGGGCACCTCCACCCAGCAGGCAGACAGTAGAGCACTGAGCACAGAGAAAGTGATCTGTACATCCCCCACTAGAGGTCCCACCCCCCAGAATGGTGGCCCCACTGTGTCCCCCCCCATTCATGCTTAATGAGCACCATGGTCCCACCTGAGCAGCCTTGGCTGGAATCCAGGGGGGCCTGAAGCCTGTATTCAGGCAGTTCTTCAGCAGGGCGATTGGGCTAACAGAGTTTACAATGAGTGGGTGGCAGTGGTCCACGAACCCCAGCGGCCACTGAATATCCTTGACCTTGCAAGGCAGTGGTCACTTCAAGAACGCAGTCCCTGTCCCCAGCATCATCAAAACTCTTAGGAACAAAGGCTGGACCCTAGGACCCAACCTCTGGGTATCCCAAGACACTGGTCTCCGGGTGGGTGCAGAGGCTATCCTTCTGCAGTCAGGCCAGGACCATTCGGACGGGGCAGGTGGACCCAGGGTAAGACACCTCATCTTCCCCATGGTCCAGGTGGTCATGTAAATGCGGTCCGTTTGGCATTAAATATGGCGAGATCATCATGGTCCAAAGGGCTTGACCAAGTCTCATTTAGAAAGTGATTTCTGGGTGTCCCCTGTGAGGAGCCCAAAGGCCACCCACCATCGGAGGTGTAGCTTTGTCCCTCGGAATTCAGACCCAAGTGTCAGTTTTGTCCCGTCCCCACATTAAGACCAAGGTAGACTGCAGCTCTTTCCCTTTACAAATGCCACAAAGGCCCGGGTGGGGCCTTCCTTAAGTGCTTACTGATGCATCCCAGAGGATCTGGGTCTCCGGCTAGGAGTCCCTGTTTTCTTAGACAAAGGCTAGACACCCAATGGGACAGCCCAGGCATGGGGAGGACATGCTCCACGCCGCTTTGGAGACCTAGAGGTGGTGCGGGTGGCCGAGGGGGCCGAGGTGAAGGCCACATGTCACCTGAATGAAGATGGGAACAGGTCTCAAGCTAGACAGGCCTACCGCCGAGTGATGAGCGCAGAGAGCAGGGGGTGACTACACACTAGCTGGTGGTGGTGGTGTTTCCCACTGGCGCACCCCCCCCTCCTCAGCCCGCTGTGGGCCTCGGGCAGGGATGTACATGAACGTGCTGCCTGTGTTGGCTCCGTGGAACCGCTCAGTGATCCACAGTCACGATGACCTATGTAGCAGGGAAGTTCCAGATTCCCAGAAGGCCCAGCGCTGTCAGAACATTGGCAACTAAAGCCAAGCATTCCTGCAGGTGCATCCTCTGGGGGCTTCTCCCTTTAGCTGCATTAGTGGTCTTTCCCAGGGGCGACAATGGGACACACTGATTCCGTGTTCATGCGCAGAGCAAAGCCTGCCCACCAGAAATGCTTGCACCACACTCCCAGCAGTGAACACCTGGCCACCGCAGCAAGATCGAGGCCCCCGCCTGCTATCCCGGGGCCTGGCAGGGCTGGTGATCACCTACAGGTGCGAAGCCAAACTCCCCTCCCCCACGTACCCAAAACACACCACCAGCCTGGCCAAAGTGGCTCCCCTCTATCATCAGCAGGGAGTCGCCAGGGGGGCCTGCACAGGGTGGAGTAGGAGCGTCCATGAATCTAGTCAGGCTGGGAGAGATCAGCCCAAATGATCGGCAGCAGGCTGTGGGGTCACTGTGGCCAAGCAGCAGAGCTGTGGTCACCAGGAGAGCTGGGGCGGCAAGCAAGAGAGGGGAAGCATGCACGGTGGGGACAAAGCTATAGCACAGATCACTAGGAAGCAAGGTGGGTGACAGGGCGCCCAAGAGTGATGAAGGAAGATCTCCTTATGGTACAGGTCTGGAGAGGCAGGGACGAATGTCTTCAAACAAGGGTGATGCTGTCCTATGGACATTTCTTCTACGTAGCAAAGGGTGTATGCTGTCTGCGTGGCTGTAGATGCGACCCGGGTGGTGGCCGACTCTTAAAGGTTCCGAGCTCGGCTGGGCAGAGCCGGAGCTGGACTAGTCCCGCTGGAGGCTGGGTGCACCGGGCAAGGCCCCGTGCCTGTCGCAGCCAGCTGGCGGCACAGCATCTGCCGCTCCCGCACGGCCCGATTAGAGGCAGAAGTCTTCCTGATTTGGGCGCGCCGTGCATGCCGGAGTGGAGACTTGTAGGTTCTCCGCAACTCTGCCAGGAATCCCTGATAGTTGTTTCGCAAGGGGCTGTCAGGTTGCATGTGGGGGATCGCCCACTTCTCTGCCTCCCCGGTCAGCCGGGACACAAGGAACGCCACTCGTTCCGCCTCACCCGGGAAGCGGGAGGCCTGGAAGATCATGAACCTGTCCATTTGCATCAAGAACCCTGCCAGCTGCCCGGGGTCTCCAGAAAAGGGCTCGGGCAGAGAGGTTGGAGGCGTGGTCATTGGTCGGGTCCCGTTGGAGGTAATTGCGGAGATGGGCGGGGTGATCTGCAGCGCCCCCGGAATCCGGGCCCTGGTGCGTAACAAGGTCAGCTCTGCCATCACGCTCTCCAGCATGTTGGTGAGATTGGCCTTCTCTGCCCGCAGGGTAGACGCCTCCCGCCTCAGCGCGGAGTTGGTGAGGCGCAGGGAGGTCAGGGTGTCGATGACGTCATCCATTTGGGCATTGGTAGATGCTGCCGAGGCCGGGCTTTCAGCTTTTGATGTCTGGGGTTGGACCATGTTGGCCAGAGGTCAGCCTAAGGCTGAGACGGGTGGGCTGGGAGAAGGGGGTGTGGGTAGCCCAGAACCTGAGCACCTGTGATGCTAAAGTTGGGTAGACCCCGACAGGAATCAGGGAAAGGGCGGGGTTCAACACTCAGAGCGGCTGAGAAGGCCAAACAAGAAGGCAGGGCAGACGGAGCCGAGGGCCGAGCACAGCCGGGGCCAGGCAGGTGGGGCAGGCCCTGGGGGATGCCGATTCCGGAAGCGGCTCTTTTAACGCAGACCTCACTAGGCCAGGGCGGGCTGCACAGGGGGGTGGATTGTTCTGGGCCCTGAAGGAGGAAAAGATGTTTTCAGAAACGTCTGGACTGCGTAGAGAGGGGTGGAAGGGAAGGCCGCGGAGGGGGGGGGGCGGAAAGCGGGTGGGCAGGAGCGCCCGGGCCCGAAGCCCCCTCCCCGCGCGGGGCCCGGCGCCCACCTTGCGCAGAACAAAGGGCGGATGCACCTGCGGCGGCGCGGGGACCCGGGACGGGCGGCGGGCGCGTACCTGGGTCTCCGCGGCTTCTTCCGCGGCTCCGTCTGCCGCGCCGGCCGCGACCAAGATGGCCCGATCGGGGGACGCGGGCGGGCCGATGAGTCACGGCAGCAGCGGCCCGCGGAACTGCTTCCCGGTCAGGTCAGACCGGGGCGGCGGCGGGAGGCGGGCGCGGGCGGCCTCGGGCGGGAGCACGAGCGAGGGCCGGGGCCGGGGTCGCAGCGGAGGGAGGGCGGGTCGCGGGCGGCCGGGGTGCGGGCGGGGCGGGCGCGGCGGCAGAGGCGGTGGCGGCGGCGGGCGGGCCTCGCGCGGGCCCCGCTGGTTGCCATGGAGACCGCCCGCTCCCGCGTGCGCGGCGGAGGCCGAAGCCCCGCCCCGGAAATGGCGCACGCAGCCCCGCCTCCCAGGACTACAGCTCCGCGTCTTCCTGCAGCCGCCAATCAGTGATGTTCGGGGTTGCTGTTATTTTATTAGTAGGATAGATGCCTTCCTGTTTTCGTAATTCTTTCTAAGGTTACGAGCGAGGCTCTTTTTGTATATGTTGTAATTATATTTTTTTAATGAAACATGCTTTTCATATTGTAACTTGAATGCAAATTCAATATAATACATACTCATTGTAGCAAATTTTGATGCCACAGAAGTCTTATAAAAACAATTTTGTATCACTCAAAAATCCCTGCACCTGAAGAAAACAAATAGTAATATTCTTGTAGTTCCACCCAGTCATTTTTCTTTGCTATATTCTATTTCAAAATATTAGTTTTTGTACTTTATGAACTATTTTGTAACCTTAATAGCACACTGAATTTTGAGCATTTTCCCTTTAAAGTTATTTCAAAAGCATGATTTTTCAGTTACTGCCTAGAGTTCCACTGAAATCGCATACCATGCCCCTTTTGATGGATCTCTATCTTAGTTCCTTGTGGAAGTTCTATAAACCTTTCTTGTATATAAATCCCAGACTTGCCTCTGCCAAGTTCTCCAGGGTCATAGCCAAAGAGTGAAATTACCAGGCCAAAGAGCACGAAGATCTGGATGCTTTTCCTGCCTGACCCTGTTGAGCTGCTTCTGGGTGGTCAGTTCCAGGTTGGGGCACCACCAGAGAGAGAAGACACCCACCATGCCAGTCCTTCTAGGACACATCTTCAAGGAGGCTGAACCACTTGCAGCCCCTGCATTCCTCACTCAATCCTGGGACAAAGTCAGCTTCTCTCACACCTTTCCCATTTTCACTTGTATAAAATGGGAATTGGAGCATGAGGGTGTCAGTACTTGAAGAGGATAGCCTAGCAGTGCCCACTACTGCGTGTACCCCAGTATGCCAAAGGGTACACTGTTGGTGACCAGCTGAAAATTCTAGGACATAAGGCAAGAGAGGAAAGAAAGGAGATGGTGTTTCTTTAAAATGCCTCCACGAGACCTCGCAAAGGAGATGGGGGCAGGAGCTGCATTCATCTCCACTGAGGTCAATGACTTTAAATGCAGAAATTGGCCTGGACCGCATTACCCCTCCCACTTCCTCCAAACACACACAGGAATCCCCATCTACTCCTGGGAGTCACCCCATCAGCCTCTTTGCCTCAGCCTCAGGGTTGTACCTCACCATATCCCTGAGCGCTGTACACAGGAGGGAAGTGTCCGCTACAATTTCAAGTGTGGTTGACACTGTAAATCCTAAATCCCCAGGTGCATTTAATAGAAGGTACACCCTCATTTCAGAAATGATGAAACATGAATTTGAAGAAATATGTAATTTATTTGGATTTCTCATTATTTCAAATAGGATGTAAATTGGCATCCCATAAAAACAGTGAAATAAAAATTATAAGAACTTTAAAAATAAGAAAAACAGGGGCAGAGTATTTGGCTTCTGATCCAGATAATCGATGGTTCACGCTCTGAGATAGCTCTCTCTGCTACAAACATAGAACAATGATAAACTATACAAACAAAGTATTGAGAGGATCTGGCTGGGCTCAAAAACAAGATGAACTCCACTGTGGTCCAGAAACACAAACTGCTTCGTATTGACAAAGCCGTGGGCTTGCTGGGCCCTAGGTCCTGAGGCATAATGAGGACGTAATGGTCCTGGCAACAGTATCAGGCTTTCTCTTTGAAACCAGGGGACAGAGGGGTCACCTCTATGTCCGAAAGGAGTCTGAAAAATCTGCTTTGACCATTTCATGGGGGCAACAGCTTCTGTGAAGGTGTAGCCCTGGGACAAGGAAGAACACACAGTATCATGAATCTCATGCCCCTGGCTTGACAAATAGACCCTGAGGGCCAGGAAGCATAAAGTACCACCACCCATATAAAACATGTTCTGTATTGCAGACCGGGCATCACGGGAACAGCCCCAAACTGCTAGACTAGGGAGGAAGGGGGCTCCAGAGGATTGAGTACACAGAGAATACAGAGAGAGAGAGAGAGAAAGTGAAAGATAGCCTTTTACCCCAAAATGAACCTAAAACTCAAAACTAAAGCCCATGAAGACATCTAATGCTAAGAATAATATCCACTAAAATTAATAATCATAATATAAATTAACTCCAGATGAAATTAAAATAATAGAACAGTCTAGAGGGGAAAAAAAGACTTTAAAGGAAGCATATTTAGGATCCTCAATGAGAATAATGAAGGAAAAACATTTGTAAAAAGAACAGACATGGCGGGTGGGATCAGAAGGCAAAAATGTAACAAGATGAAGGGGCTATGGAAAAGTATCTTCTAAAAAGCAATAAAGTCAACTTCCATTTCCAGGAAGATGGAGTTGGTGCACTCCACCCTATTCTTTCAGCAAAGCACAAGAGAAAAGAACTGAAAAAGGCAAAAAGAGAGACTTTAAAAAGTGGAGAGAGAAAGGCAGATTGGCTAGGTTGTTCAGGACCCAAGGACTGACACAGCAGTGAGTTCCTTGAGTATTCTTTTGTGTCATACATCTCAGAGCTGGAGAAGTTGGCAACCTGGATGTGCCCATGGGTATATACAGAAATCTCCCCTCAGAGGCCTGCTCTCTCAAGCCAAAGAACCAGGAAAGGTACAGCCTAAGAAGACAGAAAACTTTTAGACAATACTCAAATTCTCAAAAGTCAAAGGCAAAGAGAGAATCTTGAAAGCAGCAAAAAGAGAAGCAGGTGATTATGTATAAAGTGTCATCGATAAAATGAACATCTGGTTTCTCATCAGAAACCATGGAAGCCAGAAGGCAGTGGGAGGATAGATTCAAAACACTGAAAGAAAAGACTGTCAACCAAGAATTCTATAGTCAGCAAAAGCAGCTTTCAAAAATGAAGGAAAAATTAGGACACTCTCAAGTAAACAGAACTGGAGACCATTCATCACCAGCCGTCCTGCTCTATGAAAAATAATAAAGAGAGGTCTCAAGAAATTTGTAAAAGAAATAAGGAAATTAAAAGTGGTACACTAGAAAATACTTCACGTGAAAGAAGGCAGTGGTGAAGGAATAGAGAAACAAACAAAAAAATAGAACATATGGAAAACAAAACAGCAGATGTAAATCCTACCTTATCAACAATATGTTGAACATAAATGAATTTGAATGAAAGAGAAATGGATTGGCTATACTAATATCAAACAAAAGAGACTGTAAGTAAAAAAAAATGTTACTAGACAAAAAGGACACTTGGTAATTATAAGAAAATCAATCTACCAATACAACAAATATGAACACATACACATCCAACAACAGAGTCTTCCACTTCAAACCTTATCTACAAATATATAGCAATCAAGAATGGGGGGCACCTTGGTGGCTGGCGGTGCCTGGGTGGCTCAGCCAGTTAAATGTCTGGCTTTGGCTCCAGTCATAATCTCAGGGTCATAGGATTGAGCCCCACATTGGGCTCCCTGCTCAGTGGGGAGTCTGCTTCTCCCTCTGCCCCTCTCCCTGCTCGTTCTCTCTCTCAAATAAAGAAATAAGATCTTAAAAAGAAGAAGAAGAAGAAGAAGAATGTATAGTTTGGTCCAGTAGAATAGAATTTAAAGTCCAGATATAAACCCTAACGTTTAGAGTCCATTCACTTTCAAAAAGAGGACCAGGACAATTTAGTGACCAAAGAATAATCTTTCCTAAAAAAACTAGCTATCCATAGCAAAGAATTAAGTCAGACTCCCTACCTCACACCCTATGCAAAAATTAACTCAAAATGGATCAAAGACCTAAATGTAAGAGTTAAAAATGTGAAAGTCCTAGAGGAAAACCTATCAGTAAATCTTTGTAATCTTGGGTTGTGCAATGGTAGCTTAGATATGACACCAAAGTCCAAGTGACAACAGAAAAAATTGATAAACTGGATTTTACCAAAATTAAAAATTTTTGTGTTTCAAAACACGCTATCAAGAAAGTGAAAAGATAACCCACAGAATGAGAGAAAATATTTGCGAATGATATATCTCGTATGGGTCTAATATCTGGAATATATAAAGAACTCATAACTCAATGATGAAAAGACAACCCAATTTCTCGAATGAGCAAAATATTTGAACAGACATTTCTTCAAAGAAGATATACAAATGGCCCATAAAGAAATGAAAAGATGTCAAACATCATTAGTCTTTGGGGAAATGCAACTCAGAACCACAACGAGCTATCACTGTATAACCCCCTTGTATTGCTATCATTTAAAAGATAGACAGGTGATTAACATAACAATAAAAAATTAAAAAATGATAGACAATAACAAATCCTTGTGAAATATGGAAAAATTAGAACCCTCATCCGCTGCCGGTGGGAATGTAAAATGGTGCATTTTGGCATTTCCTCCAAAAGTTAAATATAGAATTCCCACATCACCCAGAAATCCCATTCCTAGGCATATGCCCAAGATAATTGAAAACATGTGTCTACACTTGAAACACTTGAAAATGAATGTTTGTAGAAGCATTATTCATAGTATTTTTAAAAATGTAACCAACCCACATGTCCACCGATGGATGAATGGATAAACATGCAGTATCATCGTACAACAGAATATCGACTGGCCATAAAAAGGAAAGAAATATATATGATCTGTGCCACAACGTGGGTGAACCTTGAAAGCGTTACCCTGAGTGAAAGAAGTTAGATACAAGGACCATATGTGTATGATTTTATTTATATGTGGTGTCCACAACAGGCAAATCCATGGAGACAAAGTAGAGTCGTGGTTGTCAGGGTCTGGCGAGAGGAAGGGAATGGGGAGTGACTGCTGATGGGAACACGGTTCCTATTTGGGGTGATGAAAATGTTCTGGAGTTAGTGTTGAAGGTTGTGCAACGTTGTAAATATACTAAAGCCCACTAAACTCGGTTCTTTTTTAAAGATAATTTTGTAATATATGAATTATATCTCCAAAAAATCAGTTGCTATTCATGATCAAACTCACAGAAAAAATGAGCACAGAGGGGCACTTTCTCAACTTGGTAGGGAGCATCTACAAAAACCCTATCACTGACTTTACGCTTAATGGATGAAGACTGAATGCTTACCCCTCAAGATTGAGAGAGCAAGGCAGAGATGTCCTCTCTCACCACTTTTATTCAACATTGTGCTGGAAGTTCTGGCCAGAGTAATGAGGCAAAAAAAGGAAGTAAAATACATGCAGACTGAAAAGGAAGAAATCAAACTGTCACTATTTGCCGTTGGTGTTTACATAGAAAACCCTAAGGCATTTGTCAAGAACAACAGCTACTTCCTGGAACTAACAAGTGGGCTCAGCAAGTTCACAAGATATACAAGATGAATGTACACAAATCAATTTTATTTGTATACACTACCAGTGAGCACATGGAACAGCAACATTAAAAATATAATGCCATGTACAATCACTCAAAAAATACTCAGATGTAAATCTAACAAAATATGCACAGGATTTGTATGCAGAAACGAGCAAAACACCAATGAAAAAAATTCTTAAAAATTTAACTAGAGAAAGAGGCACACTGTGACATAGTTTGGAAGAATCCACATAGTAAAGATGTTGATTCTCCCCCCATTGATGTACAGGTTTAATGCAGTGTCTATCAAAGCCCAAGCAAGATTTTTTTGTAGATCTGGGGAAGATTGTTCTAAAATGTATATGAAAAGGCAAAGGGATGAGAATAGCTAAAATCATTTTGAAAAAGAATAATAAAGTGGGAGGAATCATCTACCCAATTTCAAGAATCATCGTATAGCCACAGACTATGTTATATCGGTGGAGGGATAGCCACATAGATTGACAGAACAGAGCAGAGAACCCAGAAGCAGACCCATACAAATATGCCCGGCTGATTTTTGACAAGCACACAAAAGCAATCCAATGAAGGAAATATAGCCTTTTCAGCAAATGGTGATGGAATGATTGAACATTCATAAGTGTATTTTTTTAAAAAAGAACTTCAATCTAAGCCTCTCATCTGCTACAAAGATGATCAAAAGCGGATCACAGAGACTTAAATCTAAAACATAAAATGATAAAACTTGAAACATATATATGATAAAATCTTTGCAATGTGGGGCTAAGCAAATAATTTTTAGATGTGACACCAGAAGCATGATCCATACAAGGAAAAGTTGATAAGTTGGACTCCATCACAATTTAAAACTTGTTCCCTGTGAAGGACCCTGTTAAGAAGAGGAAAATACAAGGTGGAGATGGGAGAAAATATTTGCGAACCACATATTCTACAAAGGACTAGTATATATAACATGCAAAGAACTCTCAAAACTGAACCGTAAAACAGCAAAAAATCCAATTATAAAATGGGCTGAAGACATGAAGAGATATTTTACCCAAGAGGATATGCAGCTGGCAAATAAACACATGAAAAAATGTCTACCACCATCAGCCATTAGGGAGATTAAAATTAAAACCATAACGAGGTATCGTTGCACACATGTTAGAATGGCTAATATAAAAAACAGTGACAACACCAAAAGCCAGTGAAGATGCAGAGAAACGGAAAGCATTGCTGATGGGAATATAAAATGGTACAGCCATTCTGGAAAAGTTTGACAATTAAAAAAAGAAAGCTAAGTGTGCAACTGCTATACAACCCAGCGATTGCCCTCTGGGCATTTATCCCAGAGAACTGAAAACGTCAGGAGGCATTAGGGTGGAAGGGAAGTGGGTGTGGCTATAAAGGACCACAAGAGCATCTTCTGTGTCTTGTCTCTATCAATGTCAATATCCTGGTTGTGATGTGGCCTTATGATTTTGCAAGATGCCACCATTGGGGGAAACTGAGTAAAGGGTACACTAGGTCTGTCTGTATCATTTCTTAAAACTGCATGTGAAGTGTGCTTTGGTGGGAAGGACATCACTGAGAGTTGAGTTAGAAAGACCTTTTTGACACCTTCAAGTGGGACGTCAGGCTGGCTCTGGATGTGATTCTGGAGTTCTGGGGGCAGGTCCATTGAAAAGTCAGTAGGAGATCAATGGTATCCAGAGCTAGGAAGAGAGCGTAAACAGAAATGAGAAGAAGGTCAGGAATTGTGCAGTCCACAGTTTAGTAGTCTAGGAAAGTGGGGGGAGCCTGCTGAAGAGTGGCCCAAGGGTGGGAGGAAACTCAGAAGCCAAGAATTGGCTTCAGGGAGGAGGAGAGGCGGCCAGCCATGTCGAAGTCTTTGCATGGGTAGGGTCACCATACAGACTGGGATACTTCTGAGAACAAAACACGTTGCTGAGCATAATTAAATCAACGCATTTTCTGAAACATTATGTATAGTCCAATAAAGTAGTTTGTTGTACTGGTGGACCTATAACTACGGCCATGTTGCTGATACTTCCTAAAGCACTCTTTTTTTCTTCAATGTGGTCTTACTCTTCTTCATTTTGTCATGAAATCACTTGCAGTCTTACTCAAAGTTGCATTCTGTGGTTGTAAATTTAAATCTGCTGACATCTTCAATTAACTCTTCTTTGCAGACCATATAATTAAGAAACTCCTGTTCCTACAGGTACTAAAGTACCAGGTAAGCTCAGAAAAACTCTAATAAGTGGAGAACATTCTCAAGTCTATTCTTTATTGAAATATATAAATATTCCAGCTCAGCTATCTCCATAGGTTCAGTCATTTTGACTCCATTCAGGGCACCGTCCTGCAACAAATATTTTTATAAGCCAAAACTTGTCCCCCTCAACATTTGTTTGCTATTTTTTTAAATGTTTTTATCAAATTTAGATGCTGCAAAATTGTAGACCTTCTTGATTTCCTTCCATTCCACTACAGAATGTAAATTTATCCAATTAAAATTAGGAATCTCATCTAGATTCTTCCCACATGTTGAGATATTCCAAGAACAATTATGGAATTTGAAAATCAGACCTCGTACACCCCTGGAGCTCTCAGCATTTAATTTTTTCCAGCTCCACCCTTGCTTTTGTAGGGATGAATTTCAATGTTTCCCTATCGGCAAGGATTGTTTCTGATAATTAACAATTCGCTAAAGTTTCAAAGCTCAAAATTCTTGGCACCCATTTAATGGATACTTTGATGAAAGCTTTCCAACAGATTTTGAGCTGAATGCAACTAAACTTTAGAGGACTCATTTACAAAAAGTTCAATCCCACTCTGGGGTATTGGGTTGCTATGTAAAGTAGGTCTTAGAGGACTCCCAACATTTCAAGGGTCTGATTAATGACAACAGCAAAGACAGGACGGACACACTGGGAGCCTGAAGTCTGGTTTTATATTCAACTCTAACTTTGTCACAAAAATGTTTGCAGCCTAATTGCTCTGCATATATATAAAAAAATATTTGTAAATGTTGACAACTATAGCTCCTACTTTGATTGAGAACATACAACCAATTATTTGGACGCAACTATGAATAATGGGTTTGCTCACTGCAACCAATCCTAAATACATCTGTGTTCCAAAGGTTTTGTAATTTAGTGAAAACATTGCTTTTTCTCAGGACACTGTGGTCAGTTTTGTCTCTTATTAAACTCTTGCTGTTTACCTGGGATTGAGCATGCCTTTTGTCTTCTGCTTGGACCCAGGCTGATATTAATCCCTTTGGAAAACAACTTGGCATGAACTAGGAAAAATGAGACAGACAGAGCTGATGTCTGGCCCCTCAGTCTCATGCACAAGTGCCCTGGGAAACCGGTGTGACCCTGGTCATAGAGGTCCAGGTCTAGCATTTGTTTATCTTAGCAAAGACCTGGAAATAACATAAATGTCCATCAACAGAAGACTAGAAAAACAAAGTGCAATAACGCATAGCAGTAATTCTCAAATTTTATCTTATATCAGAATCACACAGAAGGGTTGACCCCACCCCCAGGATTTCTGATTCATTCCATAGGTCTGGGGTAGACCCAGGAATCTGCATTTCTAACACGGTCTCCGGTGACACTGGTGCTGCTGATCTGGGGACCCCAATTTGAGAGCCACTGCTGCAAAGCAATGACAGTCAATGAGCCACCCCTACAAGGATGGGACTGCCAAACATCATGAGTGAAAGACACAAGAGTACATACTGTAGAATCTCTTTACATAAAGTTCAAAACCAGGGGAAATCACACTTTATTTCTTAAAGGGACATACATAGGCAGTGAATGTGCTAAGAAACGCAAGATAATTGTTGCTGCAAACGTCAGGATAGTGACCCCCTGGGGGTGGGTCAGGGGTCGTCATAAGGAAGAGACACATAGTCTTGTGGACCACAGACAACAGGCTGGTTCTGAGCCTGAGTGGATGTTTCCCTTAGCAGTTATTTAGGAAATTACACACTTGTGTTTTGTGTACCTGTTTGTTTGTGCATTGTATTTCACAAATGCTAAGTTTAAATCAAGATATGAGAACCCTGGGCAGAGAGAGAGAACACTGGAGGAGAGAGATCGGACTGGAGGCAGAGGACATGGGCTTCTCTTGCAATGACTTCTGTCGTAAAAGGGAAGGAGAGTGGGCAGTGGGTGGCAGCGGGGGGGGCAGTGGGGTCAAGAGATGCTTTGTAAGATGGGAGAAGTAACATTATGCTCATCCAGGAGAGCAGCAGAGATGCAGGGTGTGGGCAGGAGGGCAGGCGAGGTGGCAGGAGCTGGTGGCAGACCTCCTCTGACCGCTTCTATTTTCCTGGTGGAATAAGGAGTGTATTTGTTTGCTCAGGCTGTCATAATACAGCACCACAGACTGGCAGCTTGAACAACAAAAAGTTACCATCTCGCAGTCCTGGAGGCTGGAAGCTCAAGATCAAGGTGTCGGCAGGGTTGGTTTCTCCTGAGGCTCACGGATGGCATCTTCTCCCTCTGTCCTCACATGGTCATCCCTCTGCGTGTGTCTGTGTCCTGATCGCCTCTTCTTATAAGGGTGCCACTCACTGAATTTGGGCCACCCATATGAACTCATTTAACCTGAGCCACCTCTTTAAAGACACTGTCTCCAAATACAGGCACATTCTGAGGTCCTGGAGATTGGAATTTCACCACATGAATCTGGGGTGGGGGGCGGGGGGCACGCTTCAGCCCATGTTGGGAGGAATGGGGTGAGTCGGTGAGGAAGACAAGTGGGGGTGGAACCGTGGTCCGGGACAGTCGGAGAATCACAGTCTGAGCAGGTGGGCGTGGCTGCAGGTGGCGGTAAGGGCCTGTCCTGAGCACCTTCTCTTTCCTCCATTTATTTTGTCCTTCTACTGACACCCTTAGTTAGGGGCTTGGTTCGTCCGTTTCCACCTTTCTTCTTGTGGTGTTATGGCAGAGAGAGGGAAGGCAAATACCTCCATTTCATCCACATGGGAAAAAGGATCACAAGACCAGGGGCAGTAAGAAAAGACTCAGTGCCTAGTATTCTCATGACCTCACAGAGGCCCCATGAGCCCTGAGCTGGCCTGCTGGACGTGCCCTGGAGGTACTGACTTTAGGGAGGCATGCTCCCTACCTGCTTCTCCGTCTTCTCGCAGTCAGCCATGTGAAACCAGCATGGGCACAGGGAATACACTCTTGGGCCTTAGGCAACAAGAAGCCCAGGTGAACAGTCTACGCAGGGATTGTCCTGGAATGCCAGCAGCTGGCCTTGGAGATCAAGTGAGGTGTCAGGTTTGTCCTCTGGCAGAAGGGGAGCCCCTGTTCCCAGGAGTATCTGTTGTAGACAACACAAATGTCTAGAGTCATTTACCAGTCAATCTTGCTTGTCCCTCCAGATAAGATAAGCATTTGAGTTTATAGATTTCCCTCTACATACTGCTTCAGGTGCATCCCTCAAGTTTTTATATTTAGTAGTTTGGTCTTCATTCAGTTATTTTCTAAGTTTCATCATGGTTTAATCTTTGACCCATGAATTGTGTGGAAGTATATTCTTTATTTCCAAACCTGGACTTTTCTAGTTACCTAGAGATTATGTATTCAAGCCTAAAAGCATTTTGATCAGACAATGATCCAGTTTGTGGTCCATTTTCACAAACGCCCATGTGTGTTTGAAAAGAATCTGTATTCTACAGTTGTCTAGTGTTGGATTCTACATATGTCCTTTAGGTTACGTTTCATGATTTTGTTGTTCAACCTTCTCTATCTTTCCTAAGGTATTTTCATCTCCTTAATCTAACAGTTGCTAAGAGAGGTGTCTTCAAAGTTCCCAATGTTGATGGATTTAATCTCCTTGTAATTCTGTCCATTTTTGTTTTATGTGTTTTGTTCCTCTATTATTAGATACATACAAAATTTTAATTGTTGCATATTCCCAGTTAATTGAGATGTTTATCATTATGAGTGGCACTTTTAAACATTGGTAAAATATTTTATATTAAAATCAATTGGTCTGGTGTTGATATGGCTATAGATTTCTTTTAGTGAGTGACACTCAAATTTTTCTGTGCCCTATGTCTTTGATGGATCTATTGTTAATAACATGTAGCTAGTTTTTTTTTTAATCCAATATGATGATCTTTATCTTTTACCTATAGAGTTTACAAGATTACTCCATTTATATTTATTTTATTACAGTTCTATTTGGATTAATTTCTGCCAATGTGTCATGTGTTTTCAAGTTGTCCCACCAATCCTGCCTTTTTCTATGCTTCCTTGACTTATTTCAGATTAAGTTCTTTATCCTCTTCCCATTTCCTCCCTGTATTAATTTGGAAGTTACACTGTTTTTTTTTTCTTCCTTCAGTGGTTACCCTAGTCATTGTAAGAAAGAATTCTGAAATTTACCACGATCTGTACTTTGTGAACAACACAGGAACCTTAACCCACCTCAACTCTGATCATTGATCTCCTGATATTATTACTGATGAATAATGTAAACCCATGCAAAATTTTTAAACCCCACAAAATGTTCTTTTCCTGTGTAATTAGTTTTGTTTATATTTACCCCCATATTCACCACTGTCTTTGCTCATCATTCTTTCCTATTCACCTGACCTTCCATTAAAAAGCCTTTCCTTCTGCTTGAATTCTCTCTAGTAAAGGTATACTGGGGCAAATTCTTACAATTTTTTGAATGTTTGAAGATGTCTTTATTTTACCTTCATTCTTAAAAGGCATTTTTGCCAGATAGACAATTAATTTCTTTCTATGTATTGAAGATACTTTCCACTATTTTCAGACTACCACTTTTGCTGGTGAAGGCCAGCCGTCATTCTCATTTTCTCCCTCCCTCCCTCCCTCTCCTGCTCTCCCTTACTCTCCCCTGTCCCTCTCCTTCTCTCTCTCTCTCTCCCTCCCTCCTTCGTTCCCTCCTCTTCTTCCACTTTATCTATGTGTGACTTTCTTGTCTTTATTCTGTTTGGAATTGATTGGGTTTCCTGACTTCAAGGATTGGTGTCTCACATCAGTGTTGGAAATTTGTCAGCAAACACCTCAAATGTTGTTCAGCCACATACAGTCACCACCCCTCTTCCAGAACATAGAGGTTGCTAATCCTTCTCAATCTATGATCTCTATTATCTGTGTCTCTCGACATCTCTTTCCTATTTTTCATCACTTTGTACCACTTCGCGGGGTTCCAGAGAATTTTTCCAGGTATATTTTCCAGTTCATTAACTTTTTCACTTTTTCCCTGCTGTATTTATTTCCATACATTATTCAAAATTCAATTGCCCACAGATTAAAGACCTAAAAGTAAGTAACAAAATTTTAAAACTTTTAGAAGAAAATATAGAAGTATATCATTTTGGCCATAGAGTTAGGAAGAATCCCTTAAATAAGATACTAAAACTCAAGCTACATGGAAGAGATTGATGAATCCAGTTCATTAAAATGTAAGACTTCTGTGCATGCATGCATACACACACACACACACACACACACACACACACACACACACACACACTCAATGTAAAATGAAGACAAGTCAAAGTAAAGATGAGAGCAGATAACTGCATAAGTTATGACTGGCAAAGATTAGTATCCAGAATGTATAGACAGTGCCTACCAATCGTTAATAAAAAGAGAATTATTCAATAGAAACATGAAGAAAGACTGTGAAGAGGAGTTTTTAGAAGAAACCCAACAGACCAGCAAACAGAGAAAAAAAATACAAAAAACATTCAGCCTCACTAGCCATCAAGAAAATACATGTCAAATCCACAATGGCCTGCCATATTCCTGTGCTGTGTCCATGTGTTCCTGAGTGGGTCCTCTGTTCAAGGCTTTTGCTTTTGTCTAAGTTTTACGTAGGTTAAAGAATCAGATCACTGTACAATTATTCTTTACTAAAGACAGTAATCCTCACTCGCACCCCCGTCCCCACTTCCCAAAATATGTCCTCCTGCCTGATGGTTCCACATTTACCTTATATCTGTGAATAGCATCCTATGTTGTTACTGATTACTTAAATTTGGGTTTTCTTGGGGCACCTGGGTGGCACAGTCGATTAAGCATCTGACTCTTGATTTCGGCTCAGGTCATGATCTCAGGGTCCTAGGATGGAGCCCCATGTCGGGCTCTCTGCTCAGCAGGGAGTCTCCTCTCTCCCTCTGCCTCTGCCCCTGACTTGTGCCCGCTCTCTCGCTCTCTCAAATAAATAAAAATCTTTCAAATAATTAATTAATTAATTAATTTTAAAAAACCTCAGCCTTTCTCTGTCAACTTCCCATTATGGAAGGTGATGATTTAGCTTCCCGTCATGGCTGCAAACACCACATCTCTCTCTGTCTCTCTCAGACACACACACACACACACGTGTGCACGCACACACACATGCACAGGCTTCCTCTCCCTCCTTCCAAGATTTTTATATTGTAATTTTGGTTAGATTAATATGCTTTTGCCCATCTTCCTTCCTGCTTTCAAAATCTTATTTCTGTTGCCTCCTCTCCTGTTCTCTTTGTCCTTCTGCATTAATGTCCGTTAAAAATCCATCCTTTTTAATGGCATGCTAGCAAGTTTGAAGAGGAAAGGTAGGAAATAGTGTGGGTTTCACAGACCACCCCCCATATCCTAATCTCCTCATCATTTTTATCTTGTTTACTGAAGGCACAGTATTTCCATAATCCTGAAACACATCATTTTTCAACATGTAAATGTTTCTGAGATGAGTGAATTCATCTCATGATGGGTGTCATAGATCTAGCCAGTCCCCAGGCCTAGGGTGGGGCATGGGTGACCAACTGTCCCAAGAACTTTCCATTTTAGAGTGAGCTGAGTTGGCCATTGTGCACAGGGTGACCGATTTGCAGAGACCAGAGCTGTGAGAGCAGCCTTCCTTGGGTGTCTGCCCATCCTCGCCACCTTGCAAACCTATCGACATTGGTAGCACCACAAGCATTTAGGTTTGAACCTAAACATGCACCCCTGATTTCTTGTTAACTTTTCTGATAAGTGAAAGTCAAACTGTCTGTTTCTCCTCTCAGTACTCAACTCCAGTGGCCAAGTCTGTTTCCTTCTGCTCCTCTCCACACTCTGGCCACCAGAAGTGTGGGGGTGTCCCACACCAACCAGTTCTCCAGTTCTTGGAGGACACTTTCTGCATGCCCTGCAATTTAACTGGATTCTGACACCCCCTACCAGAGGTAGCATCAGACCCCACAGGTTCAGGACTCAGTCCCTAAGACTACCCCCACTTTAGATGCCAATTACCAGGTCAAGTTGTCACTCATGCTTACGACTGACCTGCTATAAATCGGAGGCTCCCACAGCCCCCTCCTCGGAGTCAGTGATTTGCGGGAGCAGCTCACAGAACTCAGGAAAACAGTTAACTCACTAGATTCCCAATATGTTATGAGGGATAAAACTCGGGAATGTCCAGAAGGAAGAGATGCAGGGGACAAGTTATGTGGGAAAGGGAGCAGAGCTTCCATGCCCCCTCCAAGGGTACCACCCTCCCAGCATCTCCACGTGTTCAGTGACCCGGAAGCTTTTCAAACCCCATACCTTAAGGATTTTTACGGCAGCTTCATTACACAAGCACAATCGATTAAATCATTGGCCATTAGTGATTAGCTCAACCTCCAGCCCCTCTCCCTTCTCTGGAAGTCAGAGGTGGTAGAGGGGGCTTGAAGTTCCAACCCTCTAATCACACAGCTGGTTTCCTGGCAACCAGCCCCCATCCTTTGGGGCTTTCCAAAAGTCACCTCATTAACATGAACTCTGTGTGGCTGAAAGCAGCTCGTTATGAACAAGACACTCCCACTTTTATCTCTCTCGTCGCTTAGGAAATTCCAAGGAAGATTTTAGGAGCTCTGAGCCAGGAACTGGGATTAAGACCAAATATATAGCTCTTATTATAAAACACAATATCATGATAGGACAAAATGATGAAGCATTAAAGCCAAACATTCTTCTAGTTGGTTCCCTCATGTGGCCTAGAAAAATCCTGAGTCGTCCATATAGAAATAAAGCCTGATGCAGAGTAGTCCATGTGACCAGCAGCTCAATCCCAAGTCAGTGCTTGCACTTTGATGGGTTTCTTTTGGGTCTTTGGATTTGGGGCTTATATTTGGAACTATGTTTCTATCAGTATCAGTCAGCTATAGGCATAAGAGTGTTGCATAAGAAACTAACCCAAACCTCAGTGGCATAAAACTCCAATCATTTATTTTCTCCCATCTGCCTGTGGCTGGTTGGGAGGTCAGCCAACAAGGACTGGGCTGGGCTTGACTCTAAGCTGTAGGTGTGTTGACTCCAGGTGTGTTCTGCCTGTGTTTATTTGGGGGACACAGGCTAAAGAGGCAGCAGCTACCCAACGGGAAGTTCTTATGGGATGGAAGACGCCCCAAATGGTAAGCCCACTTCACAGGCACACTCAAGTCTTGACTGCATGCAGCACACCGGCTAATATCCATCTGACCAAAACAAGTCGCATGGCTGAGTCAGGGAGCAGAGAATTACTCTGAGCCACCACAGAGCCAAAGTAGTCACATGATCAGGCCCAGCGTCGATGAGGCAGAGAAGAAACCTCACTCATGGAGGTGGGAGCAGGGAGTGAAGATTCCTGAACAATAATCTATCTCAGTGTCTTTAATCACAGCCTGTCTCCCTGCATCGGCTGTCCTGTGGACCCCCATAAGGTTTTGCCTCTCTCTTCGAGGCACTTCCCCCACATCCCACCAATGAATTCTATAATTATTTCTTAGAATACATTTTATATCAAACCATCCCAAACATATTTTCCAACTTCTTTGAGTTTGCTCCTGAGCTACAGCAACAGATGAAAAGACTGAACGCTAATTGTGTGTGATCCCCATTCTTGTCACACACCTACCCAATGTGTTAAAGAGAGGTGATGTTTCCAAATCTCCCAGAACAGATGCCAGGAGTCCCAAGATTCTGGTGACCAATCCATTTGTCAAAAGGAATATCATTCAGAGCCAAACATCCCTCTGCCTAACGCTGTGGCTGCCTTTCAAAAGGAGATGCTTAACTTCTAGTGATAAGTAACTCAGTTAAGGGGGGAATAAAACTCCTATTCCAGGCCCCAGGGTTCCTCCATACAGACAGATCTGAAAGTGCGGGAGAAGTCAGATTCCAAACGCACGATTGGGAAAGCACCGGCGTTATGTGCCACTGAGACACCCAGATGTGGTTCGGAAGAAATTTTAGGCTAAATGTTGATGGTATTAAGCAGAAAGAAATCGAGAAGTTGGGATGGAATTGTTGGGGGGGGTATGCTCATGTCAGTGAGTTGTTTCTAATCTTGCATTTACAGTGTTTGTTAGTTTCCTGAAAAACGCTTATCAAATCAGTGGTGTACCTTAGGCTTGGGGCCATCTCGAGGATGGGGAAATAGGGTTTGTACACCAACTTGATTCTTTCTGGGGAGAAGGCTGGGGTGCTCGGAGTGATGGAGAAACAGATAATGTAGTTGGTAAGCCACGAAGCGCTAGGGTAACTGCATGAGGGTGGAGGCAATCTGCAAATCCAGGAGCCGAGGCAACACGGGTAGGGATTTAACCAGAAAAGTTGGACGAGAATTCTCAAGGGAAGGTGCCTGGAGAGCAGGTTCTGGAGCTGGGTCATGGAAATAGCTAGAGCCACATAGGATGTACCACAGGTACTCTGTCACTTCCCGTCCAGGGAGATGGGGACAGTCCCAGATACTCTGGCCTTTCCTGTCCAGAGAGATTAGGACAGCTCCAGGTGCTCTGCCCCTTCCTGTCCAGAGATGGGTACAGTCCCAGGTACTCTGCCCTTTCCCATCCAGAGAGATGGGGACAGTCCCAGGTACTCTGCCCCTTCCTGTCCAGGGAGACGGGAGAGCCTTATGCTACTGAATCCTTCCTGATAGAGTGACTGTTAGGGGGCTGGGGGCGTTGACTGCTGGCTGTCAGGAAACCTTCCCAGTTAGGACGCCTTCAGCACACGTGGGCCAGTAAGCACCGCCACTGTTCCAGACCTGGAGATGTCTGTGAACAAGACAAACTAATGTTCTGCTCTCACAGAGTGTAAAGTCCAGTGGAGGTGGGGCACACAACACACAAAGGAACAAATATATGGCCACGATAATTCTGGACCGTTCCAGGTGCCGTGTGAGGTCATCAGGAATGCCTGGGAGGCTTGTTTAGGTTGGGTCACCAAGGAAGGCCTCTTTCTTGCGCCCAGCTAGGAGAGTGATAAGGAGTCAGCAATGTGAAGAAGGGGCAAGAGCATTCTGGGCAGAGGGAGCAGCGAGGGGGCGGGGCCAGTGAAAGGGTGGGGAAGGTAGGCGGGGCCAGTGAGCACGGGCCGTGGGGTGGGGCAGTGAGTGGGGCGGGGCCAGAGGGTGGGGCCAGTGAGCAGGGGCCGCGGGCAGGGCGGTGAGTGGGTGGGGCTTGGCCAGTAGGCGTGGCCAATGAGCAGGATGGGGCCAGTGGGCCGGGCTTCTCCAGCCAGGTAAGGGTGGGTTTGACTACAAGGGAAATAGGAAGCCTTTGGGATTTTCAACTAAGGGAAAGACAGTGAAAATGGAAGTGGGCACATAGCACGTTTCTCAGCCACAGGCATCAGTCCATCACCCCTTGATTGGTGCCACATCCCTGGGCCACATAGTTCACAACTTAAGGAACTACCTAACATTTACATTTAAATCAAAATTATTAGAATTAAAACCTTAAGTGTGTGATTTAGCCTTAGGTTAGGGCCCGTGGTCCTCATGAGGCCTTTCTAGTGTAGTAGACATTAGGATAAGTGGGAAACAATCTAGTTTAGAGTCTCCTCAGAAGCATCCTGCATGCTGGCCAAGGCTAAGGCCTGACTCACAGATCTGGCCAGTGTAGACACAACAAGCCACTTGTAGGGTCAGACCGTTGGTTACGGACATAGACAGCGAATGGAAGAGGAGCCAAAGGTGCCCCTGGGTCCTTGTCCCATTCACCCAAAAGGACAGCACGGAGATGAAGGGGCCCAGGACTGCAATTCAACTGTGGGGCTGCCTGGGGTTGAGGAGCTCCACTCTCACCAGCCCCAGAGAGGCTGGGGGCTGTGGGAGCTGCTTCAGAACGTGTGCCCCCGTGACCCTGAGGAGTGGTGAGGGAGGCCCCCATTGGTCACCGCCCCCAGCAGGTGTTAATTCTGATGGGGCAGGTCTTGCAGAGATGCTGCAGACCAGATGAACAGTTTGGTCTTTACGCTAATTATGCGTAACCTTCAGCAAGCCACTGACCTCCCTGGACCTCTTGCACTGCATCTGCAAAGAGGGGGTAACAGTAGCACCTACTGGTGCAAGAGACTGTTTTGCTCCAAGTCTCCCCTCACCCCATCTTTGGTGGCCTCAGCCATGCCCAGCATCCAGCACCCCCTGAGTCTCCCCACTTCTGAGCTGGGGCAGCTCCCTCAGCCTGCCCCAAAGGCTCCCAAAACAGAGCCTGCAAATGGAGGGGACTCCCCGCCCCTCAGGGCAGTCCTCAGCCAGCGGGGGTGGGGGGACAAGGGTCAGTGGAGGGCGCCCTCCTTCATGTCGTCCAGGCACATGGTTTCCAGGGCCTTCTACACAGTTAGGGGGACTAGGTGGGTAGGACTGTACCTTCCTGGCCAGACTCGCTCTCCCTGAGCTCTTTCTCCAGCTTCCTGGGACCTTTGCTTTCAAGGCAGCCCGGTCAGAATCACCCTTCTTGTGGGCTTGCTGTGGGATCGGATGAGCCAATGCAGACAAGTGGCTCAGAGCAATAGCCTCCTTGGATCAGGAGCTGTGATGGGAGGTCACGGTGCTGAGCGAGAGGAGAGTAGAGCCACACTCTGATACAGCCACTCGGGCCAGTGGAGAAAGATGGCCTGGGAGGACTCCAGAGCGCGTTCCAAGAGGATGCTGTCCGCATGGGGCAGCCAAGAGATGGGGCTCAGGTTGGGGGCCGCAATGGGGATGCAGGGTGGTGGTCAGAGTCTGGATGCTATGAAGAGGTAAAGTCGCCACGACTTGGTGATGAATCAGGAAAAGAAGGTGTGGGAGAGGGTGTCAGGTATGACTTCCAGATTGAACAGCTGAGCGGGTATTGGTGCCTGTTGGGGAGGTGACCTGACCTGGGCCCTGAGGCTGGGGTCTGACTGTCACCCCCACCCCGGGGGAGGGCCCCACGGAAGGGGAGCAGATCGTCCAACAGCGTAGGAAGCTGTTTTCTCAAGAGCATCATCCCACTTTCTCAAAGCAATGAAAGTAAAGGCAATGCTTTAAAAATTATAATAATAATGTTCGTTTCCTGTAAATTTGAGAGATTAAATCATTCTGCATGTGTATGGAGGCGGCCGTAGTTTTCTCAAGAATGGAGACCATTGCGCTATGTGTGAGTTTTCTTTCCTAACTCATTCTTGCTGCTGAATTAGAAAATCCCCACTCACAGGGACCGAGCTTGACATCGGCAGGAAGCACATGGTGGCCCTTCCCAACAATGACGGCGGCTCGAGTCAAACCTGGGCCGGTCATCACGGAGAGAGCCCACATGCATACACACAGAGTAGGTTAATAACCTAATCTAGTCATTGTGATATGTACTAATTACCTAATATTCACAGCAAATGAATGCCAGCGCTTTGCCACTTAGCCAGACACTCAGGCTGGAGCGTCGCAGTGTAGGAGGTAGCCGTGAACGGGCTCCTAACCCACTTTTCTCCTGTGCTTGGTTCTGGAAATGTCACATGTTCTATTGCGGCATGTGGATGCGATCTTCCAAATATGCTCAGTCCTTGATTCCTTTTCCAGAAGTGCTCACTACGGTTGGTCTTTTTAAGGCGTCTGTGACCTTCCTCTCCTAAAGTGACAGATCCGGGGTCTTTGTGACCCTACGTAGATACTAAACAGATCCTCATGATACTTGAATGAGCCACCTGAAATCTTAGGAATGCATTTCCTCACTTTATCTGTGTCAAGAGGAGAAGTCTTCTATCGGCTGTCTGTTCAAAACTCCCCTGGGAGAGTAATAAATAAAAGTAAGACTTGCCTGATTCTGGTAAAGTGCATCTAGCACTTCCTGGCCCCGGCTCGTGCTCAGTGAATGCCAGCCCTGATTACTGGGACTTTCTTCAAAACCACCATCATCTGCACCAGCCCCACCACAAGCTGATTCATCCTCTTCGCAGCAAAAGATTTTTCTGGGTAAAGAGAAGTGTCTGCTAGCAGGTGCACACACAGGACCCGCTCCTTGCACATTGCATGTCCTTGCCACGAGGTACTATCCCAAAAAGTCATTTGACGGAGGATTTTGCCAGTAGCTCCCTCTGGTTTTCTCTCTGAGCATGATATTTGGCATTAAGTCTATGGTTTTAAGCAGCAATGACTTGGCTTCCTCCACTGTTGATGTGGGAAGGGCAGCTTTGAATGATGTTGTTTTGGTCTCGTTTCAGCCTTTATTAGTAAAATTATTCAATTGTGCAGTGGCAGGTCTGGTTTTGTGTTTGTTCAAACTCCGCTGCTTTGCCAGAGGGATCCTTACTTTTTTTTTTTTTTTTTTTTTTAAAGAAGAGAAATCTTCTTCAGCCCCCAGCCTGCTGTTTAGCAAACTTCCTAACATACTGCCCCGAGCCCGGGGACCAAGAGCTCACTGGGTCGGTGAAATCAATTTTTCAGATATTTGAACTTACCCTACTTTGGTCTGCACTTTTGTGTTTTGGCCACTTGTGCAAAATCGGTGAACAGGCAGATTCACTCCCCGGGACCTGCATGGCCGCATCTTCCTACGGGTCCACGGCGATGAACTCAGCTCACGTCCTTGTCACATTCTGTCACATTCTGCTGTCTTCCTTACACTTCCCTGTCACAAAGAGCTATGTGTGGGCCCCTGCTGCATCTCCGTGACTCGGGAATATGACACAGCGAACTAACTGTGATCAGCGCAAAGTAACTCAAGGAAATCATGAGAGAGAAATAACGTGAAAGTCTCCTCCACAGGGAGAAGCCGCCCCCCGGCCCCCCGGCCACTCTCTGAGCGTGCCCTGCCGAGCTCTGGGTGAGGGCAGCACCGTGGCCTGGTGTCCTTTGTCTCTTCCCCGGCCGGATGGGCCCAGGCTCCGGACAGTGTTGGCTCCCAGGTGAACGAGTGAGGAAGGCCACACGGCACCTGTCCGTCATAGCCATCCTGGCGTTGCAATCTGAGTAAGGTGTCCCGGCAGTGTCAGCCCTTCTAAGCACCTTTCAGCTGCTCTCCCAGGGCCCAGAGACCCCACTGATGTACAGGGTGGGTACAGAAAGGCGGGATGTGAGGAGTGGCCCCAGGGACCAACACCTCATTGTCCAGCACAGATGCTCGGCGGCATGAGCACAAAGGTTACCCCTTCTGGAGGACACGCCTAGAATGCAGGCCATCAGGCACTTTGCATCATTGCATTTGGTCCTCTACCCTTTGAAGTGGTGGCCATTTTCACCCCCATTTTGCCGATGCAGGGACAGAGGTGCAGGGGGGGCAGCGGCTCACTGAACCACACATGCTCAGGGGCAAAGCCACAGCTTGGAGGCAGACCCTGCTGGTCACCACCCCACTCATCTCTCCTGAGACCCCAGCTTCATGTCCAGGGACACAAACTCCTGGCTCTTGTGTCCAAAGAGCTGAGGGGAGCCAACCGCCTGGTGGAGATCCTCCTGTTTCTCGCTGATAATATCACTCTGTGTGCACATCAAAGATACCCCTGTTCTGAGTCCAAGAGCCGGCAGGGAAGGTGACAGCGAAGATAGAGGCAAAGCATGTGCATGGGGCCTGGGACACGGCAGGTGCTTGAAAATGGGAGGCTCCCTAGGGATAAGAACCATCAAAAATACTTTCATCTCGGTAATTTCTTACAACTGCTCTCTCTCCACTGGGCATATGCAACCATAACTTGACAAAAATGCACAAATGTGGCCCTATGATGGATTGCCACAGTGAAAACTAGACACTGCTTAAATGCCCAAGTAAAATGCGAACGCAGGAAATCATGGACTATTAGAAATCAGTGGTACTCATTCATTCACATGTTTATTCATCCCATGGATATTGGCTGGTGCAAGAGTATATTAAGTGAGGCCCCTTCTTTCCTGGAACTTATAATCTAATGGGTAAGGCACCTATTACACACAGAAACTAGAAAGGATAACTCAAGGGCGCCTGGGTGGCTCAGTCGTTAAGCGTCTGCCTTCGGCTCAGGTCATGATCCCAGGGTGCTGGGATCAAGTCCCACATCGGGCTCCCTGCTCCGCGGGAAGCCTGCTTCTCCCTCTCCCACTCCCCCTGCTTGTGTTCCTGCTCTCACTGTCTCTCTCTGTCAAATAAATAAATAAAATCTTGAAAAAAAAAAAAGAAAGGATAACTCAATAAAACAAGCATTGTGAAGATAAGAAATGGGGATGTGCCTGGAAGCGGGGGGAGACTGAGCTGGGCACTTCACATGGAGAGGTCAAGTCTTCTTTGGACTCTCATTTGAGAACTGAGTAAGGAGAAGGCTCTACCACATGAATATCTGGGGGCACAGCGTTCCAGGTAGCAGGAACAGCAAGTGCAAAGACCCCGACAACCGGGGTTCAAATCCTAATGGCACCTGACGGCCACCTGCTGCCCATGGGCCCAAGGGCAGAGCTTCACTCCCAAGCTGCAAGCTCGTCCAACTAGATCGCCCCCCAATCAAATGTCTTAGTCATCTGGTTCAACAAGATAATTCAAGGTCCGCAGAGCACACGATTCCCCCACGTCTCCCTGCCTTTGCCGTGATGCTCACCAGCCAGCCGCCCTCACTTCATGTGGCAAACATTTCGTGTCCAATTCAGTTTACTATGGGGTATAATTTACATTTGGTAAAAGGCACAGATCTTAAATACAATTGACTTTAACAAATAGATAGAGCTGAGGAAGCCAGAGCCCCTTTAAGATACAGAGAATATCGCGTTGCTCGCTTGTGGCCCTTGTGGGTCAATCCCTGGCGCCCCCCAGAGGTAACCACCATGCTGACCTCTATCCCCAAGAGCTTAGTTTTGCGGGCCTTAGACCTTCATATAATGGCATCTTTAATGTACGTATTCTTCTGTGTCTGGACTCCTTCGCTTAGCATCAGATTTTGAGACTCATGCTGTGTGTATCCCCAGTTCCTTTCCGATTGCTGCTGAGTGATACTGCATCACAAAAAGACCACGGTTTGGCCATGCACCTTTGGTCTAGGTGATTTTTTTCTTACGTGCTAGGCATCACGACTGCTATGCTGTTGACAGTCTGCGTTATTTGATTCCCCATGAAAAGCATGGGGGTTTCGTTGTGGAAGACGTGGCATTTACTTGTGCGTTTCTCCTTGACGCTCTCAAGTGTCTCTTTCCGGCTTTGTCAGGTAGGGTCTAGAGCCGTCCTTAGCCAAGGGCTAAAGTGTTTCCTTTCTGGAGCTTCCATGGCATGCACAGGATATTTGGTGAGGTTGATCCACTCGGGCTGGTTGGAATGTTCTCTGCCAGCATTGTGCCCTCCACAACCCGCGTGTGGCTCACTACACCCTGGCCCTGTGGAAACTTGCCCTGCACGGTCCCCCTGAGTGTTCACCTAAAGACCCACAGGACCCCCACTCAGATTTCCAGGGTTCCTTTTGAAAATATTCAACCCCTCTTTAGTGACCTGCCCTGCAACCTCCCAAACCCCTTAGGCAACAGCCCCAGGTCCAAAGTTTCCTTTGCAGAGCCAGGCCCCTGCTCTATGTTGGGGCTCAATTTTCTGTGCCAGTTTGGCTGGAGAGCTGGAGTTGCTCTTCTGGGCTCCCCCCAGGATGGCAGCCCCGCTCCGCCCGCTACTTAACGGGGCGAAGCAGCCGCTTCGTGTATTTTACCCACATGCAGGCTGCTTTCTGGTCTGTTCCATGTGCCCATTTATGGCCCAGTGCGAAAGTCCGTGGCTAGGTGTTCTCAAACATCCTGAAGCAGTTTATCACCCTCCCTTATGTTCCCGAGAGCCCCCGAGGATGCCTGCATCAGGGTACATACCATACGGAGGAGATAAGCTGTTTCTCACAGATCTGGCCCTTGGCTGGGCTGGAAACTCCTCAAGGCCAGAACTGCTTCCAGCACTGGGCACGGAACCTGGCTCATCACAGGTGCTCAGCGGACATTCTCCAGATATTCCACGGCCCTCTCTTTGCCTCACGCTCTTCCACTAAGTGCACATCCAGCCCCAAACTCCAGACCCGTGTAACCTGTTAGAATCCAAATAATTATCGACACCTCAGGAACAAGGCACAGGTGTGGAGGATGGCCCGGCCCCTTTCCCAGAGCCCGGACAGGTGCCTGTGACCAGGTGCGCATCTCCGGCTTGCTCCGACTCTCTGGGTGAAGGAGGCGTCAGCCTCTGGGAGGCAGGGTGGCATCTCCACCATCATCCACAGAGAATGTCTCGGGTCTGTTGGGCTCCAGCTCCGGGTGTCGGCTCTGGTCTTAAAAGTTGAGTCTAAGGCTGAGCCTGGCATTTAACTCCGAGCCACTCTCAAGGGGAGGGTGAGCTGGTGAGTGGCAGCTGCTGTTTCCTGTTCTCAGGCTGGAGAAGAATGTCATCCCACAGTCCCCAAGCAAACGCACCTCCTCGGGCCAGCCACGGGAAGGCGAATTCTGTGCGGGCCACCATTTATACAGCACCCTGGGACTCAAGTTCCAGAAACCAAGTCCCATGTTCAAGATGTTCCTGGCAGCGCCCAAACAGAGCAAAGCCCACAGAGCCGACTCAACCCCACCCCATGAGATGCTAAGATCAGGCCTTCCTTAGAAGAGTAGAGGGGAGGGAGGGAAGCCAGAATAAGGTCCAGTCCTGGCGGTGAGGAGAAGATGTTAAGGGGGGGCAGTCCCCACCCAGGGCAAGTGCCCCACACCTGACTCCCACCCCCAGACTCCTGGGTGCTCCCTATGGGGCAGCAGAGTGCCAAGGGAACCGCTGGGTTCATAAGCTCATCCCTGTCACTTCCTGGTGTGTGGCTCAGCCTTTCCAGACCTCAGTTTTCACAATCTATAAAATGGGCTTATAGGAGTGTGTCTTAAGGTTGTCATAAAGATCAAATAAGTTGCTCTTACAGAGTGCTTGGAGTAGCGCCTGCCCTTGGGGTGTGCTCCCAGCCCAGAGACTCTCCCTCCGAGGGTGTCCCTGGCCCCCATATTCTCTCGCATGGCTCTCCGGTCTTCCCCTCTGTATCCCTCTCCTCTCCCTTTTTCCTGCTGTGACTGCAACAATGTGACTTGCATTGTCCACAATTTGCAATCACTTTATGCATTCTGTTTCCGTGTCCTCGTGATTTGTATCTGTTTTATCAGACCACAAGCTCCAAATGGGCCAGAGACAGCATCTGTTTGTGCAGATCTTCCCTAGTGCCTAGTGGATCTTCCATGAATGTTCCTTGAATGAATAAACGGCCTGCATGGCTATGTGGTCCAGTGGGGGCCGGCCCACTCTGCCCGCTACAGCTGCATCTCCATCACTGGGAGAGCGGAGGGCTCAGAGCTGCCGGCTGCATCTCTAAGGGGCTCTTGGGTCCAGCTGCTTGCTCGTCTCCTCCTCCACCAACTTGGTCCGAGCTCAGACCTCATTGTATGCGAGGACCTGAGGAGGTGGGCTTCCCACCCTGTCTGTTCTCCACAGAGCAGCAAGGATCAGCCTTCGAAAACACCACTGTGACCACATCGTGCCTTGGCTCGTGGGTCTTTGATAACTCTGCACAGCTCGAGCTGGCTGAGACCCCTCTGGATGGCCGGGCCACTGTTGACCTTGCCTCATCTCTGGCCACTACCCCCACACCCCTTGGACCTTGCCGTTTACATTGGGGAGGGTCTCCCAGACGCTGGCCCTCAGTTTCCCTCCCACACCCCACCTGAGGAGGCACTTGTCCTCTCTCTGCGGGATCTCACCAGGGCCCCAGGCCACTGAGATGGCGGTGTCCCCGTGGGCCCACTGTTGGTGTGGGGGGGCCTGGAGGGCATCAGTGCTTCCCCCCTCCCCCTCCCAACACAAGGTGGGACCCCTCTGGCTCTGCTCCAAGTGGGGACGGGGTCTCCCTGAGTCCCTCTCTTCTCAGCCCGTTGCCAGGAACCACGTGCCTGATGTGCCTCGGGGCCTTCTGTTTTAAGAACCCAGAGAAAATTGGGGGGAGTCAGAAATCTGAACACAAAGCCAAATACATGTTTCAGGCTATGCTCTCGCTGTGTTTACCTGCTGTCCTGGGCCCGCGCCCTCCAGCTCTGCACAAGCTCTTCCCACGCTCCCCCTTGGCCAACTGGTAAGCTCCTATTTGATGCTCAAAACCCAGGTCCCATGTCCCTCCCCGACGGCTGGCCCTCACCCTGTGTCTCCTTGCATGGTGGCGTATTTGGTGCAGCCCCATGATGGCTGGTCAATTTGGCCGGCTCCCGCCGGGCCGTGGCCTTCGGGGGGCGTGGGGGGTCGAGGACCACACCCTGTCACCTCCATGTCCCCAGGCCCAGGGCTGAAGCACATCCCTGACCCACGAGAACTTCACAGTCCACAAACCCATTGCCTTGCCTCGTCCTCCCGACCTCTTCCCTGGGAGAAGGGCATCATTTTGCCCCACCCCTGGGGAATGGAGAGGTGGCAGGATCCACAGGGCGGGCAGGCCCGCACTGCCCCAGGTCCCGCGGCTGGGGGTAGGGCAGGGGCAGATCTGGAACTCCAACCAGGTTTGATCAATTCTAAAGACAAAGCACGTTCTACACACCCAGCAGCCCAAGGAAACATCTGCCAAACTGTTTGCTGAATCATTTTCTAAATTGCTTCCCTCTCAGAAGACTAAAAGCTTCTGGCACAAAAAAAGACAGCAGTCTAAAACACAATAGTCAGATCCCGTCAGCCCCTGGTGTTGGGCTGTTTCTTGGATACTGTGTGCGGTTATTACCTACCCACAGGACCATGCTGTCCGGCGCCCCCCACCTGAGAGAGGTGTGACCCGAACTCCCCGCCGGGTGTGACCTTGGGCAGATACGGAACCTCCCTGAGGGATGTCCACGCTAACCCCTCAGGGCCCTTGTGACCACGGTTTATAATATATGTTCAGCACCAGTAGGCGCTTGATTGTGGAAGTTTGATCAATGCAGGGAGCAAGTGGTTCAACAGCCAGACCGTCCCATCAGCCGCGAGGCATCCCCTCCTCCAGCTGCTGAGAGCTCCCAGGGGCAGCTCTCTCCCCAAGACATCCCCCCCAGCAGCCTGCATCCAATGACTGGGCAGGGCATGGGTAGAAAGGCTGGCCCCTGGCTTCAATCCCAGCAGCCTCTGCAGGGCCCACCCAGCTCTAGGGCTCCCTGTGCCTGCCGAGGGACCCCGCTGCAACTCCCTCAGTCACCCAGCTCCCCCGCTGCCCGGCCCTGCATCCCTCACCCCTGCCGGAGCGGTCCCTGAGGCCTCTCTCCAGTCTGCCTCCTGCACACAGGAGCCCAAGCTAAGAAAGTATCTTAACTTACTATCATCCAGGCCCTTTTGCTAGTAAACCCCGACCCTTCAGGTCCCCATTGAGAGGTCAGTGTCCATCAGATCACATATTGTATTGGCAGGTTTTTCTGCAATAACCAACAATCCTAATCTCTTGCTCGTTTGCAGCAAGAGACATTCTTTCTTGCTTTCATTCGGGAAACACCGTGGTTCAGCTGAAATGGACTTCACGTGTCTTCTCGTTCCAGAACCCAGGAGGAAGAGTAGCGGCTCTCCAGGACATACTGCTCCCAGGCGGAAGGGAGGGGCAAGATAGGGGAAGGGCAGAGCGAACCACTGGAGCACACGTAAGGGGCCACGTGGGCACAGCGTGTTCCGGGGGCCAGGCCAGGCCGCACGGCCAAGCCCCTAGGTCAAGGGCAGGCTCATCTGCCCACAGCACAGAGCGGGCAGGGTGAGGAGGGCCGCAGTGAGTGTGGTCACACCTGTCCAAGGCCCTTCTGACTTCCCAGAGCTGATCCCCACCTCCAAAAAATTCAAACCAGGGATCTACTGTGATGCTAACACTACCATCATCATTGGCATTATTTTTTTAAATTTTATTTTATTATGTTATGTTCATTATCATACATTACATCATTAGTTTTTGATGTAGTGTTCCATGATTCATTGTTTGCGTTTAACACCCAGTGCTCCACGCAGAACGTGCCCTCTTTAATACCCATCACCAGGCTAACCCACCCCCCCACCCCCCTCCCCTCTAGAACCCTCGGTTTGTTTCTCAGAGTCCATAGTCTCTCATGGTTCGTCTCCCCCTCCAATTCCCCCCTTCATTTTTCCCTTCCTACTTTCCTTTTTTTTTTTAACACATAATGTATTACTTGTTTCAGGGGTACAGGTCTCTGATTCATCAGTCTTACACAATTCACAGCGCTCACCACAGCACATGCCCTCCCCAGTATCCATCACCCAGCCACCCCATCCCTCCCACCCCCCTCCACTCCAGCAACCCTCGGTTTGTTTCCTGAGATTAAGAGTCTCTTATGGTGGGCACCTGGGTGGCTCAGATGGTTAAGCGTCTGACTTCAGCTCAGGTCATGGTCCCAGGGTCCTGGGATCGAGTCCCGCATTGGGCTCCCTGCTCCTTGGGAGCCTGCTTCTCCCTCTGCCCCCCTCTCTCTCTCTCTCTCTCTGTCTCTCATGAATAAATAAATAAAATCTTTAAAAAAAAAAAAAGAATCTCTTACGGTTTGTCTCCCCCTCTGGTTTTACCTTGTTTCATTTTCCCTCCCTTCCCCTATGATCCTCTGTCGTGTTTCTCAAATTCCTCATATCAGGGAAGTCATATGATACTTGTCTTTCTCTGATTGACTTATTTCGCTCAGCATAATACCCTCTAGTTCCATCCACATCGTTGCAAATGGCAAGATCTCATTCCTTTTGATGGCTGCATAATATTCCACTGTGTATATACACCACATCTTCTTTATCCATTCACCCGTCAATGGACATCTTGGCTCTTTCCATAGTCTGGCTCTTGTGGTGTTGCCATTATTTTTATCTATCAACTTAGCTAAGATGGAAAAAGATAATTTCCCACATAGGGGCTGGAGCTGTAGGTCAGGCTCATACACTTCTAGGAGGAGTAAAGTTCATTCAATCTTTCTGGAGGGCAATTTGGCAGCGTTTTACGAAGGGGGAGGAAAATGCTTCTATCACTCACCCAGTATTACCCTCCGGGGAATTCAATCAGACGGCAGCACGAATGCTCCGTCTGAGGGACCGTATCGCCAGGTTATACAGAGTGGGCAGGAAACCGTGTGTTTTGTGGTCTCCCTTCCCTCACCCCGACGCTGGCCATGGTTCCAGGTGGGCAGAGTCCTCACCTCTGTTTCTCAGGCTTCAGGCTTGGTCATGACACTGGCTTTGTGCCCTGGGAGGTGGGAGGAAGTGGCAGATGCTTGGGGTGACATCAGTGGCTCTACGAGGCATCCCGCGGTTCCTAGCCACCCCCTCACTGTCCTGCCTGCCACCCTCAGAAGTAACGCCTCAGGTGGCCACTGCTCCTTCCTCCTGGTTTCAGGAATGAGAGAAGGAGAGACCCACAGACGTGAACCCACCCACAGCCCAGAGTAGCAGATAATCCTCGCGTTGAAAGCCACTGAGGTGTTGGGGAGGGCAGCGCCTTGTTACACAGCATTATCATGGCAAACGCTGACTAATAAAATGGGGAACATTTTTAAGCAACCCGGCAAGGGTGGAAAAACATTTCTCGAATGTCGACTGTGTCCCAGACACTTACCAAGTGCTTTACAAGTAACGACTCACTTAATTCTTGCAGCAGCCGGATGTGGTACGTGCAAGTTTTGAACTTATTTTACAAAGGGGTAAACTGAGGCCCCAGGAGGTGAAATAAGTTGTCCATGATCAATCACTAGTACCTGGTAGAGCTCAGATCTGAACCCATGCAGCCCGGCCCTTGCGACCCCGCGCTTAAACACACCAGTAGCCAAGATTTGGTGACATAAGCCCTAACCTACTCAGATAACCGAGAGTTTGCAGCCATTAACGGGACATAGACACATAGTTTGGATGACCAAATCTTACCCTTTCCTTCTGCATGTGGATGGCATCCACATGCTTCCCCTCCCATGAGCGCACCCACCTAATGGGGTGTGACAGGTACCTCCTGTCCCATAATCACCGCCACCAGCCCTCCCAATCCCGCTCCAGCCCAACAAGCCCTCTGAGGACCTGTGTCTGACAGTGACCTCAAACCCACTCTAACTTATGAAAAACATAATGGATCATCTGAAGCATTAATACTTATAAACCATTACTGGGTACAAAACCCTTGCAAGCCTTCCCATGACAATGGGATGCATCATGTTGAAGGCTATTATTTCCCTATGGAAAGAAAAGGCTGTGTGTGTGTGTGTGTGTGTGTGTGTGTGTGTGTGTGTGTGTGTGTGTGTGTGTGTGTGTGTGTGTGTGTGTGTCTCGAAAGAGAGATCCCAAATTTAGAAGGACAGAGGACAGAGGAAGGGAGGGAAGGAGGGAGAAAAGAGAAAAAGAAGAATAAAAAACAAAGTAAAACTCTGGTGCCATCGGGTTCTTTTGCCTGCTTTGCCCTTGTGTCTAAATGTCATCACAGAGCATGTTCTCTTTTCCATCTGGCAGCTTCCACTCAACAGTTTGAGATCCCACGCTGCGCGACCTGTGTCTGGTTGACTTTCATTCCCGTTGCTAGGAAGATGCCACCGTGCAAATATCGCAAGTTTATGTATCCATCCCGTGTTGTGTGTGTGACGGACAGATGGGTGGTTTCCAGTTGGAGGCGATCACAAACCTCCCAGAACGAATCTTTGCGTCTTGCGGGGAGTGTCTGTGAGCATTTCCACCACGTCTGTACCAAGCAGCGGGACGGCCGGGTCCTACGGGGGCTTAGGTCCAGCCTCGTGGACGTTGCCAAGTAGCGTCGGAAGCGGCTGAGCCGTCGACACTCCTACCAGCACCGGATCTGCAGCGCCGCGGAGGAGACCGTGGCAGCGAAGGGCAGAGGCTGGGAGGCGTGAGGGAGGCTTTGGAGGCACCGATGTTTTATTTCTGGATCTGGATGCTGGGTACATGGGTGTGTAAGTGGTGAAGATTCATCCAGCAGTACACTTAGGGTTGTGTGCTTTCCCATATGTTTATTACATGTCAATAAAAGGTTTCGGGAACCGTATTTCTATAAACATTTGTATATATAGGCACATGTGACTCCAGGTCTCCATGTCCTTCAGCCATTGTGGTCACCCCTCCTTTGATACTCAGATATTTACAGGTCCCCCGCTTGCGCCAGGCACTGTGAAGACAGGGCCATACCCGTCAGGCACGATGCCTGCTTCACCAGCGCAAACAAGCTAGTGGCAGAGAAAAATCCTAAAAGACCAGAGGAGCACATCTCTAAGAACTGATTCGACGTGTACTCTGATAGGACAGGCTGCTGCGTAGAGGAAGGCAGGAGGGAGCTCTTGTTTAGCCGGGGGGCATCTAGAAACACCTGCCCTAGTGCATGCAGCCAGGTAAGTCAGGACAACGGAGGAGTGGAGGGTGCAGCCGTCCTGGGCGTTGGGAACAGCAGGAAAGACGTTGGAGCATTCAAGGAGCACCAAGGAGGCTGGAACCAAGGGCAGGGAGCCTGGGGGCAGGAGGAGCCTGCCAGAGCAGGGCGGGGCTGCGTCCGGGGCTAAGAGCAGCAGTGAGCCACTGAGTGTTTGGGCAGGAGAGTAGATGAGAAGGCTCAGGATAGCCCCGTTCAAGCTGCGGTCTCTGTTGCAGGATTCCTGCCCCCCTGAATTCCTGGCAGCCTCACACTCACATGCCGTGGAGAAAGCCCAGAAGGACCTACATCAAAACACTTAGCCATCATTATCTCTGGGGGAAATTCAACTGTGCTTCTTACTATAAGATTTGCCCCCAAATTTTCCTCAAAGAAGATGCATTAAATCTGTATTACTGTACTTATAAATCCATGTTAATTACATATGTTAATAATTAATATGTATTTTGAATGGTTTTAACTGATTATTATTCAGAGGAGGAGTTTCTTTTAAAAGATGTAGCGGTAAGTGTTGATATCAGGCTCCAGTCCCACCTTCTGGGGACCCACGGAGGACCACCTGCAAGAGGAACCAGGCTGGGAGCCACATGACCCCCGAGAGAGGAATCACATGTCCTCGTGCAGGTCTCCCCCCGCCCCCTATGCTGTTTTTGGCTGCCCACAGCCCTTCCTCTGGGGCACTCCATGCAGTTTCCAGAAAGACTTTCTGCAAATCTGGTCGTGCCCCCACCCTTGCCCCTGGGAGCCTCAGTGTCCCCCTCTGCAGAATGGGCCAGATTGATGTGAAGGCCGAGGGGGAACACCTGTGGAGGTGGGTCCTAGGCGGACACAGAGCCTTCCGTTCTCGCCAACAGGCTGTGCAGGGGTCTGAGGCCCACAGGCAGCTGCTCCTGCAGCGGCGGGAGGTCATGCATCTCCCCAGCCCCTCACAAGTGCAGGGACTGGCCCTCCTCCGCCCCAGCCCGCGCCGGGTTTCCTGAGCAGCCGCCCCCTGAGCCTCTGTCTGTGTCCCAGCCTTAGGATCCCTCGGGCCAGGAGCCCAGCCCCAAACCTCTCAGGTCTGCCCAGGGCCTTAAGGGGCAGGAGCGGTGGGTGCAGTTCCCAGGCTGGGCAACAACAGGCACCTCTGCCCTGCTTCTTTCCTTTGACTTAACTTTTCTGTTAAGTTTTCCGGTTGGAAAACTTAAACAAGCCTGTGTTGGAAACATCGATGGAGCAGCAAAGGTATTTTATCTCATGACCTAATTTCACCTTCGCTAGCCCCTTACTGTGAAGGCTCTGCATGCACCCATTGCACGGATGAAAGATACTAAGCCTCGGGGAGAGGAATGACTTGCCCGAGGACACACAGCTGGAAAGCAACAAAGCAGGATTCATACATGGTCCTTTCTGACTCCAGAAATCATGCATGTGCTGGATTTTGTTTATTGTGGGTTTTTTTTTTTTTCTATATCAAGGCAAACTTGCACTTTGTCCACTTCAAATCCTCTCTGGAACGTGGGGAAGAGTACGGATGCATTCAGGAAATAAACAAAAGCGATCGGATGTCTGGAGTCATAATGCCCAGCTGTCTGGGGCCCTGGGTTTAAGGCAGAATCCGACGCCTCAGTTCCCCGCTGACGGCCAATCATGATCTCCTGTCTTCAGCAAACACCCCCCAAATGTCAAAACCTGATTTTAATTAGTAGAAATCTTTGGGCGCATGCAACGCTGGGATCCATCTGGAACATAGGGAGGCAACAGCTGCTTCTTAGCTCAACAGAGGCAAGAGTGGCCAGGGTTCCTCCTACGGCTGCCAGAACCCACGCAGCCTGCTCTTCAAGGGGGAGATGCTTCCTGGGAGAGGCGGTAGCTCAGCGCCCTGCATCACCTGCCCCGGGGGGCACATCTGGTACTCACATTACCTGCAGTGGGGCGTGCTGGGGCCCCAGATGCTGGAGTTTGGGGTGCTGACAAAGGGACTCTGCTGCTGGGGGAATGGCAGCTGATACCTGTGCCCACCATCCTTAGGCTCAAAGTGGGGGAAGGTACATCAGTGTCTTGCTTGGGCGCCTTTGCAAAGGACCCAATTATCCCAGACCCAGTCCAGGTGGTACTTTGGCCCGCTAACCCCCCAGGCTTGTTAGAAGCATCTGACAACAGCTTGTCACCCGTCGAAAACACTCTTTTTCAGTGTCAATTAGGTCATCAGCAGCGGGATTCGAGACCCGGGTTTGCCTGTCATGAATTTGCATTCATGTTGCTATTTCCTCCTCTGGGGGTGGGGACGAGCCTAAAATGTCTGAGAGGGCTCTCCAGATGATTCCCAGGACTGCAGGCCCTGCTCAAAGCCCTGTACGCATGTCTCTCTCCCAGCGACACTCACAACTACGTACTATTGCTCTCTGCTCCCTTCCCACTTACAAACGGGGAAGCTGAGGCACAGAGAGAAGTCTTGTGCCCAAGGTTGCTCATCTTGCAAGTGGCAAAGCAAGGATTTGAATGCTGGTGACTCGACCCTGGGAACCAAGGCCAACCAGGACATGCTCCCGAGCCTTTGCTCTTGCTGTTGTTCTCTCTACTCATCCTCCAGCACGACCTTCTCAGCCTCATGACTCAGGTCCAACCTGCTGTCTTCTGGGGAGGCATCCATAAATTCCCAGGAGACAGGTGCTCCACCTTGCTGCTCCTCCCGCCCAGCCGCGTCCAGCCTGGCTCATCTCTGCAGATCCAGGGCAGAATGTCAGAATGCCTGTGGAGGGAAGGAAGCCATGGGGAAGGAAGGGAAGAGGCATCACATCCCCAAGCGAGGTGCTCTCATAACTGAGCAGCCATGGGCCATCCCAGCTCCTAAGCACGGCCATCCAAGCTGCCACACACAGGCAGGACTGTCCCCTGGAGGGTAGTGACAATGACAACAGAGTTATGCTCAGGACAACACTTCCGGTGTGCAGACGCCATCCCCACATTACAGAGGTAGCAATGGAAGCACAGAGAAGTGACGTCACTCGCCTGGGGTCACACAGCCAGGAGTCAAGTCTCAGGACACCTGGTTTGTGAGGCAGGACCCTTGAGATGACCACAGCAAGACTGGAGCCCTCTGCCCTCTGACAGCTATGTCCCTTCTTCCCCCACCACCCCGGCCCGTTTCAGACAATCCTCCTGGGGGCCTGTGTGCTGCAACCTACCTCGTGTTCCCTCCTGCATCTCTTCAAAGGGATGCCCTTGAACCTGGGGCCTTTGCTGGGTTCAGCCAACTGTGATGTGAGAAAGGAACTCCCTGGGAACAAGGGGAATTTGAGGGGTGGTCCTCGTGCCAGGGAACCCAGGGCAGGGCAGTAGGGACCAGGGCAGAGAGCCCTCCGTGAGGGGCAGGGTGCAGCCGCAGAACCACCTTGGCCTCGGCCCATGTTGCACTCTCAGGGGACAAGAAGATGGGTGTATTTAGCTCCCTTTCTGGACGTGCTCATTTCTTCACTGACCTCAGCCCACACAGAGAGCCTGAGTGAAGGGCCACAGTGTTAAATGCGGCCAGATCCTGACCCTGCCAGGATGAGCTGCCCCTGGAGCTGCCCCCACTCATGTATCCTGGCTGGCCCAGATCTGGTGCCTGTGACCCCTCCAGCCTCCACACGACACCCTTGGCCCCGGCCCCACTTGATTCAACTACCTATAATCCTCCCCACTGCTTGCCGGGCTGTACGTCCTTCAGATACTTCTAGATTCATCTCATGTGTCCCCTCTTGATCCTGCATGAGCTCTAGGCCTGGCCCCTGGGCTCCCACAGCTCTGTCCTTCTTCTCTCTGTTCAACCAGTGTCCACACGGCATGGTCACTATCTACCATCACCTCTGCCTCCGCCACCAGCAAGGCAACAAAGATTAAGGCAAGTCAGCACACAGTTCTAGGGCTAGAGATCTGCAAAAGGGTCAAGGCCGGGGACTGGGTTTGCCTTTGCCTAGCAACCTCATGTATGGCAGAGTGAACATAAGCATTAGAGGGAAGGAGGGTGGGAGGAAGGATGGATGGATGGATGGGTGGGTAGATGGAGGATCGATAGGTGGATGGATGGATGAGTATGGATGGATGGAGGATCGACAGGTGGTTAGAAGGGTAGGTGGGTAAGTGGACGGATGGGTGGGTGAATGGAAGGTGGGAAGTGGATGGATGCGTGCATGGATGGTTGGGTGGGTAGATGGATGGATGTGTGGAGGTTGGATGGATGGATGAAGGATGGATAAGTGGATGATAGATGGATGGGTAGGTGGACGGATGGATGGATGGATGGGCAGGTAGATGGGTGCATGGATAATGCATAGATAGATGGGTGGGTGGGTGGATGGATGGGTGGGTAGATGGGTGGATGGGTAGGTGGGGGGGTGTGGATGGGTAGGTGGGGGGTGTGTGTGTAAATGAACACAGAAATGGATGGAAGGAAGGAATAGAACGGACATCCTGTGCTTTAATATGAAATTAGTTTTATTTCTTTGCAACAGGATGACCCCCAACTGCCAACCCGTCCTACCCACCCCCCCAACAGTGTTAGGAAATTTTCAGGGCTCCCTCTCCCTTTCCTGAGGTCCCCCCTGCCACAGCCCTAAGTACAATGTACGGTTACCCTCTGAGTCTGCATTTGTGCCCCCCAAGGATCCTGTGTCCCCGTAGATGAACATGGCCAGTGGTCTTACCTTCTGGGTCTTTGCTCGGTGTCACCTGTTCAGGCCCCAGCCCCATGGCGGTGCTTGGGACTGTGTCTGAAAGACAGTGGAAACTCGGCTGGTGGTAGCCTGTGTCATGGCAGCTGATTCACTACCATGGACTGTTTGGGCAGCCACAGGAGTGAGGGAGTACCTGCTTGGGGGAATGGGAAAGGTTTCACAAAGGAGGGAGCATGTGTGGGCTTTGAAGGATGAGTAGGAGTTGGCTTGATCAGGAAGGAAAACCTCACAATTCCGGCATCAAGACCGTATTTGTTAACAGAAGGCACAGTGGAAGAGTCGGCTGAGAAGCAAGGACAGGTTTGAAGGTAAACGAGAAGAAACAAGCATGGTGTTGATACAAGGGACCCATGGACCAGGAGGGTGTCTCTCCGGCATGTTTTAGGCTGAGGGTGTGGTTTCCCAGGAAGCCAGGGGTGGGGGGCCACCCAGAGCTAGGGTAGGCATGGGCTATTTATGTGGCCCCCAAGTTCCACCCAGGGTTTGGCACACAGTAGGTGCTCATGGATGGCATGGCGGGTTTGTTTGGAGGAGGGGGCATTTCTGCATGGTCCTGGGCGCTGGCTTCACCAGCCAGAGCAGAGGGAGTTCCATCCACCGGGTCTTGTCCTGCAGTCTGCCCAGAAACGCCAGGCTTCAGAGCAGGCTCAGAAGGAATTTTCACAAAAACTAGGTCAGTCTGGAAACAAAAAGACTCCATTAACCTCAGATCCTTTGTGGCCCAAGAACACAGACTGAGGTTCAAACACTTCACTTTGGAGAGAGCTTGAGCATCACCATGAGGGTGGGGGGATGCCAAGGCCGACCGCCTCACTGCAGACCCCCGAGAATGGCCGCTGAGCAAGGGGCCAGCCGCTCTGGGCGCAGACAGGGAGGCGGGGAGGGGGGCCCGGTAGGGTTGTGCCCTGGCTCTCCCTGGCATAGGCCTCTGGGCAGAAGCAACAGCACCAGCCCTTCACTGACCTTGGCACGGGAACCAACCTCAGCCTCTTCCCCGTGCCTGGCTCCCGTGAGGGGGCACCTCATGCCCCTCGTGTCAGTTCTGCCCACAGTGGTTATGCCCTCAGCTCCAGAACCTTCACAGGCTCAGCCTTCCCCAGCCAGATGCAGCAAGTCTCGGAGCCATCACTCCCGCTCCGAGCCTGAACAGAATGGGGCAGATCCCACATGCTCAAGAAAGGATGGGTGAGCTTGGCTGGTCAGAGCAGCGCCCCCGGCCCTGCCTAGATCCCCTGGAACCCCGAGCACAAGCTGTGGAGGGTGACCGATCAGGGCTTGAATCACCACCCTGCCCCTTATCGGCCATGTGAACTTGGGTGAGTGATTTCACCTTTCTGAGTCTTGGTTTGCTCATCTGTAAAATGGGCCTGTGTGGGGCCCCCCCTCGTGGCACTGCGGGACAGATTAAATGGGAGGCTGCCTGGCACCTCCTAGATGAAGCAGTTGCCACCCATCACTACCCAGAAGTGTCACAGGCTCAGTCCTGCACTGCATAGCCCCACGCCTGACCGCTACACTCCATCCAGCCCGCCTGCTCCCAGGTCTCCTGGCCTCTGACTTCTCGACACATCCTTGGTTTACACAGAGAGGTTGAGTAACTTGCCCGAGGTCACACAGTTAGGGAAGGACAGAACCTGAATGAAAATGGTGGCACCCTGACTCCAGGGTCCCTGTACTTACTCAGCACCCTCTCCTGCCCCTCACATCATGAGCTCTGCTCCGGAGCTGTTGAGTCTGAGAGGCCTGGGGGTCATCTGATTGGAGATGTGGGCAGGTGGACAGGGAAGGGTACGGGATGCAGGTGGTGACGGGCAATGGTTGTTTTCAGCATGCTGAAAGGGCTTGAGGCCATAGAGGGACCCCTCACCAGGAAGAAGCAGAGAGAATATTTGAGGAGAGGAGAGGATGTGGGGGAAGGCCAGGCCTGCCCAGCCCAGAGGGCTTCGACTGAGCTTTGTTGACTCTGCCACTGCACCTAGCACATGCTCCCCTCTGCTCTCTCCCTGGTGACATTCCACTTGTCCTCACACCCAGCAGAAATGTCCCCTCCTGCAACCTCCGGGTGCTGGGCCAGCATCATCTCTGGGCTCTGCCAGCCCCAGGTGTCCTGCTCCTTGATCCTGAGCACATGGGCTCTGGCTCCTCCATATTGCCCAAGCTCCTCAAGCACCAGCCTGGCGCAAGCCATCGCTCTGTCCCTGGCACGTCCAGCCCAGGCCACACTGAAGCAGGTGCCATAGAGGGACATTCACTCGACCAGGTTCCCCCACTGGGCCTGGAGGCTGGTGGGGACAGAGCTAGGAGGCTCTGAGGACATGAGGACATGTCTCCAGCACAGACGCCCCTGGAATCTGGACACCATGGCTGGTAGGCAGGTGCCTCGGACCCATACAGCTACTCAGCCTGGCTCATACTAACTCAAGCCCACACTGTCTGGGTCAAGATGTCCCTGCCTCCTTTGCCTCCCTCTTGAAGCCAGCAGACCAGACAGCAGGTCTGAGCTACGGTCACCGAAGTGTAGGCTGGGGCCCTAGGAGAGCTGTCAGCACTGAGAGCCAGGCACATGCGCCGGGAGCCTGTGAGGGATGCACTCGTGCCGGGGAGCCAGAAGCCCACACGGATGTGCCATCCGACCAACAGTCGGCAGAGCACCCAGTCTGTGCCAGGCACTGTTCCTGGCACTGGGGGTCCAGCTGTGCATGAGGCAGGCAGGGCCCCTTCCCTCCTGGAGTCACAGTCTGGGATGCAAAAGGGGGTGCTGGCTGAAGATGATGCACCCTTCAGGGTTCTGCCAGCGGTGAGGCTGGGAGCCAGACAAGGGTAAGGGGGTCTCAGTTACAGACAGTGCCTGGGCCAGGTAGCAAGATGGAGGGTCCATCCCTCAGGCAACTCATGCGTGTTATGGGCAGGCCCATAACTGGTGAATATGTCCGCCCCCCCAGCCCCAGGCTCCTGCCACTAGTGGGGAAATGGGAATCCATGTGGCAGACTTAGGGAGTAGGGGCCAAAGCAAGGGCACAAAACCATGGAGGGCCAAGCAGGGGACAGATGCAGGAGTTAGGACCCTGCAGCCCGGATCAACCACTAGCGAGCCCTGTGCATCAGCTAGCTATTGCTGGGTAACAAATTATCCCAACATTCAGCAGGTAAAAACAGCAAACGTGTATTCTCTCACACTGTGTATGAGGGTCCGGAATCTGGCAGTGGCTTAGCTGGGTGGCCCTGACACAGGGTCTCTGTGAGGCTGTGGTTGAGCTGTGGGCTGGAGCTGCCATCACCCGAAGGCCTGGCTGGGCTGGGATCTTCTTTCAAGCTCACTCATGTGGCTGTTGGCAGGAGCCCCAGGCCTCATCACGTGGCCTTCCTACAGAGCTGCGTACACAGTGGCAGTGGGTTTCCCCAGAACGAGTCATCCGAGAAAGAACGGCCAAGACCGGAAATGCTGTGTCTTTTATACCCTAATTTCAGAAGACACATACCAGCTCCTCAGAATGCTGCTAGCCACACAGACCGACCCTGGTGTGGGACGGGATGATACAGGGTGGGGACCCAGTTGTGGGGGATCATCAGAACCTCAGGGACGGTCTTGGGCAAACCCTTCACCTCTCTGTGCCTGGAGTTCCTCATCTGTACACGGGGCAGTGTTCCCGCCCTCCCAGGGTACACAGGCCACTCGGGCATCTTCCATTACTCTGGGAGCTCCCTGGGGGCAGGCCTGCGTCTTTTCTAACCCTGAGTCCCAGCCTCTGGTCACTCGGATGCACTTTGAGTGATCCATTCTGTAAATTACAGATTTGTGTCACTCCCTTGCTTAAATCCTTGCAACAGGACTCCAGGGCAGAACCCAAACGCATTGGCCCGACATGCAAAGCCCAGGACCTCGCCCTGCTTATACCTCCAGCCTCATATCCTGTACCACCCACACCCATGCCCTGTGCTCTCAGAACCTTCCAGAAGCAAGGATGTTTTTCCACCACATCGTCTGCCTGGTGAACTCCTACACATCCTTTAAAACCCAGCTCAGACATCACCTCCTGTCACTCCAGACTGCTATTCCAGACCCGGGCTCCCACATTCCCCTTGTCCCTGAGAATCGTCCCACCTTCTACTGTCTGGGTGTCCATTTCCTCCACCCCACGGGACAGCTCAAGATAGTGTCTGGCTCGTCTCTGTGGCCCCAGTGGCCAGCACAGGGCCTGGGCCGCCATGGTCAGCACACATCAAGGTCCGTGGACGTGAAGGAGGGGTTTGGTTTCGGACGCAGTGGGGCTGGAACCCTTGGCTGTGCTACTGAGACGATCCAGAGGCTCCACTAACCACCGGCCTCCCCAGCCCACGGCTCATTAGGGACCAGCTGGGGGTCCCCTTTGCCAAGACAGCTGTGAGGCTGAATAATTTATAAGCCTCTTACCGTGAAGCACTGGTAAAATGTTTCAATGGAGTCGAGATTATTCATCAAAGTCGGCATCACGCAGGGTTGCCCTTTCCTCGGGGAGCCACCAAGGGAGTCGGCCTTTCTTAAAAATAGAAGCGTCATTATCAGCGCTCCATCCACCAGGCAGCCAAAGAGGTCATTTTCCAAATGCAAATCCCGTTCTCTGGCTGCCTCGCCCAAAACCCTCCCGTGGCTTCACACTGGTCACCAGTGGTGGGATGGGTGGCTGGGCTTGCAGGATCAAGCCCCCACTGGACCCCAGCCCAGGCCCTGTGGTGGCTTCTCTCTGCCTTCCCCAAGGAAGGGACACACGGACTGAGATCACCAGAACTTAATTGGAAGGAAAGGGAGAGAAAAAGCATTTCAAGCAGAGGAGACAGCCGGGCATGGGTCCTGAAGCAGGAGGGAGTCTGCTCATTGGAAAGCACCCTTTCTTGCTCCTGGGCTCCCAGGAAGATCATGTCCCTGCCCCACCTGCCCTGAGCTGGGGTCTCATTCCCACACGTCTGGGGGGTGCGGGGGGGGGAGCTCCAGCTCTCTCTCCCTCCCCCGCAGAGAATGTGTGTGGAGGATGGCAGGGCCCTGGGTCCCAGGTCACTGTATGGAGGACATCGCTCAGGAGAGCTAGGAGCTCGCACTAAGCTTCTCCTGAGGAAGAAATCCCGTGAACTGTTAGAGCCGCTGAGACTTAAGAACTTGTTTGCTCCCGCAGCTTAGCTGATCCCAGACAGACTGACTCGGTGCACGAGTAGCAGTGGATTTCCAGGGTCCTCGGTCAGCAGCGAGGTGCTTGGGAGGGAGAAGTCACCGCCCTTCTCTGCACTTTGCAGCCAGCTAAGACCACAGTAATTAGGGCCCTCGGAGGTCAACAGCAATTTCCAAGGAGCCCCTGTGTGGGACCAGGAGTCTCAGGGTGGCTGGGGGCAGGGGGGTTCCTGGGGGGAGGGAAAAGGTAGAACAAGACCCTGCAATGCCCAGAGAAACCTCCCTTCATCCACTTATGTGATGGGACCCTGAACAAAGTCTCACTTGAAAAACGGTTCCTGTTGATTGAAGCATAGATTTAAAAATTTAAAGGCTAGTCTAGTTCAGCGCTGTCCCCTACTAGACGCATGCGGCTCTTGGCCACTCCAAATGGAGATGTCCCTCAAGTATAAAATACGCAATCAGATTCTGAGTCACTTCAGACGTGACTCACCTTTATATTTCTACTGGACGGAGCCGGTCTCGCCCAACCATTACATTTCTGGGAAATGGTGCACAGAGAGGTTAATGAACTTGCTCAAGGTCATACAGAGGCATGTGAGTCTAGAGTCGTGAAGCTGAGCTGCCTCATGAGTTTATAGAGGAAATTCAACGTCCCACTCGGAAAGTGAACAAAACATCAGAGTGGGAGGTGTCTTGTTCCAGCATTAACAACCCCCCCCCACACACACACACCGAGGCCGAGAGGGCTGTGCAAAGAGCCTGCGTACACGAAGGAGAGCAGCAGAGATGGTCAAAGGGGACGGTCTCAATGAGAGCGTGGCTCGCTCCACCCCTACCTGCCTCGTATCTGAAGATCACAGACACCCCCAGGAACAGGAGGAGGCAGAGGGCACTGGCTGCTGGACCCCTCATCTCTGATCCTCCCTGTCCAGGTCAGTGAACGAGGGATCAGGGACTACTCGCCGAGTCAAGGACTCAGTGGGCTTGTCTATTACAGGACAGGTCAGAAAGCCCAACTCACGTGCTAAGTAAAGCAGAAACCCTGCTTGCTCCTCAAATGTCCGGCGGAAGGCATAGTTTGATCCAGATGCTCTCGTGATGCTGACCATGTCTGCCTCTTCCCACTCCCAACTCTATGCCCCTGTGTTTGGGGGCTTCATGCTTCAGAAGACGCACCACATGAGGGTTTGGCGGCAGCTGGAACCCCAAATCCTCCCTCTGCAGCACCCAACCCTCCCACCGATTCCATCAGGATAAGACATTTGTCACTCAAGAAGGGATTGTCAAGCTGAGAGTCATTTTTAAATGATAGGCGTAGTCTCCTGGGGTGCGGGAATGTTTTAAAACATAATGGTATGTTGTACGAATCATACCTCAATTTTTTAAAGAAAATAACACACATGTGCCTTAGACATCTTCTTTCAAATTGACAGTAGCTGATTGTATGTTCTTTTGATGTGGGGACTTTTCTTCGGCGATGATTGGCATGTCTTAGAGCATCTGCTGCAGGAGCCTAGCTCCTGGTGCCTCATCAACCCTTTCCAGCTTCGGTTTCTCCCCAAAGGAAAAACAAAGATAGACCCAAAGCAGTCAGCATGCAGAATCTTCTGGGTTTTAGATGCCCTCCCTACTCTTCAACGGCGCAATTTTAATGTCGTTTCCTTTACCAAGTCTTCGAATACTGTGATTTCTTTTTCCAGAGAAACAAACTCACTCTCCCCACTCACATTGGGTCATTCGGCAGTGGTGAGGACAACTGGCATCAGCAGGTTTGGAAGCAAGCACGGGATGAGTGGGCGATTGAAGCAGCCGGTGGGCTGAGGGGAGTGAGCGTAGGGCTGCCGTGCCAGCCACGTGCCTCTCGCAGAGAAGAGCGTGTGTGCGTGGGGGCCGGGAGGGTCAGCTCCGTGGAGGTCAGTCACGAAAACTTCTGCTGTAGCTACTCAGAGGCATCTGCCAGAACTCTGGCAGGCGGTGCTCAAGCAAGGAAGAGGTGTATTCTTCTTCTTTTTTTAAGTTTTATTTATTTAAGTCATCTCTACACCCAACGTGGGACTCGAACTCACGACCTCGAGATCAAGAGTCGCACACTCCTCCGACTGAGCCAGCTGGGTGCCCCAGAGGTATATTTTTCTGAGGTAACAAAGATTCAGAGTCAATCTATGGCTGATGCTGTTGCTGGAACATGTCAGACTCCTTGTTTGTCATCTGTCACATTTGCATGAAATTTAAAGAGTCAAATAGTTCTATCATCCACTTCCCCAAAACAACAGACTGCCCCCATTTCCCACCCCTTCCTGTTCCCCTTCCCAAGGGCAAGCTATTTCAACTGTTTTAGATTATTGTTTTGGTCTTTATCATATCTCTAAATAACCTGCTTGTTTTGATGATTTGGGGGGTGGGTTGGGGCTTCCTTTTGGCTTTTAGGTTGATGAATTATCTCTGGGCTGTCTGCTATGGCAGATGGGGATACAGCTTTCTTTCACCTGCTACCAACCTCATACTCATGTTATGGCTATTTCATGGTTTGATGGAATCAACAATGAGCGTTTCCATAACGACGCCCATGAAATGCTATGGACGGTCCAGCTGCAGAGTAAACTGTAGCCTTCCCTACCCAAAATTTGTTTTCCTAAAGTTAATATGTTTCTATAAGCAAGCTCCACACTGAGCATGGAGCCCCATGCAGGGCTTGAACTCATGACCCTGGGATCAAGACCTGAGCTGAGATCAAGAGTCAAATGCTCAACCAGCTGAGCCACTCAGGTGCCCCTTCCTAAAGTTAATATTGATTGATGTACTTGTTTTGTTCTTGATCAGTTTTTAAGTTCTTATTATCAGTTTAGCCATAAACTCCCTACTGATAATGTCTACACCCCACGCGCTCTATCCTGGAGGCTTCCAATGTGCTCATGTCTGGTCCATTGGTCTACAACGCCTTGGTGCAGAGCTGGTGTCCGGGACTCTCCTTCTCCTCTTTCCTGTGTTGGATCCTCTATATCCTGTATCCCATATCCTCCTTTGGTTTGGATGTTTTTGTCTTATTTTGGAGTTATGGAACATAGCCTTCAGTTGATTCGTGAGAAAGAGCCTGTAGGAGATAGATGTTTGCCATGGTGCACAACTGGGAAGGTCTCTACCATCATACTTGATGGATAGTTTGGCTGGGTATATTAGATAGATTTGATGGAGGAAGAGAAGCCATGGTGAGAGCTGTAGGAAAAGGAGCTCCTTCCCCCAAGAATTGGGTCTTGCACATTGGAGGAAGGGCTGGGACAGTGGCATTGGGGAAGAGGGAGGTTGGGACTAATGAAGAATCAGTAGGCCAGAGCTTGCGGGGATTCACTGAAGACACACACAGCTAGCCGCCATGGTGGGAGCACCCAAAGAGAGCTGCCGGAGAGGTCTGTGGTCAGCTGCTGCCTACAAGGAACCACCACCTCTGCAGGGGGACCTGGGCCAGTGCTGGTCAGCAGGATCAGTGACAGAGGACTGTCACCTTTGACCAGCAGAGCCCAATGGTGCAGAAACAGCAAATAAAATTATCTTTCTTTCCAGCTTTATTGAGGTATAACTGACAAGCAAAATTGTGTATATTTAAGGTGTACATTGTGATAATTTGATACGTATCGATCATGAAATAATGGCCACAACCAAGTTCATTAACACGTCGATCACTCACATAGTTGCCCTTTTGTGTGTGTGGTGAGATCGGTTGGTCTCTCGTAGCCTTGCCGTCCACAGGTGCTTGATCCAGGGGACTCCAGGTAATGATTCAAGTAACTTTCTTGCCAACATATGCAATAGAGGAGGGGTCTCCTCTTTATCATTAGTGAGTGATGGGGTCATTAATGCCTTTACATCTGGCCAGATCAGAAAACCAATTCCAGATCTCTACTCATACGTTTCTGGAACTGCTTTGGAGGCCAAGACTGTATCCAACAGTGAGCATTCAGGGAGGCAGAGCTACCATGGGTGCTATGGGGATTTATTATAGAAATTAAACCTTGCAGTCTGGGGAGAAGCTGGGAAGTGAAGGTCCAGAAGAAGAGGGGAGGGTCAGAGAGGAGGCACTGACCAAGGTCCCGGGGCAGGATATACATGGTCAGGCCCAGAGTCACAGGAGCCAAGAGCACTCAGCCTTCCACACGGGAGTAAATCAGAGGGGCTGGAGGGGAGGTCTGGGAAAAGTCTGTGACCTCCGGGGCTGGGCCTTGGGCTGCAAGTGGTCCAGAAGGGAAAAGAGGAACATGTGTGAAGAAGACCGACGCACAAGCTGGCGTCCACTGGGTATGTCTGCAATGCCATCCACAGTTCCGTCCACAGAGACTTTCAGAGAGCAATGACTGCTTACCTCCCTCTGCTTGCAAGTCCCACGGACTACCCTCCCCTGGCCAGCTCCAAGGAAACCACACGGAAGGGCATTCTGTTACTGAGCTCACGACAGGACCGTTCTCAGCACACCGGGCATTGGGATCCACAGGAATCGCTCCGTGGTCATTTTGCTCCCAAAGTTGGTCTTGACAAGATAAAGACATTCTCAACCCTGATCCTTTGCCTGTAGCTTTGTCTCCATTCCAGACTGATTTCTTTGTCTCTAGCATTCTGAAAGGTTAAAGTAATATGTTCTGGTGTTGGTCTGTTCTCATTAATTTTCCTGGGCATTCGGTAGACTTGGCAAGTAGAACATTTTTGATCATTTCATGAGTGATGTCTTCCCTCTGTCTTCCCTGGTCTCTCTTCATTCAATTTCAATCTCTGGACATTTACTTCCTCGACTCCTCTCCAGTTTCCTTATCTTTCTTACTTTCCATCTCTGGGTCTTTTCCATTCTGCTTCCTATAGGATTGGGTCCTAGTCCCCAGCTCTTGTACTGGGGTTTAAATTCCTGCTGCAATATTTTTATTTCCCCAGAACAGCCTTATGTCTCTACAGGTCCCTATTCGACGGCATCTTGTTCTCATAAAAGGACCTCTTGTTCCTCTGAGCACATCATTGAGAATCAGCGTGGCCTTTTCTCATAAACACGCCCTGCCTGTGACCACGCAGTTCTGCTTCTATCATATGTCCAACTACAAGATGAAAGCATGTGTCTGCATAAAGACTTGTACGAAAGTGTTCCTCGCAGTTTTGTCTATAATTGCCACAAATTGTCAACAACCCAAATGTCCACCAACTGGAGAATGGATAAATTCAAGTTTGTTATATCTAAACAGTAGAACACTATTCAACCATAAAATAAGCAAACTACAGACCCACGCAGCAACCTGGAGCCCCACAAGCATCCTGCTGAGGGGAAGAAGCCTGACACAGATGAGTATACGCTGTGGGATTCCATGTCCATGAACTTCTGGAGCAGACAGAACTTCCTGATGGTGGTAGAAATCAGAACAGGGTCCACCCGGGTGGGTGCTGGGAACGGGACTAGGCTTGATGGGGCTGGTGAGAGGCTCTCCTGGCTGATGGAAATGTTTGACACCTCCAGACAGGTATGTGGTACACGTGCGTACACAGTTATCAAAACTCATCACACTGCACTCTTGAGATCTGTGCACTACACTTACTTCGAAAAAAGGAAAAGCTAATTGGAACCGCTGGGGTTTGCCGAGCGGGGTCTTCACTGGATGGGCCATTTCCTTGGGGACCATGCAGGTTCAGAATGTTGGCTCTTTTCACTTGGAAAGGTCAGGTTCCCTGAAATGATCTCTGACCTCTTGCCCGCGGAAGACAAGACCTGGCTGCCAGTTTTCCGGCAGGTGCCAGGAGGAAAAAGGCAAGGGATCTTAATATTGAGTGTGATCCCCCGCTGTCAGGGTGGTCCCCCATCCTCAAGTGTTCCTGGTACCCCCAGTGCCTTACCCTTGCTATGGTCAGAATATTTGTATCTCCCCCAGATTCATACGTTGGCATCCTAATGCCTGATGTGATGGTCATAGGAGGTGGGAGATGCTTAGGTCACGAAGGTGAAGCGCTATGAATGGCATCCATGCCTTGTAGGGCTCCCTTGTCCCTTCCACCATGTGAGGACACAGTGAACAGGTGCTGGCCATGGACCAGGAAGAGGGCTCTCACCGGAGTGCGACCATGCGCGAGCTTTGATCTGGGATTTCCCAGCTTCCAGAACTGCAAGAAATAAATTTCTGCTGTTTATAAGCCACTCAGGCTGGGTATTTTGCAGTAGTAGCCTGGAGGAACAAAGACAATCCCCTCTTGAAAATAAGCCTCTGGTTTTCTGCTGGGCTCAGGAAGAGGCAACCGTCCAGCCGAGCGAGCAGAGGGAGACTAACCACCGCTCTTGTTTCAAATAATCCTCCTGCCCTCCCACTTTCTGTCTGGTGGGCCACGGTTCGTCCACAAGTTTTCCAGCTTCCAAAACACTGCTTTGGTCCCCTCTCCTTTTCTCTTGGTACTTGAGAGTGATGGTACCAAGAGGCGAGCTCTTTCAGGTGATCTTTACCATCATTTACTGAGCTTTCAAGAAGAGACATGTGTGCACACCTGCGTCTATGCCACTGGCTCTTTCCCAGATGGCCCATTCTTTGCTCTGTTCTGCCATCAGTGGTGCAGCTTTTATCCTCATGGTTGCAATGTGGCTGTTCCTGCTCTGGGCATCAAATCCACATCCCAGGCAGACTGAGCCCATCCGCTTTGATAGGGAAGCAAGCCAGCTCTCTTCCTCTTACATCACATGGCCAGTCCTAGCTGCAAGGGAGCCTGATAACATCTACTGTTGGGTGGGTGCATTGGCACCCCAACAAAACAGGTTCTGTTTTCGGTGCAAAAGGGGTTATTTCCACATCCTTCTTAGGCCATGTGCCCATTCCTGAGTCAGTCACAGGACCTGGAGGGAATGGGGCATGTGACTGGCTGGCCCAGGTCGTATGCCCACTCCCATGACAGCAGAGTGGTGCGGGGATCAGCCAGCACCATGGGGTGGGGGTGGGGGGCTGATCCCCCAAAGGAAATGTGGTGCCAGCCCCAAAGACAGGGGACGGTTCCTGGGCAGGCAGTCATGGTGCACCCGTGTCCAGCACGGTGTCCAGTCAGCTTCCCACTCCCACCCCGTCTCGGACTCAGGGCGGCCCCTGCCCAGGCCCAGGGTGGGGGCTGCGAGGCGAGGGCCCACACTTTGCTAAGCTTCACGGAACAGTGACCTCAGACCTCTGAGCCAATGATCTCACCCGTTTCTGAAGGAGGCAACGTTCCTGGGTGTTGGCCGAGATGCTAACAATAACCAGGCGTGGTGCGGCCTGATTGCAGCCGCTAAAAATAGCAGCTCATTCCAAAGCCTCATCAGGGGAGAAAGGGCGATGAAAGCAGGTTTGCAGGGGTGGGGGGAGACGGGAAGGCGCAGAGAGGGTCTGGACCCTGATGCCGGAGCCTCAGGAGCTGTGGCCATCCAGGAGCAGCAGATCCGCCAAGCGCCATCCCCTGCCGAAGATGCCCCCGGCCATGACCACAGGCAGCTGGCCACGGGCGTGCTGGACTTCCCTACGGCTCCCTCCCTCCCGTGTCGGCAGATGTCTGCTGCTTGGAGCTTGGCCTGCCCCGGGAAGCAGGAGAAAGTGCCACGTCCTCCAAGATCCCACTACACGACCGGGCCCAAACCTCCCACGGCCTCACGGCACAGACCCTTTGCCATCACCCTGCACATTTCACAGACGAGAAGACCCTGTCTCTGCCATCCTGCAGTGCCCTTCCAAGGTCTGGCCCACGCTCTACGGTCAGCCTGCCTGGGATCAAATCCCACCTCTGCCCTGTATTGGTTGTTGACCTTCAGCAAGTGTCATGCTCTCTCTGGGCCTCAGGACCCTTATCTGTTAAATGGGGAAACCAAGGGTTCCCCCTCCTAGGCGTATTGTGAACACCGAGTGCAGTGATTACCCTTGAGACCTTGGCCCGGTGCCGGGCAGGTAGGGCATGCTAAGTAAGGGCCAGCTACCACTGTCACTGTTCATACTGCGGGCCCATGGCCCCACAGCAGTAAATGTGGGGCCAGGGATCTGCACGCAGGCCTCTCTGCGCCCAGAGTCTGGGCACTTTCCCATGACCCAGCCGCAGAGTCTGGAGCTGGAGGTGATCTGGACAGGTGGGCACAAGAAGCACTGGGTGGGGGTCCACAGTCTTGGCTTCAAGCCCAGAGCCCCTGGTCCAGCGGCCAAGGCCTTGAGTGTTCCCAGGCTTGAACTTCAATCCCCCTTCCCCAGGGAGGCCCCACCTCCAGGGATCAGGAGACCCAGAGGCGTCTCCACAAGGGTCTGCTCCATGACAAATAGCAAAGGCTGTCTGAGGAAGCCGTGTCCAGGGGAAGGGGTATGTGGCCACACCGGGAACCTTGCCGACCGCCCCAAGTCAGCACTGGGCACATCTGAAGAGCACCCTCCATGGAGGCCCTGCCACCCACCCTGTGCCCAGCTGGGGGCCACGGCGCATAGGCTCACCCTGGGGCGTGGCTGCAGGTGGGCACACAGGGGACCTTAGCGAGCTTCCCCTCCTGCCATGGCCCCTACACCCCCCGCGGCTAGGTCCCGAGCCCGGCCCACAGCCAGTGCTCAGTGAGCAGCAAACGGTCACATGCCGGCCACAAACAGGACACTATGCCCACCGCCCAGAACCCAGAGTCTGGGACCTCACAGGGGGAGGCCCTTCACAGTTTACGAGGCCCTTTGGGTCAGTTTCCATCACCCATTCTGCATGGTGGAAGAACACATTTCTGGGTGACAGGGATGCTCAGAGAAGCCAAGCAGCCCGCCCAGGGTCACACAGCAGAGAGTGCCAGGCCAGGCTGGCCCCCAGGGGCAGTCACCTCCCAGGCTTCTACCCCAGACGCTGCCCAAAGAGCAGGTGTGTGAGCTCTCTGGTCCTGTCCACCAGGGACTGACCCTAGAATGACTGCAGAGGTCCCTCACCAGATGCAAACGCCTTGTCACTGTCCACAGCTGTGTCACAGCGCGGGTGGGACAAGCCTGTGCCCCAGAGAGGGAAGCCAGCAGGGCTCAGCCTGGAGAGGCTCCCTCAGGGAGCAGAGAGCTTTCCGGTACCAAAGGCACATTCCAGCTCGGCCTGGAAGGAGCTTCTTCGAGAGGTGGGTAGTCTGGAATGGCAAGGGGAGAACCTTGGGGGGTGGGGCTGGCATTCCGGTTGGAAGGGACAACGTGATGAGCCAAGGAATATTGGAGCTGCCCGGAGCAGGACACACTTGGGCTGAGCCTCAGACCTGGGCAGAGCCTGAAGGCGGGGGCGGGGGGGGGGGGCACGGGGCTGTGGAGCAGGCCTCGGGGATGCCATCAGCTGAATAATGGCCCCCAAAGGTATCCACGTCCCAATTCCCTGTCACTTTGCCCAGTCGGTGGGACTTTGGAGACACTGCAGACAGCGGGCCCCGGGTTAGCCAACCGAAGACAGTTTATGCATTTCAGGGAACCCACCCAGGGCGCCACACCTGGCCAGAAACCCCCACCCTCACCGCCCAGGTGCTCGGGCATGAGTGCCCTGAGGCCACGGCCACCCCCCGGGGCCCACAGTGCCAGGGCCTGGTCACAAAGTGACTTATTTTTATCAGCGGAATCATGAGGCCCTTGAGGGCATCTCTGTAAGACGTTCTGCCCACCACACGTCCTGGCGGGGCTGGCAGGGACCTCGGGGGACAGTGCTCAGCCGGGGGTCCTGCTCCCTGACCGTGCCTGCTTGACCCTGCAATGGACGTCGTTTAGGTATATGACATATGTCACATTTTATATGCACTCCAAATCTGTGCCTTTAACTCTATGTGGGGTGGGAGGGTTGATTGCTGGAAATTTTTCAGTAAGATTTCTGACCCATCCGTCTGCCCCGTGTGAATGGGGACCCAACCTGCTTGGTTCAGGGTCACCGCTAAGTCAGACACTGTCACTGCCCTGAGGACGTTCCTGTTATGGGGCTCATGGGGGAGCCTTAGAAGGGGGCCTGCTCACCTGCCAACCATGGCAGGGAATGGACTCGTTCCAACACCCAGAAAATAGAGGGAAAGAACCCAGCATTTACCCCGCCTTTCCCATAGGGAGACACTGCCTCTTCACCAGATAGTAGGTGAGGGGCCGCCTCTCTCTATAAAATGATTCCAGATGACAAACGAAGGTGGCATGATAGGACCAGACTATTGCCACTCCACAGCCCCCGTAAATCAATGCATGCACAGCCTCCCAGAGCAAGAACACCATTACCAGCCTGAGCAAGCGGGAAACTGAGGGCAGAGGAGCATTCTCAGCAACACCAGGAATGTGCAGTTGGCCCACTGCCGCGGGTGGGCAAGTCCACGGTCAAGCAGCCCCCGCCCCCTGATGGACACAGGTCCCGTGTTGTGGCACAGGTCACGTGGAGGGGTTTCTGGGGTGACTGGCCAAGTTCTAACTCTTGACCTGGGAGATGGTTCCGGCCGTAAGTCATTAAGCTACATGGTTTTTGTATGTGTTTTTTCCATATCTGTGTCTTATTTCACAATTAAAAAGAGCCCTGGCCCAGAGGTGGGGCTGGGGAGGGCCTCGAGGAGCCCAGGGGCCTAGTGGACCCCAGGTTCAGACCGAGCTAGCTGGGCTGGGGGGACTGTGCCACCTGGATCCCACCCCCAACAACTGCCCCAAGGAGGTTCCTGAGACCAAACCAAGCCACTCCACTCCCCATGACTCAGCCCGGCCCGCAGCTTGATCACGGGATCTGGACATGCCATCCTCCTGCTCCAGGCGTCAGGGGCTCGGAGAGCACCGAATCCCCTGTGTTAAATCTCCTCCCGAAGTAAGTGCTTTCTGTTTTCCTAAGTGAACCCTGGAAGACACACCTCATGAAGGCACTTGTTATAATTAACATGATGTTACAATAAGCCTGATTATAGCAATTAGCACCAAATGTGTGCCATTGGACCCTCGCAGGACCCTAAGGGGCTACCTCATTAGGCCACTGTTCCCAGGAGGAGCCTGGGATTCAGAGTCGGGGTGGCAAGTGCGAGGTCCGAAGTCAGCCCCTGGCCATGCCTGGCCCTCCGCCCCACCCGACTCCCAGCGTTCCAGCAACCCTGTTCCAGGCAGCCGCTCCCGTCTGTCTGCGGCCACACCGTCCCCACGCTTACTCCTCTGGCCCCAAACACACCCTGCATCTCCCTCCTCTGGGCCTTTCCCAGAAGAGCCCTTGGACGTCCCTTTCTGCCTGCCTGTTGCCTCCCCTGGGAAGCCCTGCCTGACGATCGCCACCCCCGTGGGGTAAGCCCCCCCCCAGCTCTGGGTCCTACTCTGTGTGACCACCACCCACGTGGGCGGCCGTCTCCCCTACCAGCCTGTGATGTCCTCGAGGCCAGACCTGACTCCCGTCCGTGTCCCCAGTACCCAGCCCAGGGTCTACACTGTCGGACTGCCAGCCTCAGATATCAACCACAAAACCCCTCAATGGCAAATGACAAAGTCAAGGCCAGAGAGGGGAAGCGCCATGCCGGGGGCCACACAGTGAGTAAACCGGGACTCGAACCCAGGTTGCTTGCCTGCTGACTCTTGCTTTTACACCGTACAGCTCCTGGAGGCAGCAGAGGAGGTGAGAGCAGGCCGGCCAGCCGGAGGAGGCACTCAGCTCCTGCAGAGGCCACCCCCACTGCTCCCCAGGAGGAAAAACGAGGCCTGAACTGATCGTCTCTGAAAAGGCAAAGTCACAAATAAAGAACAGCTTCGAGCCTGACGATTGGACGCGTCAGCTTCGTTGCCATCTGTTGCAAATGCCACCGCAAAGACAATCCAAGCGCAGTATGCATCCCTAGCGGGAGCTCGTTCCAAGCTGAAATGTGAGCCCTGGAATCCAGGGAAGACCAGGCTGCTGGGCCTTGAAGTCCATGGGGCCCCTCGTCTCGGCCGGCCCCAAGCTGGGAACCCTGGGCTGTGGCTTCCGAGCAGACCTCAGGGCCAAGCAGCCACAGCTCATGTTTCCGGGCCGACCCCTGGGCCGGGCCAGATACACAGTGCAGGGCAAAGTACAGAGGCCTCAGAGCAGGAACCCTGCCCCGACCTTAGAACAGGGATATAGAACCCTGTATTTATGGCCACGATAATGCCGCACAACAAACCACCCCAAGACTCAGGGCTCACAGGTCAGCTCTCCAGACCGGGCTCTGCTACGTGGTCCCTGCTTTTTGCACGGGGCCCAGGCTGCTTCTCCTGGGGCCACAGAATCTCCCCTCCACGTGGGACCTGGGTAGAGGGTCAGAGGTGATGCCCCCTGCATACCCCACTTGCTCTTCACTACCCAAGGGAGGCAGGGCCGGCTGAGAACCAAGACTCAGAGAGGCCAAGTGATCTGCCTCCTGCCACACAGCTATGAGTAAACTATAGGACTAGAACCTGGCCCACCTGCCTCCTCCTGCTACCCCGGGGAGTATGTGCCTGTGGGGGCTCTGAATCAGGCCAGGGTCAAAGCCACAGCCACCTGCCAGGGAGTCGTAGAAGGGGGCTGCTCCAGAGGGAGTGGGCTGAGAAAGGCGGGAGCTCTGCTCCGAGGAAGACAAGGGCCTTGGTGACTCGTGACAACCACCTGTGTCTTTCTCCACCTGTTTCTCTGAACATCACCCCGTCTCCCTCTAGGGGTCTTTTGGGTGGCACAGTCACTCCCCGGGGACACCCCGTGACAACCTCATGTCTCTGCACTGGGCACAGTTAGATGGAATTGGGATATTACTAAAAGCCACACAACGGGGGTGCCCCGATGCTGGGCTCTGGGAAGGCCAGGTTTGTTGCTGAGATCCTGGGAGGAGCTTCTAATGTCATGGGCTTTTCTACCACTGGAGCGTGGAGAGGGCAGAAGGGAACAGAATGTCACAGAAAATGATGCTATTCCAGGATGGGTCCCCAAGACAGCAAACAACTGGAAGCGCGGGACTAAAGTCCTATCTGTAGGCGCTCCCATCTTCCCCGATGGTACGCATCACGGAATAGGTTGCTATGGTGATGGGATGGGGGTGCTGAGCAGGGTGCTGATGAAGGCATCACAAGTAGAAGGGGGTGGAGTTCCTGCTTGGGACTTCGGACAGACACCCCTCTGCTCTCCCTGGTCCCCAGGAGGTCTGTGCCGGGCCCTGCAGCAGCACAGCAGAGCCCCTTCTCCCCAGCACCCCTTCCCAGCCGCGGGCCCAGGGATCGCTGAGCGCCACCTCGGCAATTTGCCGGAGCTTGTATGCAACTACTAAGTGGGTGACTAGATCCATTGTTCAAAAGTTATCTTTAGACAAGAGCATTTATCAAGTTTAATTAACGTGTCAGGGACTCTGGTGCAAGAGATTGCTCCGAAGGCAGTCCTGATAATACTAATTTTTCTACATTAATGCCAACTCGGCACTGAGCGCTGAGCAGGAAATAGACCGTTAGTGCCACCACCACCCAAAACATAGGGATGATTTCCCTCCCTAAATCAAATTAAACGTGCGTGGATGCCTGAGTGGTGGGTGGGAGGCTGAAAGCCCAGCCAACAGCCGGGCTCTGCCGCTCCCGGGCTGAGAAGTCGGGATGCCCTCTGAGCGGCCCTCGGCTCTGGGCTGGGCCAGGCATCTGCCCACTTTCAGTGGAATCCTCACATCAGGTTGGTATTTGCTGCCCTGATTTTGCAAAGGTAGAAGCTGAGGTCCAGGGAAGCACCATGATTTGTCCGGGACACAGGGTTTAGTTGAGCGTGGTGCCAAGACCATCCGGCTCCCCCGACCTCCAGGCGTGCCGAGCCCGGCAGCCGGCAAACTCCAGCGCCTACTGCACGCAGACTCCGTTCTAGGGGGCGAGCCTCCGGCCGCACACAAGCATACAAGACCACTTGCTCATGGAGCGGACATTCTGCTGGGGGTACAGACAGTGGGGCAGGGGGGGAAGGAGGAGAAGGGGGGGAGGTGGGAGGCAGAAGAAGGAAGAAGAGCAGGAGGAGGCGGCTGACCAGGGCATCCTGGGGCTGGGAGCCCGGTCCTTGCAGAGACTGGGGAAAGGGGACACTCACCCGGGCACTAAGTCACCGTCGCAGAGTTAAGGGTAGAGTTGGTGGAGCCGTCCGCCCTGGGACTGAGATCCTGCTCCCCGTGGACCAGCTGTGTGACCTTGGGCACCTCCCTGCACCTCTCTGTGCTTCCGTGTTCTCATCTATGACATGGAGGAGAGGAAATCTCTGACTTTCAGATTTGAGGAGTTTACAACCTGAGACACAAGAGGGCCCTCAGTGAACGCAGGCCACTGGTATTAGCGTCCCGAACCAGGGGTGAGGCCAGCAAGTGACCACGGGCTGTGGGAGGTATCGGCATACCTCCGGTGGATCCTGTGAATAATTTTGGGCAGGTTGAAGATAAGATCCCAGAGGGATGTTCTAAGGAGACAGACTTCAGCTCAGGAGAGACAGACGGACCCTAACAGGGGCTGCACTGCCTATGTGGGAGTGAGCTCCCCATCACGGGAGGATGGAAGCCAGGTCCCGCAGGTTAGCTGAGTTCAGGCACCATGGCCTCTGCGCTCCCCAGCTCACGCTCTGCACCTGGGAACATGCTTCAGCCCTCCTGCCCTCAGGGAGGACAGGCCTCCGTGGAGTCAGGGGAGAGATAAAGCAAAGGCAGTCTGCAAGACCAAACGGCCAACGCTGCTCCTCAAGGTCGGGAGGTCCAGGGAGCCCAGAGCCTTCAAAAGTTGCCTGCTGCAGCTGGGAGGGCCCAGGTGCCACCAGCCCGACAGTGCAGGGTCCCACAGTCCAGGCCTGTGACGCTAAGTGCTAAACACCGACCTCTCCATAACTGGGACGTTGGCTTGGTGCCCCCTGGCGATCACCTCCCTGGCCCTCTCCGTCTTCTGGGAGTCCCTGGCCCGCCCCTCACTGCACTCAGCTGGGTCCCACTTTGCAAGACAAAGGCCACCGGCTCCTGGCTCCCTGGGCAGCAGCTCCAACAGAAGCTGTAATCTGCTCCCTCCGTCTGGCATCCTCGGTCGGGTCGTGGGCGTGGCTCCCTTACCTGCCAGGGCCTGGAAGTGATGCCAAAGGCCCATGGGTCTTTATCTTCCAGCTGTAAGTGGAGGATTCTAGGGGTGACATAAAATCATATTCAGGGTCCCTATATGGGTTGGGATCCTAGCGCATACACCACCCCCGCAGCTCAGTACCTCCCACTCCCCTACCCCCAGCCTCCAGCAGTGGCCTTTCTGGGCCTCTCTGGGCTCCTTGCAGTCGGTCATCCACCTCTGCATGCACAGACAGGTTCTGGAGGGCCCAGTCACCCAGCTGATAGAAGATTCTAGAACTCAGCCTGCACTATGCCAAGAGCATTGGGCAGGGGGCTGGGAGGAGGGTGCTGTCCAAGCACCCCCACAACTTTGCAGGCACTTTGGGCAGGTCACTGTCCCTCTCTGGGCCTCAGTTTCAGCCCCGTGGGAGGAGGGGTGGAAGGCATGAACCAGGCCCTCGCATCTCTAGGTCTCGGCATTGCTAAGTAATTGGGCAGTGTTAGGGAGCAGAGGAGGCATTCGCTGAGGTTCCCCCTACCCCAGTGACTGGCCTGCAAGGGGGTAGGGGCAGTTCTTCAGGATTGGGGCCTGAATCAATGAAGAAATGAAGGAGGCAACTCTTCTTCAAGGGCTTCACCCCCCGTCCCTCACTGACAGCTGGGGTGGTCCCTGAAACCCCCTGCAGTGTCCAGCCTGAGGACTCCTGAGAGGTCCCCACGTCCTCCTTGGCTCTCTCTGCCTCTTCCTGATCTCACCGAGCCTTGCTCTGGCTCTCTGTCCTTCTAGGAGTTGATGACACAAGATGACTCCCCATTTCTGTCGCCGGGAGGCACCACCGGGAGGCTGTCAGGGCCACTGGGTCCTGATAAACTCCTGCCACGTCTCACTTACATAATCTCCGCAACACTGCACGATGAACAATTTGGACTCAGAGGTAGAGGAAGATGCTAGAACAGTCATGTCCTAGAATGGGCTAAGTCCTAATCATCAAGTACGTGGATATCTCAAATCTCCTTACTGAGCCCCCCAAATTCCTCCTGCATGCTAAAGCACAACCTGACCACATCCCCCCAGCCACCTGGCACTCTGCAAGGGTTCCCATTGCCCGTGGGAAGCTCTCTCTCCCTCTTTCACCAGCCAGATTAGGTCCAGCCAGGTAACAGGAAAACCTGAAAGAAGAGAAGCTTAAACAAAATGGAAACTCACTCATCCTGCAAAGCTCAGCATGATAGCTGGCCACTCCTTGGAGACACTAGCATTTATATTTCTGCTCTACCATCCTCAACACATGGCTTCCGTCCTCAAGGTCACCTCTTGATCCAGAATGGCTGCTGGAGCTCCAGCCATCACACTCTTATCAGACTGGAAGGAAGAGGAAAAGCAGACAGATTACAAGGGCCACTCCTCCAGCCAAGCCCTTAAGGACCAAAAGTCTCAACATTTCCTCTTACATCTTAGCCAAAACTTCATCATGTGGCCAAACCTATCCACCAAGGGGCCTGGTAAAGGTAATGCTTTATTCCCAGAGGTAATGCGCCCATCCAAAGCTTGTCTTGTTTGGTACTTAAAGAGAGGAAGAGTGGCTGTTGCGGAGCATCTGGCAGCCTCAGTTCCTGTCCCATCTCCTCCAGGAACCCCTCACAACCCCTGCCCCTGGCACCATGCAGTCTTGGTCAGGCCCCCTCAGGGCCCTCAGAGCCACCCATGAGTCCCTAACCTACTCCCCGGTGCAGTGGGTCCACCACAATTTTACTCATCTACCGCTCACCGCCCTCAGGCACCTGGCCAGGTGCAGTGACAGGTGCATCAGGTGTGTTTGTGTCCTTGAATCCTTAACTTGGGGTCTGCTCTGGGGAAACCAAACTGGTCCCTGGTGCTTCCTGGCCAGGCAGTGGGCTAGCCACTTAGCCTTGCCAGGAAAGCTGGGACAGGTCCTCTCAGAGTCTGTGGCTCACCTACCCTTCAGCAACCCAGCACCCCTTAACTGCATATAACCACAACACCCCTTTTTTCTGTGTGTAAACCCAATGAACGAATCACAGAACCCATTCAAGAAGAGCTGCTACAACCTGAAACACGATAGAGATTTCTAAAGAGAAGAAAGGAAGGGACACTGCATACAGCTCTACAGGTTGTGCACTGCACAACACCGGGGGATATCATTTACGTAGACCCATTTCTCCCCACGAGCAAATAAGGCTCAGACAAGTACAGTGACTTTCTCAAAGTCGCACAGTTAGGAAGTAGTGGACCAGAGTTTGAAACCTGATCCATCCCCGGCCCCAAGTTCCATTCTCCAAACCCATACCGACTCTAGCACGCTGCTCACACGAGCGCCCTGGCAGACTCCGTGTCGATGCCTGAATGGGCTTCTAAACTGCAGAGTGCCCTCCAGGTGTGGAGAGGGGGGTGTCAATATTATACTTAACGCCTCTGCTGAGAGCTAGAATTCCTGCAGGGCCCTTTTGGGCAGGGGCCACGTGTGCCCACCAGGGGCCTCCTCTCTGTGCACACCCCCCTCCAACACACTTGAACCATCTGCTCCTTGCACATCAGGGAGGAAGCACTTTCAAGAAATACTGATGAAGAAGCTGTTTAGGAACCAGCTTCAGGCTTCAAAAGGCAGGTGCCGGGGAGAATCTAGGGCATAGAGAGGGAGGCGTCTCATTAGAGAGGACGGAGCACAGGGTTAGGGGTAGGGTTAGGGGTTAGGGTTAAGGGTTAGGGTTAGGGGTTAGGGTTAGTGTTAGGGTTTGGACCCTTGTTGGGCCTCGGTGCCACTCCTCTGGACCTTGGCATCCCTATCAGATCTCCAGCCAGAGCAAGAGCGGAGGAGACCACCACTCAGGGGTCCCTGAGTTCCAATATGGAAAGGACCCCTCCCCGGTTTCACAAGCAGATCTAGTGGAGATGGTTACAAGCCTGTCCTAGGAAGGCAAAGACATCTCAGCAGTGGCAGACGTCCACCAGGACTTATGTCCCCATGACACAGATGGGGAAACCACGTGCCCAGAGTCACCGGGGGTGGGGCAACAGAGAGGCAATCGGATTCTTTGATTCTGATTCCAAAGAGCCCCTTGAGGAGACGGGCCCCGCCTCAAAACTTGCACCCACAAAGTGAGCACTTTGTGCAGCACCCGAGGACTGGGATTTCATGGGTGGGTCTCTGTCTCAAACACACAGGCGTGCTGATATTAGGGGTTCCTCAGCAAGGTGAGAACCAGCCTGGCTTCCCCTTGGGGCAGGCCTGCTCTGTGAAGGGACTGGGACTATTTTCTGTAATGACAGCCCGGGGGAGATGGGGTATAAGGCCCAGACAACAACTCATCCTTGTTTGGGGGACTCTCAGCAGGCCAGGGGAGCCCACCTGAAACACAGCACGCATCAGAATCCCCTAGAAGACTTGCTGACCCCACCCCAGAGTATCAGTAGGTCTTCAGTTGGGCCCTAAGATTTGCACTTCCAGCAAGTTCCCATCTGATGCTTGCTGGCCCAGGAACCCCACTTTGAGAACCACTAGGGTAACCAGAAGAGGCCGTGCTGGTCTAGAAGGCAGGCCGTGGTGAGTGGGGTCTCCCTACTGTTATTTCTAAAACACAGACGGACCCCACTTTACAGTGTACAAGGTGTTCTCACATCCCATCTCACACCTCCCCGCCCCCACACAGCCCTGGCTCTTCTGACCGCATTTCCCATTTGCCAGGGATGTGGGGCGACCGGTCGGGGGCCCTCAGGCCTGGCTCAGCAGGTAGCTAGAACAGAGTCCAACCCGGATCCGGTGCCTCTTTCCAACCGTCTTAACTGCTGGCTTTGTTCAGTTCACGGTCAGCTCTCCCAGGAGGATTTGCCACCTTTCCTGAGCACCTACTATGTGCCAGGCACCTCCTCACGCATCACGCACATCGTCCCAGGTGACGCGTGTACCTGATGCCCACGGCAGCCACACAGGAGGAGGAAGCTGAGCTCGGGGCTGGCGACGTCTCCTGCTCCCTAGGCGCTGGGCTCAGGGTTTGAATCCACATCATCTGGCTCCGCGCCCCGGGCTGTCCGCGCCACCAAGCGCCTTCCACACGGATGGCGCCGGAGCCAAGCTGCGGCGCCACCAGGCAAGCAGCAGGAGGGACCCCGAGGGTAATTGGGTTCCTGTGGCCTCGCACACTGGCGGCCAGGGCTTGGGCCCCAGAACGCCTTCCGTGACCACAGGCCTTTGTTCTTAGCCCTTTTCCAAACAGACTCTTCAACCACCAAGTCCCTCCTTTTTAGCTCCCTTTTCTCAGGTCCTCAGGGTAATTATTCCCAGGCTGAAAATGACTTCAAACTCCAGAAACAAGTCATTTCGGATGGCAGAGCTCATTATCTGCGTTGTACACGTGTCCCTGGGAGAGCAAGGGAGATGGGTTCCGGCCTGGAAGCGTGATTATGGGAAACGTTCGAACAGAGCCGCGGTTGGCTCTGGCGTCCACGCATGGCCGGCTCCTGGCAGTGGCGGAGCCCGGCTCCCGTGCCCTTCACCAGGCCGGCAGCCTCTGGCACCCACCGCTGACCAAGTGCCCTGCGGGCTTGAATAGTGTCCCCCGATATTCCATGCCCACCCAGAGCCTCAGAAGGTTGACCTCGTTTGGAAATACGGTCTTTGCAGATGTGATTGGTTAAGGATCTTGAGATGAAATCATCCCAGATTTAGGACGGACAATTAAATCCAATGATGGTGTCATTATCAGAAGAGGAAAAGACATAGGCACTCACGGGGAGAGGCCATGGGATGCTGGGGGCAGAGACTGGAGCGACGCGGCCACTGGGAGCCCAGGAGCACTGGGGCCACCCTAAGCTAGAGAGGCAGGAATTCCCCTCCCCTGGAGTCTCAGAGGGAGCACGGCCCTGCCCACACCTTGATTGCAGACTTCTGGCCTCCAGACTGGGGCAGTGGATTTCCGTTGTTGTGAGCCCCCCAGTTTGTGGTCGTCTATAATAGCAGCCCTAAGAGACTACCCTGGCTGCACACAGCAGGAGTCCTCCCCAACGCTCCTGGTTCTCCTCACACCTACTAACCTGCATCCATCTCTGCCCCCTGAGCCACCACCCGCGCCCCACGTGTGGGCGGCCCTCAGCAGGCTTCTCTTCTCCCCTCCACCCTCTGCCACCCACCCTGCTCATGAGTCCCCATGTCCACCTCCAGCCCAGACTCCAATGTCCAACCACCTGGTCAAGCAGAACCACATGTCTCCTTGCTCCTCAAACACAGCTTCAGCAACCACTCTCCTCAACCTACTGATTGCCAGGCCCTAAGGATGCCCAGGGAGCCAGACCCAGGTCCTAGGAGAAGGAGGTGGCAGATATAATTGGGAGGAAGTTTGGAGTCTGGCTGAGCCATAAATAGACTTCATGGACCACCTGCTCCCAAAAGCCTTCCTGCTCCCAGGTTGGCAGGGGCTTCCCTGAGCTCCCCCGGCCCCTGTTCACAATCAGTCCTGCAGCACTGATGCTCAGGAGTAGACAGAACAGGGCTGGTATCATACTCAGGAAAGTCGTCAAGACCAACTTCTGGCTTCCTATTATGCCTATCTCAGCATGTGCCCCCTCATGGTCACATCATGGCTGCTGTGCATCCAGACATCACCTTCACATTCCAGGCAGAAAGACCCAAAGGCTGAAAGTCACAAGCCATCTCCTTGGAAGGCTTTGCCCTTTCATTAGGAGAAAAAACTCTCCCCAGGGAGTTCTGCCTACCTCTCATCGACCAGCACTGGGTCACATGACCATGTCTAGCTGCAAGGGAGGCTGAGAACTTGTAGGTTTTGCTCTCCAGTTTCTACATTAGAGGAAGGTAAGAGAGAAGTGGGTGAGAGTAGGTCATTCAAGGCCATCAGCTCTGGTTCAAGCATCCCAGTGTCCCAAGCAGCTCCAGGTGTGGCCACTTCCTTCTTCCCATGTACCCTTGGCCCTACTCAAATCCTACCTACCAACCTACCTCCTGCCCCTTGATGCCTGCCTGCTCCTGTGGCTTCTTCAGCCTGGCACACCTGGCTTTCCAAACCTAAAGCATCAGTCACAACCCCTCCAAAAGGCCATTTCCTCCATGAAGCAGTCCCTGACCTCTGCATCCAGCCCCCGGTGGACCCCACCCCTTGCCACCTGCACAGTGTCAGAGTTGCCCGTGCCCTCCTCCTGTGTTTGCTGCTGGCAGAGCCCCCAGCCAAGGTCAGAGGCGGTGGCCAGCTCCGCTCTGTCCACAGCCCCCAGTCCAAGGTGGGCCTCAGCGATCCCCGAGCTGTGATCGGAGCTGAGTCAGAATCAGAGGGCTGTTCCATTCCCTCCCCATCCCGACGCTCAGTGAAGCAGGAGACAGAGAACAGCCACAGGGGGGTGGTGTGCTTGTGTTTTGACCTCAGAAATGAACCAGGATGGTGCTCTCATGTGTCGGCAGACGGGGACAGGGGCCACCGGGCTTTCCAGGAATAACAGACACCCAGCAAAAACAGGAAATTGGTGCAGACGACCTCTCTCCTCCCTGCCAGGGTCCCAAGCGAGTTGAAAGGACATCGGTCACCCCAACTGAGCACACGGGACAACTGAGGCTTTGAGAAGGAAGGAGCCTACTGGAGCCCCTCAGGGAGCAAGGGCACAGCCAGGGATGGGCACTTCTGGGTCTGGAAGCACATGAAAGAGCAGGAAGGACGAGTCCAAGAGCCTATGGAACCTCGTGCCTCCCCGGGCTGTCCTGGGGGAGCTTAGCCCCCAAGCAGCTCAGAGGGCAAAACAAGGGTGCGGGTGGTTTCACGGGCTCCAAACATCACTGGTCATGCCTCCTACAACTTCTAGCCAAAGCCCCCAGCAGCCCTCTGCTGGATACTGCTCCGGCCCTGACTCCCCGGCTGGATACTGCTCCGGCCCTGACTCCCCGGTCTCCGCCTCCCTGCCTCCCCCCGCCCCACCCGACCTAGCCAGAGCGCGGGCTCTCCTCCTGACTTGGCAACTGGAGTGATCATGTTTCTCCATGGACCTTATTCCTGGCCGTCCCGATCTATGCACTACAGAAATGTATAGTTTGTGCACAGTCTCTCCCGACATCCCTGCTAGAATGTCAGCTCCACGGGGTGGGGGTCTCCCGCTGTCCTCCTCTCACACGCCCCCAAGCCCCGGAACAGCACCGGGCACCCGGTGGGCACCCACTCAGTCCTTGCTGGCTCAAAGAAGAGGAGATGGGGCCAGGGTGAATTTGGGGGCAAAGTGTGGTCACCAGAGCATGGCAGGGACGGTGGCCCCTGGGACGTCTCCGAGCCTGGCAGGGAAGCCGGGAGGCTGCCAGAGAAGAGGTTCTCTACACTCAGACCCGCTGGGGAAGTGGAGATACGGCAGTGTCTCCGGAGAGACCCAGGCAATGGGGGTCCCCGAGAGCCAGTCCCAAGGGCAGCTCTGGTCTCCCAGATGGGGGGCATCGGGCAGGCCCCAGCCTCTCTGAAACCCACTTCCTCCTCTGCCAGATGGGGTCGTGAGACCTAGCTCAGGGCCGCCTTAAGGCCCGTGGGGTAAGTGAGGATGAAACAGGCTCCTGGTCACGGAGCATTTGGCCTTTGCTGAGCATGAGCTTCAGAGCGAACCCCTGTAACCATCGGATGAAGTACGCTTGTTACCCTCTGTTGCTCCAACACCCACCATCCCTTGACTCTTCGCGCCGAACCCCTGGAGCAAAGCAAATCTTGAAAACAGCAAGGTGGGTGGTGGTCTGAACGCCATCCTGTCCTGACCACAAAGGAGTGGACGCCACTGAGTGGGCCACCGGGAACGGGGAAAGAACAGAGTGGGGCTGTCTCGGCCATCGTGAAGCCCCTGGAGCCGCACACCGCACCGTGAGGGCACCCCAGATGGGACAGCCCTACACAGGTGGGCGAGCCCCAGGGTAGACATTCAACCCCGTCTCAGGAGGGAGAAGAGCCGGGTTTCCCAGCCAGGACAGCATCACCTCTGCTCTGCCCCAGGGCAGGGCTGCAGGCAGACACCCACCGGGGACGAAAGCCCGGGGAGAAAGAGACCGACATCCAGAGAGAGGGGAGCCGGTCACAGGGGCACCCCAAAGTCACCCACGGTACGTGTGTGTCATTTCACAAATGCTGAGACACGATTTTCAAAGAAAAACCAAAGGGAAAAATAATAAGAGACTCTGGAAGCAAATACGCCAATACACCAGAACAAACAGACTATTAGGGCAGAGTCACCCAAGCATGAGCGAGATGCAAAGATGCCATGGCAACCATGCAAACACACAGCATCCAAAAGAGAAGGGGAAAGGGGGGGGGAGCCTTCGCAGATGCAAAAGAGAGACAAACACCCCAACCCAAACAAGATCCGCCAGGAAACAGAAGGAAAGTCTCCCCGACTGCTTCACGCTGTAGGATAACTGAGTGCAACCGTGAATTCCACGAACGAAAACTCGCGGAGGAGACGTGAAGACAACAGAATGAGCTGCAAAGGGAGATTTCAGACCCAAGGAAAGAAATTAAGGACAAAATATGCTTGGGGACCAATAAATGGGAAGTGGTAGAGAAGCTCACCTCCTTCCCAACTTGGCTCAGATGTCCCTTCTCCCTGAGGTCCTCCCGACAACCCTCCCCCATCCGCTCGACGGGCTCACAGCCCTTACCAACTTCTCTCGTGCTCTAGGATGTGTTCATCCAGCCAGTCATCTCTCTGGCCCCACAATTTCCAAGACGGAGACTTTACCTGTCTTGCTCTTTCCCCCAAAACCAAGAAAGATGCCCGCCAAATAGGAAGCCACCCACGAGCATGCAGTGAATTAATGAACAGAAGAGATGCTGACCACAATGGAATTAACGACGTAGAGGAAAACTCTGGGACAGTACCAGCGATTGCAGCTGAGAAAGACAAAGAGAGAACAGAGAATTCGAGAAGGGTTCACCGATGTGGAAAGCAATACAACACGAGGATAGTTGGCGTCCCTGAATCAAAGCCCTGAGCGTGTGTGACAAATCATGCCGTAAACACCGGATATGGGAGACCATCCTTGGGATGAAGACACCATGGAACCTAAAACTCAAAAGAGCACTCCATGTTTCAGAAAGCTCTGCTGCAGAAGGCTCCACGTATTTCTTAGCGGAGTTATGAATTTCAAGGAAACAGAACCCATCAAGCATTTAGCCTGAAAAAAAATTGTTCCCAAGGAGGAAAAGAACTGCCAACTTAAGGAGCGATCTTTTAAGAAACGGTTCGCTTGAATTTTAATAATTCCTCCCGTTGTTTTTTAATTTTACCTGGAAGTAAAAATTAAATATAATATTTTCATTGAAAGTTTTATGTAATGAGATAATATTTATTTATTTATGGGGGGGGAGTGGCAGAGGGAGAGAGAGGATTTGAAGCTCCACGCCCAGCATGGAGCCCAACACAGGGCTCGATCCCACAACCCTGAGATCATGACCCGAGCCAAAATCAAGAGTCAGATGCTTAAATAACTGAGCCACCCAGGTGTCCCAAGATAACATTTTCATAGAAGTCTCTCTTTCTCTCTCTCCCTCATTCCCTCTCCCTCTCACTCTCTCTCTCTTCCTTCATTTGTCTGGGGTGATGATCACTTCCTATCACGGGTGATCACTTCTGGGTCATAGGGTGTGGGTGCCTTCATACATTCAACACTGTACTTTCTCTGTTTTATCCGCATCCTCTTTGATGGGTGTGTCAGTCATGCGGGCATTCTCGATCTCTCCCCCAGGCACCTGATGGGGTCACACTCCTCTGGCCCTGGGACACCAGGTGTGGTCAGGTAGCGGGCTCTGGCTTAGGGAATGTGAGAAAGACAGTGCTGCCGCCTCAGAGGAGAGGCTCTAATGTCACTGATATTTAGGGACTGTTTGTTACTACAGCACAACCTAAGTTGTTCTGACTGATACAATAAGTACGTATCATTTTATGAAAACAACAGAGCATTTTTTTCAACAAGCAGAAAGAAAGAAAAGAAAATTAGAGGCAAATATGCCGAAATGTTAACACGATTAATTCGGTGAGGTGGAAATCTTTGATGTTTTCATCAGTGAGGGTGAAAGAGGAAGAGAGCAACCAGGAGGGACTGTGGATTTGGGGGAAGGGGAGAGGCGTCGAGACCACATGGGGCCCCAGGCTGAGACCCTGGGAATTGAGAAGTTCCCCGGGGGGTGGAGGTCCCGGACCAGCATTAAGATCAGGGATGCCCCTGATCTTAGGCTGGTGGAGGCCACTGTTTGCTCCTCGCTACCACTTCCTATTATCTAGAACCTTCTGTGTGTGAGGCATACAGTGGCCAGTGAGTCATGTGCTTTGGGGAAATCAAGGATAGAGCAGGTGGGAACCACGCGTGGGTCAGTACCGGCGATAAAACACAAAGGGGCCTCGGGGATGGGTCTGGGAGCTGGAGAGTTTCCACAGAGCCGGAAGCTGAGCCAGAAAAGACCAGATAAAGCACCAGAACATCGTCGGGAAGCGGGGGGCAGGGCGGTCCACAGACGCAACCAAGAGAAGCAATGGGGCCAGCCGAGCTCCAGGTCCCACCCAGCCTAGCTCATCCTGTTCCGTTTTCAACACAGTGAGGAACAGAATATCCGTATGCCCGTAGTACAGACAAGGAAACAGGCTCAGAGAGAAATGTGATTTCCCCCAAGGTCACACGGCTATCAGGGGCAAGTGGGGACCCACCACCAGGCAGGGTCCCCCTTGGCTCCGATGACAGCTGAGCAGGGGCCCCGTTCTGCGAGTGCCAGTTCCCTCACTGGCCACGGTCTCCTTACGCCTTCACTTGGTGCCTCGCTGAGGGGCCTCCTGGCCCTGCAGCTGGAGGAGGACCCCAGCAGGTGTGCAGGACTCGGTCCCAGGCCAACGGGCCAGCCGCTGGGCCTGCAGCAGGTCACCCACGCTGATCCCCTGTCCGCACAGCAGCTGGGAAGGACTTGAAGAATCACAGCTCCCTCCCGATCCTGCCGGAAGACGGATGAGCCAACCACACACAGGTTGGACTTATTCATTCCCCCAAACAGGGGTCCTCACCTGCACCCCAGCTACCCACCTGCCTCGAGCACCAGAGACAGAAGTCGTCTCCTTTCACACCCTGTGGGGGACCCTCCTGCTCTTGGCCACCCTGGTGCCCAACAAACCCTTAGCCCCATTCTGCACCATGCAGGCCCCACGCAGCCCACCCAGAGACCCTGAGACCCCAGGCTCCCCTGGGCGACAGCCCCCCAAACTGTTACTACAACCCTTTGGAGCTGCTTTGTTCTTTGCCAGTGATTTCAGAGCTAAAAATAGGGAGGCAGGTAGGGGAGCCAGGTGTGAGGAGGAGGGGCGCTCCTGTTCCATCGAGCCTTACAAGCCCCACCTGGCAGCAGACAGCCCTTCCTGCTGCGTCTGGGTGTGCAGATGGGAGGAAACCCTGACAGGGACAGAAACAAAGCAGCAGGGAGCAGCCTGGCAGGGGCCCTGGGACCCCTGAAAAATGTGCCCCATTTTTCAGAGAGAAAGCAAGGCTCTGAAAACAGAGGAGGCCTGCTCCAGACCGTGCAGCTGGTAAGGGACAGGCCAGGTTTGGGGCTGGGGAGGGTTTGGGGAGAGCCACCCCTCCCCTTCCCTGGGGGGGGTTCCTCCTGGATGAGCGTCCTGTGACCGTTATAACAAGTGACCGCAAGCAACACAAATTTATTCTCTTGGGTTGGAAGTCCAAAACCAGTTTCCGGAAGCTAAAGTCAAGGCGCAGGCAGGGTGGGCTGTTCTGGGGCCCTGGGCGGACAACAGGCTCTAAGGGCCCCAGCTCCAGGCGGGGCTGCACATCCTTATCCGCCGGATCGGTTCCAGGGAAGTGTAGACCAATAATTTCCATGTTTCCACTGAGGTGGGGAATGTCAACATTCATAAGAGGTTCTTGGGTGTTCCCTATAAATTGTGCAGAAGGTGCTAGTAGGGGTCTTTACATAAGTTTCTGGGAGTCACAAGGGGGCATTGAGAGAGCACGCTGGACGAGATCACCATGGCCACTTGGCCACCCCACTGTCCTGAGGCTTGACCCCTCAGCGCCCCCTGCCCAGCGCATACCCGGGCGCAGGGAGCCCACTCCCCCAGAACCGGCCTGGGTGCCTGTTGGGGAGGGTCCCTTGCACTCCCATGGTTTCCCCACCAGGACCAGCTGTGCCCCGGGAGCCTCAGACCCTGGGGACACCAACGCTGTCCTCTCGGCCGGTGCTGGGGGGAGGGAGGTGACAGTCACAGTCCCCAGGGTCTGTCACCATCACACACATCACTTCCTTTCATGTGTGCACCAGCCTCATGAGGCAACTCGTCAACAACAACAACCACGGCTGTCGTTCACACGTGGTGGGTACCGGCTCTGCACGCGGCGGGCACCCAGCCACCTCACATGACCCTCCAACGGCCTCTGAGATGACACCACCTCCCCCCCTTCACCACGAGGAGCCTTGTTGGCCCAGAGGCCAATTCCCTTGTTGGGTGCTCCGAAGACCATGAGGGGGAGACTTGGAATGTTCTGGAACTGAGAGAAGGCCAGGGTGCCTGGGACAGGAGAGGAGAGGTGTGAGCCAAAGCTGGCAAGGAGGGAGGGCAGGCCACAAAGGACTCAGAGGGCCGGTTCAAGGGTCTGGGTCTGGAAGCAACCCGCGGGGTGCTGCACAAGGAGCCTGAATCGCAGAGCTGACTCAGGTGTGGGGGGCCCAGTCCTGCTGCCGGCCCCCCAGCCGCACAGCAGCTGGGAGGCGCTTGCCTCCCCCACAGTGGGCCCCCTCCAGGTCCTCAGCAGCCCCCCCGAGCCTCCCCCGCACCCCCAGTGCAGCCTCTCAGGTCCCGGGCCTTGACAAAAGCTGTGTCCTTCTCTTCCTTCCCCCGGCCCGTGCTCTCGGCTACCAGCGCTCCCCCCACTGTGCCCAACCCTCAAGGGCTCCTGGCAGAGGCCAGGGGGCCCAGAACTCTGCCACCGGGATCACAAGGGTTCAGAATAATGACAGCGGCCACCGGGCGCCCACTCTATGCCAGCACCCGTGCTGGGGGGGTCACATGGAAATGGGCGTTCTGGTTCCCAGGGCCCCGGGGTCACTCACGCCGCCTCCCCCTCTGCACCAGAGCTGCGGGGGCTGGGCATGCGGGGCTGGCAGGGGGAACGTGCGAGGGGGCTCCCGGGGCAGACAGAGGGCTGGGGGTGAAGAGCGCCAACACTTGAGCCTGGGCCGTTGCATGGGGGCAGTGAGGGGCTGTCCCACTCTGTCACGCACCCGCCACCCTGGCGAAGGAGACACATCCCTGGGGGGTGGGGGGCAGCAGTGGTTAGCCAGCTCGGGGTGGCCCTGGACCAGCTCCCCTAGGAGGCACAGCAGGTGGGGGCCAAGGAAGATGTGTCGGGGTCCCTTTCTGCTCTTCTGGAGATTTTCCAAAATACGTGGGACAGTGAACTTTGGGGAGAGGCCATGACAGAGAAGAGCGAAGGTCTGTGATCTTGTTCTTTCTTCCGGGAGGCCTGGCTCACTTACGTGTGGGTCACACTCTGTCAGCTTTCACTGTCATAAGCCCGGCCCTGGATTCACTCACTCAGAGTAAAAGCCAGAGTCTGTACGAGGCCCCCGGCCCCTGCGCTGCCTGCCCCCTCATGCCCAGGGGAAGCTTCACGGCTTGTCCCCTGGCCTCCCCACCTTGGCCCCAACGTCACCTGATCCTAAGGCCACCTCTTATTTCCAAATTCAAATGTGATGGGAAGATGGAGAGGCCAGACCTTTGCACGGCGTTGCACCTTCCGGCACGCCGTGATCCGACTCAGGTGTCACGGGAGCTGCTGAGGCCGCGGTGTGGGGGCCCGCGGTGTGGGGGCCCGCGGTGTGGGGGCCCGCGGTGTGGGGGCCCGCGGTGTGGGGGCAGGGAGGGAGCGGGAAGGCCCGTCGGGGGTGATCGCAACAATGCGAGAAGTGATGAGTTCAGCCTGGACCCGGTGATGACTGTGGAGGCAGGGACTGAGGCCATTTGCAGCTGAACTTTGAAGACAGAGACAATGGGAACTGCAGTTGGACCGGCTACAGGTGCTAGAGAAAGTGGAGTCGGGGGGGGCCCCCAGACTTTGAGTCTGAGCCACTGGGAGGATGGAGCAGGTTCGAGGAAACACAGGGTGCCTGGGAGTCTACCTCTGGACACCAAGTGGGGACATCGGGTTGGCAGGTGGGTGTTTGAGTTTAGGATTCGGGGAACCTAGGAGGCTGGGTGGGATTTCCCGGGCTGGGGTGTGGAGAGAGGAGCGAACAGGAGACATCGGGAGCAGGGAGACGAGGGGAAACGGCAGCGGAGGCAGCAAGCCGGGGTCCTGCGAGGGGGGACGATGAGCAGCTGGGGCTGGTGTTTTGAGACTCACAGGCGAGGGCCCAGGGAGAAGGAAAGGGCAATGATCGGACGTGTTAGCTGAATTAGTGAATGAATAAATGCATGAGTGAGTGACTGACCAAGAAAGTACAAAGTTCGGTGGATGACCGAGAGCCACCCAGCGACACCCTCCGCCGGTCGCGGGGGTCCCTCCGATGGGGCCCAGGCAATGTGGCCTAGCTGTGCTGTTACTCAGACCTTTGTCCCCAACAGGCGGATGTCCCACGCTCTTGCTGGCAGCTTCTCCTAGGAGACCACCCAATTATGACGCAAATGTCACACGATTTGGTGGCAGGAAGCAATCACGGCGGCTGTTGGCGTTTATCTGCCGCTGTAACTCTGCCCTGTGCCTAATGGGGCGGCTCCTTCCCGGGGCCGTTAACAGCCGCCTGACATTTGTAAGGCAAGCAGGGAGCAGCCCAGAAACGAGGCCAGAGCTCATTCCTGACAGCCGGCTGGCCCGACACGCAGGGTCGGCCAGTGTTGTCACGTTTCTGCATCCCGAGAAGCTGGAGGTGTAGGGGGCATTGCGGGGGAGCTTGCAGGGAGTCTGGGCTGGGGTGTCTGGGAGAGTGGCAGAAGCTTCTGGCTGATGACTGCCATTCCCAGCCAACATCCTGAATTTCGTCCACTTGTCCCATGGAAGTAGCACTTTGTGATTTTAAAATACACTCTTGCAGGGCGCCTGGCTGGCTCAGCCGCTACAGCGTGCGACCCCTGATCTCAGGGTCGTGAGTTCGAGCCCCATGTTGGGGGTAGAGTTTACTTAGTTAAAAAAATTTTTTTTCAAAAAGAAAAACACTACAATACACTCTTGCATTTCCTTTCTAACGTGATCCCAGAAAGGACAGTGTGTGGCAGGGGCTCCTCTGTACCTGGGGCCAAGCAGGGGGCCAATAAGGAGCCTCCCAGGGGCTTCACTGGATGACAAACCCAGAGACCCCCCCCGGGAGAGGATTCGCCTAAAGGAATCACAGGGTAATCATGGCTACTCTGGCCTGACCTGCACGGCCCCGGCTTACTCGCGGCCAGGTCACTGGCCCCCGAGCAAACTGCACCCCAGAGCAAACCATCCCCTTCACCTCCAAACCTGGCCACAGCTGCTGGACAAGGGTGGTAAAAGATTCACATGGACAGCCCGGGCCAACGAGCACCGAACGAGATATGGACTCAGCACCCACGTCATGAGCCCCACATCACCCAGGAGGACACTGAGTCTGGGCAGCCCACAGGTGGTCAGATTTGGCCCCGGGAGGCAGTGGGCTCACCCTCTCGCCCCCTGGGTCTGCTGCCAACACTCACAGTGGGGACTTACAGAGGCTAACCAGGCTGATTCCTGACCCCGTTTGGCCTGCAACCTTGGTGCCTTCTCCATGGTCAAGCCCCAAGAAAGGGGCACCCAACCCCAACCCCACGCCCAGAGGAAGGCACGTCTGTGATCAGTCCAGTAGTGACCTTGAGCTGACGTTGGCTAGTGAGGACTGTGGCCAGCCTCAGCGAAGCAGGGATGGCGTCCCCTCCAGGCCCACAGCGGTGGCACCTGTGGCTTTAGGGGTGGCACAGGGGAGGCTCTCAATCTCCCTTGCCCACCCCCTCTCCCTGGGGCCACACCTGGCTGGTAGATGAGCCAGTGGAAGTCACGGAAGTCAGTGGAAGTCACGGATGGGAAGGCCCCAGGCACAGAGGTTGGGACCTCTGTGTGGTCCCAACACAGAGGCAGGTGTGGACCGTTTTCCTCCTCTGCTGGGCTCTGCCCAGTAGAAAGATGACAGCTGGTGAGGCTGGGGTGACAAGGGCACCCCTGAGCCAGGACACCAAACCCAGCAGTGCCAGCTTAGGTCACAGGGAGCTCACTGGCCTCGGCCAGGCTGCCCCTCTGAGGAGACCCTGGGGCCTCGGGAGCAGCCCAGGCCTGGGAGGGAGAGGGCCTGGCCCTGGGGGTGCACAGCCGGGCCGCTCCAGGGCAAGGAGGACCACAGGGGACCAGCTTGGGGAAGGTGGGTGCTGGGGAGCAGGGAAGACATGAATAAGCAGGAGGCTGGGGCGTCTGGCTGGCTCAGTCAGTAGAACACAGGACTCCTGATTTCAGAGTTAGGAGCTCCAGTCCCATGCAGGGCCAAGGCATAGGGATTCCTTTAAAAAAATTAAAATCTTAAAATAAATAAATAAGCAAGAAGCTGGAGTGGTTGGAATGAGGGAAATACCTACTACGTGTTCCTTAATCTTCACATTAGCCCTAAAGGCTGAGATGATTATATCCATTTCACAGATGAGGGGGCAGAGGTGGGAAAGTCAGGTGATTTGCCCGTGGCCACCCAGTCCGGGACCCAGGTCTGAGGGACGACGCTCTGATCCTGTACGTACCCAGGCCCAGGTGTTTGCCAGCCTCAGTTTCCCTGCGCCCACATGACATTTCCAGCACTTGTGTTTCTTCTGAGGTCAGCGGGAGTGTGTGCCCCCAGCAGGTCCCACACCACCCTCTCTGGGGCCGTCAGAACAGGCAGAGGCTTCTTCCCAAGGCGGGATTGGAGCTTCCAGGTGGACTCCCAGAAGCCAGGCTGAGGGGCTGGCCGACCTCTATCAGGAAGGATGGGTTGTCCTGGCCTGGAGTCAGGAGACCCTGGCTGAGTCCCCTCCCCACTCCCAGCCTCAGTTTCCCCACCTGAAGGGTAGGGTGATTACAGAATCGGCTCCCGGGACGTGGAGAGGACGAGATGAGTCAACGCCCGAGACAGCTCATCGAGAAATGCCAGGTGCGCCGAGGCGCAGGATGGCTCCGGCGGCTGGGCGGTTGCCATGGTGACGGGGATTCTGTGTTTAGTGGGTAAATATCCACGGCCCACTGGAGCAGCTGGTCCTGTCTCATCCAAGGTCTCGGAGACGGGCGCAGCCCGGAGGTGTGCACGGCCCCCAGGCCCTCGGCGCCCGATCCAGGGAGACGGCTCTTTACCCCTCCTTCCCTTCAGAGCGAGCCTGGGGGGGGGGATGGGGGTGGAGGGGGGGAGCTTTGCTGCTTCACTGTTGTCCAGAACCTTCCCCCAGGGCCAGAACCCGCCCTGTTTCCCAAGCACAGCTTAAACTCAGACACAAACTGCCCCCCACGCCTCTGTTTCTGCAGAAAATGTTTCCGGAGAGGGTCCTGGGGCCAAGGGGTGAACCAGACCCCGCTGAGTTCTCAAGGAGCTCATAGCCATGCAGGGGTGGGTAGGAAGAGATCATGGCCCCGGAGTGGGGTCAGGGCTGCAGGGGACGGGGTGAGGGGCCAGACACCAGGCTCTCTGGTGCCCCTTCCAATGAAACCTTCCAGATGCTGAGTCTATGGGTAATCACTGACTGCCGAGAGGGAGAAACTTCTATCCTGCCAAGTACACAGGAAGCTCTCCAGCTTCCCCAGCTATGAAATGGGGATAAGCCTTCACAGCCCACAGAGCAGTGTGGGGCACAGTGAAGGCCGGGGTGCCAAGCCCCGTCCACGCTCAACCAGTCGTAGCAAGGAAACGTGGTTTGGGAAATCTTACCAGACTGGAGGCATCACTGAGCCCATGTTGTGGACTCAGTCATGCGCACATTGCAGAAATGCCCCCTGAACCCTTCTCTGTGCCCGCCAGAGCCTGCTGTGGGCACCGGCCCCCCTCCCCCGCCGGCAGTGAGTGGCCAGCCCGACCCCACCCGAGGGAGATGGGGGACACCCAGACACAGCTCTGGTGGCCTGACACGTGGGCCCCAAAGGGACCATCCCAACACCACGTACTGCAGATGCTTATTATAAGACTAAGACCGGAGGAACCCTGGTGGCTCAGAAGCCCCAAAGACCTAGTATTAAAAGCAAAGAAAGACATGAAAAGGGAAGAAGAAGAGGGGGAGGAGGAATAAGGAGGAGAGGCGGTTCCAAGTCCCCCCATATTTCCAGCATGAGCGTCTTGAGGTCCTCAGCCCAGCGGCCTTCCCCAGGGGTGAACAACGGGTAATGGTGTAAAGCCTGAAAGGGAGTCTCCCTGGGTGTGTGGTGGTCCAAGGACTCAGGCCGTCCCCACGCCCTGGCCATGGAGCCAGTCTGGTGAGACAGTGTGATGTGAGTCCCAGACACGGCCCGTGCAAAGGCCCTGGGGTAGTGCTCTGCCTGCCTCCCGGAGAACGGCAGTAGCTGGGATAGAGCCAGCAAGGGGAGGAGGGAGGGAGGGAGGGGACCAGACCAAGAAGACCCCTGTAGGCCACAGCGGGAGCACCTGGAGGTGTTCGCGGCGACCAGACAGGCCTGTCTTCTATTTCTGCAGATTCACTCTGACCATGGGGAGGCTGAGCAGTGGGCAGCTGCACTAGGGGTGCATTTGGAAGACCCGTGGGATAGCCATGGGCCGATGACACTGAGGCGCCCCCCACCCAGGGGTTGGGGTGGGGCTGTGGCCTCCTGAGCCGCAGGGCAGTGGATCCTCCGGCCCTGGAGGCTCATGCCAGACGAATGGGACCCAGGCTGCAAACCCTGGCAGAGGTGAGGGTGCTCCTGGGGATCTGATCTGAAAATCGTGTTTTAATTACTTGGAAATGATCAGCTTCAAACCCTGGGAGACTTCATTTCCTCCCTTTGGTGGAAAACCACTAAGTGGCTGTGAGAGAGAGCAGGAAGGGAAAGCGTCTTAGAGCTCGGGGCTCAGGGCGTGCTCCAGGGCATGGCCTGGCCCCAGCCCCAGAGCCTCCCCAATCCCAGTTCCTACCTCCCAGCTGGTCAGAATTCGGTCAGTGGGACACTTGCCCTTTTAAACACGAGGCGGGCGGAAATACGTGGCCCCCTATCCACCCAGGCGGTGCCTTTGTGCCCGCAGACATTGACTGAATGTCTGTCTACTCTGTGCTGAAGACTGTCCCAGGCCCTTTGGCGAGCGAAGCCACGCCGGCCCTTGGCCTCCCAGAGGCGGTAACCTAGCAGAGCACACAGCTCCACACACCCCGTCACCTACGCAACTAACGGTAGTGAGTGCGGCAGACGGAAGGGGCCTGGGGAGCACAATCAGGCGGCAGTCAAGGAGGGCTCCGTGACGAGGCGGCAGGACTGGGGTGCAGAGACCCGGGGCGGACATGGGGGAGTGAGGTCAGAGCGGCCAGAAGAGCCAGACCGCAGGGGGTCAACGCTTGCCAGTTTGCAAAGCGCTTTCCCTCCCCGTGATTTATCCCCATTTTACAGATAGGGAAAATGGAGGCTCTGGGGGATAAGGCGAGCCCGAACGAATCTCAGAGCTGGGACGCACTCCCAGGACCCAGGTCAGTCCGTATGCAGTCAGCCCAGGGTCTCTGGGGACGGAGAAGGCTGTTTCCCGTCCTCCCCTGGGACCACTTGGAGGAGTGGCTCTGCCAAGCCAGGGCCAGGAGGAGGTGGGCCTGGTCAGCCGCCGTCCTCTCTCTCCTGCACAACCACCTGCTCCCTGTGCCCAGACGAGCCCCTCCCATTGGCCCATTCCTGGCTTATCGTCCGCAGATGGCTACAAGGGTCTTCCTCTTGCACAGACAGACCCTGCTCCAAACCTCCCACGGCTCCCCATTGCCTTCAGGACAGTCTGACTGGCAGGCCCTGCGAGCCCTGACCGCTGCTGACCGCTCCCTTCATGTCTCCCTGACCCACTCCCTTAATCCTTTCTGGACCCAGACCCCCCCCCCGCCATTGCCAGCCACCTCACCCCTCCAGGGGCGCACCTGTGTCCTGCCCTCTCCCTGTTGTGAGCCATGGTGCACATAAGGGAATGATCGCACAGCCCAGTCCAAGTGGCCCTGTGCCCACAGACACTTGCAGCTGGAGCTTGGGGCCTCTCTCAGCTGCTACAGGCAGCCTGCATTCCCTGCCATGTGGCCCTGCCATCCCCAAAGCCAGCAGTTCTCCTCTGTCTCGCTTGGACAGCCCAGCCCCTGCCACGGACTCACCTAGTTAAGCCAGGCCCACTGAGGATACTTTTCTCAAGGCCAGACGGTCAGGGGCCTTAATCGCATCTGTGAGGCCCCTTCATGGCAGCACCAAGATTAGCGTCTGAGTAAAGAACAGAGAAGGTGCATCTCCGGGGGTGGGAACTTGGGGGCCATGTCGGAATTCCGCCTTCCACATCTAACTGCAAGATCCCGCCTTTCCAGCTGACGCCGCGGACACGAAGCAGAAGAGCCAGCTACGTGCACCTTCCCGTCAGCACATGAAACTCACAGCCCTGCATCTCTGAGGACCACCCCGATTCTCCTGTGAGGGAAGAAAGAAGGACGTCAACACTGAGAAGCCTCCCAATTTCTTAGCCGGCAGCGAAGCCCCAGAAGAGCCGGAATGATCTCTCCCACCCCGTGCAAACAGTCGCTACTCAAACCAAGCAGACCCTTCTCCAAGCTATGAAAAGTTAGTTCTTTTTTTTTTTTTTTTAAGATGTATTTTTATTTGAGAGAGTGAGAGCGTGAGCAGGGGGGGCAGAGGGAGGGGGAGAGAATCCCAAGCAGACTCCCCGCTGGATACAGAGCCCGAAGCAGGGCTCGAGCTCACAACCCTGAGATCGTGACCTGAGCAGAAATTAAGAGTTGGATGCCACCACCCAGGTGCCCCTCAGTTCTTTCTTAATCATGATGAATGAGGCCACCATCACAAACACCACAGACCGGGGCTTGAACAACAGACGTTTATGGTCTCCCAGCTCTGGAGGCCAGAAGTCCAAGATCACGGTGTCAAGCAGGCCGGCTCCTCCAGAGGCCCCTCTCCTGGGCGCGCAGACGGCTGTCCTGAACCTGTGTCTTCTCGTGACCGTCCCTCTGTGCGTCTGTACCCCGATCCCCTCCTCTTATAAGGACGTAAATCCTATTGGATCAGGGCCTCTCGGATGACCTAACTTTCCCTTACTTACCGCTTTAAAGGCCCTGTCTCCAAATACAGTCCCGGTGTGAGGCTCTGGGGGTGGGGGTAGGGAACACGATTCAGCCCGTAACCCACGACAGCCGCGTCCTCATTGGTATACAAGTCTGCTGTGCTAGAAATCCCGAGAGTGCACACAAGTTAGCGGTTTTTATTACCAACTGATTTCCAACAGTTGTGAAAGAGGCACTTCTCAAGCAGGCCACAGTCAAGGAAAGGTTTTCGGATGATCTTCACAGAGGCTAAGGGCCTTCCCTCAGGCAAAGGAAGAAATGCTTTCTTTTGTCTCATTTATACACCTAGAGAATTCGCGGACGGTTTTACTACTTCACCCTCTGAATCGGAGGTAAGCCAGACCACCCACACTCAACTCTGCTCAGCAACAGCTCCAGGAACAGGAAGGTCGGAGAGACCCGGGGCCCTCAAAGGGCTGCTGTCGGCTCCCATACACAAAAACTTTTATTTCTGTGATGACTCCATCTCATAGGGGCGTGCAAACCAACTACACCAACTACATCTGTGATCGAAAAGACCCACGATAGACAAACGTGGTGTGGAACAGGACATGGGGGCCCTCCCAAGCCTGCTGTCACAGTGACGCATCAGCTCAACCAGACCACATCATGGGACCCAGCCATGTAGCAACAGGTGTCGCTAATTCCAGAAGACAGAAGAATCCTCAAGGCAAACGGACAAACAAAAGTAACAAACATAAGAAGATAACCAGAGGGCCTGTCCCCTGCCACCCGATGGAGAGCCCATCAGGCCAGGGAAGGCAGCGTCCAACATCAAGAGTCAGCAAGCAGGCACCAGCCGCAACTGTCAGGAACACGAACGCGCACACGCGTGCACACATGCACACGCGCACACGCGCACACACGCACACACGGCCAGAGCCCCCCCGAGAAGGGAGGAAGGTGAGCTTGCACAAAGAGCCGGGGAGATGCACTGGGAAGGCCGTGCGTTTATGCGACGCTGCAGGACAATTCTGCCGCCTGCCTGTGTTCCTCCCCACGGAGCCTCCCACAACCAAAGAAGGACGAGAAACCCGTTTACTTGCAAAGAGGTTTGCAGACTCAAGGGAAGCCAGACTGACGAAGGCTGCCTCACCAGATAAAAAACACAGCAGGTATTTACAGGGAAAACCAAGGGGCGCCGGGGTGGCTCAGTCAGTTAAGCGTCTGCCTTCGGCTCAGGTCGCGATCCCAGGGTCCTGGGATCGAGCCACACGTCCGGCTCCTTGCTCGGCGGGGAGCCGGGGCTTCTCGCTCTCCTCCCCATTTGTGCTCTCTCTCTCTCTCTCTCTCTCAAATAAATAAATAAAATCTTCTAAAAAATGAAACATGAAACAAAGAATAAAAAAGTAAAGGAAAAAAACCAAGACCTGAGATTACCAAGACTATCGGGGTCACCATTTAGGATGGAAAAGGAGAATTTCCTTCCATGATTAGTATGTCTGCAAAGGTCGTCCCATACCTCCAGAGGGCACGGCCAAAGTCAGGAATAGTGTTCAGAGCACAGGCAGCTGACATGAAGGCTCATGATTTCATTTACTTGGGAGATTTGAAGAACATCGGGCATCACTTTTTGTTACTGTGGTTGTTTGGTGACATTTTATCTCAGGGCCCAGCTGCCCCTTTCCCTTCTCCCTGGCGGCGGGATGTGGTGGCCGTACTTACTCCAGCCGGAAGCAGGAAGGCTATTGGCTTTCATTTCATGGGGGTAAAGGAAGAAAGTCAGGCCTGGAAGCTGCTAGATGCTGCGTGCTCACAGAGGAATATCACGGTTTATTCGACAAATATGTGTTTTCTCCTAAATTCTCGGCCTGGGAGCTCACGCCCCAGCGTGGGAGCCAGACAATAAACCAGAGGATGCGATATGGTGTCAGGAAGGGGTGGGTGCCCGGAAGGGAGAGGGGCAGCCCCTGAAAGGGAGGGTTCGGAGGCGCTGTTTTGGATGGAGAGGAATTCCCATCCACCAGCTTCTCAGACAGCTTTGTTGACAGTCAGGGATTCTAGAGGATTCGAGAGGATTCACCTCTTACAGTGCCTGAATTGGCAGGGCCCTTAGAGGTCATGGCAGCCAACTCTGTCATTGTCAATTTGGGAAAGTCGAGGCCCAGAGGAGGGAAGCGATGAGCCCTTCCTCATAGGCTGAGAATATACTTTCAGAGGCAGAGTGGGATTCGGCCGCCCAGCCCAGGCCCGCGCGGGAGCAAGGGGCGGGGGGGGGGGGGGGGGGGGGCTCCTCGGCTCCTGCCGCGTCCCTCCTGGGCTAGAGAATCCCCCCTTCCCCTCTCCCCTCCCAGACCGGGAGTGGAAAGAACTAAATTCTCACTTAACAGCAGGATGCTTCTGGGCCTCATTACCATGATGCAAATTAATATTTATTATGCAATTATTCATCTTTGTAATTGCTAGAATTTCAAAGGGAGCACAGAGGCTTTAATTAGAACGCTTTGAATATTATTAAAATGGAATGTCAGAATGAGATGTGCCCCTCTCCCCGCTGTCAGCCTTGTGTCACATTGCCTCAGAAGGTTCTCAGGACCCAGGTCCCCATAAGCTCTGCTTCCCCACTCCAACGCTCACTTGGTTTGGGCTCATCTTTTTTTTTTATCCTGACTTCTGGAAGCCGTCTGGGGGCAACTGAGGCCAAAAACACAAGACTCGAGTGCCTGCGGTGAGTGGAGAATGTGGCCGGACCCCTTCAGGACGGGAGGCAGACCGACCCCGGGGGCAGAGGGGCTGGCACGCGGCCCTGTGACGGGACAAAGCATCATAGGACCTCCCCGCCCCCACGACTGCTGCACCCCTGCGCCCACCCAGCTCGGCCCCTCCAGCTCTCCCACAGCACACCACTGGGCCACACCGCTCTTCTCCCCGACGCGGGTCACCCCAGGTTCTCCTCCCTCCCTCCCTCCAGCCCTATTAAAGGGTCTCTTGCCCTTCTAGATTCACAGAATAGTTTCAAATATTGGACTTTTTGGTGGCAACCTAAGAGGATTGGAAGGTGGGCACCAGTTCGTAAAAAGCAGGATTTGGAAAACTGAGACAGCCCCGCCAGTGGCAGCAGGAGCCCTGGCCTGTGTGCAGCCCTGTCACCATCTAAGCAGACCGTCCAGGCCCTGGCCTTGCTTCTTATGCAGGTGCAGGCGAGGGAGAGAACTGCGCACTACAAGAAGCTGAGATGGGGGAGGTGATTGGAGAGGCTAGTGAAGCCTGAACCGCATGGAGCAAAGGGGCTGTTAGCAGCAGGTGGGGGGGGGGGAAGGGGAGGAGGAAGGGAAGGGGAGGAGGAGGAGGAGGGATGGGGAGGAGGGAGGAGGGAGGCCACGCGGGGGGAAGGCGACAAGCTCAGGGAAGTGCTGAGGGGCCCCGTGGGCCTCGGTGTGGAGATGCCAAGGCTGAGGGATGGATGTGGGTCACAGGAGGGTGGTGCAGGCTATGTCTCAGATTAGAGAGTCACCATGACGGAGATGCCGGGAGGCATGGGAGAGCCCAAGATGGCCCAGGGAGAGGCACGGAGACATGCGCCTCTCATGGAGAGGAGGCCTAGAAGGAATGATCAGAGAGGAAGGGGACTTGCAGCTGGGAGGGCAGAGGCAGAGAGGAGAGTGTGATGCTTGAGTTGTGCTCCCCATAAATATGTTACAGTCCTAACCCCCGGTTCCTATGAACGGCCCTTATTTGGAAATAGGGTCTTTGCAGCCGATCAAGTTAAGATGAGTTCAGGAGGGTGGACCTGAATCCAACAGGACTGTGTCCTTATGCGAGGGGCATTTGGACATAGAGACAGACGCGGAGGGAAACCAGGCGAAGGCACAGGGAGAAGACACCTGCGGACAGACTCCGAGGGAGACAGCCCCACCAGCACCTTTATCTGGGACTTCCAGCCTCCAGACTGGGAGATAATAACTGTCTGTTGTTTAAGCAGCCCGGCCTGTGGTACTTTGCCTGGGCCCCAGGACACCAACAGAAGGGTCGGGGACAGCGATGCTGAGACAGTGGACATGGAGGGGGGAGGGCCGCCAGGGCGGGGGGAGGGCGGCCAGGGAGGACGAAGGCACCTCATACCTGCCCCTCTTCTGCAGGGAGAGTTGACAGCCATGGGGGATGCACCCCATAATCTTGGCTTCCTGCAACACCAGCCTGGGCAACAAAGCATTTCAAGTCCCAGGAACCCAGAACAGGAGGCCGGCTAAACCGGATACTTATTATTTATTTCACGGCCTCCAGCCAAGGTGCCCCCCCACCCCACCGCCCGGGGAGACACTGGGGGGTCAGCACTCCCTGAGAGGGAAGGGGTGTCATCCGTGGTTGCATGAAGGACTGTCCTGGGGGGGTTGGGATCCTTGCTTCAGTGGAGCCAGGTTCACAGCCTGGTTCTCACCCCCACCCCCCCAGTGACCTAGGGCCTGGTGCCATCGCTCCACCCCTGGCCTCAGGCACTACATCTGCAAAATGAGCATTAGAAACCCTTCCCTCCTGAATCCAGGAGGCCGGCTCCCGCAGCCCTTTATGGGGTCCCCCGGAGCTGAAATGTCTGGATCCCCAGGCAGCAGGAGACTCTCCCCTGTCCTGAAGGACTTGCTACAGGACACGTCTGGTCCCGCCTCATTTCTCTTGACCACCTGAGCTGTGCTCATCGGGGCCAAGGACAACAGCTAGAGCGTGGACGTATCCCCAAACGCTATGTCGCTATGTCAACGGGACAGGCAGGCCCCCTGCCCCTGTGTTACTTGGGTTCCGCAGTCACCACCCTGCCCTCTACACCTTTATGCCCTGTCTCAGAGCCCCCCAGGTGTGTGCACCTGTGGGCCATTCTCCTGGGGCTCCCACAGACACCCAGCAAGGTGCCCAGTCACTAGGGCGGGGCCAAAGGCGAGTCCCTTCTCCTTCACTTTGCAATGCTCCCCCGTCAGTCGGAGGCGCCTGGGGCTTTAAAGCCGGGAAGACCTGCCTGTCTCGGCCCAGGCGGGATTAATATGCACATATGCTAATCAGCAAAGCCCGGCAGTTCACAGGACAGTTGGAGGGACTTAATCCCTTCTCCGGAAAGGCTTCCAAAAGCAGCTCTGTCCTGGTTCCCCAGAGGCCAGCAGGGGAGGCCATCCTTCCGTGGTGGGGGGTCTCTGGGCCTCTAACAGCCAGCCAGACAGACGGATATCCTGGCCCTCACCCTCGCAGCTTCCACTTAAAGGAGATCTCAAGGCTGTCTTGAGCTGGGGGGAGATGCCCCCGTGGGATGCTCACCTGCCTGTCTCCTGAATTGCTTCCTGGGCCAGGAGCTGCCCTCCCCCCCCCCCCCAGTGTGGCTTGCTGGGAAAGCAGGAGGGAGAAAGGGGGCAGGCTTTCCGGGCCCGCCATCCCGAAGAGGAGGCACCCAGGAGGGACTTGTCGCCACTCACTCAAGGGCCTCTGACAGAGCTTCCGCCCCCTTCCCAAGGTTCCAAGCAGCATGGTCATCCTCAGACATCCCCTTCCCTGCCCTCAGCTCCCTTCATCGGAGGGAAGCCCAGGCCATCCCTCTGGGTGGATCCCCTAGGACGAGGCTGAGTTCTGCTCTCCAAATACTTGTCAACAATGGCGAGAACAGCAATAATAACCCTCACACATCTGCCTGGCGCCACTTGGTCCTGACGCCCGCCAGCAGGCCCCTCGGTGAGCAGTGGGACGGTGAAGCTCAGCGGGAAGGTTCTTGTCCCAGCCCTGCCTCTCATCAGGGTCAGAGCCGACACAGCTGGGGCTCTGGTGGGATCTTGCTTTGCAAAATGTTACCACTGGGGGAAACCGGGCACAAAGGACCCTCTGTATTGTTTCTTACAACTGCATGTGAGTCTATGAGTATCCCAGTTTTTAAAAAAGATTTTATTTATGTATTTGAGAGAGAGCACAAGCAGGGGGAAGGGCAGGGGGAGAGGGAAAAGCAGACGCCCCGCTGAGCAGGGAGCCGGATGTGGAGCTCCATCCCAGGACCCTGGGATCATGACCTGAGCCGAAGGCAGACGACACTTAACCAACTGAACCACCCAGGCGCCCCTCAATTTTTTTTAAATAACATAAAAAAAAAAGATGGCCAAAAGAAAAAAGAAAAAAAAATGCTGTCACAGCCCAGAAAAGCCTAAGGAGGCATGACAGTTACATATGCCATCATATCCTATTTGGGATCCTGGGACAGGAAAGAGACATTGGGGAAAACTAAGGAATTGGAGTAAAGTAGGGACTTTGCCAATAAGAATGTTTGCGTCCTGGTTCATTGATTGTAACGAACGTGACACCCAGATGGAAGACGCTGACAACAGGGGACAATGGGGGGCAGGCGTAAGGGAGCCCCGCACGATCTTTATCATCTCATTATAAATCTAAAACTGCTCTAAAAAGTAAAGTCTATTTTTTTTTAATTTTTTTAAAGATACCAAATGATTACTTTACGAAAAGGTTTGGAAGTATTTATCAAAGCTACATACTCTCCTGCCTTACTGGCCCAGCAATTCCACTGCTAAGTATATTCTCCAAAGTAATGAGATCTTGCACCCACCAAGAGGCGTGCATGAGAATATTCATGGCATCTTTTTTCAAAATAGCCAGAAACTGAAAACACACCCAACGTCCGTTGATAGGAGAAGCATAAGTCATGGTGGTATATTCATTTGATAAAATACTACAACTAAAAATGGGAAAAACACCTGCTGTGTTAAAGAGAAAAGGCAGTTCTCTTGAACATAATGTTGAACAAAAAGATTCAAGCACAGATGACTCCGGATGGCGTGATTCCAGGTGCACAAAGTTCAAGAACAGGCAGAGCCCTCTATGCTGATGGCAGCCATAGCAGATCACCTGTGCAAGAAAGGCATTCAGGGGGAAGGAGATATTCGTGCAGTTTGTGTTATCATCAAACAAGAAATGAAAAACAAAAAAGATCACACGTGTGACAGACTGAATGTTCGTGTCCCACCAAAACTCATGTGTTGAAACCTCACGCCCAGTGTGATGCTATCTGGAGGTAGGACCTTTGGGAGGTCGTTAGGTTTAGATGAGGTCACAAGGGCGGGGCCCCCATGATGCGATTAGTGCCCTCAGGAGAGGAGGAGAGGACATGGTGAGAGGAGGCTGGCTGCAGGCCCAGGAGGGAGTCCTCACCAGAACCCCACCATGCTGGCCCCCGATCTCCAGCTTCCATGTCAGTCAATAGGAGATTTTATATGTACACATGACATATCATGAGGAACTGGCCCACGTGACTATGAAGTCTGAGGGGTCGGTCCCACGATCTGCGAGATGGAGGCCCAAGAAAGCCCAGGGTGGTGGGGTGCCTGGGTGGCTCAGTCGGTTAAGTGGCTGTCTTCAGCTCAGGTCATGATCCCGGGGTCCTGGGTCTGAGTCCTGCATTGGGCTCTTCGCTCAGTTGGGAGCCGGCTTCTCCCTCTGCCTGCCGCTCCCCCTGCTGTGCTCTCTCTCTCTCTCTCTGACAAATAAATAAAATATTAAAAAAAAAAGAAAGAAAGAAGAAAAGCCTATGGTGTGCAGCTCCAGGTGGAGCCCCAAAGCCCAGGAACCAGGAGCACCGATGACCAAGGGCAGAAGAAAAGGGACATCCCAGCTCAAGCTGAGAGAGAGAAAGAATTTACCCATCCTCTGCTCTTTTGTTCTCTTTGGGGCCTCGAGGGCTTGGACGATGCCCCCCCTGCACTGGGGAGGGTGATCTTCTTTACTCAGTCAGCCCATTGCAATGCTGCTCTCCTCTGGAAACGCCCTCACAGACGTACCCAGAAAGAACGTTTTAGCAGCCATCTGGGCCTCCCGGGAGCCCAGTCAAGGTGACGCAGGGAATTAGCCATCATAACCTGGCAGGAAAATAGCAAAGCCAAGCACCTACCCAGACGTTTCATTTACAGCAACTACCCCATACTCACTTGCCCAAAGAGGATTCTGGAGACCTGGCTCCGAGCTCCTCTAGGACAGCGCCAAGAGCCAGCGCACTGTTGACACGTCACGCTAGATAATGTCCTGTGGTGGGCGGTCCTGTGCCTGTAGGATGTCCAGCAGCATCCCTGGCCCCTACACGGTAATGCCCATCGCCACCTCCCCACCCAACTATGACACCCAAAAATGTCCCAGACATCGTCAAGTGTCTCCTGAGGGCAAAAGCCCCTGCTGTTCAGGGGGTTGGCACATACCTAGGGAGTCGGTGCCAGAAAGGGTTGATAATTAATACAACAGTAACAGTGACTATAAAAACGACGATAATTCCGATCATCACAACCAGGACAAGGCCAATCACAGAAGCAGAAATAGGAGCACACATAATCATACGACACAGCAGTAGCGACCATAAACGGCGTGACGTGGACAGAGACGGCGGAGTCTCCAGTGTCCCACCACCCAAAGTACCACTCCGTGTCACCTCCCTTCATGAAGGCCACCTCTCCGATGTCCCAGAGGAAAGACCTGATAGCGCGTCTCACACACCCAAACGGCTCAGACGGAGAGCAAAGTCTGTGCGCAGAGAAGCCTGCACAACTGTCTGGGCCCGCGGGCGAGCAGCCTACACGGCCTTGACCCTGAACGGGAACCTGGGCTGTGAGGGGCGCCCAGGCCGGGCCGGGAGTGCCTTGGAGCCCTGTCCTTCGTTGGTGGCTGTGGAGACTGAGCCTCCCTGACGCACTGGCTTTTCCACACCTGTGCCTCCGAGGGCAAGGAGAGGAGGGGGGGGTCTCTCCTTAAGACTCAAACTCCCTCAGCCCTCTGCCTCCCTGAGATGACCCCACATCCCCCGTGTGTCGCCTCAAATCCTCCAGTGGCTCTATGCACACCATGCCTGAGTCCCCAGCCCAGGCCCTCAAAGGCTGGCCTGGTGGCATCCAGACAGATGTTTTGGGGTCCCTGAGGGCGGAGGGAAGAGGCAGCCCAGGTGGGCTGAAAGTGGAGGGAGGAGGCTGCCAGATGCCAGGCAAGGCCTGTCCCCAAGTGCAAAAGCAGGTGGGCCATAGCTCCAGAGCACATGGGGCCCCAATTCCCCAGCCCGATGACCAGGAGGGCCCCCACCTTTCCGCCTGGGCCAAGAAATGGAGAGGAGGAAAGAGTGCGCAAGAAGGGCTCTGACCTCTAGTTCTGGAATCCTCACCCCACAAACACTCACCCCTCCACCTGGGAAACAAGACCCAGGACAGGGACCACAAAGGTTCAGGCGCAGCAGCGGGGAAGCAGTCTTCCCAGGGGCCCCGAGCCCTCTGCATCTCCCTCCTGCGTCCGGCCCTGCCTCCCTGCTCTACACACATGCACACACAGCACACACATCACACATGTGCACGCACATACCACATACATCACGTGCGCGCACACAGCACATACCCTACACGTGTGCATGCACATAGCACATACATCACACATGTGCACGCGCACAGCACATACATCAGTGTGCACGCACAGCACATGCATCACATGCGTGCACACGCATAGCACATACACCACACACGTGCATGCACAGCACATGCATCACATGTGTGCACACAACACATACATCACACATGTGCATGCACACACAGCACATACATTACACATGTGCACACACAGCAACACATCATACACGTGTGTGCGCGCACAGCACACACATTACACGTGTGCACACACAGCACATACATCACACGTGTGCACGCACAGCACATGCATCACATGCGTGTACACACAGCACATGCATCACATGTGTGCACACAGCACGTACATCACACGCGTGCATGCACACAGCACATACATTACACGTGTGCACACACAGCACATACATCACACACGTGCACACACAGCACATATATTACACGTGTGCACACACAGCACACACATCACACGTGCGCACAGCACATACATCACACATGTGCACGCACATACCACATACACACATGTACACCACACATACTGCACTTGCAGGCACATGCATGTGTGCACACGCACCACAAACACACACCATACTGAGACACACACACATCCACACTTTCACACGCACTCCCACGCCAGATGGACACAGACACAATACACACACACCCTCACCCCGGGCTTGTGGGTGCGACAGAGAGGAGGCACCCTTGCAGACTACACTGCAGACGACTGAAAGTCAGACGACGCTATCCTGCTCTTTTCAAAGGAACGAAGGAAGCCTCTGTCCTTTGAGCCAGCCTGGGAGCAGCCCGCCCCCCCCCCCAGGTGGCTGTACTGTCCCCTCCTTTTCCCAACATCCCCAGGGAGGCCCAGAGAGGAGCTCCTGCCTGAGGCAGAGTGGAGAACGCTCTCTGGCCGTTCCTGGGCCTCTGTGTCTGGGTCCTCCCATGGCTAAACTCAGGCTGCTGTCCGGCTGCCCCAGGCCCGGGCCCTTCCCAACCTGCTCCCTCGTGTCCAGGGGGAGGACCTGCAGCCGGAGATGGGTGTCCCCCTGCTGCGGTATATGGAGCACGGGCAGTGAGAGCCCGTTTGGACTTTCGATTACCTGGGGCGGGAGAGGGGCCGGCGGGACCAGCAAGGAGGGGGCTTCCATGCAGGAGAGGGGTAAGGAGGCAGGGGGAGGGGGCCAAGTCCGCGGAGGTGCAGCTGGGCAGGGGTGAGGACGGCGGGGTCCCAGGAGGGAGTCCGCTTCTCACGACGTGGCTCCCACACAAGCCCGATGGCGTCCAGCACGCGCACCAGACGGCAGGTCACAGGCCTGACTCCACTTGGCAGGGCCGTGTTGTGTTGCGTGCAACGCTGTTGTCATTTAAAATGAGGTACACAGACGGCGGACCGGGAGGCCCCAGGGCTCCCTCTCCTCAGCCTGACCCTCGACCGCCCAAAGTGACCCCGGATGGCTCCACGGACAGCGTCCTGTGGCACTGCTGCTGCTCCCAGGCCCGTGGCCTGTTTGCGTGGTTGCTAGGAGGTTTCCATGGCGACCAATAAGGGATGATGGAAGCCTGGCAGCTTCACACATCCCCCTCCACTGGTGGGAGCTGGGCCCCCGCAGCCCCTCCTGGGATTGGCCACCTGCGCAGGAGCTGGGGTTGGGGGGTGCTGGACCCCTGCAGACCCATCAGAAGCCGACACATCAGGAACCCTGGAGGAGCAGGGGCAGAATGAGGTGCAGGCAGCAGGAAGGGCATGGGTGCCAGGCAGTGGCTGGGCCGTGGAGCCCCCCAAGCAGCACCTGCTTCACTGAGGGTTTGCCATGTGTCAGCTCATCCAGCTGGTCCCTGGGCCTTGTGACAGGGTGGCTGGTTCCCCCCACCCCCCAGCCACAGCTGAGGAAATGGGGGAAACAGCCTGGTCCAAGCTGAGCTCCTTGGTCTGTCATCAGTGTGCCCAGTGCTGGTGGGGGCCAGGAGCCTCTTCTCCTGAATGCTCATCCTCCAGGGCTGTGCTTGGACCACCTCCATCTGACAGCAAGCAGACCCAGACATAGAGATCAAGGGTCTGCTCTCAGGTCATACAGCATAATAGGGATGGCCGAGCAGGAGAGGAGTGGGGAGAGCTGTCTGGCCACAGCCGAAACACCTGGTCCTGAGACGCAGGCCTGTCCAGGGAGTTGCAGCCTGGGGACACGCTGACGTAGATGGGGGCCACAGAAAATCGGAAAGTCGTGTAACAAAATACCTAGGAAACAGAACTGGGTGGGAGAGCAGTGTGCAGGGGAGGCAGCCACTGCCCGGGACTGGACAGAGAAAGCTGAGCCTATCCTCAGTCCCTGGGGCGAAGACCGTGCTCCCCAGGGCTGGGACGTAGGCAGTATCCCCATGCTCCCCAGGGCTGGGACGTAGGCAGTATCCCCCATGCTCCCCAGGGCTGGGACGTAGGCAGTATCCCCATGCTCCCCAGGGCTGGGACGTAGGCAGTATCCCCCATGCTCCCCAGGGCTGGGACATAGGCAGTATCCCCCATGCTCCCCAGGGCTGGGACATAGGCAGTATCCCCCATGCTCCCCAGGGCTGGGGTGAGGGCAGTGCCCCCCATGCTCCCCAGGGCTGGGGTGAAGGCAGTATCCCCCATGCTCCCCAGGGCTGGGACATAGGCAGTATCCCCCATGCTCCCCAGGGCTGGGTGAGGGCAGTATCCCCCATGCTCCCCAGGGCTCGGGTGAAAGCAGTGCCCCCCATGCTCCCCAGGGCTGGGGTGAGGGCAGTGCCCCCATGGTCCCCAGGGCTGGGGTGAAGGCAGTGCCCCCCATGCTTCCCAGGGCTGGGGTGAAGGCAGTGCCCCATGCTCCCCAGGGCTGAGGTGAAGGCAGTGCCCCCATGCTCCCCAGGGCTGGGACGTAGGCAGTATCCCCATGCTCCCCAGGGCTGGGGTGAGGGCAGTGCCCCCCATGCTCCCCAGGGCTGGGGTGAAGGCAGTATCCCCCATGCTCCCCAGGGCTGGGTGAGGGCAGTATCCCCCATGCTCCCCAGGGCTGGGACATAGGCAGTATCCCCCATGCTCCCCAGGGCTGGGGTGAGGGCAGTGCCCCCCATGCTCCCCAGGGCTGGGGTGAAGGCAGTATCCCCCATGCTCCCCAGGGCTGGGACATAGGCAGTATCCCCCATGCTCCCCAGGGCTGGGGTGAGGGCAGTGCCCCCCCAGGGCTGGGTGAAGGCAGTATCCCCCATGCTCCCCAGGGCTGGGTGAGGGCAGTATCCCCCATGCTCCCCAGGGCTGGGTGAGGGCAGTATCCCCCATGCTCCCCAGGGCTGGGACATAGGCAGTATCCCCCATGCTCCCCAGGGCTCGGGTGAAAGCAGTGCCCCCCATGCTCCCCAGGGCTGGGGTGAGGGCAGTGCCCCCATGGTCCCCAGGGCTGGGGTGAAGGCAGTGCCCCCCATGCTTCCCAGGGCTGGGGTGAAGGCAGTGCCCCATGCTCCCCAGGGCTGAGGTGAAGGCAGTGCCCCCATGCTCCCCAGGGCTGGGGTGAAGGCAGTGCCCCCCATGCTCCCCAGGGCTGGGGTGAAGGCAGTGCCCCCCATGCTCCCCAGGGCTGGGTGAGGGCAATTCCCCCTGTGATCCCCAAGACTGGGGTGTAGGCATCGCCTCCCCATGCTCCCCCTGCGGCCACAGCCCATCTCTTTGCTGTCTCAAACAGCCCTTGAGGGGGCAGGCAAAGAAGGCTTGCACTCTGTCACACAAGGAAAGTGAAGCCCAGAGAGGTCAAATGACTGGCTCAGCCACCCAGGTTTTCAGTGGCAGAACGAGCCCCTCAACAGGGCTCGCCTACCTCCTGGCCCTACAAGTGTCCACTGGCACCCTTGTAATTTGCCCTGAACGATCTCTGATCGTGTGCCTGGGGGGGGCACCTGGCCAAGTGCAGTACCTCACAGGGGACAGACCAGGAGATGGACAGCCGGGTGGTCAGGGCAGAGCCCCTCCATCACTTCCCACTCCCCTGTCTGCAGGTGGGGGTGCCGAGGCTTCTGCTCCCTCCAAGGAGGCAGCGTTGCCATGGTGACCACCGTTACCTGGCAACTCATCTCCGTGGTCCTGGGCACCTGCTGTCTCTCCTCTGGCTCGGAGGATGGACGTGTGTCCAGAAGGCCCCCTCGTCTCGGAAAACCCACCTGTGGAGACAAGACAGGTAGGCTGGGGCAGGAGGACAAGCAGAGCCCCTCCTGGGTCTGTGAGAATCAGACGTAGGCTTTCATTTTTTCAAAATTGGGAATACTGGTTTTGATTTATGGGATAACAAAAATAATATTGTGAAGAATCTTTTCCCAACCATATAAGAAATTATACAAAGGTAAGATTCACCGTATCTCCTTTTGGTGGCACCTCCTGTCATCCGTCCCTATGTGTTGTGCCAGGGGGTAACGGTGGATGTGGTTTTTAACAAGGGATCACACACTGCATGGCTCACCCTGCGTCCCCACTTAGCGCCGTGTGTGGACATGTTTCTGGGTCAGCGACTCCAATCTCTCAGCCGGCACGCTGCCAGGGTGCCTGGGGGTGACTTGCTGAGCGTGCCCAGAGCTCTTGTTCAGGGCGAAGGCTGACCCTGTGCCTGGGTGGGGCTTACAGGCCACCAGAACGGGAGAGCCCCAATGTGAGGAAGGAACAGTCCTGCTCCAAGAGAAGGGGCAGGGAGGAGAAAGCATGCTCTGCCCAGAAATCACAGCAGACTTCCTGGAGAAGGCCCTTTTTTGGCTAGGATTAGAAAGATGAACAGGATTACAGTATGGAAGTAAAGGGGCCCCTGGACAGCTCAGTCAGCCTTCAGCTCAGGTCACGGTCCCAGGGTCCTGGGATCAGCCCCGTATCAGGCTTCCCACTCAGCGGGGAGTCGGCTTCTCCTTCGCCGGCTCCCTCTGCCGCTTCCCTGCTTGTGCGTGCACGCGCGCTCTCTCTCTCTCTCTCTCTCTCTCTCTCTGAAATAAATAAAATTAAAAACAAGAAGAATGTGGAGGTGAAGACAGTAGGTGGGATTGTGCTGAGTCCTCCTGAGCAGAGCAGGGAAACAGGGCGCCCTGACCTGCCTTCTGGGGGAAGGCTGGAGGGAGAGCTCCCAGGGAGAACGGGAGGGAGCAGTGAGAAGGGGAGGCAGAATAGGAGAAACTAAGAGAGGGGAGGCAGGAAGGGGGGAGTGGAGGAGTTGGGGATCGGCCCATATGGTTGCCAGGTTCACTTCATACTTAAACCACGGCTCACGTGGGTGCTGTGCTATCCCCATCTTACAGTGCAGCAAACTGAGGGCCCGAGCCATTCGGTAAGACTTTCCAAAGGCAATGGCCAGTGAGTGGTGTCATCCCGGTAGAACCCTCTCTGACTTGAGTCCCCAGAACCCACTCCAGCCACCAGCTCAGGGCCACCCGGTCCCCTGCTACCACTATTTGTCTCAGAACTAGGTCCACTAAGGAAGGCCCCTGGCATGCCAGAGCCCTCTGGGGTGAGTGTGCTCTACAGCCTGGGACCTCTCCTGGGGACGTCTGCTGGGTGCCCAGGCCCACCAGGGCGCATGCCCAGTGGCACCCCAGCTCATCTCCAGGTGCCCCCAGAAGGCCGGGACCCTGTGAACCCACAAACAAGCAGGACTCAGGGCCTCCAAGGGCCCTTTCAGGCCTGCCCCACCCTGGGAAACTGCAAGGAAGGGGGTGCCCAGGGAGGGTAGGCACTCCAGCGGGATGTGGAGGCTCTGAAGGCGCAGAGAGCCCCCGGACCCTGTGGTGCCCACGCCCCTTAGCCCCAGCCCCTGGGCTGCCGCCTGGAGCCCAGTGCGCGGTGCCCAGTGCGCGAACGGAGCGGCGGCGCCCCCTGCTGGCCGAAGTGCCCTTCACACTGAGCCTCTAGCGGGAATGAGGACGGGCGGCCCCCCCAAGCCTGCACCAGGACGTCCGTTAGCCAGGATTCTGGGCGTCCACGGTCTCATGAGAACAAACACAACTACCGTGGGCGTAACCGAGGGCAGCACATCTTCCAGTCTGATCTGGAGTCCCTCCCACACTCTGCCAGGAGACTGGGGACCTGCCTAGGGAAGGCAGCCCGAGGCCACACGGCCACTGGGTGGGAACCCCGCCTGGGACTCTGGGGTCCTGGCCAGTCACACAGGGCCCCACGCTCAGAAAGGCCAGAGCTTGGTTTCAGGCTGTGCTGTCACCATCTTTAAAGTTAACCATTTTGAACAAGGGCCCCTCACTTTCACTCTGCACGGGGCCCTGAACATCATGTCCTGGTCCTGTGTAGGAGCCACCGTGGGAGCCCATGAGCTGGTGGATGATGCCCTCCAGCTCAGGCTGCTGGATGAGCTGGGCCTGGCCCCGTAAAGCCCTTGCTCCCATGGGGACAGCTGTCCCCACAGCTGCCGCTCTGTGGGCTTGAGCTCTAGGACAGTGTCAGAGCGCCTGGAAGCCTCCCTCACGGCCAAGCTGAGCTAGACCACCTCCCTTAGGCTTGCTCACCCCGGGCCTCCCTCCCACGGCCCGGGCCACCCCGGCATTGGGCCCTGAGCCGGCTTCCAATGCCATGGGCTTTCCGGTCCCCCACACCAAGCCGGGCAGCCAGCAGGAAGGGTTTACTGATGCACTGAATGGTGAGTTATACAGGACGTTGAGAGGGTTCAGGGGTGGGTGCTCCAGCTCTGTACCCCACAGGCCAGGTCCCTACACCCAGGCCCAGGTCCTGAGGAGCCCCCAGGATGGGCGGTCAGCCCTCCAGTCCCCAAGGCGGGGCTACCCCGGGTGGGATCTGTGGAGTTCTGCTGCCATCTCATGGTCGATGGGGAGAAGGCAGGGCCCCAACATGGGGAGGCCGAAGGCTGGGGCCCAGCAGTTTAGGTGGAAACTGGGACATCAGGTGGGTGGGAACCGGGCCACCAGTGCAGAGACAGCCAAACCAGCCTCCCTAACACCATTCTCTCTCCACCATTCTGCTCTGTCTGTTCGTGCTGTGGATGAGGAATGGAGGGGAAGCGAGCGTGGTCATGCCGCTAGTGAGTGGCAGGGGCCCCCGGGACCCCCAGGTGGGTGTTCAAAAGCTAAAGCTCCTCCCAGAGCCCCCCTAAGCCAAGACCAGATGACACTGACCCTTCCTCAGGTCAGTCTCCAAAGGCTGTTGGGAACTGGGCCCAGCATCTCCATCAGGGTCTCCTCCTCTGTCCCGGGCTTACAAACTCTGCTTCCAATCCCTTTTCCCACCAGGAGCCCATGCTGGGTAGACAGGCAGGAACCAGCATAGGCTGAGACCCCAGCTCTGCCCCTAGGGAAGCCAAGGGTATCTGGGAGCTGGAGGGTGGTCTTCGGAAGTGCAAATGGACCTCTAGTCCCACCTCTTTGATGTGCCGGTGGTGGTGAACGAGGTAAGGGGAGGGCAGAGAGCAGAGGGAACAGGTGCTTAAGAGGGGGTGTTTTGCCTTCAGACACAGATTCAAATCTCAGCCTGGTGTCCCTTCCTCTCCGTTCAGCCTGCAGGATAGTGGGGAGTTTCCCACCTCTTGGCCCCACCTTGAGGATCAAAAGAGATAACACTCACAGTGTTTGGCCAAGGCTTGGACCCCACCAAGCACCTGCGCTGCACCTGGCTATGTAGCAGCCTTTGGGGGGGGCGGGCAAGTAAATGACTACACACCTTCTCTGCTCCCAGAGGCACCCAAGTTAGTGCCCCCCAAGGCAAGAGAGCAGAGGGGTGCCAAGGAATACCCTGAGAGCACACCTCCAGCCCACTTGTCCATCCGGGAAGTACCACAAAGCTGCCGTGGCCCTGGGGGGGCTCCTTTCCTGAACCCCCTCCAATCCGCCTCCTCGCCTCCCTGAGCCCCCACCTGAGTTCAGGCCGTCTATGTCTTGACCTGGAATTTAAACCACAAGTCAGACCCTGCTGCTCCCTGCCAAAACACCCCCAATCCTGGTCACCTCCCCCATCCTGGGGTAACACCTAACTCCTCCCCAGGGCTCGCTCTCCCCTCCCAGCCCATCTTGGTCCTCTGCTCCAGACCCACAGAGCTGTGCTCTGCGCCACCCCCCACCACCCCCCAGGCTTACATAGGCCATTCCCTCTGCCGGAGCACTCTTCCCCCATGCACCTGGCCACCCCAGCACCTTCCTTCCCCCAACACTGCAGGCAGGACCCCAGAGCAGAGCCACCAGCCTCCCGGGGACAGAGGTCCAGCTGACATTTGCCAAATGGTGGTGCCTAGGTGGCCCCCTCACCCACTGCCCTCAACAGCCCTCAGCGACAGCGCCACCATACCCCTGCTTTGGGCTCCCCAGTCCTGCTGAGGATTTTAGGGGCACGCAGGCACCCAAACTCTGGGTTCACTCTCTAGTTACTTCCATGTCACTTCCTGAATGGCCCAGGGCCGGAGAGAGGATTTGTCTCCTGTCCAGGGCCTCCCAACCAGACCAGCTGGCGGCAACCTTGACCTCCTGCGGCAGCTGGTTAGGTAAGCAAACTGCCGTGCACCTGGGCCAGGAACTACTGGGTGGCAAATCAAAAGAAGTGAGCTACCAAAGCCATGAAAAGTCACGGAGCATCCTCAGATACACTTTGCTAAGTGGAAGAAGCCAGTCTGAGAGGGTCACATACCGTACGACTCCAAACCATACGCCATTCCAGAAAAGGCAGAACTCTGGGGACACTTAGAAGACCGGCGGGTACGGGGGGGTGAGGAGGTGGGCGGGAAGACTAGCTGGAGCACAGGGGGTGTTTAAGGCAGCGAGGACCCTCTGTGATACCATAGCGGCAGATACGCGTCACTTACGTGGGTCCAAACCCACAGAGTGTGCAATCCCAAGAGAGAACCCTCCAGTCAACTCCAGACCGTGGGTGGTGAGAACGTGCCCTCGCAGGTTCATCGCTTGTAACAGATGTCCCACTCTGGTTGGGGATGTTGATGATGGGGGGAGGCCGAGCATGTGTGCAGGTGGGGGGTGGGGTGGGGGAAATCTCTGTACTTTCCACTCAATTTGACCGTGAACACAAAACTGCTCTAAAAAATAAAGTCTATTACTTCAAAATATGTTTTAAGAATCAGGTTGAGAAGTATAATAAAGCAGACATCTCCAGGAGTGGGGACCAAGAGTCTGTAAGGGGCCCCATCCTGCCTGGTGGGCCCAGAAATCACCAAATGATCTGTTGATCCAGCAAAGCCAAGTTCGTATGACAAGAGGGGCCACCCTGGCCAGAGCCTCAGGACTGACTGTCTTGGAAAAAGGAGGTCAAGTCATGGTGGGGGGGGGGGGCGGTGTCGGGTCCGAGTGGAGTGGAGACTGGCTGGCATGGGTCGGGTTCCTGATACAGCAGAATGGGCCCGGACACTGCAAGGGCTGGTTTGCCAAGCCCTTCTTTGTGTGCCAATAGTCATTCTCATGATGAGGATTTTGCCCAACTGAGTAAGCTCTTGTTCAGATAAATGGATTTTCAGGAAGTTGCCGAAACAATAAAGTTCTTTGCAACTTCATTCCCCTGGACAAGAAATTTCTGATGAGCAGTGTGCTTGCAGGCAGTTTGTTGTCAGATCCGAGGGAGAAGGCCCAGGGATCAACCAGCAAGAGCAAAGCAGAGCTCCCAAGTGCAGAACTCACTGGGGGGGGAGGGGGGCGGCAAACCCTATGAGGCCTCAGTCTTCCCATCGGCAAAGTGGGGTTCCAGGCTTGCACGGATTCAGAAGGCCCTTCCAGCTCTGGTGAGTAGGTCTGTTTGAAGCTAGGCTCAGAGGTGCTGGGAAATTGCCCATCAGAGACCACTATGGGACAGAGGCAGAGTCAAATCCACATGTCCCAACAGCAGCCCAGCCCTCTCCTGGCCCCCCTGCCCTGCCCAGAACCTGTGCTGAGAAGGAGGAGGGCCAGGACAGCAGGGGCAGGAACGGGCAGTGGGGGCTGGGTCTCTTGGAGAGGTGACCCCCTCCCTCTCTCCCTCCCTCTCCCAGAAGTTGATCCCAAAATTCATATGGAAGAGCAATGCCCCACAGCCTTTCCTGCTTCGTCCGTCTCTCACTCAAATCTCCCAGGCATATCATCCACCACCCTGGAAAGTCCAGGAAGCCACATCCCTGTCTTGCGGGCACCCTCGTCGCAGCACTATCACCTGGCATTGAGGTGGTCCTTATCTGCCGCCGTCTCTCCCATCCCACTGTGAGCTCCCAAAGGTAAAGGACCACACTGGCTACGCCTGTGTCCATAGCACCCAGCAGGGGCTCCACGGGGCAGGAATCAGACAGTGACGGGTGGGTGGATGAATGGATGGACAAGCGGATTATGGATGGATGGATGGACGAGTGGATGGGTGGGTAGATGGAAGCGGGGGAGGGAGGGAGGGGCTTTCAGCAGCCTAGAAAGTCCATCCAGTGATCCCGTTTGGGGACAAGGGAATTCCATTCACGCCTGTATCTTCTCTCTCCTTCTAGCCCCAACGGCTCCAGGCCGGACAAGGGTGGTCGAGGGGATGGTCGGGGCCAAATGAGCTCCACGAAGGAGGGTAGGAGTCAGCACCACTCTTTGCCCTGGATTTCACAGCCCAGCCAAGCCTCCCTCACCGGGGGCACAGGCAGTGAGAAGGGGACCCGTGGGAGCACCCTCAGAGCAGACAGGCCATCCCTGCTTTAAGCCAAACGGTGCCAAGGGCCCTGGCCTGGGGAGGGGACTGAGGGAGGGCCCAGGCCTGGCCTTTGTGCTCAGCCAGGAGCACACAAAGACTCAGAGGGGAGGAGAGAAGACAAACACACTGCAGACTGGGCTTGGCTGGCTAGATCCGCGTGGATGCCTATCACATCCCCTGTGCCCAAGGGCATGTGCGCACTCACATACTCACCCGACTGCCATCCAGCCACAGAGCGCACTGGTCGGTTCAAACCACAGCCGTGCCCCCAGCCAGCCCGCTCTCAGAGGAGACCTCACCACCACCTTCTGAGGTAGATGTGAGATCACAGAAGCTACGTAGTGGCCTCTACTCGTGGTTCCTGACACAGAGCTCCCGAAGCCCTTGTAAATTCTTTAGAGGTAAAAGCACTAGGAGCATCTCTTGCTCTGGGTGGACTCCTGGGTGGGGCGGGTCACCAGAAAGAACAAGCCAGGATTAGAAGCCTGGAATTTTTCAGCCCCATCCCCCCACCCTCCAGAGAGGGGCCTGGGAGCTGGGAACAGAGTTAAGGATTGATCGCACCTACGTGAGGAAGCCTCCATAAAACCCCAATAGTAGGGGGTTCAGAGAGCTTCTGGGTTGGTGAACACATCCACGTACCAGGAGGGCGATGCACCCCAACTCTACAGGGATAGAAGCTCCTGCACCGGGGACCATCCCCGACCTCACCCTATGTAGTTCTTCAAGACCTGGCTGTTCATCTGTATCCTTATCATAGGCTTTAATAAACTGGCAAACAGATCTGTGTCCTTGAGTTCTATGCACTGTTCTAGGAAATAATCAAATCCAAGGGGGACGAGGTCATGGCAACCTCCGGTTTGTGGCCAAGTCAGAGGAGGTTGTGGCTAACCTGCACACCTACCACTTGCGATTGGCACCTGAAGTGGGGGGCAGTCTAGTGGGACTGAGCCCTGAGCCTGTGGGATCTTGTGCTACCTTCAGGTAGACGAGTCCGAACTGGGTAGAATTGTAGGACGCCCAGCTGGTGTCACAGAATTGCGTGATGTGGGGAAAGAACCCACACATCCGGTGTCAGAAGCATTGTGAATGTCAGAATCATTCGTGAGGAAGGGAGAGACACAGGAGGAAGACCGTAAGCATTCAGTGGGAGAGTGGGGCTGCCTGGCTGGCTTGGTCGGAAGAGAATCCGACTCTTGATCTCGTGGTCATGAGATCGAGCTCCATGCTGGGTTCGGAGAATACTTTAAATAAATCGGGGCCCTGGGTGGCTCAGTCAGTTAAGCATCTGCCTTCGGCTCAGGTCATGATCCCGGGGTCCTGGGATGGAGCCCCATGTCGGGCTCCTTGCTCAGCAAGGAGCCTGCTTCTCGCTCTGCCCCCACCCCCTGCTCATGATCTCCTTCTCTCAAATAAATAAAATCTTTTTTAAAAGATGATAAAAATTAATTAAATTTAAAAAAAAAGAATTCAGTGGGAGAGGCAGAGTTCATGATGCCCATTTCACAGAGAGGCTGACTGAGGTCCCGCAAGTGGAGTGGCTCAGTCAAGAGCCACGAAAACCGAGGATCCTTCAAGAGGAACCCTGCAGGTGTCAACATCCCCCTTGGGTGTGTCCTGTAGAGCCATGAGTGGAGGCAAAGCCTATTTTCAGTTGCTCCCAAGGCTTGTCCCACAGAGGTTCCTTGAGCGCCTACTGTGTGCATGGCACCACCTCCCACACCGAAGATACAACAAGCAGCCAACCCCGCACCGAGGGCTTGTGGCACTGGACAGCTTCAGTGTACGAAGGTCACTCCCTTCCCACCAAGAAGGGCTGGAGGCAAACACAGCCGATACCACCGAGGGGTAGCACCTGGCATCAGGGGATGGGGAGGGTTTTCCACAGGAGGTGCTTTCTCATCTGAAGGCATGCAGCTAAGGGGAGCAAACGGCACAGCACTGGAAACCTGCTGTGCCTGAGGAACGGGAAGCCCAGCCACAAGGCCAAATCCAAGGGCCGGAGATTAAGGTCTTAGCATCTGAGCCGGGATGTGGACCCGCGCTGTATGGCTTGGCTTTGAAGGGATCCTGGTGCTTCCGTTTCAGGTTCAATGTGACCAGGGTCTAAAGGCAAAAGAGACACAGGGATTACAATGTAATTATCTGCAATCCGCTCACCTCCTCCCACCCCCACTCCCTCCCAGGCCCCTAAGCGTCAGCAGCAGGATCTGTGAGCTAGGCTAACAGTCAGACCGAAGCTGGAGAGGCCGGTGATGTGAACCGAGCGGCGGAGAGGGTAGAGAGCCGCGCACGGGGAAGGAAGAGTCTCAGGCGCCTGTGAGGGAAGCAGATCCTAAGCGTGACCAGATCATTTTGATCTGTGTCGTTTTTTTTTTTAAGATTATTTATTTATTTATTTGACAGAGAGAGAGAGAGAGACAGTGAGAGCAGGAGCACAAGCAGGGGGAGTGGGAGAGGAGGGAGAAGCTGGCTTCCCGCCGAGCAGGGAGCCCGACGTGGGGCTCGATCCCAGGACCCTGGGATCGCGACCTGAGCCGAAGGCAGACGCGCAGCCATCTGAGCCACGGAGGCGATCATTTTGGAATGTGAGCTGCGGGTTGGGACTCCATTCTCAGCATAGGGCTTGGGCCAGAGGCTGCGCCAGACTTACCTTGCTTCTCCCTAATTTTGGGTGTGATGCAAGACCCCGTCTTTTCATCCACTGTGTGGCCACCCTTGATCCGCGGAATGATGTGCTCCTGTGCCCTCCCACCCTCGAGACAGTAGGCACTCGTTACCAGGCATTGGGAAATTTGGAAAACCAGGAGCAGAAACGTCCCATACTGCAGGGCAGCAAAGATCATCCCTGATAACAACTCAACGTGTTTCTCTCGGGTCTCATCTCCCCATAACGTTTTGAATCTTGGTGAGGGTTTGTTAAATTCAATCTGATTGCATAAGCATTCCCCCCCCCCCCCCCCCCCGGTCTTCGAAAACTCTTTATAAAGCTGATTCCCTCACTTTCTGGAGAGAGGATGTATAATCACAGCATGCTTCCCTCTTGTTGGGCACGTACCTTTCTACTGCAAATAAGGCTGGCAGGAACAGCGTGAAGGGTTTTGGAATCCCTCCTCCGCATGGGTTTCCAGCGTGGAATTACTGTGTCAGCTCACTTCCTGACCCATGGTGTGCAGCGGGCCTCCCGCCAGGGTGCGGAAGTTCACGTTCCCGCCAGAGGGCTGTGGCCCCCCACCACCCGCCCAGACAGACCTGTTCTGGCCCATGCGGCTGGCTGCGCACCTGAAGCAGGGAGGGGGCTCGCCCCGCTCCAGCGCCCATCCCCCCACCCCCACGAGGATGCATTTCTCACCAGTTCCTCTGGGCCCGGCAGGGGCTGGGGCTGGGAGGCTGGGGAAGCCCACAGATCCGGGTCCATGGCCTCGGCCAGCGGCTTCCCAACCCAGACGCGGTGACGACGGGAGGGTCACAAGAGAACTCGTGGACAGCGGGCACAAGCAGGGTCTGGCCACCGAGTAGTTGCCTCTGCCGGCCCATCCCCCTGGCTGGCCCGCTTCAGGGGGACAAGCTGTTCCCTGGGCCAGAGCCACTCCTGCCTCTTCCCAGAACAGCATCGGATCAAACAAGCTGGGCTCCTGGACTTCGTTAGTGCCTTCTTTATTTCTCCTTGCCTGGCAGGAGTTTCCATATAGCTGGAGAGGTCTTTTTTAAATTACACATCCCCTCTACCAGCCACGCGGTTTGGAGGCGGCGGGGGGGGGGGGGGGGCGGTGTCAAGATCCACGTGTCTCAGAACCTCTTCCTATTTCAGAGGCCCAGGGCCCCATCTGGGGCCGCCTGGCTCCTCTCCCCAGCGGCAGGAGGCCAAGCACTCCCATCAGCCCTGGCCGGAGAGCCGGGCCCAGCTCGGGGAGGCTTGGGTCACCCATCAGCCTGCTCACTCACGCAGTCACTGGCCCAATGTCCCTGGTGTCCTCCATGTTGGAGCCAGGCTGGGGCTGGGGACTGACAAGTAAATCACACAAAACCTTCTCGCCAAGTTGCATCCAGACTCTGGAGGGGAGATGGGTCCCAGAAACATGTAATTACAGGCGCACAGTTGTTGAAAATATATTTTCTGAGCATTTATGATGGGTCACAAGCTGAGCTGAGAGATTCCCATTATGAGAATTCTGTGGGCCGGAACCGAATCTGCCCTGGGCCCTTGCTGGCTGAGGCAGAGACAAGTCCTTCCAGGGCCCCGGGCCCACCCACGGTCACACCCAAGCCCCCAGCAGGAACCCAGGGCATAGGGGGACCTCTGTGGTGAGGCCGATGCCCGATCAGGGGAAGCAAGGAGGCCAGGGCGTTCCTGTCCCCAGGCTTCTGTCAGGGTCACGGACAAAGGCCCCCAGAGCCCCTGGGGCAGGGTCAGCACCTGTCCTGGGGGGCCCGGAGAGGGCTGGGTTCCTGCTGGTGGCAGGGCAGGAAGCAGCTGTGGGAAGCTGGGGGCAGGGGACAGCGGTTACCTCCATAGCCCACTGTCTGCGGAAGCCAGGGCAGGGACATTGCTGCTATGTGAAACTGCTGTGGCAAGGCCCAGCCAGCCTCCAGGGCCTGACAGTGCCCTCTGGTGGGTCACCGCCCCATCCTCCACCTGCTCCAGCCTGATGCCACAATGAGGTGGCAGCTGGCTGGCACCTGTCAGAGGCAGTGGGGGACCTGTGGCTGGCCCTGGAGGATGAGGTGGAGATGTCGGGGCAGAGACGGGGTGGAGGGACCAAAAGACAACACCACCCCAGAAATACCAAGGCCAGCTTCTAAAAGAAATAGAGCAAGAGGGGCTCCTGGGTGGCCCAGTTGGTTAAGGGTCCTGGGTCCCAGGGTCCTGGGATTGAGCCCTGCGTCCAGCTCCTTGCTCAGTGGGGAGTCTTCTTCTTCCTCTGCCGGCTCCCCCTGCTTGAAAGAGCGAGAGAAGTGGCAGGATTTCTTTCCTCACTGGCCTCACTGTGTTTGGGATCCATCTTCCTGCTTTCCTTACATTCCAAAAGGAGGCACCCATCCCCTAGGTGGGCAGTCTAGGTGAGGCACCGGACAGGAGGACAAGGGAAGTAGGTGAGAAAGATCTTTCTCCACCCGAACCCTGCAATGAGAGCTCAGGCAACGGCTGGAAGTAGTGAGCCCAGCATCTCTGGAAGCAATCAATCTGCCCCTGGATGCCGGGGGGCCAGGAGCCCAGAAAGGAGTCTATAAGGGGGTGGGGGTTTAACAAGGTGCACAGGAGGACCCCCGTGGGCAGGGCTCCTTCCAGCATTCAGAGCCACCCAAGGCTTCCGGACGACCAGGGAGTGCCCCAGGAGCCCCCTGGGCACAGACAACACCAAGAAAAGGTGAGCACCTGCCCCACGCCAGGTGCTGTGCCAGGCAAGAGTTCTGCGTGCTTCATCTCAACCATCTCAACACTTGCAAAGTACTGGTTACTCTCCTACTTAGCAGGTGAGGAAGCCGAGCACCAGGGAGGTAAATGCCTCGCTCAGGATCACACAGCTCCCTGGGGCAGAGCCAGGACAGGGACCCAGATCTGGCTGACTGGGTAAGCCCTCCCCTCTAGTCATCCTTGCACGGAGGAGTGGTTACAGGGGGCCTGACCTGTGCTGCGTCCTGGCTGGGTCCTGGTGGGACACAGGTACGTGGAGAACCAAACAGGTGAGGATCTGCCCGCCAGCCCACACACCAGGTTCCCTCCACGCCTTTTCCTTGAGCATTTGCCCAGGCTGCTTATGATTTGACATTTAGCTCATTCAACAAACTTTGACCAAAATAGTGCCTCTGTCTCTCCCCCTCCGTCCCCCAGCTGCATACCTTCACCCACTGACCCAGGCCTGGGGGCGGGGCCAGCGGTATACCAGCATGTAAGACAGGTGCTGGGACCACAGGTGCAGAGGGGAGATGGTAATCCAGATTCTGTCCCAGCCGATACCTGCAGAGCAGGGCAGCAGACAACTTCAAAGTACACATTTCAGGTACGCATGGGACCTTCACCGGCATAGGTCAGATCCTGGGCCGTAAAGCAAGTCTCAGTGCACGCACCGAAATCATATGAAGAATTCCTCCCTCGTCGATGTATAACAACGAAATCAATCTAGGAAAGCTCCAAATGTTTGCAAATTTAAGAAACACGCCATGGAATAACCCTGTGAGTCCAAGAAGAAATCCAAGGAAAATGAGAAAATATTTTCAACTGAACAAAAACAAAAATACATGTCAGAATTTGTGGGAAGCAGCTAACTAACTCAGGGCTTAGAGGGCATGGAAGCTTTCAGTGTTCATATTGTGAAAAAACAGAGGTTTAAAACCAGTAATCTAAAGAAGCTAGAGAGCAAATGAAAATCAAATTCTCCAAAATAACAGCCCCCCGGAGATGTCCGCATCTGATCCCTGGAATCTGACTCCGTGAGGATGGGTGGCTAAGGGGAATTAAGGTGACAGGTTAAATTAAGCCTGCAGAAACAGAGAGATTATGCTCGATTATTCCAGTGGGCTCAGAGTGATCAATCACAAGGGTCTTTAAAAGTGGAACAGGGCGGCAGAGGTTCAGCGTGCTGAGATCCGAGCAGGGCTGATCCCCCCAGTGCAGGCTTTGAAGAGGGAGGCAGGGACCACCAGCCAAGGAGAGTGGGGAGCATCTGGAGGCTGGAAGAGGTCAGGAGGGACTTTGCCCAGTAGCCTCCTTGAAGGAAGAGCGCCCTGCAGACACCTTGATGTTAACCCCGAGAGACCTACATCAGACTTCTGGCCTTCAGGACTGGAAGGTAAAACATTTGCCTTGCCTTGCTGAGCTCCAAGTCATTAGTTACAGCAGCAATAGGAAATGAATACAAAAATCAACGCAGCTGGGGCGCCTGGATGGCTCAGTTGGTTGAGCGTCTGCCTTTGGCTCAGGTCATGATCCCAGGGTCCTGGGATCGAACCCCAGGTCAGGCTCCCTGCTCAACAGGAAGTCTGCTTCTTCCTCTCCCTCTGCCCCTCCCCCAGCCCCATTCTCTCTCTCTCAAATAAATAAATAAAATCTTAAAAAAAATCAACACGGCCAATAATTGGTTCTTGGAAAAGATTAATAAAATAGCCGAAGCCCTGGTGAGACTGATCAAAGAAAAGAAAGAAAGCACAAATTAGCAAACCCAGGAAAGAGGGAACATCATTACAGATCCTACATACATTAAAATGATAATAGGGGAACATTAGGAAAAACTTTGTCAATAAAGTTGGCAACTGATGCGAATCAAACTCCTCGAAAACCATAGATTATCCAAACTGACACAAGAAGAAAATAAGAACATCTAAAGAGCCTCATACCTATTTTGAAAATTTGCATTTGTAGTTCAAACTCTCAGGAGGAAAACTGTGGACGTTGATGGTTTCACTGGTGCATTCTATCAAATATTTAAGGAAGAAATAATACCAGTCTGACAGGAACCCCTTCAGACACTGGAGGAGGAAGGAGCACATCCTAAATTGTTCTAACAAGGTAGAGCCATCCTGATACCGAAACTCGACAAGAGAGAGAGACCACTACAGACCAGTATCATTCTTGAATGTAAAGCAAATCCTCAACACAATTATAACAAATCGAACCCAGCAATATACACAAAGGATAATGAATCGTGACAAAGTGGGCTTTTTGCCAGAAACACAAGGTTGATTTAATGTTCAAAATCAATCAAGGTGATTTGCTCCATTAACAGAGTAAAGGATTTTTAAAAACTGTAGTATATCACAAAAAACATGTGACCAAATTCATTCATGATAAAAAAAAAATTTTTTTTCCAGCCACTTAGGAATATGAGGGAACATCACGAACTAAATAGAGAAACTACAGAAAAACCTATAACTAAAGCCACAGGGAATGGTGAGAGACTGAAGCCTTTCCCTGGAGACCCTGTTGTCCGCTGTCCCCGCTTCCATCCCCCCTCGAGTCCAGAGGTTCCAGCCGGTCTCTACGTGCCAGCATCATGACAGTCCATGCAGAAAACCCTAGTAAATCCACAAAGTGCCCACCAGGCCTGGCCTCAGTGAGGGAGGGATGGTTCTGGCATTGAAGGGAGTGTCCGGGAATGCTGAACTTGGGGAGAAGTCTGCAGGGGCTGCTTCTGCCCGGAAGGCCACCGAGGATGCTGAGTTATTTTAAGGCAAATTGGGCCAGGGTTTCTGCAGTGGCCAGGCTTGTTCTGTTTGAAGACAGCTTCTTGGCAGGACTGCCAGGCCGCGCTAATCCTGCCCCCTGGCCCCGGATGCTTGGGCCGGGTGCAGGGGGCTCCCTGCCAGCTTTTCAGGGTGGACATTGGAGGGGTAAGGGGACAGAGGCTGGCTGTGTGACGGGCCTCAGCCCAGACCCCTTTTATCTCCCCGCCCCCGACCCTGGGTAGGGGAGGGAACACTGTGCTGCCAGAGCCATTCCCACCAGGAATGAGTGGGTCTCTGGAAGGAGAATCTGGCCCACGGGGCCAGCAGGCCGGGTCCTGCCGAGTTCACCCTGTCAGGCACCCCTGCCTTGGTTCAGTGCCCGGATCTGAGCCCAAGACCCTCACCGGCAGGCACCAGGCCTGGGGTACTTAACCAGAGCCTCCATGCTCAAGGGGGCTGGCCTGTGGGGTGAGCACTGGTCCCCGAGTCCCGAGCCGGGCTCTGGCCTCTGTGCAGAACTGCTGATGAACTCCCAGGAGGAGAGGGCCAGCTCCAGCTCCAGCTTAGAGCCCTTGTCACATCAAGTGGCAGAACTGGCTTTAGAGTCTGGCTCCCCTGACCCCAGAGCACCCCCCGGGCTCCCGTCTGCAGCCCAGCCCCACATGCAAACCTAGCATAGATGAGGCACATGGTCCTCCAGTTGAATCAGACTCAGCCCCCTGTGGCCAGCCAGCGGTCTCCCCAGCGCCGAAGACAGAGGGGCGCCTGGGCTTCCGCTGGGACAGGACCCAGAGCAGACGAGTCTAACGCGGGAGCCGGGGCCAACGGGAGAGTCAGGCGGTAGCAGCTCTCTGCCAGAGCCCCCGCCCCTCCAGCCCCGCCTGGCAAGTCAGCCCACTGCCCGAGCTGGGTCACCTCCCCCAGCCAGCCTGCTGGGCCCTGTCACCACAGCAGTATCAGCCGCCGACGGTCCAATGTCGAGCTGGCACAGCCCCCAGCCAGGTTCGAACCTCCCACCTCCCCTCCAGCTCTCTCCCCCCTCAGTCTGAGGGTCTGGAGAAGGAGCCTGTCCTCTTGGTGGTCCAGGGGAAGCCTCCCCATTGCCTAATGTCTCCGGCAGAGGCCACCAGGAGCATCCCTGTGGGTGAGCAAAGAGGGGCCATCACCCGTGGCCTAGAGGGAGAGCCACCACGGCAGCGGGGGGTGCTCGGCAAGGGGGTAGGAAGGACCTACGGGGTGTTGGGCGGGTGCTGGGGGGACACGGGGGGCCTGAGGAGGCGGGGCTCTGCTCCAGACTGGGTGCTGTCAGGAAGGGGGCATCTCAATAACCCTCGTCCAGGGGCCCCTGGCTGGTTCAGTCGGTACAGCGTGCGACTCTTGATCGTGGGGTCGTGAGTTCGGGCCCCACACTGGGCATAGAGCTTACTGGAAAAAATAAATAAATAAATAATAACCCCTAGTCCACAGGGCCTGCAGCCGGCTAGAACTGGGTTTGGTCATTCCTGTGGCCTGCACAATGTTCACGCTGTCGTCTGTGTTCAGTGATGACCGACGGGTCTTGTCTTTGTCTTGATTATCAGCTAGCAGCCTTCTCTGATGTTGTTCTGTGTGGTCGTTTATATTTCACAGGAGGACAAGCTGTTCTGGAGAGGGAGGGCTCTCCAGAGAAGGGAACAAAAGGTGGACCCTCCCCACAGCCCCTCAAATGTTCAGGAAAATTCCCAAATGCACCACATGCTGGGATGGAGAGCTCAGGGGTGGACGTGGTGGACGGGCCAAGCTCTGCACTGAGGTTTCCCGGGTCCCCTGGATTTCCCCTGGGGTCCAGGGACAAGGGGTGGGGGCTACCAGGCAGTCTGGGTGGACTGGAATCCTGGGTGGACGGGGCCGGGGGACAAGAGTGGACACTCCCAAGATGAGAGGTTCAAGGTTGCATCACAAGGAGATAAACTCTTGGTACCTGCTTGTCAAGGTGGGCTCCATCCCGACAGTGCCCTCTCGAGTAGAGCTGGCACTTCCAGAGGGAGAGTCTGGAGCCTCCTAAGAGAGACATAGCTAAGGACAAAGGTCCCCTCAACCTGCGTGGCCCCAGCCTGGCTGGAATCCAGATCCTTCCTGGCTCCCACAGCCTACTTGTCAACCTGAGCTTTGTGCACAGGTGTGATACCCAGGTATAGCACAGAGGTGCAATGTCCAGGTGCCATGCCCATGCATGGTGCCAGGTGTGCCGCGCAGGTGAGGCGTTCATTTGTCAAAACGTCTCTTGGGTGGCAGCTTCATACAACGTTCTGCAAGTTACTTCCGCCATTTGCCAGACTTCCGCTGAGCACCTACTGTGGGCCAAGCCCGGTGCCGCACCCCAGGGACCCGGAGCTGAAAGCCAGCCTCCCCGCTTCCATTCCAGAAAAGAAAATGAGGAGTTGAGGGAAGTACCTCTGAGGCTCCTCCTGTTTGTCGCGGCTTACCAGCACACCAGCTCTGTAACTAACAGGTGCCTGCCAGTGAGTGCGTAGGGACCCGCCTGCTTAAGCAGTGCCATCTAATGGAGCATCTGAGACAAAAGGTCAAGTCCGAGAAGCTGAAGTGCAAAAGGAAAGCAGAGTACACAACGGGGAAACGTATGCAAATGTCATGTTATCATTGCTCAGAAAACCTTATCTCCCCTTCATGTCCCAAAATGCTACCCAGCACCACCCTTTTAAATCTATAATAGCAGATCAGATCTGCAAAGCAAGGAAGAGGGGCATTCTAGTTCTTCCACTGGGTAGGAGAGGCTGGGAGTCATTCTGTTTTGCTTTTTCCATTATTAGTTATTTTATGTATATTTTTTGCTACATGTTAAGCACCCTATGGGAGGAAAGGGAATGCCAAAGCACCCGCCAATCTCTCCAATCTCACGGGAGCCCCTGGATGGAAGGCTTGGAGGCAGGGCTCAGCTGAGCTGCAGGAGACAGCCTCCAAACCCAGCCTTGCTGTGGATACTAGTCTCCTGTGGCCGCTCTAACAAATGGCCACATATTTACAGGCTTAAAACAAATCATTCTCTGCAGTTCTAGAGGCCAAAATTTGGGAGGGGCTGCATTCTTTCTGGAAGCTCAAGGAGAGAATCTGTCCTGTTACCTTTTCCAGCTCCTAGAGACCACCTGCTTTCCACGGCTTGTGGCCTCCTCCTCCCTCAAAGCCATGGGCGTGGCATCTGTCATCCCCCTCCGTTTCTGATCCATGCCACCCATTTCTTCCTCTAGCCCTCCCGCCTCCTTCCAAGAAGGATCCTTGTGATGACAGGGGGCCCATCGGATAATCTAGGATCGTGCCCCCGTCTGAAAAACCTTAATCACGTCTGCAAAGTGCCTTTTGCCCTGAAAGGTAATATCCTCACAAGCTCTGCGGATTAGGGCGTGGACATCTGGGGGCAGGGGGTGTGCATTACAAACCTCGTGTCATACACTATATGACACTGGGCAAGTCACTGCACATTGCTGGCCCCTGTCTCTCTGCCTGCACTGACTGGGGAGGTGTCTCCAAGTGTCCTCCCCATGCAGAGAGCCCTCAGAGTCTGCAGGCTTTCACCCTGTCCCACAACAGACACTCACCCATCGGAGAACTCAATTTTGCACAGGGCTGTAGATTTGCAAAGCACTTTTCTTATGTGCCAGACAATGAGCAAAAGCTCGTTAGATATTTTTCAGTGACTCAATCGACCCATGAATAAATATATAAATACACAAACTCGTGAAATAGCAGGTGTGACCACCCCCATTGTGGGGACAAGGAGCCTGAGGCTCAGCGTGGACAGGTCACCTGACAAGGGCCTCAGCCTTGGTCTCCTAGCTGCAGAACGTGTGTCCTTCCAGCACCAGGACAGTCTGGGCACACGGGGTGGGGGGGGGGCGGGCCACTGGCTTCATCTGCTCGCTTGGAGAGCAAAGGAAGGAAATGGAAGGTCAACCGGCTGCTGTGGTCAGGACAGGGGCCTCACCTGAGCCTCCTGGTGGTTTCCCACAGCCTCACGTGACCCTCGGAGCCGCTCTAACACACACGAGCGCTCGAACTGGGGTTTCCTGCCAGGCCCTAGGGGATACTCAGTTCTCACCGAGTTGCTAAAAGAGGCAGATGGTTATCCTGGGAGTAGTCACTGGCATGCTCTCCAGGGGCTCCTGGGGGTTGGCTGCCGTCTATACCACCCGTGTCTCCTTCATTTTCACTGTTTACCCCCAGACTTGGGCCCCTCAGGGGAGAAGAGCTCAAACCCCCCAAAAGTCAGACATAGAGGCTTCAAACCAAGAGGTCTTTGGGTTTAAGTACTGGCTCTGTCATTATTCACTGCATGGTCTTGGGCATTTTTTTTAACTTAATATTTTTAGAGCAGCTTTATGTTCACAGCCTAAATGAGAGGAAGGTACAGAGATTTCCTATGCCCCCCTGCCCCCCTCACCATGCATGGTCTCCCCCATCATCAGCATCCCCCACCAGAGTGGGACATCTCTTACAACGGATGAACCTGCATTGATGTAGCACCCAAAGTCCAGAGCTGACATTAGTATCCCTCTTGGTGTGCATTCTGTGGGTTTGGACAAATGTGTGACGACATGCATCCACCACCGTAATGTCATCCGTGTGGTCCAAACAAGGGACATACGAAAGGGACTATTTACAGAGGCGTGGGCAGGTTAAGGAAGCACCCAGAGGCTGTGATTACAGGGAGCTGCTACCATCCTTGGGGCTGGAAAGAACAAGCCAAGGACGTGGTGTTTCATATGGAAGCCAGGGGGAGCTACAGCTGCGGGGGGAGGGGGGTCCCAGCAAGAGCTATGATCACAGGGGGCACAGCCAGTGCCAGGGATGCGGCACGTGGTCAGCGGCAGGAAATGCCCCATCCTCTCTCCATCTCCTTCCTCATCTCCAACTGCTGCTTCTGTTGCTGTCCCAGCCCCAACCAGCTACCAGCGGAGGATGCCAACCATCAGCGTGGGCACAGAGCCGGGCAGAAGACGGACCTGGTGGGGGGACAGGGGTGCCACAAGTGAAAAGTGACCAGCGGTGCTCACTATGGGACCATCCATTACCCATTCTTTCCACAAACATCTAGTTGGCACCTTCTAAGTACCAAACACTCTCCTCACCGCTGGGGATCCTTTGGAGGAAGAAAAGAGACAAGGCCCCTCTCCCAGGGAATTCGCATCCTAGTGGACAAACTCAACACGAAAGAAATGACCAATTACAGAATAAAATGCCAAGCCCAAGCGCTAGGAAGAGAACCAAAGCAGGACAAGGGAAGAAAAGAAAAGGAGGTTCTTTGAGATAGTCCGGAGAACATGCTGGACATCCCCAGGACCCACTCGCTACCTGTGCTTTCTCCAACTGGTCCCTCTGTCCAGATGCCCTCCCCACCTTCTGGATGCCCTGGCCCACTGCCCAGGCAGAGGTGCTTGCCCCTCGACCCCAGCGAAGCCCATCGGCACACTCCCTCTCCTGGCCTCCAGTCACCAGGAAGGCCTGCTGCCTAACCTATCCCATTTTAACAAGGGCAGGTGGCTTAGCTTCTCACAAGCACCATCATGGGAGAGAAAGTCCTGAATACAGACAGAAATACTTGCATAATTGCATTTCAAAACTTTAAAACCATCCCTACACTTTAACACACGTCTAAGGACCAGTACCCGCCAGGGAAGGCTCCAGCCAGATGGCCTTGCCCCTGAGGGCACTCTTCTCTGCCTGTTAATCCTGCCACAGAATTCCTGGTCCAGGAGCCACCCTCACCCCTGTCCCCCTTCCCAGCACAGTGTCACAAAGGAGACAGGGTGGACCTTTTTAAACAAAGGATGAAAAGAACCCCTTCTTTATACTCTCGGGTGTGGGACCTGGGTGTTCCATCTGGGGTATGAGATATGGGGTGCCCGACATTTCAACCAGGCCAGTACTTCTCAAACTTCTCGGAGCTTGGGAATCACCCGGAGAGCTTGGTAAAAACCCAGATTCCTAGGCCCCAACCCTAGATTCTGTAAGTCTGGGCTGGGGCCTGAGAACGTGCATAGCTAGCAAGTTCAGGGAGATGCCCCCCCAGCAGATGGGGCCAGACTTTGAGAACCAGAGCCCTGGGCCAGTCAGACGCTGGAAGCATCTCTTTGCTCCATCCCTGCCCCCTCTGCCAGCTGCCAGACCCTGAGCGACCGCCCCCCCCCACCCCCCACCCCCGCCCAGCGGGGCAGGGACTGAATCCGAACGTCTGATTTTTCCTCCCGGCTCGCAGCGCCCCGCGCAGGCGGAGGCTCGAGGAGAGGGCGCTCGGTGGGCGTTAAAGGACCGCCGAGGGGTGGGTTACTGGGTGGCCGGGGACGCCCCATCCCTGGCGGGCACCGCCTACAGCCTGCGCAGTGCACCGGGGTGGGGGATCTGCGGAGGGCGCCCCGGCCCCAGCTCCCCGATCGGGCGGGCCGCTTCCCCGGCGGCCGCAGGTCGCGTCCTCGCGCGGGTCTCGCTCACTCGCATCGGCTGCGGAGCCCGGGCGGCGGTGGCCACGGCCGCGTCCGGAGCCCCAGCGCGGGCCCGGGGGCGGGGCGGGGCGGGGCCTCCGCGGCCCCCTCCCCCGGCCCGGGCTCGGGCTCTGCGCGGTGGCGGCGGCGGCGGCGGTGGCGCGGGGACCGAGGTGAGCGGCGGCGACGGGCCCCGGAGGCCCCGCGGGGGGAAGGGGCCGGGGGGGGCGGGGGAGTCGCACGCGCGCCCCTGAAGAGGCCGGGCCGGGTCCGCCGGAGCGCCGTTTATGTGTGTCTGTGTATGTGTGTGTGTGTGTATGTGTGTGTGTGCGCGCGTGTGCGTGTGTGTGTCTGTGTGTGTCTGTGTGTCTGTGTGTGCGCGCGCGCGCGCGTCACGCCGAGTGCGGGGACATGGGATGGGGTAGGGGTCGGGCGGCCCCGGCAAGGGGCTCCACCTTCTCCCACTACGAGCCCCCCCACCCAGGACCTCCCAGCTCCCCTCTCGGGGTCTCTCCTCGCCAGCCCTCCCCCCCCAACGCCCCGCCCCGCCCCGCCCCGCCCCCTTCTCGTCTCTATCTCTGACTTTCCGTCCCTGCGGGTGGGTCTCTGCGTGTCGGTCCAGCTGGGTGTCCAGCTGCCTTGTTTCCTGATCTTCCTTCCCCAACACTGCCCCCTCCCCATGCCCCTCTTCCCCTCCCTTTACACTGCCCCCCCCAATAGAGCAAACAAAGATGGTCGAGGGAGGGAGAACCTCCTTTTGGAGCCCTGTCCGGTTTCAGCGTGGGGCCCCACCCCTCTGGCCTCTAGCCTGGGCCTCCTGCCACCTTCCTGTGGGGAGCTGGCCCTGCAGAGCCCTGGGTGGCGGGGGGGCGGTCTGGGGCGGCAGGTACATCTGAGGGCAGAAACCCCAGGGCTGGAGCACGGAGGGGTCTGTGGCCTCAGAACTAGGGAACCCCCCTCACATCCCTTGAGAGGTGGCCAGCAGGGCAGACTTGCCTGCCACTGGGTCTGGGCCTCTGGCAAAATCAGACCGTGCGCTGGACCTTGTTCACAGGAGCAGGGCCTGACGCTTTCTAAGATTGTTTCCAATGGAGCCAAGGTAGGGGAAAACTTGCTGGGCTCGGGGAGGGTCCCTGGCCTGGGGGTCACTGGGTGTGGTCTTAGGCCACTTCCTGTGGGCGGCCTCCATTTCCCCATCCAGGCTGCAGGGCAGCAGTGAGATGGTGTAGAGAGGATGGAGAGGCCATCGCTGTCCAGGTGATTAGTGATGCTTTTGGCGGAAGCCCCGCTGGGCCAGAGTTCCCCGGGATTCCAAACGGCATTCCCTGGACTGCATCTGGAGGGGGAGGGGGGCTCCCTGTGGCCTCTCAGACCTCCTGCACCGGGCCCAGCCTGAGAACCCTTCCTGGAGGGGTAAGCTAGGGGCTCTGGCGGCGGGGTCCAGGACCACCAGATTGTCCTCTTCAATGACAGTTCTTGATAAAATGCCAATGCCTGGGCTCTCGTCCTGACCTCTGATGAGGGCACCAGGAATCTGTGTCTTACAGCTCACCCCCCCGAGCCCCACCCCGTGCACATACAAGTGTGAACACTGCTGAGTGGTGGCCTTGGATGAGGGCACAAGATCACATACTCCCTCTGGCCGGTAGGCCGTGGGGTGGACCCAAGAGCAGCCCAACCCAGGGGCGTGGACTTTCTGTGTCCCTGAGGAAGCCACTCCCCTTCCCTGAGCCCAAGTCCCCAGCACTCAGCAAGTTATGGCCTCCCAAGGGTCTTTCCTGCCTCATTGTCTGAGATTTTGAGCTGTTTGTTGAAAATGTGGGGGGTAGGGGAGTGCTCCGGAGTCAGGCAGACCTGAGTCAGCATCGCGGGGCCACTGCTGGCTGTCCGCATGGTCCTGGGCGAGGGACTTTGCTTCTCAGGACCTCCATTTTTCCACCTGAACACTAGAAATCATGCCATTCCCCACTCCTTACAGGCAGTCAGGGGATCCAAAGAGGCCCGATGCCTGACACATCGCAATCCCGCAGTGAATGTGATGTAAGCCATGAGAGTGGTTGGCGTTCTGCATTTCAGCTACCTTACTATCTGGTGATGGGGACATTCGCGTGTCCTTAATTTCTCATCAGCAGGGAAAGCTGTCTGTGCAGAAACATTTGTTAGCTGATGGATTTTGTTTGTTTGTTTATTTCTAATGGATGGATCAAAAGGCCTGGGGATGGTTGAGCGGCATCACCTGGGCAGAGTCGGGCAGCGTTCTATGCGGGTGCCGGGTCTTTCTCAAGACAGGCACTGTGAGATGACACCCGGGTCTCCCAGGCGACTCCCGGCAGAGCCAGGAGGACCTGGGGGGAGGAGAAGGAAGGAGAAAGCCCGGGGCCCTCTCCCCACCTCTCCGGGTGCCCTGAGTCCTGGGCGTTCGTGGACATGAACAAAATCATCTTCTGGGACATCTGTGAGGAGGGTGGGCTCCCAAGATGCCCATAGAGGGGCAGGAAAAGCCATTCATTCCTTCATTCATTCCCTTGCTCCTTCCCACAGGCCTTGGCAGATGGCAGGGGGATCCCCGTTGAGGCAAAGAGACCCACACGTGTAGGGAGAGGCCACAGGTGCGATCTGAACAGGAAGCTGTAGGGTCAGACTGTGGGGTCATTGCTGCTCAGGGTCACACAGCAGGGTCAGGATGTCCTGCTTTAGGCTCACCCAGAAGCCTCGGGTGGGCCCGGGGGACGTGCCGAAGAAGACCCAGCCACGCCCCAAGTCTGAGTCAGGAGATACAAATTAGAGTCTTGGACTGCTATGAAGACGTGGGTTTAGTGGAACAAAAAGGTAACTTCCTGGTGACACCATAACCCTCTTTTTGCCATTTAACCACATCCCTGTGATATGTCTCGGAACTGAATCTCAGTGGGGGAGCACCACTGGGGTGAGGGCTTTGAGATCTGTGCGTGAGCCCAGTTCTGGTGACTCTGGTGACTCTGGTGACCCAGACTTAGGGACAGGGCTCTGGGCAGGGCTGGGAGGAGGAGCCAGCCAGGGCCAGAGAGGGGCCGCAAAGCAGGCTCACCTGCTGTAAATCCTGGCAGCACCATTTAACAGCTGTGTGGCCATGGGAAAGCTGCCTAACCTCTCTGAGCTTCAGTTCTGTCATCTGCATTGGGTAGCTTGGACTAAACTGTTGAGATGATTAAAACCATGGGTGCTGGAGCCAGGGTGCTTGGGTTCGAATCCCGGCCCCACCTATCCCCAGCTGTGTGACGTTGGCAAGTGTCTTGACCTCTGTGTGCCTCAGTTTCTTCGTCTGTAAAGTGGTGAGAATTGCAAGCACTTGGTGCCTAGGGTTGTGGTAAGGATCTGGTGGCTCCATGTAAGGCCCTGAGAGGGACAGTCCCCATGTGAGGATCAAGAGTGGCGGTACAGGCCCCTGCTCCTGCCGTCACAGTGCTCCGGTGTGTGGCCTTTCGCTCAGGCTGGCATCGGCCCCGGAGTTACTGTCCGTATCCACATCAGCGTTGGCGTCGATGCGTACCTCTGGCGTCCCGAGAGCACTCGACGCCTGGCGCAGGGAAGCCTTCAGCTCGTGCCCATCTGTACCCTCCGGAGAGAACAGTGAGGCCACCGACTGTCTACACCCTGGGAAAAGTGGGGGTGGGGGTACAGGCGCCGGGCCGCTTCCGAAAAGATTATCAAGAAAATACATGCAGCTCATTTCAGCACGGAGTACTGCTCTCCTCAGCTTTGATTCCAGGGCGTGGGCTGACCCCCGGAAAGAGGGGGGGCTGCCATTTCCTGAGCATCTCCCGTGTGCCTGGTCCTATGTGCAGACCTTCTCCAGGCACTAGCCAGCCCAGAGGGTGATCGTGGCCATACCCAATTAACAGATATGAAAGCTGAGGCTCAGAGAGGCCAAGTGGTTTGCCTAGAGACCCAGGCAGCAAGGAGCAGGGCTGAGGCTCAAACCTAGGGTGTCTGGCAGGAGGTGTGAATGCCCCCCTTCCATCCCCACCGCACTACCTGCCTGAATGTGAGAGAGTGTCACCAAAACACCTTGACATCAAGAGCTACCACAGTGGGCTCCTCTGACCCCAGCAGAAGTCTTGCTTGTTTTCTGGAAGGTTCTTAAGGTTTTGCTTTCTGTGCCATCCACTGAACTGGTTAAAAACCTTCTATGTGTTGCCCAAGCAGTTTCTCCAGCAAAACCAGTCTGCCCGGAGCCCAGAGGAAAACCCAGGAGGAAAGGCTGGGGGGATGGAGGACCCAGGCTGGGAGGGTGGCCCCCATTCAGCTCCAGGAGACCCGCGTTCTCGTTCCGGTTCTGCCACATACCCTTTGAGTCTGAGGGGTTATTCTCCGTGCCTCGGTTTTCAAATCTGTGACATGGAAATTTCGATGTCTTCCCTGCTTGGTTCCCATGAGGAGGAAGGGTAAGGTAAATCTACAAAATAATAATAGTCAACACATTGGCAGCCCTTGAGATGCACCTGAAGACAGCTTAGAAGCTTACATATTTGCCCTCATGTAACCCTCCAAGGCCATGGTATGATCCCATTGTACAGATGAGGAAGGAAGGCACAGAGAGGTCAGTCTCTCGTCCAAGTCACACAGCTGGTAAGTGTTTAGGTCTGATTAAGATGGACTGAAAGCCAGCCACTGAGGCCACACATTGATGATAATAAACATGATGCCCCCTGCTTGATTATTTCCTGTGACAGGGAGCTCAATACCTACTGAGTCCCCAGGACTGTTAGTCTCGGACTTGAGTAGGTGGTGGTGATGGTCCCTGGCACAGTAGACTCAGCGTGGAGAGGGAAGCCTGGGAGAAGACGCTGAGCTTGGCTTTGGCTATGGAGAGGTGGGGAGCTGTGGTTTCCACTCTGCTACGAAGTGAGGGTAAGACCCCCACGGCACAGGGCTGCTGGGACGTGTGAACGTGGGGATGTGATGTCAAGTATCTGGCAATGGCAGGGGCTTGAAACGTGGTAGCTGTTACTACTGTCATGGTTTTGTTGCCGCTGTGCTTACTATTAGTATTATTTAGGTCCCGTGTCCCTAGTAAAATCGTGGACCCCTGCGAACAGGAGCCAGGTGCTAGATGTCCCTGTGTCCCACCCTGAGACACGCTCAATATTTATTGATTGGATGCCTGGTGTTCAGCTCCCCCCAAAGAGAATGTCTCCATGTGGGCGAGGTGCTGGGAGACCCTTCATTTATATAATCTCATCCTGTGCCCCACGAGTGGGGGTCATCAGCTCCATTTTAGGAACAGTCTTAGATAGTGCGATGGGCCTGCCCGAGGTCACACAGTAAGAAGGGGGGAAAGCCGGGAGTACTTCCTGGGGGAGGTGGCATGGCACTGGGCCAGCGGGATGGGACATGTGCCTGGGCCAAAGGGCAGAGGGCTAGTGCTCCAAGGCATGCTGAAGAGGAATGTGGGAGCTGTCCACAGAGCAGGGCTGAGCCCAGCACCCAGCACCCAGCACAGGGCAGGGTGGTGTGGGTGAGGCTCAGGGGGCATTTGCTGAGCTGAGCTGACCTGAAGTCTCAGCGGAACCGTAATGTGCTAGCAGTCTGGGCTCTTGACCCCACCCTGCACCCCACCCAGCCACTTCCTTCTGTCCGGGCAGGAAGGGGTGCTCTGCGGGCTCAGAGGCTGCCGGCACCTTCCTGGGGACTGCTCTGTGAGCAGTGATAAAATATTTATCCGAAACAGCAGCAGCTGGGCTTCCCTGCACAGGGTACAGCCGTCCCTAGACCTGCAGCCTCCCTGAGTCCTGCTGAGTCACGGGGGAGCCCAGTGGGCCACCTGCCCGCGCCCTCCTTGGCCCCTCTGCCCTTTGGCCATGTGGGAGCCTCAGAGTGTGTAAGTCGTTCAGCTGCCTGCAGGGCGTCCAGCGCAGTTAGCGCTGGGGGCTCCGGAGCTTACCCAGCGGCCAGCGGCCAGGATCGCAGGCAGAGGAGGCCAGCAGGCCGGGATCGCGCCCCCGCCCCCCCCCCCCCCCCCGCCCTGCTCTCACCCCTGCAGGGTCCCACCTCCTTGGTCCTCACGGCGGCCCGCAAGGGAGGTAGGTCCTCTTACACCTCTGTTTCGTGGTGGGGATACCAAGTCTCAGAGCAGGGGTGCGGCGGGTCGAGTCTCCGGCTACTAGTGGCTGAGCGGAGATTTGGCCCTCGTCTGTCTAACTCCTGTCCCTGGGAGGCCATACTCGGTTCTCGCCCGGAATCAGGGGCTGGGGTGTCTGTCCGTCCTGATGCGTCACAGAGTTATGACTTGGGTTTGTGCATTTGATTTTCAGAGTAACAGCAACAACAAAAAACAGTAGCAGATGGCTTCTTCCTACTGCCGTGTGGTGGGGGTGGAAGAGCAGGGGGTTCAGATTCTTTTGTTCACTCATTCATAAAATATCTTCTGGGTGCACTGGCCGCAGGCCAGCATTCGAGGCTCCGCGGACCCATGGGGGACACTGATGCCATGGTTGGGGGAGCCCCCGGAACCGTCAGGGCTGGGTTCAGCGCCCGGGCCCACTCACCACGTCCACGCGGGTTGGGTGAGCTCTGGCAGGCCGCTCCGCCTCTCAGCCCTGGTCTCCCGGCTGTGACTTGGGGGCAAACCTCACTTTCCTGACTGGAGCGCACCTGTGTCCTTGTTTTCCGTCACCTCTGCACACCAGCCTGCTGGGCATTCATTGGCTTTTGGACCGGGTCTGGTTTCCAGAGAGGCCCCAGCAGGCTTTGTGGTCAGCTCTCCCAGGGAGGACCCAGAGCTGGTGCCTGGGAGGGGGCTTGCAGAGCTGCTAGCCTAAGGCAGCGGCTTTTCCCAAGGGGCTCAGAGTTCCCAAGGCAGGCTCTGGTCCTGGAGCCACGCTTGCCTCCAGCAGCTGTAAGAGGGAGCCAGGTCACATGCAAGCTATTGATGAGATACCTGTGGGTGGCCGGGGGTCATCCCCGCCCCCCCCAGACCTCCCACCCCGTGCTGGATCAGAGCCACTGTCGCCCCTCAGTGCCTGCCCGTGCACACAGGGCATCTCGCCTGCCTATTTGCTCCCCACTTTTCCCTCCTCTCGGCCTCCCCTTGTGTTCCTCTGCCTGGAACTCTTCCTGCCCTTCTGCACCTGCCCGGGGGGGGCTTCCATTGGCTCTTCAAGGCCCTGTTGGAAGGTGCCCTCCTCCTCCAGGAAGTCTTCTTGGCTGCCCTGCGTCCACCCAGGCAAGATGGGGCAGCCCCTGGAATGGTTGCTCATATATTTGAGGCAGCATTTAGCACCCCATGCTCATCTGTCCCCAGTCTCTTTCCCTCCAAAGGCTCCCGGGTGGGGCTCTGCCTGATTCATCTCTAGGTCCCTGGGCTCAGCCTGGGGCTGGCACAGAGCGGAACCCCAGGAGTGTCTGGTGAATGAACAAGTGAGCGAGTGAGTGAGTGACATCCAGGACCGCGGCGGGGTTTTAGAAACACGTGGTAAGGGACGTGTGCAGAGCTAGAAGGTGTGCTCTGTGTGGAAACTCACTGCCTTTCTGGAATAGACTCTGTAGACAGGGACTCCATGTACCTGACCTTCCAAGACAATGGACATTTAGCTGGACGGGAAGGATTTCTGGGGCCAGGAGAGAGAGAGGTGGGCGGGGGCTTGTTGCAGAGCCCTGGGGGTCAGGAGGGCTGGCCTCCCGGCCTTGGAGCTGTGTGACCCCGAGCAGCTCATCCCATCCATCTGTCAGGCCTCATGTCCATCCTGCAAACCCAGCATTTACCTGTTGGAGGGAAGCAGGCCGGTGGCAGGGCGTGTTCACGGGTGTTGAGAGGCATGTGCCAAACCTCTGGGAGGCAGGTGCCACAAAGACACAGCTCCTGCCTGCTGGGTCTAGCTCTCCATCGGACTGGCCTGACGTAGTCCGATGAGGGAGGCTGACGGGATGCAGACCCATGCTGTGATGGAGCTGTCACAGAGGGAAGCCCAGGGGAGGCCCCGGGCCAGCCATCGGCCTTGCATAGCTGGCACCTTGCTGGCGGGTGGGTTTGCTAGGAAAGCAGGTGTGCCAGGCCAGTGAGTACTGCATGGCTGGAGCCCTGGGGGAAGGTGAGGTAGGAGTGGTAAGACCCTGAAGGTGAGGGCTGGACGGGATCCTGACTGATGCGGGGGGAGAGGGGGCGTGCCCCCCGAGAGCATCACGAGAGCTGCATCCTCTGAGCCCTGGACGCTCCACCTGCCAGCCTGCCACTGCGGGAGGCACTCTGCACTAAGGAGCCTGTGAGATCCTTGCCCCGACTTTGCAAGGCAGGCACTGCTGTGTCCCCATCTCACGGAATGGGGAAATTGAGGCCAAGTCACAGTAAGTGACAGAGCTGCGCTTTGAATCCAGGTCTGCTTGTCCCCAGAGCCCAACCTGGAATATCCGGCCTTTCCTGCAGCCCTTGCCCCTGACAGAGCCTCCAGGGCTTCTGCTGGGTCATCTGAAGAGAGGGGGTTAGCAGCTGACGTCATACAGCAAGGGAGCATCATCATAAACCTCACCACCTCGAGTCCTCCCTGCGACATGTTCTGTCATCTGTGGTCAGAGCATCGCCCAGGGTGGCTGGTTAGGGGACGAGATATAGCACAGGAGGCACCCTGGGGACAGGTGAGCCCCCAGAAGTGGGAAGTGAGTGTCATGTCACAAGATCAACCAGAAAGAGCTCCGAGCAGCAGTGGGCCCCTGCCACCGAGGTCTGCCCACTGAGTCACAGAGGGGGCGGGGCCAGCACGGGTGAGCCTTCCTCTGCTTTCCCTGAAGGTGAGGAGAACCAGCCAGTGAAGGGAAAAGGCCTCCTCTGTGCTGACGGTCAAGGTCAGGGGCCATGATCTTGGTCTGTCGGCCCCAGGGCCAAGAGGGTGCTCCAGGAGACTACAGGCCCTGGCGTTGGGTGGGGGGAGGGGGGGCGTGTTGCTGAGAATGTCCCTGAGGCAGATGAGCTTCTTCCCTGCACGTGTGCTAACAGGTGCTGTAGGCCCTAGGTGGGCAAGAAGGGAGGAGGGCGGGGGAAGGGGCCAGCCCCAGCCCCAGCCAGGGCTTACCATCCTTCCCTTGCTCCACCAGGCGAAGGTGAAGGTCCCCTACCCCCACTTTCAGCTGAACACGCAAGGTGGGGGTGGGCTGGGCCCCCTGGGTGTAGCCTCGGTTGCTGGGCTCTAGACTCGGCAACATGCCCAGGGCAGGCCTCCGTCCCTGGTTGATAAAATGGGGACTCCTCCCTCCCCCGAACATTGTCTCTTCCTCCCAGAACAGTTACGGTGGTCAGGTAGACACCAAGGCTGGCACAGGGTAAAAGATTTGGCCAAGGTCGGATTCAAATCCAGCACTTTAGCTCAGGGCCTGGCCCATGCTAGGTTCTCAAGAAATACTCACTGAACGAAAAGGAGGGACATACACACAGCCTCTGGCCCTGCCCTCGCAGCCCTGTGTCCCCAGTGAAGGGCTGCTAGCTGCCTGCCCACCCGGGAACACTGTGAGTGAGTGCTAGGTAGTACTTATGACCACAGGAACCAGCCAAGGAAAGTCAGGAACATGTCCTTAATAGAGAGGGGTCTCACTCTCAACCTCCAAGCAGCCTGGGCAGTGCTGTCCCCCAAATGCAGATGCATACGAACTGTGGTGGAGCTCCTGGAGAAGACATTGCTGGGTGAGGTCACCCTGGGCAGGGTTTTGCAGGATGAATAGGAGTTGGCTGACCAGGCCTGGCTTAGAGGAAGGTCTTCCCAGATAGAGTGAAGGGCAAGCATGCGGCCATGAACTGGGCGGGGCCTCCAAGGAGAGCAGCTTTCTCCAGGATGTTGACCTCCATTTTCATTCATCTGGGAGGCCTCAGGGAGGCTCTTGACTCCTCTCTCTCTCTCCCCTCAGACATCCCCAGAGCTGACAGCTTGGTGGGGTACCTGCAAGAGGCTGGGAGCTTACCGCCAACATCCTCTTGTCTCATCCCTGTGGTGTAGCCCTAGAGACCCCTTCCTGTCACCTGCCCCTGCAGTGGGGGGGAGACCGCTGTGGGTTGAGGCGGTATGGGGGAGCAGTGGAGTTTACAGGTGCTGCAAGGCTGCCTCACAGCCTCGGTTCCTGGGCAGAGATATTTCACCTCCGTCCCCACCTTATCTGCCACCCACGCTGTGAACCACAGAGAGACAGCCAAAGCCTCTGTTATGCAAAACCAGAAACCACCGAGAAGACCCGAACAAGGAGCCCCTGGGGGACCAGGCCAGGTGTCTGGGCAAGGCCGTCCTCCCACGCCCCAGACCCAGAGAAGGGCTCAGGGAGAGCAGGTGGCAGGACGCCGTGTCTGCCTCCAGGTCCTGGCTCTGGCCCTGTCACTGGGGGGACTTGCAGACCCATGGGGATCCCTCTCTCTGATTGTGGCTGGCAAGTCATCTGGCTGTACCCCAGGATCCCCACCCAGCCCAGGAGCACACCCCTGCAGCCACTGCAGTCAGAGCAAATGAAACAGGTGACAGTAACAGGGACCTGGGCACACCAGTGGAAGCTGGGGAAAGCCCAAGCTCCTGCCGTTCCTGAGGAGCCTGGTTTCCTGGCTCAAAGGATTCAGCAGATGAGCAGCGGGGACCAGGGCTGGGGAGACTGCATCATGCTCTTGGGGCCCCACGGTGCCTGGATCTGAGGCCAGCCAGCTGACCTCGCCCACGGATACGGGGTTCCCAAACGGATGCGGGTCCAGGAGGGCTGGGGTCAGAGGGGCAGGCTGGGCGCAGGTCCCGGGGCTTTTCAGCTCAGCGAACCACGTGTAACCCCCCCACCCTAGTGCTCACAGAGCCCAAAATATGGGCCCACCTCATCTCAGCTTCCCGGTGGGAGGGGGTTCCCAAAGGCCCCCACGCCTCATTTCGCATCCATGGCCCCTTCCACCTGAATCACCACAACCCCGTGAGGTCCTGCCATCGTCCCCACGTGACATGCGCGTGTTCTCATGCTGGTGATGGTGGGACCAGGTGGGAGACTCAAGCCGGCAGAACCTGGGGGCCGGCCGGGCTTGCGGTGTGGGGAGGGGAGGGGAGATAGCCCATGGCCTCGAGAGGCCTGAACCCCAGGCAGCGGCTTTTCTGAAAACTTCACACACCCCAAGGCCGGCAGCATGGCACACACTTTCCCCCCCTCAGCCTCCACACCCCCTGCCTGGTAGGGCTCTCACCCTTCACACGCCCCACAGGTCTGGTGCTCCCCTGGAATGGCCCTCCCCCTCACCTGACTTCACTCCAAGCCCAGCTCTTGGGGCTCTGGGGAGACAGGGGCCAATCCTGGAGGGAGACCCTGTCTGTCTGAGCTCCAGCTATGGCCCGGTGCCGGGCAGGTCTGGGACAGCAGGTGCAGTGGGTGAAGGGCACAGGAGGGAGGCCCGAGGGTCACCTCCTGACTGCCTGTGTGGCCTTGTGTTTTCCGCGCCCGAGCCTCTCCCAGCGGGCTGCTGGGAGATTGCATCCGGCAGGTGGAGTTGCTGAGCACAAGGCCGGCCCCTGCTGAGGGCGCGGCCCACCGGGCCCTGGCCGAGCAAGGTCATCTTTCCAGGCCTGTTTAAAATGTCACAGCTGCTGAGGGCTCTTCAGGACTCCCCAAGGCAATCTCTGCCCCCCACCCACTGCCCTCCCGTGACTCGCCAGGGAAAGGGGAACGTGGCGGCCTCTGGGCACAGGCTCTGGCATCCACGAGGTGCTCACAATGACTTCATGGTGGCGGCCTCTGGGTCAGAGCTGGGCTCAGATCTCAGCCCTTCCCTTACCTGCTGTGCGCCCCCCAGGGCCAGCCAGTGCCCTCTGAACTGCAGGCTCCTCCCTGGAAAACGAAGCGGGCATTCTGACTGGTAGGGCGGCCCCACGAGGGAGGGAGGTGGGTACCCAGCACCCAGTAGGACCTCAGCATCCCCTCCTTTTCCCCACACGTTAGGACAGTCCTGCCTGTGGGTGACCTGTGTGCCCCACCCCCGCCTGGGGCCTTGGTCTCCCCATCTGTAAAATGGACAGCTGGACTCCATGAACTCCTGGAGCCCTTTGGGCCAGGCTTCCTGCGGGAAGCAGCGGCGTGCGGAGGGCCTGGGGAGGCAGTGTCGGGCAGGGTGGCCCGGCACCCTTCCCTGGGAAGCCCGACTCTCATTTCCTCCTGCTGCTGTGGTGTTGAATGGCCTTTTTTGGAGGAAAGGGGGACCAGGTGGTTTTTGTTAAATGCCTTTCTTAGACACTGTGTCAGTTCCCAAACTTAAACCACGTTCACGGACGGGGGAAGTGTAGCAGCTGTAGACACAGGTGTGTGAGGAGGGGACTGTGTAGGAGGGACCCCAGGGGGTGCGGGAGAAGGTCCCTTCCCCCCCAGACACCTCTGGGAGTGGGATCCTGAGTCTCTTGCTCCCTGCCCTGCCCTCTGTGGTCCCGGGGAGGGAGTCAGGCTGTGGTGGCTCCCCTGCTCTGTGGGCCACCTAGGAAATGCCCCGTCTGCTCTCCCTGACCCCCTGTGTGCCTGCAGGAACATCGCTTCGCCTCCCACAGCTTCAGTGGCCTGTCTACACAGCAGGACTAGGGATACCTGCATCAGAGGGGATTGCGATGCTATGACTGTGTGTGTACCTCCTCGGGCCTGTGCTTGGCTGTTAGAAAAATGTTCATAAAGGCATGCCCGTGGTTGTGTTGTTGCCGTAAGCATTATCAAGATGCACCTCAATTGAAAGAAATAAATAAATAAAGCATGCCAGGAGGTCCAGTATACCTGTGAGATATGTACTGATTTTTGATTATTCTGAGCTTCCTAGCAACAAGAGCAAAGAGAAAAAGAGGGCCGCTCGCTAGATTTGAATGCCCTTAAGGGGAAAGCACGGGTTTTCCTGGTAATGAAACCCGAGGGGTGATCCTTCTAGGAGCCCATGAAGGGGTCCCCGTGTGATGTGCTGAGCAGCATCCTTGGTATTCCTGTGGTCTGGCTTGATCCAAGGACCTGGTGTCTGGAACAGGTCCCCAGGCTCCCCTTAACTGCTGGGGAGACGGGGGGCCATCCTCAGGGGGTCTGCAAGAGGGACCCAGTGAGGTCCCATAACCTCGAGATGACTGAAGCGTCCTGGCTCATCTTCAAAATCCACAGGGATTTCACCTTCATCTGTTATAGAGCCACATATATTTAAGTACAAAAATAATCTTTTCCCTCCTCCAAATCTGTCCCCTCGTGCACACCTAGCTGGGTGCCCGGTAAGCTGGGACCACTGAGCCCCATCCCCAAGCCCAGGGCGCTGGCTTCCCAGCAGGCAGCTGGCTTTTATAACACTGTGCTCTGTTCTTGTTTCCTTGTATGCCTTTGACTGTGTTAAGCAAATTCGCTCTACAGTCTCTTTCCAGCAGTTTCTTGGCTCAAGTTCCCAGGAGTCTTGTCCTGATATAGCTGTAGTCTGTGTCTTCTTCCCTCCTGGTGGCCTGTTTCCTTGGGTGCTGTGTCCTTGGGATCGCGAGTTTATTTCCAGCCAAGGGTTGTCTATGGGCACCCGGCCCGGCTTGGGGGCTTGCCCCTCCAGGGCACCTGGAGGATGGCTCGGGCGGGCAGCCCCGAGCTATCACCATCCTGGTCAAGCCGCGTCCTCTGTGAGGGCGGATGCCCGCACAGGTTCCAGAGGACTTGTGTGCTTTTCCAACTCCCTTGAGCTCAGGTAGAGAAACACCAGTTTTCTTGGTCATCTCTCCTCGCCAGGGGGCCGATCTTTTTCTCAACTACCCGTTGATTAGAGGCGCAGCCCCTCGAGAGCCCTGGCTTTGTGTGAGCTCTGTTGCCTTTCCAGCACTGACCTGCTCGCTCAGCGTCTTCCCTTCTGACCACTGGTTTTACCCTCTGTCTCAACACCCCAGCTTTTAGTTCATAGCCTTCTTCTGTGACGTGCTGATTACAGCACAGTGAGTAGAGCGTAAGACTGAAGAATACAGCTCTGGGAGCCAGACTGCCGGGGCTCGGATCCCAGCTCCACCAGCACGGGATGTGCTCAGTTTCCTCATCTGTGAAATGGGCACAGCGATGACTGAGGTTGCTGGAAGTGCTAAAGGGCTTGATGCACTAAGGCACCGAGAGTGTCCCTCTGCATTGAATGATCGAATCTTTCAAGCACTCTTCAGGCCTTCAGTAAAATCAATACTAAATACGATCTAAGTGTAGGAATAAGACAGTCTGAATGATAAATATTAGTATTATCATTCTGGTCCCTGGTGATTTTCCTCACTTTCTTACAAGCACATATAAAAGTTACGCGTTTAGAAGATGTGCCATTTTTTTTATCTAGCGTTTCTAGGAGATGTGTTTAGGGAGAGAGCTTTCAGGTTGTGTCATTCTTTAAATCGTCCAGCCTCTTGACCTTTGAGTGGTCAATGCAAAAAAATCCTAATGCCCCCAGGGGTGACTGCTTTTTACAGAGCACTTTCCAGAGTCTGCAAAGTACCTGTCTCCAAGGCTCCTACTAAACGGCAGGCTGTCTCCAGAATCCGGTGGAATCCCGCTCAGCCACCGACCCGCTCTGTGACTCAGCTTCCCATCGGTGCAAATCCTCCAACCTCCATCCCTTATCTGAGACCCTCAGGGCCAGATGTGACTTGGGAACTCCTGCTGGATTTTTGAATGATGATTCAACCTGTTGATAGCCCACAAGAGGTTATCAGGGCAACATCCTAGGGACTGTTTCTGTCCTAGATCCACACGGAGTCGGGTACACAAGGACGCCAAAGAGCCTTACATCAGGGTGGATCCAGATTTTGCGGCCAGTGTCTGAAAAAACTTGAGTTTCCAGAGCTTGTGGGTTTCCTAGCTACGGACGGGGATCCGCAGTGGGGGAGAGAAATTAGCCTCAGCTACCCCTCCAGCAAGCAGAAGTAGGGATTTAGGGCCAAGGAGCAGGGCCGGGGCCAGTGGGTGGGGAGGAAACCTGGGGGGTAAGGGGCACTCTTGTGACTACTCGAGGGAATTCTTGCTGAAGGCAGGCCAGGGTGATAAGATAGGGAGAGTGGGGGGTTGGGCTCAACTGGCCCAGCAGGATTCCTGCTCCGACTGGGTCCTGCAAGGACGGATGGGGAGCCCAAGGTCGGTCCAGCAGAGGGCTCTGAGGAGCCCGACCAAAGTCAGTCAAGAAGAAATGTCTTTGTCTGTGTCTACCGGGCACGGCACTTAGCTCGTGCCTCTGCTCACCACAGCCACGGCCTCAGCAAGCACCCAGTCTGAGGGAGGAGGCGGGCCCAGTCAGAGGGAGGACGGCCTGGGGGTCACTGGCCGAGTTGGGTCAGAGGAGAAAGGGCTCTGCATCGCCAGGGTGGGGGCAGCTGTTGATAATGGCTCGGACCGATGAGCACCCACTGTGCGCCTGGCCCGTTTCATATCTGTGGACACATTTTCAGCCTTGGGAATCACCCAAGGAGGAAGGTGTTGTTATGGTTCCCATTGTACAGATGGGGAAACTGAGGCACAGTTGAACAGCAGTCATCAGCCCGAGGTGGACCGCTGTTCACCGGTAAATCCACAGCCCATGCCCTGGATCAAGACACTCTGCTGTCTTAGTATTATTATTATCATCAATATTGCTGGAGAAGAAATTAGTTGGAGAGGGAGGAAGGGCTTCCCAGGTGGAAGGCAGCGCCCGGAAAAAGGCCCAGGGGTGGGAAGCAGGCAGAAAGTCTGGGGAACAAGCAGTCGCTCTGTCTTCTGCTTGGAGGTTGGTGGCAGAGAGGGGCCTGGATGGGCTCAGCGAGGGGATGAAGCAGTAATGGAAGGATTGGAAGCCTGTGTCCAGATTGTGGAGGGCCTTGGACACCAGGCTTGGAAATGTGGAAATCTTGCAGGCAGAGGCCTTCCTCTGAAGCCTCTGAGCTGAGAAGCAAGTGAGTGTGCTCACAGCAAGGTGGACCCCAGCAGGCTGCAAGGCCAGGAGGCCGTGTCTGGGGGCAGGGAGGAGTCCCGAGCTTACAGGGGCTTGTGGGCCCAGAGGGGTGGGTGAGTGGCGGGCACAGGCCTGGGACCGGTGCTCGCTGGACCAGTGGGGGCTGGGAGGAGGGCGGGGGAGCAGTACCTGCCCAGACTTCAGGTGTGGAAGGGCCTGGCCTCCAGGCGGATGAATTCAGTCCAGAGTCCACCGTGCGGTAAGCCAGGGACTGGAGTGGGCACCCCAGTGTCCACCCTGGCCCTGCCCTTCACCGGCCTGTGACCCCGTGGGCAACATCAGGATGTGGGACCTCAGTGTCCACCTGTAGTGGGGAATGAGGCTGCCCAGCGGGCCGGGTTATGGTGGAGATATGTGGGCCAGGGACTCCGGAAGGGGCACCTCCCACCCCTCTAGGGAGATGGAAGCCCGCCCCCCCGCCCCCAACCCCTCCATGAATCTCAGCAGTACTTTCCCCATTCATGAAATCCGTTCCTTCGTGGACTTTGAACCACATTCTTGCAGGAGCAGGGGAATGGCGTTCCACGAGCCTCCAGGGGCACAGCCCCGCACTTGGCAGCGTCCAGATAACCCAATGCCACCTCCTTCCCGGGCTCTTTGGGCTTTATTTATGAAGTCAAGAATGCAGGCCAAGTTTGGATGCCTCCTCTTCCTACATACCCTGCTGGTCCGGAATGCCCACCTGGGGCTAGTAATTCCTAGGGCCCTGGGACCGGCCTGGAAGGGAGCACTGAGTGACAGAGCACTTCCTGAGGCCCCCAGTCCTGCACCAAACCTTCCCATTCTCTCAGGCTCCCCCTCCTAGGCCTTTGTGTTGTCAGTGTGAGTTCCGATATCCCGAGGGGTTGTTCTTTCCAAGGATTCTTCCAAGAAAAGTCTGCTGGCCAAGGAGGCGCCTGAGGGAGAAATAAAGCTGTCCACCCCCAACCCCCTCATCTCCTGGGATTTATGCGTTCCTATTAGAGAAAGCAGGGGTAAGGGAACGAAGGTGTCTCCGGTTGGCTGGCCTTGGGGCCCGACCTGTCCACGTTTGGATGTCGGGTTCCCGGATGCGGAGGTCAAAGCCAGGGCCTGGGGGTGTGCAGACCCCGTCGGAGGGAAGGTGATGGTCGTGTCTTGGGTCCGCCTTAACGAAGGCCCACAGACTGGAGGGCTTGCAACAGAAATTTATCCTCTCGCGGTGCTGGAGGCCCGAAGTCTGAAATAAAGCTGTCGGCGGGGCAGAGACTCCTTCCTTGTCTCTTCCAGCTTCTGGTTGCTGCCGGCACCTCGTGCCGCTCCTCGGCGAGCGGCCACTCTCACCTGTCCGCCTCTGTCCTCACGCAGCTGTCCTGCCGCCGTGTCTGTCTCTCTGTGTCTTCACAGGGTCTTCTCATAAGGACATCAGTCATTGCATTTAGGGCCCACCCTCCTCCAGGATGACCTCATCTCAACCTGGTCACATCTGCAAAGACCCTGTGTCCAAACGAGGTCACGTGCACAGGGACCAGGAGTTAGGACTTCAACGTGTCTTGCTGGGGGACACCAGTCTGCCCACAGCAGGAGAGCCGATACCCCCCGGACTCAGTCCGGCAGGCCGACTGCTGGGTCTGTATCCAAATCAAGGTTGCAGTGCAGTATGGGGCAGGCAGGGTCGTTCTCCGGGAGGAGGCTGGGAGGGACGGGCACCCGGGTGGCGGTGGCCCCCAGCTCCCCCCACCCCGCACGCTGCCGACCTTGCCTCTCGAGGTGATGCTGATTACCTACGAGAAGCAGCGGTGGCTGCCGTTTACTCCAGGCCTGCTCTGTGCCGGGCCCCCGGCAGACACCTGCGACCTCATCAGCGAGGGAGGTCATCGAGTGCACCGACGTGGAGTCCGGGCAGCCTGGGTTCGAATCCTGACCTGGCTGTGTGACCTTGGACCAGTCATTTAATCTTTGGGGGCCCCAGCTGGCTTCCCTATAAACGGGGATGACGGGGGCAGCTGCCTCCGTATAGAATTGCTATGGAAAGTCAGGGTGGAGGCGGTAACGTACCGGCCCCTAGTGAGTGCTCCCCAGGCCTGGTCTGCGGTCACTGCTCTCATGGCACCTCACCCTCATGCTGGCAGGCCCATGGTTCTGTCTCCCCATTCCATTCAACAGAGGAGACAAGGCGCCAGGAGGTTAAGAGGCTGGCAGGAGAGGTGGCCCCCCAGGGAAGGGCCCTGGTTTTGGGGGGGGCCGTGAAGCCTGCAATCTCTGCTCTGCCCCACTCCTGCTCTGCTTTTACCCTCACTGTGCCTCGGGCACCTATTTATAGACCAGAATCGGGGTTATCCAACGCCTGCCCCGGAAGGGCCTGGGGAGCTGGTTGTTCAAGACCTCATTCACAGATGGGAAAGTCGGGTTTGGAGAGAGGGTCATGTGAATGTGGTTACGGGGTGATCGTGTCGGCGACAAGGGACCTCTGCTCATCAGAACCTCCTCACCCGCCCCTAGAACTGGATCCAGAGCAAGCGGAGGGGAAGTATTCGGAGAACAGAGGCCAGAGACCACCCGCTTGGGGAAGAGCTCAGGATGGGGTCCTGGTGGCCGTGGGATGGGGCTGGGGGCTCAGCCGGTCGAGAGGAGACTGGAGGGGCACATGAAGATGTGAGGAGGTGTTGGACAGCACGGGAGCTCACCCCATGACGGCAGAGACCCTGTCTTTCTTGTCCGCTGCTGTATCCACAACACCTAGAACAGTGCCTGGCCTGTAGTAGGTCTGAGATGACCAACCGAATCACGGGCGATGCTGGAGTCACCCAGCATCACAGCTCTGACTCGGGAATCTCCTTCTGCCCCGCGGCCCTAACGGGCACCAGTTACAGGCCCCTGGCACACAGCCCATGGTGACGTGAATTGTCTCATCCCACCTCACCCCCTCGCGGGGCAGGCATGTCGCCACCCCTATCCACCCCGGAGAAGGGAGGAGTGAGCCGGACACTCCTCCCGTGGCCATGGCTCCCCGTGCCCGGCACATTGCTAAGCCGCACCCTGAGTGTCCAAGACCCCAGGGTGCAGGAGGCACTTTCCCAGCCGGCTTCCGGGGGAGCACCAGGCTTCGCCACCAGGGGGCAAAGCTGCCCCCTCATTGCGGGCAGTGCCTGGAAGTGGGCAAGACGCGGGCCGGCTGAGGACAGCGCTAGTGACAGTGACGGAGATGGTGGCCGTCCACCCCCCTTGCCCCCCAAGCTGGCCTGGCTCCAGCTTCCGCTCTACCACTTGCTGACTGGGACTTTGGGCATGTGCCTCGCCCCGCCACCCCCCCCCCCCCAGCCTAGACGACCTGAGGACCCAGTACAGCTCTGGTGTCCGCGCCCATGCCCTGCCGCCCTGCCACTCCCTGGGCCCCCTCACGGACCCGCGTCGGGGTGGCTGACTCCCCGCTTCGGAGGGCACACAGACACAGGCCGGCGTCCTGGAGCTCCAGAACTCTCCCTGGTGACTCGAAGTCTGGAGGCCTGGGGTGCAGAGCTGTCCGTCCAGGAAGTGAGGGGCTGAGCCAGGCTCAGGGCTTTGCAGACCCCGGGGGACCATGAGAGTCCCCTCGTCAGTCCACCACTGACGAGGTGCTCGTCAGTGACCCCCAGGCCCTGCCCCCACAGATCCTGACTGAGGTTCCCAGCAGCAGCTGGATGGGGCATTTTGAACAAACCCCAGGGCGCTTTCTGGTGCGAAGTCTCAATGCCGTGAGCCGGTGGACAGGGGCCAGGCCCGTCCCACAGGTCACCGTTGGTCGAAGACAGAACCTCTGGTCCAGCCCCTCGGCACAGCCATACTGCAAGTATCAGAGACACCTGACTCGCCATCTCTGGCCACGTCTGTGGGGAGCACGTGGCCCCCAAAGGGCTTTATGGTTCTCATTTTCCCCTGTCCTTCAAACTCACCCGTGGACACTTGGGGCAGGGGAGCGGTGACAGGCAGGGCTCCTAACCCTCAATCCCATCTGTGTTATAGACAGGCAGACTGAGGCCCTGGGAATCACCGGACTTGGTGGCAGGGCGGATGGACCCCAGCTCCGGCTGCTCAATCTAGGGCTCTCTCTCCCAACAGAAGGACAAGTCCTGGGGTCCCTCCTGGTGACCAGGGCCCTGTACCAACTCCCGACACCCCACTGGTGGGTGGGAGGGGGGACCTAGAGCTTCGGTCCTGGGGGAGGAAAGGGCATGGTTGGGGCCATCTGGCCTGGCATGGATCCAGAGCAAGGTTACTCTGGCAGTTTGGGGGATTGGGACCCCAGTCTCCCAATCCCTTCGACAGAGGGCATTTCCCTCCCCTGAGTCTCGGCACGGATGGGCCCTGCCCAGGGCCACCCTTGCACAACAGTTGCTCAGTCCCCAAGCCCTCATCAGGCCTGGAAGGCCCCATAAATGAGTGGAGGGCCTGGTGGGCGCCCAGAGCCCCTCTGCCTGCCTGTGGGAGCAGCAGCTCAGCGACGGCCGTCACGTGGGGCCTCAGGCCCAGGAGGCCTGGTCATCTGATGCTTCCCAGGAAGCCAGAAATCAGGGTTTCTATGTCAATCTCTCCACCGTGAAACCTTGGCTGCGTACAGTGCTTGTTTTTTGTTTTCTCCCCCACACTGCAGGCTGTGCAGAACACATTTAGGGGCTTGACTTGGTTCGTGGCCGCCCCGTTGTCCCCGGTCCTGGGGGATTGGGACGGCCTTGTCTCCTCCTGGCCTCTGCCCCAGATTCCAGCCCTGGGGGTTGGCTTCTCCCCTGGGCTGTTGAGCCCCACCCCCATATCCCTGTACCCCTCACTGCCTGTCACCCGCCCAAACACAGGGCAGCAGCACCTTCACCTGAGTCCCCACTGTACCCTGGCTCTGGGCTATCGGGTGTAGACAGATTTTACGGACGTCCTTAGCCAGGGCTAGGGGGCAGTTACAGCAAATTCCTTAACACAGACTGCAGACAGCCTTGAAGTCCCTCAGCCATCCCTACCTCTGGAATTTCTTGCTGGCCGCGTCTCCCAGAACCCTGGTCTCCGCCGCTCCCAGGGCCCCCTTTCCACTGCTCCCGGAGCGCTTCCTCTTCTCCCTTCCTCCCACCTCCCCCTCTGGGCTGCCCTCACCCACATGCCACCCATTTTCCCTTTAATTTCTCATCCGGAGGGGTCCACCTCCCTCCCACATTGAGCTGGCCGCTCCTGCCAGCCTGCCCGCCAGCACCAGAGCCCGTGCTAAGCGCCACCCACCTGAATGTGCCGAGCAAGCAAAGCCAGGCCTCTCCCCTGGCTCGGGAAACCACCATGCATCCCATCCTACCCAGGGCCCACCCCCAGGGCTCTGCTCCGCCCCATTCACACCACTGGTAACCACCGCCACTCTGTCTCGGTGCAGTGGGGCACCTTCCACAAAGCATCTGCACTCCTATGGTCTAACGTAGTCCCTCCACTCCTGTGGACAGATGTTTATCCATCCATTCGCCTCAATCTGCACTGCATGCCTACTGTGCAGCGGGCTTGGGAAGAGAGTACTGAGCCAGTTTAACCGTCCCTGCCCTCCTGGCTCATGGCACTAGGATGGAAAAGTCACCAGATGACCAGAGGGCAACCCCGGAGCCTAACCCCCGGGGTGAAGGCAGCCGGAGAAGGGGGAGATGACTGGCATGGAGGGAGGTGTCTGGTTCCCGGCCTGGGCAGGTGGTGGTGGAGGTAGAGGGAGCATACAGGCTGCCCAGGTGTTTCTAAAGGGGTGAGAAACCGCCAGGGGCGAGGAAGGGGCCAGCTCAGTCCTTCCTGGCCTGTCAGCTCACACCAGGTTGTGCAGGTCTCAGCCTTGGGGATGATGCACTCTGCGGGATTCCACGGTCTCTGGTCTCTGCTCCGTCGATTTTGCGCTCAGGGCCAGGGAGTCTGATGGTCCTGCCTCCTGCCTGCCAAGGGTGAGGGTAATGCCGGCACATAACAGGTGCTCAGGAAAAAGGCGGATTGACTTTAACTGGACCACGCATCCCTGTGAGGTTCTTGTACATTTTATATGGGGCTTTCTTGGCCCTCAAAGCCACGCAAGAAGCTCATCTGCTGCTTGGCCTGATCTTGGCAGACCATCCCACCTGGGACATTGGGCAGATAGAGCCCCGCTTTGGGGGCGAAGCCACTGCCTCCTTCAGACTGATTCCTGTCTCTACACTGCATCAGACTGAATAAGCTAGCCCCCGAAGGAATCGCTTTCTCAGGGGGTGGGTGCTTTGGTTCTGCCATTGAGAGGAAGCAGGAGAGGCACACATCCTGGCATAAAGGACCCAGTGGCCTCTGGGCCTCAGTTCCCTGTTCTGTACAACATGGGGGAGGGGGAGGCTCTGAGCAGCCATCACCTGCTGAGAGTCTAGGATCAGCCCCTCGTTTCTCCCCACGGATTTACGAGGGAAGTGTCTATGGGAAGACGGGGGCAGGGGTTGTGGGGCCACCAGAACTTGCTCAGCACAGGCATGGCCCCAGGAAATGCCCAGGAGGTAGGATGAGGGCAGTGATACTGTGGTGCCCTGTCTGATTTGGGAGGGGGGGCAGGGCCGGGGGGAGCTGTTGTGCGTGCCTGTGCTGTGTGCTTAGGAGGCCTGGGTTGGCCCAGCTTTGCCATTTGCAGATTGTACGACATTGGGCAGGTTATTTCACTTTCTAGGCCTCATCTCCTCAACTGAGAAATGGGAAGGAAGCATTCCTACCTCTGTATCAACTATACTCAAAAATAAATAAATAAATAAATTAATTAATTAATTAATAAAAGAATTCCTACCTCTTAGAGGGAGATTGGCCTGAGACCAAGCGCCCAAAAGTGCTGTGTAAAGCGTGGAGAGCACCAAGGCTGCACCCTCCCTTCACTGGGGTTACTCTCCGCAGCCACAGAGTCTTAGGGGACCCACTTATTTTTACCATCACTGATACCCGGAGGGTGGGTGGAGCACCAGCTCTGCTGGTTTCTGAGGTGGAGAGGCCACTGATGATTCCCCCAGCCCCCAGTCTGTCAACCCCTCCACGCCAGAGGAGGGTGGTTAGGCATGCTCAGGCTGGGCTTAGGTGGCGGGGGGAGGTCCCAGCCCAGTGCCCCAAGGGGGCTGGAGGTCTCCACCAGGTCTTCATGAGAACCTGGGAGGAGTCTGTGTCCACCTGGCAGAGTCTTGAGGGATCTGTGTGGGCACAGCCTTTGTGGGGATGGCAAGGAGGGGGGTGACTCTGGGTGAAGCATTGGCAAAGGGATGAGGGGTGAAAAGGAGTCACTGAGCTTCGTGCGTGTGGCCCCAGTGGCCGCCTCGGGAGGGACGCTTGGGATTGGGTTGTGCGTCCCACGAGTGTTGGTTTCTTGTGGGCATAGGTGGCCCTCGGAAGACCCAAGGGGTCCAAGCGCGACCCGGAAGGGATACACCGAGGGGGCTTTGGGGCAGTCGCAGCCAGGGAAGGGCAGACCCCGCCCCCGCTCGTGATCCCGCCCCCCCGAGCCCGCCCCTTTGCCTGAGGCCCCGCCTCAACCGTGCATAGGTCCGCCCCCGGGGCCGCCCCGGGTCCGCCCCCGGCTCGGGCCCCGCCCCCTCCGGCGCGGCCCCGCCCCCGGCCCCGCCCCCGCCTCCGTTTGCGCCGGGTCCGCGCTGCCGGCCGCGCTCCTCGCTGCGGCCGTTCGGAGCAATGATTAACCCGGCGGGCCAGCCGGCGCGGGGCCCCGGGCGGAGGCGCGGGACCGGGGCGGGACCCCGGAGGGCCTCTCAGCTTCCTGCTCTCGCCCAAGTTTCCTCGTAGAGGACCCAGTGCCGGCCGGGGCCCACGGCGCGGCGTGGCGTAGGGCGCGGCGCCGGGCGCGCGTGGGCGCGGAGCGGGCCGCCGGGGTCACCATGAGGACTCTCCGCAGGTTGAAGTTCATGAGTTCACCCAGCCTCAGTGACCTGGGCAAGAGAGAGCCGGCTGCCGCCGGCGCGGACGAGCGGGGCACGCAGCAGCGCCGGGCCTGCGCCAACGCCACCTGGAACAGGTAAGGCCGCGCCCTCCTGGCGGGGGAGAGGGAGCCTTCCGTCGGGCCCGCAGGCAAGGAACGGAGGCCTGAGCGCCGCGGCACTTCACAGTTCGCAAAGAACTTGCTCCGCCGGAGTTGTGCGGGCGGAGAGGGAAGTTTAGTGCAACGTGTTTCTAGAAGGGAGGGACGAGACCGCGGACTCGGGGATCGTCCCGGAGCGCCCAGCTGGTGGGCGACGGGGTGGGCTTGGAGCCTGCGTGCTTGCCTCCCACCCGGGGGTCTTCCCACGTCTGCGCCCCGGTGCTCATGGCAATCTGGGAGGTAAATAGAGCAGGAAGTATTTTTCCCATTTCGCAGTTGAGCCTCAAGGGCGCTGTCGGTGGGTGGCCGCTGCGCTTCCTGTCTCAGAGTGAAGGTCCCTTTGGTCGGAGGGGGGTGGGCGGGTAGTTTCCCCTGAGCGGCCCCTGTCCTCCCAGCTGTCAGCAGGGGTGCAGCAGCTGCCTGGCATTCCTGAGACGACCCTCCCCCCTGGGGGCCTTTCCCAAACTAGCAGGGGCGTGGGAAGTCACCCCACCCCCAAGCTTTGTTTGAAGAGCAAGGCTGGGATCGGAAAAGAGATGGTTTATGTAGTGGGATTCCCCAGCGTGTCTGCTCCTGATCCCTTTTCAAAGTAGACATTTCCACCAAAAGGAAAAGGGAGGGGAGGGGAAGAGAGTGAGAGGCTGTTCAGGGGGGCTGTGGATGCCGTCCCCCCTCCCCCACACCACACACCTGGCAGAGAAGTGTTGCCAGACGCTCCGCTGGCTGTGGTCCTAGCCCCCAGGAACCCGGCTGTCAGTGTGGCTACACATTGATTCTGTTCATGGAGACTTTGCTGAGCATCCTATGGGTACGGGACCACCAGCCTGAGATCCTTGTCTGGGCACTAGGCAGGACCCCATCATCCACATGCTTGGCTTCTGTCCCCTACCAAGCTGCAGACTGCCTGGGGCTGGGTTTGCCTCAGTTTCCCTGTCAGTGGGCGTGTGCATTCCTCCTTACCGGGCTGATGTGGAGACAGTAAAGGAAGGACTCTCACTGGGGAATCTCAGTGACCCACTGACTGCACAGTGTCCTAAGAGTTGATTTCTCGTCTCAAGAGTTCAGTAGATACATGCCAAGCACCCCCGCCCCCCCCCCATTCTCTGGTTTAGTGGTAGGAGCCAAATAGATTTAGTTCAATTCCCAGCTCTGCCTCTTCCCTGTTGTGTGGCCTTGAGCAAGTCACTCAACCTCTCTGGGCCTTAATTTCCATAGCCATAAAATGGGCTCATAAGGGTGTCCACCTCACAGGGCGGTTGTAGGGATTAAGTGCAAACATACATATTCAAGCCCTCTGTGCGGTGCCCGGCACATGGTAGGTAGTGTGGAACTCAAGCCCAAACTCATGCTGGGGTGGGCCAGTAGGGATGAGGTCGGAGGGGCCCTCAGGAGTCTGCTGGTTCCTGAGCTTTCACCAACAGCAGCTTTGTGAGCCCCTCTTCCCCAAACGGGGTCTCCTGCTGGGGGGTGTCCAGACAGAGGGGAAGGCACTGGCTTAGACAGCCACCTGCCCGTGTGACCCTGGGGCCAGCTCTGAGTCTTGCGGAGCTCAGGGAGGTGCCTGCTGAGAGAGGCTGCCCGAGTCCCTCCACTGCTTTTCACTTAATGGAATTTAGAACTCCAGCACCTGTCAGGCCTCAGAAGAACACGTTTCCTCTCCCCCAGCTTGAGTCTTCCATCCCTTGGGCACCTGGCCGCTCCCACCTGCCATCCTGTTCGCCCGACCCCTTCATGTCCCTTGGTTCACTTTGCCCAGCGAGGGAGTTATTTCTCACATCCCCCCTTTGGAGGTGCAGAGGGGGACACAGAGCACCCAGCAGACCTGCCCATGTGACTGTCACCCATGTAGGACAGGGCCGGGCCTGAGCCCCTTTCCTCCCCAGGCAGAGGGGATGCCGAGCCAAGGAGAGGCAAAGTGCCTTCCTCTGCCCGTCCCTGAGTGGGAACAGTGCAGGGCTGGGGTCTGCTCTGGTCTCTGCCCGCCCACCCCTTCTTGCAGGGCTCCCCGCGGGGCCCCCAGGACAACAGCCCTCATGCAGGACAGCTGTGTCCGGCCCCCGGGGCCTGCCTTGCTGAGTTCTTCACTCCTTGTTTGGACTCCACGGCCATCTGTGCAACCATAGTAGTCTCATAGGGCTTCTGTGACAAATTGCCATGAGCTGGGTAGCTTTGAACAACAGAGATGTATCCTCCTGTGGTTTCAGAGGCCAGAAGTCCAAAATGAAGGTGCTGGCAGGACTGTGCTCCTTCCGAAGACTCAAGGGGGGTATCCTTCGCCTCCTCCAGCTTCAAGTGGTTTCTTGGCTTGTGGCTGTCTGCCTCTGTCTTCACGTGGTCTCTCCTGGGCCGCTGTTACCGAAACTCCCTCTCCTTTCCCTTACAAGGACACCGGTCATTGGCTCTAGGGTCACCCTCATCCAGAATGATTTTTGTCTCAAGATCCTTCACTGACTACATCTGCAAAGACCCTGTTTCCCAAGTAGACACGAATTTCTAGGGGACTCTCTTCAGCCCACCACAGTGACCCTGGGCACATCCCCTAAATTTCCTCCCCAGAGCTTGCTCTCATGAGAACGGGATCCGTGTATTCACTTAGACATTCATCGTTCAGTTCGTTCGCTCATTCGTTCCTTCGCTCCCTGGCACTGGGCGGCCCCCAGGGCCAAGAGTCAGCAGAGAAAGAAGAGCCTCCTGAGCCCGGCTTTGGGGGAAGGAGTCAGGAGGTAAACAGGGACATAAGTAAAGGAATGAGGTCACTGCAGGTCGAGTTTAGTTCCCGGAAGAAGATACACTGGGAGATGGGTGAGTGCTGACCGCGCAGCCGGCCCAGCTGCGCCTCTTTCTTTCCTCCAGAATGTCGGTTCCTGGGTGTGCAGGAAATGTTTGAGTGAGTGCTGGGTGCCAGGCCCCACGGGCCGAGGATTCTCTGCTGGGCGGGTTTGTGCCCGGAGCCAAGCCGAGTGCAGGGCCCCGGACAGGCCGGGGCCCCAGGAGGCTGACCTGCTGCTCCACCTGGAGTCCCCACCCATTCTCCTCTCTCAAGGGCCCGGGCATGGCGGGTGGCGTCCCGCTCTGTCCAGGCATTCCTCCTGGGCCGCCCCAGTTAGCTCCTCACAGGGTCTGGAGGGGTGGGGCCTCTAGTTCCATGAAGATCATGCTCTTGAGCTGAGGGGCGAGAGGGAGCTCCCCAAACCTCAGCCCTAAAGGCCCTAAAAGGCCTGCCTAACACAGGTCCCCTGGGCATGTGTTTGGGCCAGAGGGCGTTAATCGTATGGAGTTAGTGTTAACTCTCGTTCTTTGCGGGCCAGAACCGGCCCGAATGCTTGGGGTTTAGAGAGCCCGGCGCCCACCCCACCTTCTAGGTATGGGAGGGGAGGCCCCAAGCAGGGTGGAGTGTGGCCGCATGCGGGGCCAGGCACACTGCCCTGCGTGGGACACTCCCTCCCTCCCGCGTCATCTCCCTCCATGTAGCTGGGATGATTATCTTCGGCTTACAGAGAGGGAAACTGAGATGGCGTGGGGGCATGGACTTGCTGAAGATCCCACGCTAATGTTAGGGTCTGGGGGTCTGACCCCAGGTCTGATTTGAGGTCATGGCGCAGGGATCAAGAGAGGTGGGTGTTGGTAAGAACCTGGAGGCTGGAGGCAGCCACCTTGTATGCACTCCCCTATCCTGGGCATCCGGGAGCCCTGCACTCAGAGTGCTGACCTGTGCTGGGCCCTGACCAAACCGCAGGCCTGACGGTGCTCCTGTTATTCCCCAGCAGCCCTCAAGGTGGGGCTCATTGGCCCCATTTTGCAGGAGAGGACACTGAGGCTCAGAGAAGTTTGGGAACTGCCCAGGTCTCCCCAGGGAGTCAGGGCAGACGCTAGGATCTAACCCAGGTCCAACTCCGAAGCCTGCGTGTCTACCACCCCCTCGGGGGGGTGGGGTCTCTTGAGGGGCCGGAGGAGGTTGGCTGAAGGCTCCAGGGTGATCCATTGATTGGGGGGTGGGGGTGGAGGCTGCTGGGGGCCTGTGCTTGGCTCCCCCTACCCCACCCCTGCCTATTTGCCGCTCCGGGGCCTGAGCCTCCTGCCCCCCTGAGGCAGTCTGGGTGTGGTCCGCAGAGGAATGGCCCCCCAAAATGTCCACACCCTGGCCCCCCAGAACCTGAGAATATGTTAAAGGCAAAACGGGACTTTGCGAGTGTGATTAAGTGAAGGATCTCGAGATGGGGGTCCAGTGTCGTCACAGGGGTCTTCATAAGAGCGAGTCCCGGGGGACAGGGCAGGGGAGGAGGTGGCCAGATGGAAGCAGAGATCCAAGGTGCCACAGTGCTTCCCGTGAGGGGGGAGGAGCCTGAGCCAAGCACCTGGGCGCGTCTAGAAGCTGGAAAAGGCCAGGAAACAGATTCTCCCCTAGAGCCTCCAGAAGGAGCCCGTCACACCGACACCTTGATCTTAGCCTCGTGAAGCTGAGTTAGAACTTCTGGCCTTCAGAAACGTAAGCAAACACACCGGGGTTGTTTTAAGCCACTATGTTTGTGGCGTCTCTGACGCCAGTACACCTCCCTCCCCCCCGCACCACCGAGCGCTCTGGGCCAGCACTTCTCACACCCTAGCCCGGGCTCAGGGCCGTGTGCAGCCCTCCCTATCCTGGCTCCAGAACCTGCTTCACAGCTGGGAAATGGGGAGCCGCTGAAGGACACGGGCACTCCACTGTGCCCTCCACAGTCCGGCGGGTCAGGGCCCTTGCCAGGTGCCCAGGGAGGAGTGCAGGTGGGCACGGGCCCCTCCTGCTCAGCCGGGAACCCTGTTAGGGCTGGGGGCTAGCATCTGAAGCCAGGTGCACTGAAACCAGGGTGTGAGTGGGACCTGTTTGCTGAGGAGCGGATGAAGCGGACACGGCTGGAAGTGGCATTGTCACCCCAGTTACCAGAGGGTCACGTCGGGGCCTGGCCCGGGGGCACGGTTGGCTTCCAGGTTGCCTACCTCCTGTACCTTTCACCTGGATGTGAAGAGGAAGCCAGCGGGCCCTGCTCCCGGGGCAGCTTGCGCAGAGCCAGGTGGCCCCCCCTCTTAATCTCTCGGGGCTCGGCATGACCCCCAGGTACCAAGGAAGACACTGGGGCTCCATTCAGTCACCCTTGGATAGACAGGGGAGAGGGAGGACTAGAGCCTTGGCTGGCAGCCAGCAGGAGGAGGGGCCTCGGGGGCCTGTGCGGGACCCAGTGGAGCCCAGCTCCTCTGCCCTTCCTCGTTCACTTGACCATCCCTTGCCACGGACTGCAGGCCGGGGGCCGATGAGACACACCAGGCCTGGACACCAGTGGGAGGGCACCCAAGGAGGTGCCCACCCTGCTCAGGGTCTGGATCGGCCTTCTGGGGTCACCTAGTGTCCTCCGAGGCCTCTGGAGGCCATGTCCAGATCGAGGTAGGCACCAGAGAAAGGCCGGGCTCTGCCTCCAGGTCCCTGCCAGGGGCCTCACTCTCTCCAGGGGTCCTCGGAGGTGTATCAGCTAACCGACCAGAGACCGGCCATTCGCTCTCTGCTGGGGCTTCCTGTATGGGCAGGTGGGGGCGACACTGAGAGGCCCTCACATGGGGTCCCCTTCAGCCCGCAGCCCCACGTGGGCTCCAGCCCAAACCAGGGTGGCCGCAGGCAGGTGGCCCCAGGAGCCCTACAGTCAGCCCTCCCTCTCCCAGTTTGGCTCTGCCCCACCCCCTTCCTGGGCCATGCACTCTGCAGGGGCACCCGGGAGCCTCACCAGGGCTCTAGCACCTTCTGCCCCGTCACCCCAGGCCCACCCAGGGCCCAGGCAAGAGATGCTGGGACTCGGCCCTGCCCTCCTGTCCTGCACTGGGGAGGGGGACAGGCTCCACAAAGGACTGCCCAGTGGGGGGCGGCCACGGGTCTCACCCGGAAGTGCCCTTGGAGGCTGCCTGTGGTTTGCACAGGAGCATCTGCCGGTGCCCGCACTGGGCCTGCCCACCTCTGGTCAGGAGGCCACAGACCGGGGTGGCTGGGGTTTCACTTCTATTTTGGAGGGAAGATAAGTCACATGAGGGCTTCTTGTTCCCCACCCTTCCTCTCCCCAAGTGGCTCGCAGCAAGGTTTTTTTTGTTTGTTTGCCCAGCTTGGACTTGGGCTAGAAAGGGAACCTCAGCCCCTAGCTGCAGAGGAATGGAAGGAGGAGGGCCCGTCCGGCTTGGGGCAGCGCGGGAGGCGGTTTCCAAGCCGGCGCACCGGGGTAGGAGGACTGGGGGCCGGGCTCGCTGGCTCTGCTGGGTGTCACGCTCGTGTGAGTCTGGGCAGTCCCTTGGCTCGCCAGACCCTCCTCGTTTCCTTCCATAGCCTGGGGTGTGACAGGCCCCCCGTGTGGTGGTTAGAAGGGAGAGACTGAGAAAACCACAGAGCGGATGGTTGAGCTGTGGTGGGAGCTTCTGGGGACACACCTGTCCTCAGAGTCACTGCCGAAGATGCCCCAGCAAGTGTCCCCCGCGGGGCACGCCACTGCCCAGGCACGGTCTCCTTTGGGCGCTGGAGTTCCGAATCCATGGTGTGGATGGGGAAGCCGAAGCCCAGGTGGCCAGCGTTCACAGTGGGCGGAGAGGGAACGGCGGGTCTCAGGGTGACCCCCTGGGCTGGGCCGGGGGCTGCTCAGATACAGGTGTTGAGAGACTCAAAGCGGGGGGTGATAAACTCCCTCACTGGCTGATGCGCTGGGTGCAGCACCAGCCTGAGCCTGGGGGTCAGGGACGGGGGCAGAAGAGTCAAGCAGATGGACCTCCTCTCCCCTAAAAGACCACTGAGGTCAATTTTTTTCCCACAACACCAGTGTGAGGGAGGAGGGACCCGACCTGGGGGGATTGGAGGAGGGTTTGAGGTCCACGGGGCAGGTGGAGGGCGAGCCTACAGGGGGAGGGACAGCATTCAGAGAGCCGGCCTCACCGTCCAGAGCCACTGCGTGCAGGGTCACCCCTGGGCTGGGGTCCCTCCAGAAGGCTGACAGGAAGAGGAGGAAGGCCCGGGAGAGGCTGCTAGGAGCAGGTGTGTGTGACGAGCACAAGAGGCTGCCCCGGGCTCGGCCTGCGCTGGCTTCCTCCCCGCCTCGGGGTCCTTGGTCCTCTCTGCGCCTCAGGAGCAGCTGGGCCCCCGGGTCCCAGGGCGGTGCGCAGGACTGCCGTGCGCCTCCGGCCCCCCAGCAGCCCCCTCTGGGCCGGGAGCGGGTTCCAGCGTGGCAGCACTGGAGGACCGCTGGGGTCCCAGCGACCGTTAGGCTTCCTGGCCGATTTTTCTCTCTTCTAGCTGTAGATGGGGAGCAGCCTTCCGGGGACACAGTGGTGGGGCTGGGTCCACCAGGGACTTCCAACGGGGGTGAGCGAGGCTCTGGCCAGGCATTTCATCCTCACAGCGGCCCAGGGTTGGGGGAAACAAGTTGGAGGACATGTGTCTTGGACACGCAAGCCAGTGGCATTCTGATGCCAGGCCCGGAGCGGTCGGGCGCCCCAGGTCAAGTGACCGGTGTCCCACGCGGTCTCGGCCAGCACTTGTTGAGAGGCTGGTAATTCCCGGTGGAGCTGGTCTCGGCCTCGGTCCTGGCGGGGACCAGCCGTGGACTTTGGATGTGGCCCCGCACGGCTCATGCCCCCCCCGGGGGCGCAGGGCCCTGCGCGAGCCCTGCCCAGACCCGGCTGCATGGGGACGGGGGGCAGCTGTTGGGTGAGGAGCTCTGTGCCCTCCCAGGGGGACGTGGCTTCTGTGAGCCTCTGTATCCCCATCTGCGAAGTGGGGGGCCAGTCTGCATTCCTGGGAAGCATGGAGCTAATGCCAACGGACAAGGGCACCAGGAGCTTGGTGGCTGCTACCTGGTCTGCGATGTGAACGGCAGCGTGTGTCCAGCTGTCCCCTCCACGCTGAGAATCACGGCAGCAGGTCTGTGAGCTTTAGAGCAGTGACCGGGGCCTAGACGGAGGGCGGTGGAGCCACCCAGACCCGGTTCTCGCCCTCAGGAGTGTGTGGCTGAGCGAGGGTGGGGTGCTAATAGGAAAGTAAATCAGCAAAGTGCCAGGATAGGAGTCTTCCTGGGGAAGGGAGGGGGTCAGGAGGGCTTCTTGGAGGAAGTGGCTTCTGAGCTCAGTCTTCAGTATGCTTACCTCGTATTCAGGGAAGGGAAGGTCCGGGCCGACAGAAGGGGCAGTGGGTGCAGAGACCCAGAGGTGTGGTAGCCTCTGGCCCGTCCAGCAACTCCGAGACTCGAGTGTAGGATGCCCCGGCATGCAGGGAGGGGCCATTCCTGACAAGCCTCGAATGCCATGTCCGGGCCTTGGGCTATATCTGCAGGGCAGTGGATGCCTCACAAGACCCTGGTCGGGGAAGTGACGGCGGGGCTGGTGTAATCAGGTCCAGGCATACAAGGAGGGGCCCTGGCTAGAAGGGAGGGGAGGGGTGCAGCGGAGCTCCAGGAGGTAGAAATGGGTCTGACTTCAGGAGCTTTGGCTTTGGAGGGTGAGGGAGAGTCAAGGATGAATTTTGCTTGGGGCTCCATGCTCTTGGGGTTTATAGACAGTGATAGAAACAATTTAATCAAATCACACAGAAATACGTGGTTACACAGTGACCAGTCTGTAAAAGCTGGCAACAACATGTGATCTAAAGGGAGCAGATAGTGGAAGTAGTAGGAGAGGACCAACCAGCAGAAAGGGCACATGCAAAAGCCCTGTGGCTGGAGGCCGCTTCCCCAGTGGGGCCCATAACACAGGCATTCAGTGCTCAGGGACACCAGGGGTCAGGAGGGGCTGGCTCAGGGGCACCCGGAAGCCCCTGGTAGGTGTCGGGTTGGGATATGTTACAGGGTGCGACAGGTGATCGAAGGTATCCTTGGGGAAAGAGGGTTCAGGAACAAGGGAAGGGGAGCAGAGTGCATGCAGGCCGCAGAAGACATCCTGGAGAGGTGACTCAGGCTTGGGGGAGGCTGGGGCTAGGGGTGCAGGATCTTGGGGTCAGGATGGGAGCTGAGGCTCTGGTATGGACAGGGTTCATGAGGACAGCCAACCCCTGCTCTCCAGGGCCTGCCTTACAAGAGAAAAGACGGGCACCTGCTTCTGACCAGACCCCCTTCTTTTTTTTTTTTTAAGATTTTATTTATTTATTTGACAGAGAGAAACACAGCGAGAGAGGGAACACAAGTTGGGGAGAGGGAGAAGCAGGCTTCCCACTGAGCAGCGAGCCCGACACGGGGCTCGGTCCCAGGGCCCCGGGACCGTGACCTGAGCCGAAGGCAGACGCTTAACGACTGAGCCACCCCGGCGCCCCTGACCAGGCCCACTTCTGTTCCTCCAGCCGAGCAGGGTGGGCTGCTCCAGAGAGGGGTGGCGGGGCCTCGATGACACTCTTCTTTCTCCCGCCTGCAGCATCCACAACGGGGTCATCGCCGTCTTCCAGCGCAAGGGGCTGCCTGACCAGGAACTCTTCAGCCTCAACGAGGGCGTCCGGTGAGTGGCCACGTGTCCTGTCCTGGGCCCGAGACTGGCAGGGAAGGCTGTGTCAGGGCGGAGGTACAGCCAGGCCCTGCTCCCCCAGCCGCACCTGAGATGCCGCCCTTACAGCCGCAGCGGGCAGTGACCACAGGGCCACGCGTGGACCTTGACTGCGGGCCCTGCTCATGTGGCTCTCGGGCCTGGTGGGCCTTCACCCCCACCCATCCTGAGCACTTTCTCCTCGGGGGAAGCAGGGTAGGACTTGGACAAGGGCTTGAGATAACGCCCACATTCCCCGCTGGTGTTGAACATCATGAAGGATATTATTCTGTTAAAGAGGAAGGACCCACCTGCCTAATGACGGGAGTGTCGTTCCCGGAAAGGCAGTTACGGCCCGGCCGAACGCCCCTCATTTCCTGTGGATGGCCAAGCAGTGAGCACTGGTGAGGGAGCCCAGGACAGACCAGCCCCTCCAAGCTGCCACTGTGAGCCGGGTGCCATCTGTCATTCGGAGGGAATCTGCAGGGCCAGCCCCGTTAGTCCTGCTTTGCAGTGGAGGGGGCTGAAGCTCAGAGAGGTCAGGACACTTGCCCGGGGTCACACAGCTGCCTCAAGAAGGCATTTCCTACCTCTGTGCTGTTGCCTTCCCGCCCTGGCCCATGCTACCCTGTCCCTGTGTCAGTATCTGGGAAAAGTAGGCAGCCTCGCTCATCAGCTCAGGGTGAGACTAGATGATGGAGACAGGGATCATTTTCCTACAGGGCTCCCCAGCCCAGTGTGGCAGAGCTGAGAGGGGCCTTACCGACAGGTAGACTGAGGCCCAGGGAGGGAGAGGGGCAGCTGAAGTCACAGCAGGAGCTCGTTGCCTCTCCTGGGCCCCCTATGTGTCACCCGCCCAGGGGGCCCTGCTTTTCTCGGGCTCCCATTTTACAGGTTAAAGAACTGAGGCAGAGGTCACATGCTACGTGTGCTCACAGGGCTGGTCAGTGGAGCTGGGACTTGGGTTCCTGACCCCAGGCCTTGTGGGTCCCTCGGGACAGCCCCCTGCCCGGCCCCCGCCCCCTCTTTTCTATCACTTGGCCACGTTAAATCGAGTGACTTTAATTATGTGTGATACCCATAATTATGCGTGAATCCATCACTGGATTAGCCTTGATCCCACGAGAGAGCCCGGTGACAGGAGCCATTGATGGCGCTGTCACTCTAATGTTCCCCTCGGTTCTCGGGGCCGGGTGGTGAGACGGGCGGTTGGGGGTGCTCCTCGGCTGGGCTCAGGCAAGGCTAAGTCCAGGGAGGTGAGTAGTCACAGGATCCTGATGTCTGGCCATCACCCTTTCTTTCCCATTTTTATATACATATGTGTATACAAGGACATATAATCCAGTCTTAAAACATACGGGTTCGGTGATTTTTGGCATAATCACAGAGTTGTGCAGTCTTCACCGCTATTTGATTCTGGAACATTCTCACCCACTCCCCCCCCCCCATAAAAGCCCGTCCCCATTAACAGTCACTCCCCATCCCTCCTCCCCCAGCCCTTGACAAATGCCAATCAGGTGTCTGTCTCTGTATGATTTGCCTCTTCTGGACGTTTCTCATACATGTCATCAGCCGACATGCCCGTGGCCTTCGGTGTCCGGCTGCATCCGTGACACCTTCAAGGGTCATCTGCTTTGGAGCCTGTGCCCTCACTTCATTCCTTCTCGTGGCCAAATAATATTCCACGCTAGGGAAACCACATTCCGTGTATCCGTTCACCTGCTGCTAGACGTCTGGGCCGCCGCCCCCCCCCCCCCGGGGCTGTAACGCGTACGGCCCTGAACGTGCAGTGCAGGGCTTTGTGCGGGCGTGTGTATATGTGGTTTCTCCTGGGGCCACACCTGGGGTGTGCACAACAGCTGCCCCAGCCTCCCTTCCCACTAGCTGCGTCTGAGCGGCCAGTTCCGCCAGCTTCTTACTGGCACTTGCTACTCTTGGGGTTTTGTATCTGACAGCACTGTGGGTGTGAGTGCCGTCTCGTGGTTGGGGTTGGCAGTTCCCTGATGACTATGACAGGAACATCTTTTCACGGGCTCATTGGCCATCTGTATGTCATCTTCGGGGAAATGTCTACTTGGCCCATTTTTAAATGGGATGACTTACCTCTTCCTTGTTGAGTCGCGGGAGTTTTTCATATATTCTGGATCTAGACCCTTACCAGGTTCTGATTTGCACAGCTGCTCTACCATCCGTGGGTTGTCTCTTGGCGTTTCTGGCAGTGTTCTCCGAAGCATGAAGGTTTGATTTTGATGACGTCCGGGCTGCTGGTCTCGCCTCTCTCTCGACCACCTTCTCCTAAGGCCCCAAAACAGACACACTTGGCATAGTAGTTTTCCCAGATAGAGACTAAGTCACTCTGGGTTGCAGAGGACACCTCTTTACCCCGTTTCAGATGTCATTGCCCCTGAAGGACTCCTCATGCACCCCACCTTCTTAAACAGAATCAGGCCCCAGGATGCCCTAGTTGTGCTCAGCTGTGAAAGGCCTCTTGCCCCGTGCCCAGTGGTCCAGGCTGCTCTATGTTCTCGGGCCTGTCTTGACCCTGCAGCTGCTGCCAGGGTGTCTGCCTCGGGCCAGGAGAATCATCTGGAAGCTTATCGGCAGGAGCTCGGCCACCTGCTCTGCCCCTGAGAGGCCCCTTCTCCTGCCTCCTGGACTCTGGCTGGGATGCAGATTATCTGGCCGTGCCCCAGCTCCAGCCCGATGTCCCACTGGCCCTGTGGCGCCCAGGAGCCAGCAGGCCCATCTGGACAGGGTGGCCCTGGCCTCGGTCTCTGCCCCCCCACCCCCTTTCTGTGGCTGTCCTTCTCCCCTCAGATGACACCCGGGCTGTTCCCCTTGCAGTGCCTTCCCCAGGTGGTGTCCCGGGGTGCATAGGCTGGCCTGGAGGCTCCACTGAGGATATGGGAGTAAGCTAACCAGCAGGCCCCACAGGGACCTCACCACTCGCCCCCCAGGGCCTCAGTCTCCACATCTGTGGAATGAGCATGGTTCCCCTCATCGGCAGCTGGGAGAGCCGGTGGGCACAGCACAAATTGGGGGATGCTTGGCTGGCCATGCCCCTCGCCCTTGCTCAGGGGCTCATGTAGTGAGTTAAGAGGAAATGTTAGGAGGTAAGGGGAGCCCCCGGGCAGCCAGCAATGGGGCAGAGGGTCTGCTAGGCCCTGAGGGAGACAGTCATTCATTCATTCATTCATTCATTCATGTTCATACTCATTGTCACTGACTACGGACCAGGGAGAAGGTGAGGAGGGCTTTACTGAGCACCTGCTGTATATACCAAGTGTAAGCCATGGTCTCACTTGACACCCCAGACCCTCCTCCTCCACCTTCTGGCATGTCTCAGACCCCAGATGAGGGTGCTGGAGCTCAGGCAGTGGAGGGGACTTGCCCAGCATCACACAGTGGACTGGCGGCGTTGGGGCTGGCTCTCTGGCCCCTCACGGGCTGAGGGGACTCACCCAGACTCAGCCTTGGCCTAAGAGAAGACCCTCCCTCCTTGCCTTTTGCTCTCTGGCCTTGCCCAGAGTGGCCCCTTGTGTCATGCATGTGGTGACCCTGAGATAGACACTGAGCTTGGACATGGGGTCACACAGGAGCTGAGGTCATGTTTGGTCCTTGGAGGCGCAGATGATTGGGAGCAGAAGGCGGAGGGACTGTGGCAGGGGCTGACCACAGGGGGCCGCTGGCTTCACACCCCCTCGCTGTCCCAGGTGGAGCTCAGCCTGGTGAGTGTCGCCCCCGTTAACCTCACAGTTACACGGGGATGGCGTCGGGTGGTGACGTGGGATTGGTCCTGTGCTAAGAGAAGCTGCCGGCCAGGGGTTGGGGACAGGGCCCCGGTCGGGGCTGCCACCAGACAGCCGAAGGTGCTCTGACCCTCAGGGTCCTCACTCATCCCATCCAGGGACACCAGGACCACCTGTCAGGCTGTCGTGAGCTTCAAGTCTGTGACTGGCCTGGCGTGGCCGTGGCCCCTGAGAGCTGCTCAGGAAACGTGGCCCTCTTCGTGTCCCCGCCCCACCTTCTCTGCACCTTCCAGATCCTGCCCGAAGCCCTGGGTTCCAGGGATGCCTGCCGCTCAGCTCCTGGGGTGCTGGTCACCCCACACAACCCGCCTGCCCTCTCTCTGCTTCACTTCGCCCCCAGGCCCCCATCCCCCGTGGGGACAGCCGGTCCTGGGATGCCCGCTTTCAGCACCAGGAAGGTAGAGCGTAGCCACCCTTAAAAGGCCTTTGAGGACCAGAGCACCCTCTTCGCGGGTATGGGGGTGGTGAGTTCAGTGCTCCCCAAGTGTGCACGCATGCACGCGCGCACACACACACACAGCTCCAAGGCTGACCGAGGTGAGAGCGGGGGAGGTCAAGTGTTGGGCCGAACGTTGACAGTGCCCAAGTGTCTCCGGTCTGGACCAGGACGCCCACCCTTCTCTCGGCCCCCAGAGGTGTGCGGTGCAAGGAGCTGTCAACCTGAGTACAAAGGACGGGGTTCAGACCCTGACTTGCTGTGTCCTGTGTGGCCTTGGACAAGTCACTGGACCTCTCTGAGCCTTCCTTGCCTCGCTTGTAGAAGGGAAGCGGAATGAGCACCTGCTGCTCGGTTGACGGAGTACAGGAGGGCCGTGAAGATGCCCTCGGGAGCCGTGCTCCCTGCTCGGGGTGGGGTGGGGGGGGAGCGGAGGGTTAGAGGCCCAGCACTGCCGGTGTCTCCCTGAGAACGTGACAGATGCCTGTGGCCCTCACTCTCGCTGTGGGGAGCCTTCCACTTCTGCTTGTGTGAAATGGTGGTGGGGGCCGACAGAGCCACAGCTGAACAGGACGGGGGCCCGAGGCCCACCCCGCCCCCTCCCTGCCCCCGGCCCCCTGCTGGGACGGGGCTGACGGGGCTGTGCCCACCCTTCGCCCCGGGCTGAGCGGGTCGGCCTCCCAGCTGCACCGGTGACCCCCCCCCCCGTCAGCACTGCGTGGTCTCTGAGCCCTGCTGTCCCTCACTGTCCTGTCTCCTCCCGTCCACAGGCAGCTGCTGAAGACAGAGCTGGGGTCCTTCTTCACCGAGTACCTGCAGGTGGGTGGTCTGTGCTCTTGAGCGGGCTGGGGTTGCTTTCTGAGCTGGCCAGAAAGGACAGGGGTCACCTACTCTCCATGGGAACACGGAGCGCTAGGTTCCAAGGACTGCCACACCACCGTGACTCAGTTTCCCCGTCTAGCCAGCGTGGCCGTTGTGCAGGTTAATGATAACGATGCGGGTGAAGTCTTCGCGCTGCGCGAACCCCGGCACGTGGCAGGACGCAGGGCTGGCTTTGTTCAGGGCCGTTCACCTCCTGGAATATAGGGTGGGCTCCCAGACGTCCACGTGTACGTCACTGCACGACCCCAGCGCCCTGAGCCACACGGTGACGCCGTTGGCCTGGCGTCAGCATTGAGAGGCCGCTCTGTGCCTGCCTTTGCATTTGTCACACCTCCTCGGGCCAGCAAGCCTGAAGAGTCCACGCACACACGGAACCACAGGCCCGGGGCACACGGCCAGGAAGGAAGGGTGGGGAGCAGCAGCGGGGCTGGGCTTCGAGCAAGGGCCCACCTGGCCGGCGGAGCGGCCTCCCCTCACGCGGGGTTGGGGTTGGCGGAACTCACGTGCACGGTTTAAAGTGCACGGTTCGGGGGCCTTCAGTGTCCTGACACCGCTAATTCCTGGGTCAGTCCGCGCTTCGCTCCTTTTTTGCAACCATGTGAAATTCCACTGTCCAGAGACACCCGCTGTGTCTGTCCACCCGTGGGGGACGCTGGGACGCTTCTACCTTTTGGCTGCTGGTGGCGGTGCTGAGACCACCAGGTGTCATTCTCAGCCCAGACGCCTGGGGCAGCGTGACAGCATGACCCCCGCGCTTGGGGCGTCAAGGTTCACACGCCAGGACTTGAGGCAGGGGGCCCCTCTTGCTTGAAAGGCCTTCCTCCATCGGGGGCTGCGAAGGCGGCCACCTGCCCTACTCGGCTTGTCTCCGAGGGGCCGTCGCTCTCCTCCCAGGGCGAGCTGAGGTTCAAGCTCTACCGGGAACAGGCTGGGGGGTGGAGGGGGGCATGGGTAAGAGCCCCTGCCCCGGGCCTCGGCTGCCGGCTTGGGAGGGACTCCCGGGGGCCTTGCCGGCCCGGGCACCCCCGCAGCAGTAACGGCTTGCCTGTGTGTGCTTTTCAGAACCAGCTGCTGACGAAAGGCATGGTGATCCTGCGGGACAAGATCCGCTTCTATGAGGGTGAGTGTGGCGACCCCGCAGCTGGGACCGAGTGTGGGGACGCGCCGCATGCCGGTGTCCCTGCTGGGACGTGTGGCCCTCCCAGCCTTGCCTGTGTCCCCAGGGCTCCGGGTGGGAGGGCAGCAGGGGCAGCAAGGCCAAGATCTTACCCCAGGAAGGGACCTTAGTCGGGAGAGCATCTGCTCCCCCACCCCCACCCTGCAGCTTGCTGGGGCCCGAGAGGGCTGAGAAATCAGGGAAAAGGCCCTGCTTCCCCTCACTGCTCCTGGGGCCTTCTCGTGCCAGGGCACCCCATCTCAGCATCTTGGGAGAACCCCGGACAGGACCTTTGAGGACCTATTGTTGCCCTGATGTTCCTGAAGGAGGAGGTGGGAGCCAGGGGCTGCCCCCTGGCTGGAAGGACTTTGGGGCCTGAGCCTGGTGCTGGACCTCCTAGACGGGTTTTCTCTTTTAATGCTCCTACCCACCCATGAGGCCTTCAGGTCCCTGTGCCCATTTTGTAGCTGGGAGCAGCGTAATGATGGCAGGCGATTTGTCTGCAGCCACACTGTGAGTAGAGGGTGGGGGTGCGTTCGAGCCCGGGCCAGCCTGGCCCCAGCGCCCACGCCCTTGGCCCTTCCGGAGGCCCACGAGTTCCAGCGCCAGGGAGCAGCAGCCAAAATGTTGTCTCCTTGTAGGAGTGAATCGGCAGAGAGAAAGCTCAAATTACGGGAGGGCCCAGCTCAAACCACAGTGCCTTTGCTAAGGCCTGCTTTGTGCCAGGCCCTGTGCTGAGTTCTGGCTCCGTGAACATTGGTTGAGCGTCTCCTATGCACCAGGCCCTGGGCACTTGCTTACTCTCTGCTAGACCGTCCTGAGTGTTCTCCGGCTCCTTACTCAGGGCTCTCCCAGCAACCCTGCACAAGAGACATCACTGCAGCCACTGCACATACAGGGAAACTGAGGCACCAGGGCCACACGACACTGTGTGGCAGCCTGGTTCCACTGCCCCTTCGGTTCTTCCTTCGATCCTTCCTCTGATCCTACAAAGAAGGGGTGTTAGCCCATTTCCCAGAAGAGGACACTGAGGCCAGTGGCCTAGTGTGCTCTGGATGAACTCAGCTGCGTGTCCCCTGCTCTTTCTGTGTCTCCCGCTTCTGTCGGGGGGGAAGCTCTGAGGCAGGAGCCTGGGAAGGGCCACCAGAAGCACAGTCAAGGGGAGGGAGAGGCACAGACTGCCAGGGGTCGAGGCTAACTTCCTGGAGGAGGCGGCAACGGAGTCCAGCAGTCAGGGCGGTGAGGATCTGGCACCTGGCGGAGATGCCCTCCCACGCCCCTCTCCTTACTCGGCACATTCCAGCAGTGCCTCTGCCTCCCACCGGCTCCAGCCCAGGGGAGCTGGGAGCTTCAGAGAAGAGCAGCTTTGTGCAGCTTAGTCGAGCCCTGCCTGCAGCGGCCGTGTCTGCCAGGCCACCCAGTGGGGAGTGCCAGCCCCGTCCAGCCTCCCCAGGCCTCGGGGACAGGCACGGAGCCCCAGTCTGGGGGCCATGGGCCCTGGCCTCCAGTTCCCATCCAGCCACAGACCTCAGCCTCAGTGTCCCAATCTTAGAACCGTGGGGTTGGATGGGCTCCACCCGTGTGCTCACTCTGGGTCAGGCCCCAGCTAGCCTCGGGGGGCCTGGAGATGGAGCAGATCCAGCCCTGCCTAGCAGGGGCTGACAGTCCAGTTGGGGACACAGACGTGGACCAGACAGTGACAGTTCAGGGTGATGAACGTCAGGGTGAAAGGAAGCCCCGGGGAAGGAAGGGTTAGTTCCGTCTTGGCAGTCAGGGAGGACTCCATGGAAGCAGTGGTCCTTGAGTCAGGCCTCAGAATGTGGTCTGTCCGGGAAGACGTTCGGCCCCGTTCGGCCCCCATCAGTCCATGCCAGGGGGACAGTCGCTGATGCCACACCCTGAGGGGTGGCCTTTGGAGCCTTCCCATCCACCTCCTGCCCCGGTTTGGCTCCCAGGGCAGCTCTTCCTTGAGACTGCTCCCTGTGGCCAGCCACGTCCTCACCTGTGCCTCTGCTGGAGGGTAGTGGGTGGCCTCATGTAGGCCAGCCCCAGGACCTTGCCGCCCGTCCCTCCCTCCAGCCTCCAGCCTCCAGCCAGGCCTTGGACATCAGCTCCCAAGCACAGCGATTCCTGGAAACAGGAGGCCCGGAGGGACAGCCTTGACATGGAGTCTCCCTCCCGGACCACGCCTAAGGCTGTGGTTCCGTGGTCTCCAGGCCTGGCTTACAGGAGTGGGCTCCGGCTGCCGCCAGGATGACTCCTCAGCGGCCAGAGACCCGAGGACTCCAGGGAGGAGCTCAGGGGCTCCTGCAGGCTCCAGGCCCTGGGCTCAGCCCTCTCTTGTCCAGCAGGAATCCCAGGCTGTTACAGGCCATCCGGCCAAACTCCCCAGTGGCCTTGACACACTGGCCCGGGGGCCTGACTCCACCAGGCCGTCCTCCTGGCCAGCTCTCCTCCTCGGAGCTCCTGCTGTGGCCTTTTCCACCGCCCTGTGGTCATCACGGGGTTGAGACCCGAGCCAAGATCAGCCTGGTGCGCTCCGGTCTCCCGGGCCCTCAGCAGGACAGAAAGAGGAAGACGGACCCGCCCACCAGGGGAGAACCTGGGTTCTGCTGAGCTTCTGCCGGTGGCCATGCCCCCAGCCGACACTTCGTGAGCACTTGCTACGTGGCAGCCTTCCGCCCCGTGCGCACGAGGGTGTTCACACCCATCTTACGGAGGATCACCCTGAGGCTCTGGTTGCCGGACTCCCCGGGGGTCCTGACGCTGTCACCCCCGACAGCCCTGCCACCCACCTCGCCTGCAGCCCCAGACCACGGGCCCCAGCAGAGAACTTGGCCGGTGGGCGCGGCCGTGCTTCCTGGCCTCTCGGTCAGCGTGCAGTTCTGATGGGGCCTCGAGGCGGTGTTTTACAACATCTGCTTTCCACAGCATTTCCGCCCCGTGGGCTGGAGAGCAGCCTGCGGACGCCTGCCTGGCCCGTGCCCAGAGCCACCCCACGGCCAGCCCAGGGAACTGAGCCGCCTTTCTTCTTACCAGGGACGGTGGGGACCTGAAGGGACCTTTGTACAGGCCGAGGCCCGCGGGCGGCGGCACCCACCCATCCTGGGTTCTGCAGAGCTAGGTGTGGGCCCCCAGGGAGGGTCGGGAGCTGGCTGCCGGGCAGAGAGCCCCAGTGCCGGCCGATTGGCCACGCTCAGAGGCCACAGCACCCTGGCCGCCCGCTGGGCTGGATGGGCTTCCTGGGGACGCCCCCAGCAGGCTCCCCTCCCAGAGCCCCCGAACCTACACAGACTTGGGCCTTAATGGGCAGGGAAAGTGTGGGGCCCAGAGCCCATGGAAGTAAGAAGAGGTGAAGGCCTTTGTCCGGCTCCGTGGTTCCCATGGAAGCCTCGAGGCAGTCTCACCCGGGCAGTATAGTCTGGGACGCCGGCCAGCATGTGGCACTTCACCCTCCTCACCCAGAGACCCCGAGCACACCCAGGTTTTCCCCACCAGTCCTTAGTCTGACTTCCAGGTCGGGGGTCCCACCGAGCAGCAGAGGCCTTGGGCGACACGTCCTGGGGCCTGCTTATCCCAGACACAGCAGCTTTCATTCCAGGCAGAAGGGCTGAAGGTTCAGCACTTTGCATTTCCTGGGGGAGCCCCGACCCGGCTCGGGGACACCTCATCTGTCCTCATCCCTCAGGGGCTGCCCATCCTGAGGATGGCATGCTCCTTCTGCAGGGCTGGCAGAAATAACCCAGAGCTTGACCAAATGGCTGCTTTTCACACATCTACTTGTGTGGATTCCGCACTGAGGATGTCCATCAACCTGGCGAACCCAGCGTCCTAAATCAGCTTGGGGAGCACCTCCTCCAGGAAGCCCTCTTGGCCTGATCCTCTCCGTTTTTTCTGCTTCCCTTCCCTACCTGGGACATGCTGTTCTTGGACGTGGCCTCCCTGGCTCCCCAGATCCCACCCCAGGCAGCCCAGGGTGGCAGGGACCAGGGCCCTGGAGGAAAAGGACCTGAACCTCTCAGAGGCTCTGTTTCTCGGTCTGCCCACTGAGGTCACCCCTTCAATGGGACGATGATTGTGCTTATAGTTGCCATTCAGGGTCCTGCTTCCCTGTCCTGGGATGGGTCTGGGGATCTTGGAGGCTCCACTGGGTCCCCAGTGCCCAGTGAAGGTGCTCTGCAAACGCCTGCAGGGGTGGACAGGTTCCCCGCCTGCTGGTGGCCGGGGGGGGCTGTCACGACGGGAATTGGAGGAGACGGGCGTGTGCGGCAACTGCCCTCAGGCACGGGGGGCGTTCCTGTGCGGGTCTGGTGTGGGATGAAGGAGTGGGAACCAGCAGCCAGTGCTTACGAGCTCGTCCTCTGCCCTGGACCCCGTCTCCGCTCGTTTCAGCCCCGCAGCCCTGGGAGGTCGGCCCTCGCACTGTCCTGTTTTATTAGTGGCGGAGCTGAGGCACAGGGAGACTACACCATGGACCCCCGACCACAGAGCTGCTAAGTGCTGCGTGCTATCAACCTGGGGTCAGGGGGGCGCCTCCAGGGCCCGGAGCCCAGCCCTCAGCTCCCATGTCTTCCTGCAGACGGGAGAGAGGACTCCGGCCTGGGGGCTGGTGAGCAGTGATGGCTGTCTGTGCCCACAGGACAGAAGCTGCTGGACTCACTGGCGGAGACGTGGGACTTTTTCTTCAGTGACGTGCTGCCCACACTGCAGGCCATTTTCTACCCGGTGCAGGTGAACGGCCCCTGCAGCCGTGGGACTCCTGGGGCCCAGGCGACCGCCCGTCCCAGCCTTGCTGCACGCTGCCCCCGCCCTGGGGATAGGCTCGTCCCCGGACCTCTCAGAACCGCTTTCCCACCCACAATTTGAAACTAAGGACAGTTCCCTCCTACAGGCCCTATAAAGCCCTGGGCAGCACATAGTAGGCCCTGCCCAGCACACACGGGCTCGGTTTGTGACAGTAACCCTTTCCTTGCCTGAGGAAGCTGACTGGGGCCTCTCCTTGGGACAGGGGTCATCCAGGGAGGAGGACGGGGCGGAAGGGGGCCCGATGGTCTGTGTGTGAGGCCATATACCCGGGATCTGGTCCCAGATCGTCTGATGTGGAGGGAAGCGGGGGTTTCGCGTGACGGCAGCGGGGCGGGGCGTGGCCTTCTGTGTCTGCAGGGCAAGGAGCCGTCCGTGCGCCAGCTGGCCCTGCTGCACTTCCGGAACGCCATCACCCTGAGCGTGAAGCTGGAGGATGCGCTGGCCCGCACCCACGCCCGCGTGCCCCCTGCCATCGTGCAGATGCTGCTGGTGCTGCAGGTGCGTGGGGCCCCGAGGGGGCCACTGCGCACTCCTGTGGCAGGAGCATCCCTGGTCACAAGGCTGGGCTCCCCAGAGGCAGAGCCTGAGGCGAGGATCTGGTTCCATGTGACTTGTCGATGGAGAGACTCTCAGGAGAAACCCGGAAGGAGAGAGGGAAGCAGAACAAGCCCAGAAGGTGTTGGGGGAAGATGGGATTTAACGAGAAGTGGGCCTCAGCCTCATCCCATGGGGAGCCCAGGAGTGTGAAGGGGCCCAGAGTTGTCCCTCGTGGGCAGGGGCTGTTGGTCACCCCCCGCAATGGTTCCAGATGTCTCTGGTGCGGATGGCTCTTACCGGCCAGAGCAGCTTTGGGAAGGGGGCAGCCGCAAGCTGGGGATGAGTGGCCTGCCCAAGACAGCGGGGGATCTGATGGGCCACCAACAGCCTTTACCGCAAACAGGGCCTTTTGCAAACTACTGCATCCCGTCACCGCCCCATTTACGGGTGGGAAATGAGCCCTCGTCTGCCCAGAGCTAACGAGGCCGGGGCTCACCCACATCTGACCGCCCCGAGGTCCTGTTCATTGTTCTGCATCCCCCCATGCACGTGGGTATCCTAAATTAGGGTCTGCGAGTTTGGTCCTAGGGTCCAGGGCAGCCAGTGAATATCCCCGGAGCAAGGAAGGGCCTGATGAATGTGGAGGTCTGAGGGTCGAGGGACTGCACTGGGCATGAGCTGGTGGTCGTCCTGGCAGCCAAGCAGGGTGCCGGGCCTGCTGCTGGGATTTGGAAGGATTTTAGCTAGACCTGGCTGGGTTGAAGCAGGGGACCTCGAAGGACTTTGTGTCTCTCAGCCTCTTTCCTCACCTCTGTGACGGATTGAAACTTCTGCCTGCAGGGCAGGTTCAAGGACAGTGGGGAGAAATGACGTAAAGCCTTCTGTGTGCTTCTGGGAGCCCACAGTGGCCGGACTGGGATTTAGAGCCAAGGAGGCCCCACTGTGATCCCATGAAAGCCCTGAGGTGGGTGGCCAGACTGGGGCGGTGCTGCCCCCTGGTGGCCTCTCTGCCTCACGCAGCTTCCTCCGCTTGGCCCCTGTGCCCCCAAGACTTGCCCTCCTGCCCCTCTGCTGTAGCCCCACTCCCCACCTGGCCGGCACTTTGAGTGAGCTTGTCCCCACTGTTTTCGAGTCCCAGGTGGATCTGAAGTCACAGCTGCTGGTTAGCATGTGCCGAGGGCCTACCGTGTACCCCGTGCTTCGCGGGCAGAGTGACCATTCCTCTCCCAGGGAAGCTGGGGGAGCAGCTGTGCCTCTGAGTGTTCACCAGTAATGCAGCCTCTGGGCCCCCATTCTCTCACTGTGCAGCGGGGAGCAGAGACAGACATCCTTTACAAGTCTGGGGAATGAAACAACGTGAAGGTCACGAACGCCCTGCTGAGCGGAAGCACCTTGCTCATCTGTTGCGCTGTTGCTGGGGGTGGAGGTAGTTCCAGGGAATGTGGGGTTTTCGTTCCTGACGTTAGGAATTAGTGTCGTCTCTTTGGTAGTCACCCTGGCTGGAGGCTTAGTGATGTTACTGGGCTTTTCAAGGAGCCGGCTTTTGGTTGCATCGATTTTTCTCTAAGGATTTCCTGTTTCAGTCTCATTGAGTTCTGCTCTTATTATTTCTCTTGTGCTTTCTTTGGACTTCGTTCTCTCTTCTTTTTCTAGTTTCCTGAGGTAGAAGCTTAGGTTATTGACTTGCGGGCTTTCCCTTTACTAATATATCCGTTCGATGCTACAGTTTCCCTCAAAGCACTGCTTCAGTGCATCCCATCGATGTGGATCTGTTTTCGTTTTCATTTCTTCAAAACATTTTAAGATATTTGTTAAGATTTCCTCTTCGGGGGCACCTGGGTGGCTCAGTTGGTTAAGTCTGCCTTCGGCTCAGGTCATGATCTCAGGGTCCTGGGGTTGAGCCCCGCGTCGGGCTCCCTGCTCAGCGGGGAGTCTGCTTGTCCCTCTGCCTCTGTCCTGCTGCTCACCCTGCTTATGCTCTCTCTTTCTGTCAAGTAAATAAATAAAATCCTTAAAAAAAAAATAGAAAAAAGATTTCCTCTTTGATCCACGGGTTATTTAGAAGTGAGTTGTTTGCTCTCCACATATTTGGGGATCTCCCAGTTACCTTCCTGTTCCCAATTCCTGGTTTCACGCCGCTGTGGCCTGAGAGCAGGCGCTGTATGATTTCTGTCCTTTCCAATCTGTGAAGGTGCGTTTTATGGCCCAGAACATGGTCTGACTTGGCAGGCGCGCCCCGTGAGCTGCGGAACGTGTGTTCCGCTGTCGTGGGGGGAGGCAGTCTGATGGCGATTAGGTCCCGTCGGTTGATGGTAGTGGTAAAGCGCGGTGTGTCCTTCCCGGTTTTCTGCCTGCTGGTCTGTCTCCCCTAGTGGATTAACGATCTCTCCCAAGCTTCTAGTGGTTTTGCCTCCCGTGGTCTGGTGCTCTGTTTTTAGGTGCCGGCATGTTAGGGGTTGTTACGTCCTCCCAGAGGATAGACCTCTGTATTGTTACATAGTGACCTTTTTGGCCCCCTATGGCTAAAGTCCGCCCCGTCTGAAATTAACCTTGAAATTAACCTAGCTGCTCCAGCTTTCCTGTGACTGGCGTCAGCATGGCATAGCTCTCTCAACCCTTTGCATTGATTGATTGATTGATTGGAGGGAGGGAGGGAGGGGCAAAGGGAGAGAGAGAATTCTAAGCCGACTCCGTACGCCGGGAGCCCGAGGTGGGGCTCGATCCCACGACCCTGAGATCATGACCTGAGCCGAAATCAGGAGTCGGCCCCTTAACTGACTACGCCACCCAGGCACCCCTCAACCCTTTGCTTTTAGTCTGTGTGTGTTTTTCCAGTTGAAGTGGGTTTCTCGTGGGCGGCGTTGCCGGGGGCTCTGGCGCTGTCCAGAGCTGTCATGTAACGTTCTAAGAGTATCTTGTGCTGTGAGCAGCTGGCGGCCCCTCGAGGAGGAATGTCTTCCCGTTTCTTCGTGCTCACTAAGGGCCTACTGTGTGCCAGGCCTCTGCTGGGGGTGCTGGGGGCACAGAGCTTGCCCCCCCCGCCGTCAGCCAGACCAAGGCTGTCCTGTGGGCGGCTGCCTTCCTCAGGCTTTGGCTCTAATGGAACCAGAAGAGGTAGAGATCTCCTCAGAGCTCTGGACGAGGGGCGTCAGGGAGGAGAAGGTGGGCAGGGCCTGGCTGGCCCTGGGGGGCAGCCTTTTCTGCCTGTAGCACTCCATGGGATGAGGAGTGAGGGCAGGGGTCCCCAGGGGAGGCCTTCAGTGGTGACAGTCGAGCTCAGCCTGGCTGGGCCAGGGCGGCAAGGAACAGGCTATCTAGTGACCACCTGCCTCCCTCCCTCTCTTGCAGGGGGTGCACGAGTCCCGGGGCGTGACCAAGGACTACTTGCGCCTGGAGACGCTGATCCAGAAGGTGGTGTCGCCCTACCTCGGCACCTACGGCCTCTACTCCGGCGAGGGCCCCTTCACACATTCCTGCATCCTGGGTAGGGCTTGACCGGGTCTTGAGCGGGGAGCTGGGTAACCTCAGGCCCCATCCACCTCTGCCCAGGGTCCAGGCCTCCCAGTGAATAGATGGCCACAACCAGATCCCACTGGGGATTTGCTTTTCGGTCATGCATGAGACTGTCCTGAGCATCCCCCAGCCCTGCTGTGTGCTGGGCCCAGGGCACGCGGGGCCCAGGGTCCCTCCTTCAAGAAGTGAAGGGGACCTGTCAGGCTGACACCGTATATGGTGATGTGATGACTTCCCCGAGAGCCCCGCAGAGGCTGCTGTGTTCCTGGTGAGGTCCCATCTGTGTTCAGTCCTGAAAGGCGGGAGGTGGCCAGCGGAGGGCACAGCACATGCAAAAGCCCGGAGCCCAAGAAACCTAGCTTGTGTGGGGACTCACAGGGGAGGGGAAGGGGGAGGTGGGCGTCCTGGGGCTGCCTGGCCTGCCTGGCAGAAGCCCGCCACGTTGCTTCTTTAACAGACAGCCCATTGGTTCATTCGCCTCTGTAAACCGAGCACCTGCTGTGTGCCTGCCCCCGTTCTTGGCCGTGGGGGATCAGCAGAGACCAAGGCCCACCCGCATGGGCTCTCAGGGCCAGGGAAGGCAGACCAATGTAAACAATCCCCAGATGAGTCTCCACGGGGACCCATACCCAGGTGATATGAGGGCCATGTGGGGGAAGTCCAGACTGGAAGTGACAGGTGAGCTGAAGGAGGAGGAACCAGGCCTGGGGAGAGGTGCACAAAGACCATCCTGGACTGGGGGGGCCCAGAGGCACAAGGGCCACTTGGGAGTGCCCACCTACCTGCTGGTGTAAAGCCCAGCTACCAGGCAGGCCCCAGCAGCTGGAGGAGAGCCCCTGCTTCCCCCCCGCCCCGACTCCGTGTGTCTCTGGACTCCAGGCCTCTGCTTGCCGGAGAGGGGGGGTGCTCTGTCTCTTGCCCTGGAAAGGCCCCTGAGCTGCTCACCGGGCTCAGCCCTGCCACATGGTGGTCACTCGGTGGAACTGCAGGGCCCTGAGTGGGAGCCTGAGATCAGCCCGAAGCCATCCTCTTCTGCCCCCCGCGCCCCCCCCCCCCGCCCCCGGGCACCCGCCACACTCCGAATAAAACCCCAGCCCTGACCACCTCACGTGAAAAGACCCTGTGTCATCCTGCCCCCGCCCTGACACTTAACCACCACCTGACCTGTGGTCCACCTACACGGGTTCGCCCTCTCCACGCACACTGGGACTCCAGGAAGTGCCGCGGGTGGTTTAACTTTCCATAGGTGGGGAAACTGAGGCACGTGCGCATTTGAACCAAGCAGCTGATTGAGCCTCCCCCTCCCCCAGCTCCTGACCATCCAGAGTGAGGCTGGGACGGAGGAAGGAAGGAAGAAGACACACAGGGACAGACCCAATGTCAGAGCCCTCTTCCTCACGTGCAGGGGCATGAGGGGGCTGGGCTGAGGATCTGCACCAATCGGGCTTTTCCCCGTGGCCGCCCTTTGTGCGGAGCTAAGCACACAGTGGCTGCCGGCTAGCCTCTGGCCTCAGGAAGGGCCTGGACCACACAGGTGCCTGGGTTTGCCAAGTGGCCCCCTCCCCCCTGGTGGCCCCTGGCCCCCCGTGCCCGACACCTTGTCTGTCTGTCTCTGCAGAGAAGCACTTCCTGCGCCGCTCCCGCTCGGGGGACGTCCTGGCCAAGAACCCGGTGGTGCGCTCCAAGAGCTACAACACCCCACTGCTGAACCCCGTGGCAGAGCACGAGGCCGAGGGAGCAGCACCCGGCGGCCCCGGCATCCGCAGGCACTCGGTCTCGGAGATGACATCCTGTCCCGAGCCCCAGGGCTTCTCCGACACACCTGGCCAGGCTCCCCCTGGGGCCTTCAGACCGTCTGCGGGCCCACAGTCGGGGCTATGCCCCAGCAGACTCTATCCCCCCACCCAGCCCCCCGAGCCTGGCCCAGGTGCTGCCCGCCCCTCCCCACCCTCTTCCAGTCCAGAGAACCTGGTGGACCAGATCTTGGAGTCCGTGGACTCAGATTCGGAAGGGATCTTCATTGACTTTGGCCGGGCCCGGGGCTCAGGCACATCGGAGTTTGAGGGGGCCGGGGGTCGGCAGAGCATCGTGTGACAGCCTCGAGTTTCTACTGACCGTGTGTGTGCCTGTGGGGTGCGTGTGTGCAAGAGTTTTTTTACTCTGTCCCGTGTGGTCGGCTGTGGGCCCTGGCCACCTTGCCGTTCCTGAGTCTTGGAGGGAAAAAGTGTCACCACCCGAGCCCCCGGCCCTGCTCCGTTCTGGGTGTTGGCCACTCCACCGCCCCGCGCGGGTCACCAGGCGCACCGGTCAGCCCTGTGGGCACCGAACAGACCTGGCCACCCACCCGCGGCCTGCCACAGCCCGTCAGCGTCCACACCCACGGAGACTGAATCCTGTGGCTCAGCCAGGCCTCCGGAACGATCCCCAGGGCGATGGGGGTCGGTAGCACATCCGCCTTCCCCCTTCCCACTCACCTCAGGCCATGGCGTGACCTCCTGTCTGACCCTGTTCCAGGCCCTCCTTGCAGCCTGTCCTCACTCTGCCCAGGGCAGCTGGGGGGCGGGAAAGGGATGGAATAAAGCTGTCTGCCCCGATCCCGAGCTTGTGTCTGCGACGCCAGGCCCCAGACATCCTTCCCTAGTGCTCACCCTCGGGTTGCCCCTCGCCTCGCTGGGGTCTCTCCCCCCCCCGCTCCCAGGGCGGGCAGGCTCCTAGCGTCTGGTTTCTCTGTCCTGTCCTGACGGTGGGGCCCAGGGGCCCCAGAACGAAGAGCTGGAAAGCTGAGTAGCCTCTCAGGAGTGGCTGGGACCATGGCGGGTAAGGGGCTCGCTCAAAGGGTCAGGGGTCAGCGTGGCCAGCAGGGGTGAAGGGCATGTGAGGTTCCTCCTGGGCTGGGTGGGGGATGTTTTTTACACCGGGTTGGAAGCCAACCCTCTGACCCCATTCCGAGTGCTCACTTCGCCTGGAGTTAATTTTCTGTTGGAGGTGGGGAGGGAGTGCCCAGGGAGCAGGCCTGACGGAAGGGGGCTGGGGAGTTCTGTGAGTCAGGTGGTCAGGGAGGGAAGGCTGATGCCTCACCTGCTGCCAAATCACAGGGACCACCAGCCCATGGGGATGGGCGGGAGGAGCCGCCTGCATGCACGAGCTTCTGTCCACTAGGATTCAGTTCACGACGCACGCGTGCGGTGAGGGGCCAGAACCGCACGGAGCTCGGTCTTGTCATTTGTGAGATGGGAGTGTACTGACCTAACGAGCTCCGTGGCCACCCAGCCCTTGGAGGGTGCTCCAGGAACAGGCGGGGGGCCCCAGGTAGGGTGCAGGCTAGGCAGCTGGGAGAACAAGAGTGAGTGACCCCAGCCTCCGGGGAACCGGGCCTGGGGGCTGGGAATTGGGCCAGAAGCTTGTCCCTGGCCTGAGAACCAAGGAGAGCGGCCGTTCGGCTGAGCTGAGGGGGCTGAGATCCCTGAACGACTCTCCGTGGCTCCCAGCTTCTTCATGGAAGCTGGGATAAGCCCGAGACCAGCTAACGTTGGGGTGGGGAGTTGGGGGGGGGGACCACTACCAGCAGGATCCCCTCAAGGCAGACGGGCCAGGCAAAGGGCAGAAATGGCAGGGACCTGTCTGGGCTCTGCCCTCACCGGGGTGCTGAGCCCTCTGTTATGTCCCCACGTCCTAGTGTGAAGGGCTCAATTGTGGAGATCTGAGCATCCCAGGCCTCTGGGGACTCCGGTGCCTTTGTGGGGACCCCTGAGCTCCCTGCCCTGAGCTGAGGGAGGCCCCATATGCCAGCCAGTGGGGCCTCACCTGTGATGGGGAGGCTGAAGCCCCAGGAGGGCGAGTGCTGAGCCTGGGTCCTGAAGAAGCCAAGGGGCTCCTTCCGCTGGGGCTGCCCCCCACCCCCTTAAAGGAGCAGCTCCTCGTCTGCTGGGCTGGGAGCAGGTCTCTGTGTTATATCCAGCCTTGTTCAAAAAACTTTATGGTAATCTACATCAAAACATCTTGTTATAAGTTGGCAAATTACATCCGAAAAATCAGGACCAGGGATTTCATAAATTAGGATAAAGGACCTGCTGCCATAGGTCCCTCCCTAACCCACAGAACCTTTCACACACAGATTTGTGGGCCATGGCCACCGGTGTCCCCTCCAAGAACCAAACTCCCTACAATGAAGGTCACATCCCTGATCAGGTCTCGCTTTGGCCACCAGGGAGCTCAGGCCGAGCCCCGAGCTGGCTGTGGCCAGTGTAGGCCTGTGGCTCTGAGTCTGCGCCAGTGGCCCGCCGTCCTCCCAACCCACCCCATCCCCCGCCTCCAGTCCCTCCACCTGTTCCCTCGAAGGGACTTGTCCCTGAAATCTCAGGGGTGGAAACGGGTGGTGGGACCAGAACCTTCTGCAGGCCTTCCAGTTGAGGAGAAGCCCGTGTGTATGCAACCCCATGGCCTGGAAGAGAGCTGAGCGCAAGAGGGGCCGCTGGGGCTTTAGCTTCGTGAGCTCCTGGGAGACCTGCTCAGACAGAGGAGTCTGTGATCGGTCTGTCCCCCACGAGGCTGCCTGTCCTGTCCGCATTGAGGCCCCAGCCACAGGTCAAGGAGTCTGTTGAGTGAGTGACATCATTGGTTAATAGTTGACTGTGCACGGCGTCACCAGGGAACCTTCTCCGATGGAGCGTTTCCTGTGCGTCTCCGGGGCTGGGCTCTGAGAAACCGTCTCACTGTTTTTCTTTGTCTGTTATAGGTCCTCCGGAGATCGTCCTGCCCCTGCCTCTCAGGTGTGGAGTCTCAGGCCAAGCCCACACCTGCCGCCGCCGACTCTGCACTTCAGCCAGATCCCGGGGGATCCGTGTGCTGTGACCCGCCTGCCGGAAGACTTCTCGTTCCGAGGCAGGTGCTCCAAAAGTCTGAAATGAAAGTCCCCCTAAATAGTCAAAGTCCGTAGCGCTTCAGGCAAAAAAACCTGCCCAGAAGCAGGCCGGGGAGCATCACGGTTGTGGAAACGGGGCACCCGCTCTGCCCGGCAACCTCAGCAGATGAGGAGGTTGGTGACGAGGGTGCGGGGGCCACAGAGGGCCACACAGATCTGGGGGAAACCAAAAAACCATCTGAAAAAAATTATCCGGGGAAACCCCTGTCCGCGCGACAGAGTGGGGGTCCCTCCCTCCATCTCGGGGGTCTTGACGTGGTCTGTGTGACTCCTTCGGGCACCTGGGAGCCCAGGGACACTTTCTTAAAATAGTGTTTTTACAATAAAATACCTAAGATCACGAAGGAAACCAAAACCAACCCTATTGAAACCACTACGTCCGGCGCATCTTTAAAATGTGTCAACAGTGGTATCCACACGTCTCTCCGGACGGGTCAACAGCCAGATCTCACGCGGGGCCCGTGCTCACCGGGACATCAGAGTGGTCGGGAGCAGAGAGGACATTTCGGGGTCTCAGCACCCCCTGGGTGTGACGTGAGCCTCTGTGATCTCTGCTGGGACCAAACCTTGGGGGCTGCTACCTGAGTACAGGACCAAACCTTCACGGGGCTGGGCTTTGTTGACCATGCTCTTCACGGGAGGGAAGCTAACCAAGCTCATGAGTTCTTGTGTGTCCACGAGTTCTCGGCCCCCGAGTTTTATCCGCCGGCAGCACAGGGAGTCTGAGGAGTGGCCCGTCTGGGCTGTCTCTCTCCCCAGCTGCGCCCCCGGCCAGCCAGGCCAGCACTCGGCGGCCAGAGGGGCTGCCCTCCCACTGCCCGCCCAGAGCCCTCCGCTGCTGCCCGGTGCCCTGGGCGGAAGTGTCCCGCTTTGTAGCCTGGGCTGGAAGGCCCTTAACGGGGAGGCCTCTCTAGGCCGCCTCTGGCTGCTGGCTCCCCACGCTCGACTCCCTCCTCCGTGGACGGACAGCACACACACTCACCTCCCTGAGGCCCTTTGCTGCTTCCTACCTGCAACCTCCACCCCCCCATTCTTCGCTTTCCCTGACCCTGGACCCATCTACCTGAGTACAGGATGTTCCCGGTTTCCCTGTGGGGCAACCTGGCCCAGCCTCCCCTGGGCCCCACCCGTACCTAAGGCCTGACATTCCCACGACACCGTGAGCCCCGGGAAGGCAGGCTTGTGCTAATCTGGCTGAAGACATAGGGTGCTCCATGGCCTGGGCTGCCCACCTCTCTTGCACCCCTGGAATCCAGGAGGGGTGAGGGTAAAATAAGGGTCCCCTCCTGGAAGAAGACACAGGACGGGAACAGCGAGCGGCTGGAGCCCAGGCCCCGAAGCAGGACTGGTTCCTGCATCGCATTCTCCCTGAACAAACCCAGTGCACCAGAGCATTCGGGACAGGGGGGCTTTCATGGACCTCCCACAGGGTGGGGGGAGCCCTGCAAGAGGGAGCTTCCACCTCCAGCACCCCCCACACACCTCTGCATCCCCTGTTAGACTTCAGGTTCCCCTCCAGCACATGCTTATCTATGCAGAGATGTGTGTGTGTGTGTGTGTGTGTGTGTGTGTGTGTGTGTGTGTGTGTGTCCTGCCGATGGCACCAAACCATCCTGGCCCCACCCCCTCAGCATCTCCCTCCTTTCTGGCAGAAGAGTTGAGCTCAGTCCCTTGGTCTCAGACTTTCCTACCCAGCCTGCCATCCTTCTTAACAAGCAAAGGCCCTTTCAGCCACCAGGACCCACCTACTTTTGGAGGCAGGAGAACTGGGTGTGTGGACCAAGTCACCTCTGGGGTAGCTCTCCTGGACCCCCGGTAACGACACACGCTTGCTCTGGACCAGTGCCTGCATCGTCCTCCCGTCCCCATCCGCAGGGCCGGCTGCTGCCACCCATCCTACTTCACAGGTGGCAAGGCTCCAAGAGGTGTGAAGCCGGTGGTGGTCCCTCAGTCATGAGGCCGGTGCTGCCCGAACTCACTCGGTCCCAGCTCTGTCCCACCGCAGACCTCTGGTGGCCACCGGCCTGAGCATTCAGGGATGGGGACTTGGGACCCGCAGCTGGGGAACTGCACCCCCCGGGGCCTGGCTCGGGAGGTGCCCGTCCAGCAGGTGTCTGCTGGAGGAGCTGAATGGCAGAGAAGCTCCTCCGAAGAAAGAAGGCCAGGCCAGAGGGAGCCTTGGTTCTTTTCTTGGAAAAGGTAGATGGAAACCCTACGGTACTTTTAGCCCCTCCTCGCCCCTCGTTTCCTTCATGTCGTCCTAGACTTCAGATCAAAATGACACTGGCATTTCTGCATGGATTCGTTTTAGGATGGAGCGCCCCGCAAACACATGGTTCCCCGCAGGGGGTGGAGGGGGTCCCACACGTGTACGTGACTGGCACAGCCTCCAAATTTTACAGGCCAACGGGCACGCACCTCCGGCCTTCCTGGAGCTTGGTCTGGGCAGGCTGAGCAGGGACATGGAGAAGCAGGGCACACCAGTTGGGGCCTCAAGTCCAAGCCCCCCAGGGATGTCTGCTCCTCAGCCTGTTCAAACCGAGGGTGGGCGGGTACGCTCAGCCGGCCACGCCGCCCCCTTCAATCGCTGCCGCCCATTGCTGCTCCTGGCAGCTGGGACAGAGGGTGCAGGACCCACTGGGTGGGGGAAGGCCACACCACGAGCCCTCGTCCTGCGTGGGAGGCACCAGGGCTACCGACCCTCTTGGGGTTACACTCAGAGTTCATCGCTGCCCCATCACGCCGAGGACCTGAGCTCCCAAGGATACAGGTCCCACATGCCCGCACGCTCTCAACAGCCAACATTCTCCCCCCTGCCCCCTCCCCCTCGCTGCAGGAGTTCTAGAATCAACCTCCCATGTGCCTGGAAGCAGCCATCCTGAGACCGTGGGAGGCCCCTTGATCTTGTATCCAAAGAGTCTGTCCCGGTTCCACTGGCCACCTCCTGGTGGGGGGCTGGGAGCTGACGCAGGTGTCCTCCTGGAACAGGAGTCCCGTTCCCCCCCCACCCCCCCCCGCCCCCCGCCCAGCTGCCGCTGCAGCCTCAGGGAGAAGGGAATGCTTGAGGCAGGCAGGGCCACTCATCCACTCGCCCGGACTGCTGAAACTCCTCGCCTCTCTGCATCTCCATGGCCTCCCCAGGAGGCCACTCCAGAGCCTCGCAGTGGGAAGGCTCTCTGGCTGCTCCCCATCTTGCTATCGGTGCCTTTGCCGAGGTCTGGGCCATTCTCTCTTATCTTCCAGACGCACACAGGCACTCACATACACACTACGCACCTACCTGCATTCACATGCGTGCACATGCGTGCTCACAGTCGCACACTCACACATACATTGCACATATACACACACACGGCTCAGAGAGAGGCCTCCCTCCCCACCCCAGGGAGGGGGATTTCTTGCACAGGAGGGTCACAAATATCCCCTGGCTACCTCCCAACTCCCCAGAGAACCCTCTGCCCAATGCCACCTCAACAGAGGGGTAGAGGGATGGTCATTTGAGGCATCCGCCTGCATTTGCTGAGGCTCTATGTCTTAGTCAGCTCCAGCCGTGTAACAAGTCTCACAGGCTGGGGGCCTCAAGCAGCAGACATTCATTTCCCACACTTCTGGGGGCGGGAAGCCCAAGCTCCGGGGGCCCACACCGTCGGGTTCCGGCAAGGACTCTCTTCCTGGCTTGCAGATGGTCACCTTCTCACTGTATCCTCAGGGGGTGGACAGAGAGCTCCTCCTGTGTCTCTCCTTCAGGGCACTAATCCTATGGGGTCAGGGCCCCACCCTATGGCCTCATTTAACCTTAGTTACTTCCTTGGAGACCCCAACTCCAAATACAGTCATTCTGGTGGCTTGGGCTTCAACATACAAGTTTTCAGGGACGTGGAACCCTCCCTGGTGGGGTGATAGGCCCATTCCTCAGGCAGCAAGACTCCCAGGCCCATCCTGGAAGTCGGAGGAGGGTCATCATGGGGCCACGACCCCAGCCCAGTCACAGGAGCCCTGCTGACACTGTGGCATTTAGGAAAACTGAGGAGGGGGGGTGTCATGGTAACCTTCCTTGTACCTTTGCCTGCCTGTACCCTTTCTAAGAGTTAACATTTGCTTTGGGGTGTGTGCACCCCACAACAGCCCCCACTAGCAGGAGACCTCAGTGGGGATGGCCCTGGATCACGAGGCGTCCTCCGAAGTGTCCACTTTGCTCTCTGTCATGTCAGTCTCTAGAAGGACTAACTCCTGCTTTTAAGAAGGTACCACTGGGCGCTGGGTGGCCAGAGGCCCAGAAACCACAGGTGGGCGGAGACCTGTGCTCTGGAGGGAGAGAGAGCAGGGGTTTCCCTCCCTGTGGCGGAGCTGCCTGAAGCTGAGGATGCCCCCAGCAAAGGAGGGGAAGACTCCAGGATAAGGGAGAAGGGCTGGGAGCACAGTGGGTGCCTCTAAAGATTTGACTCATTTGAGATTTCCCATTTGACCATGAAAGTAATATTTGGCCTATAATTTTTATTTATTTATTTATTTATTAAAGATTTTATTTATTTATTTGACAGAGAGAGACACAGCAAGAGAGGGAACACAAGCAGGGGGAGTGGGAGAGGGAGAAGCAGGCTCCTGCCGAGCAGGGAGCCGGATGCGGGACTCGATCCCAGGACCCTGGGATCATGACCTGAGCTGAAGGCAGACGCTTAACCGACTGACCCACCCAGGCGCCCCTTGGCCTATAATTTAAAAGAAAGACTGCTGGGTATAAACCTATAATGGCTGGAAGTGGGTACTTGAAATGATATTTGCATGTATATAGCAGCATGATTCACAGTAGCCGAAAGGTGGGAGCAACGCAGTGTCCGTCAACCAATAAGCAGATAAACCAAATATGTTCCAGCCGCACAATGGAATATTGCTCAGTCTTAAAGAGGAAGGAGATCCTGACATCTGCCACAACACGGATGAACCTTGAGGACATTATGCTCAGTGAAATACGCCAGTCACAATAGGACAAAGGCTATAGGATTCCATGTTATATGAAGCCCCTTGAGTCGTCAAAATCATAGAGACAGAAAGTAGACAGGTGGTCGCCAGGGGCCTGGGGAGGGGAATGGGGTGTTAGTGTCTAATGGGGACAGAGTTTCGGTTTTGCAAGATGAAGAGTTCTGCCCACTCACACCGTGCAGGTGAATGTACTCCACACTTAGAAAGGGTTCGGAAGGAGGGGAGGGGGTGGGAGGAAGGAAAGGAAGAAGAGACGAAGAAAGACCTCCTTCCCTCTCTGCAACACTTCCCCTGGGGAGTGGGGAGTGCCCCACGCTGGCTCCTCTGTTGAGGCCTGAGTGGGGGGAGCATTATTCCAGGAAGGGACTGTGGTCTCCGAGCTCCAGGAGTGTCCATCAGTGACCTTGGGGATTCAGGAGAGCATCAGCCGGGGATGCAATGGGCACGGGCTCAAGCCCCTAATATCACGATGCTCTTCCGCTCTCTGCCTCCTGGGCACATGGAAGGCCCACACTTCCTTGTCTGCTTGTGGTAGGTGGGGCCACGTGACCAGCCCTGGCCAATGAGCTCTATGCAGAAGTGGACGTGGGGCCCTTTGGAGGTGCCAGGTGGAGACTCTCCCGAGTTCATCTTCCCTCTGAGTGGTGATTGGCAGGATTCCAGATGGGACTTGTTCTGAGAGATGGGGTCTTGGGGGCTGCAGACATGTGGTGTGAATGAGAAGGAGACCTAAGTCTGTGTGAGCTCCTGAGCCTGGGGCATGTGTGTTACTGTGGCATAAGCTGGCTTAACCTGACTGATACACTCCTCTTTCCCAAATACTCTAGAAGAAAGTGGTTCATGACTGGGGAGAAGGCTGATTGAGATATGCTATTTTATGTGTTTATGGGTATTGTGTGCCCTCCTGGGTAGAGCCGGGACCCTGGGCTCTGATCCTGAATTGGTCACTGCCTTGCTGTGTGATGTTAGGCAAGTCCTCCATCCTCAGTTTCTGGCGTCTGTAGCAAGGGTTTTTCCAAATATAAAATTCTGTGACCTTGGTGATATTTCTCTGCTTGTCCATGCACTGTGGACACATGCAGAGCACGAATGTAAGATTCTAAGCTCCCAGACGCCAGCATCCCTGATTAAGCAGCTCCATGCAGATGACAATGCACTGGGCAGACAAGCACTTAATGGGTTTTGAACTGAAAGTAATAATGGCTTAATAATAAACGGATGGTCTTACCCCAAGAACTCTTTTCTTCATTGACTGATGTGTTTGCTTAGAGCTCAGAACTGCTTTAACAGGCTGTGAAAAGCTATAAAAATGTAAAGTATCATCCACATCATCACAAGAAGAATTTCTCATGCTGACATTTCTCTTTTCACTATGGGGATTTATGTCAGCCTGTGTTTGGCAGGGGAAGAGGAACGAAAGACCTGGAGGATGTGGCATCAGGCAGCGTTCTCGTTTGCAAGCAGCCGAAGCAGATTCTGGCTGATTATAGAGAAGGAGTTTGTTAAAGGACGTTGGGAGATCCCAGAGTTGTCAGGAGGTGGGAGAACCAACACGGAGGTACAGTTCCCTTCCAGGAATAGTGCCTCAACCCATCCCAAAGGACAGACCTGATGGGAAAACAGCCACTGCTGCAGTCCCTGCATAGGGACACCCCCCCCAGTGCTGAAAGGCCCCCCTGCACAGAGATACAATGATCGCGCAAGATTCTCCTACTGCACGGGGATGCCCTCACTGCACAGGGATACCCCCACTGCACAGGGATGCCCCCACAGCATAGGGATGCCCCCACTGCACAGAGATGCCCCCACTGCACAGAGATACCCCCACTGCACAGGGGTGCCCCCACTGCACAGAGATACCTCCACTGCACAGGGATGCTCCCACTGCACAGGGATGCCCCCACTGCAAAGGGATGCTCCCACTGCACAGAGATGCTCCATTTGCACTGGACCGAACCCATAGCTACCACCAGGACTGATACCAATCATGTCCCAGGTACTTACTTGTAGCTACTGCAGCCTCCCCCACCCCCCACACTGCACATTGCCCAGCTGCCCTTTCCACTATAATATATTCCAGGACTGCTTCCTCCCTAAGCGCCGACATCACAATGGTGGAGCCTAAGTCCCTGTCTGGGCCCTGGTTGCAAAGGAGGCTGGGTAAACCCGTTGTCTGGCCACCTTGCGCAAAGAGACTAGGAAGAGTAGGAATCCCAGTGTAGCAGGGGTGTGTGAACAGCGCATGGGGCCAGAGCACAGCCAGTGTCCCACCCTGATGTCTAATAGGGCATCAAGAGTGTGGCCTGTTCAGTTGCAAATCAAAAGGATTTCAATAATTAGGTCCAAACGATCCCAGAAAACATTGTGGAGGGTGCACAAGGGTGGTTTGCAGTTTGCACGGAGTGCTAACAACCAGATGCATTTGCTCTGAAACGCAGGCGGGGGCCCCGGCTAGGAGGGTGGAGTAGTAAACCTGCCCGGAGCTGGCCTGACAGCTGCAGGGAAGCCCCTGGCCTCGCTGGGTCTCAGGGGCCTGGCCCGTGAGGGAGAGGAGTGGGGCGTGATCTAGATAGATCCCTTTAGGCTCAGTCCAGCCACCGCGCCCACACTCAGCAGGGAAATTCTGGTTTTGAGGTTTTAATAAGGTTCAAAGCAGGGCAAGTCTTGGCTCTAGCAGCTGGCCGGAGAGTTAATTTGCGAGAAAACAAAAGTGAAGCCTGAGACCTTGGACCAAAGGATCTTTATTTCCTCCTTCCTTCAAGCTCTCCAACCCCCAGTGCTTATTAATGTGGAATTTGCTGCTTGGGGGAGAGCCAAATCTCCGACTTCATAAACATTTGTAAGAGCAAATTTAATAAAGCCGGGTATAATGCCATTCAGATGTAATTCCTTCGTTTCGCATTATTATTCTTTGTCTTCTATTGCAAGGCATTTGAAATGCATGGAGTTATTGTTATAGCAACAAAAGGAAATGAGTAACTGGTGGCTTGCTGATTAGACGCACTTGGGGAAAAACAGAAAAAAGAACCTAACTGAGACCCGCCTGGGTTTTGCTGTTTTGCTGTTCCTTTCTGTTTCTCTTTCCTTTTATCATGAATGGTGGAACACACCTGCATTGTTTCCCCTGTAGTCATTCCGTATTATTGCTTTATTGTACATATTTTATTATCACTAAGCTATAGTTGTGGAATTTGTAAGAGATTTTCACCAACACAAATGCGAGGAGGGTGGCATCCCCCCTCCATGTCTTAATACCATGAAATTATGGGGCCAGCCACACACCAACTGGAGGATGTTTTTTCTTACTTCTGTCCAAAGTTGCTTTTTAAAACAGAAAACCTGCAAATTGTCCCTCTTTCGTGGGAGACCGAGCTTGCTTTGATACTAAAAAAAGACGTTTGCCTCTCAAAAAGGAAAAGCGAAACGGCACAAAGCACTAGATCCACCCGATCAAGTGTGTGAGTCGCTGGCATAAATCAAATCCTTGATGTCATTGTCATGTTTTGAGAGCGAAGTATTTGGTGTAGAAATAGGCCCATTCCTGCTCCGTCCAGAGGCTCCGGTGCGTATGTGTGTGAGAAGTTAGCACCACAGTCCCCTCCTGGCTACCTGGAGTCCTTCCGGAGCAAGGAGGGTACACAGCAATACTATGCAGGTGCACTGTTAGTTGAACAGGCCAGCTGGTGGGGGCGGCCACAGATTCTTTGCACAGCTGCTTGCATGATGATGTCCCCGGGGTGCAGGGATGCAAGAGCACCTGGCTCCGGGGCCCCAAACAGACCAGGTGCGGCCACTCACTGCTGACAAGATCCTAAGGCAGGGAGATGAGTGGCGGTGACGTGGGAAAGGAGTTTGTTTCAGTGAGGCCGACGCCGGGAAGACAGCGCACTGACATATCAAACACTGTGCCCAAAGAGCTGAAAAGATGTCCAGGTTCATATAGGGCAAATGTGGGACAAAGGTCGGTGGGTACGTGCGGATGGGCCGTACGGGTCAGGTCAATCATTGTTGTGGGCTCAGTCACCCGGGGGACTTGCTGGCTCAGGGTGGGCCCCATTGCTTGAGGGCAATGGCACTCTTTTTACAAGAAAAAGCCGGTGGAGAATGAGATAGGAAGCCCAGGAGAGGAGCTGGAGCTGCGCTCTCAGGCCTCCACATGGAACTGTCAGGTGGGCAGTTAGAGGCAGGACTCTGGTCAGCAGACAGTGGTTTGGTTCCCATCAGGGGATGCTTTGCCTGCAGGGTCCTTTCCCTGAGTTGAGATACGCTGGAAAGAACTTAGAAGGTACAGAACCGAGGTCAGCATGGAGGCCATGGGAACCCTCTTTCAACGCCAGAAGGAAACTGGGGTCATTCTTTCATTCACATTGGTTGGGGCTGGTGCCAGCTCTGAGCCAAGCAGTGAGCAAACAGCCTCGAGGCCCCGGCCTGCCATGGAATGGGAGCAACCAGCATTTAGAGCCGGGCACCAGTCCTGTCTACACTAATCCATATTCATTTATTTCATGGTTATTATTAGCAAAACTGGTGGGAAGCTGACTGTCTTTACTTTGGGGAGGATAAGGTCTTGGTCTTGGTCTAACTCCCTTCCCACCCCTGGAATGGTTATGCATCTTAGGCTCAGCCAATCAGAAGCCTTCCCTGGGTTTTTTTTTTTTTTTTCTGCTAGTGTTGTCAGGAGAGAAACTGCAATTTGGTTAAATGGTATAAGGGTGTGTGATCAGAGGATGTTTTGGGTTGTAAGAAATAGAAAACTCCAAACTAGCGTAAACAGTGAGAGAATTTATCGGTGCATCCAACTAGAAAGTCCAGAGGTAGGGCAGGCTTCAGGACAGGTTTGATCCAGGGGCTCTTCCGTGTCACCAAGGACCCAGTTCCTTGCCATCTCTGTTTAGATCTCTTTGCCTGTATCTCTGTGTGGTCACAGGATGGCCCAGTGTCTCTAGGGCACCAGACCTCCTCATTTAGCTTGGGAGAGAGAAAAGAAGAAAGCAGGATTTCTTTTCCCCCAACTATTCCCGCTGGATTGGCCTGAACTGCTCGCTGTGGCATGAAGAAGGCCTGTGTTGACTGGCTTAGGCACAGTTACTTCGAGAACCTTAAAAGCATCACCAGTTAAGAGGGGTGATATTATGCCTACTGGCCTCTGCAATCAGATTCCCCCCCAGAGGTAGGGAGAGGTCAGTACGCCTGATTGATTATCTCGGCTGAGGCTTGGTGGCTACTGGGCACCAAAGAGCCCATCACACGCCATCCACCAGCAGCTGTGCCACCTTCCATGCAAGGCAGCCTGGGATTGTGGAGCTGCTTGTCCCTCCCCACCCCTCCTCCCTGAGAAGGGGAGAGGAGGAAGGGTACCACCGGAGCTGGGGCAAGGCACCTCTCATGAAAGGATCCTCTGGCTGCTGTGTTGAAGCAGATCAAAGGGGCCAGGAGGAGGCTGTCGCATGAGCCACGTGAGTGGTGCTGGTGGCCTGATCTCTTTGGGCCAGCTTGGGGGGGGGGAGAAGTGCTGGCACCATCCTATATTTAGAAGTAAGAGCCATCAGGCCTTGCCGAGGGACCACGTATGGGGCGTGAGAACTGGAGACAGCCAAGGATGACCCCAAGGGTCCGGCCAGAGCCGGTGGAGAATGAGATAGGAAGCCCAGGAGAGGAGCTGGAGCTGCGCTCTCAGGCCTCCCCGTGGAACTGTCAGGTGGGCAGTTAGAGGCAGGACTCTGGTCAGGAGACAAGTTAGGGATCATCAGGGTATAGACCATATTGAAAGCAGGACACTGGATGAGATCAGAGAGAGTGTAGGTGCAAAGGCGGTGCAGACACGGCCCTGGGGCGTGCTTCAGGGCAAGGACAGTGACTGCTCCCATGGACAGAAATACAGCACTTGGCCAGGAATGACCCTTTAGAGGCCCAAGTCTTCATCACACTGCCTCCTCCAGGAAGTCCTCCGTGCTCCTCAGAATGGGTCAGGGCCACCTCTGGGATTGACCAGCCGTTGTCTCTGTGGAGTTCTGGGCTCAACGTGGGGTCCCCACCGCAGTCCCGGGAAGGCAGCACCTGGCCCAGAAGACGCCTTGGGAGATTTTTATTCAATGTTTCCTCTCAGCTCCTTGTACATCTCCCTGCTTGGCACCTCACTTTGCAGGTCCCTAAAATGGGGAAGTGGATCAGCAAGGAAAGTGCCAGCCCCAGGGATGGGTGCTGTGCCAAGTAGGGGCTTGAGCAAGGCAAGACTCAGGGACGCCTTCGGAGCTAAGGAAGAGGGGCTCGGCGCTCGCGGCACCTCCCCCTTCGGCCCCGCCCACCAGGCGGGCTCACCTGTGCTACCGGGGCCGGCCCCGCGGAGCCCCGGCGACCCCGGGGGGTCCCTGCTCCAGAAAAGTCGCGCCGAGCGGGCAGGGGCGGGCCCAGCGTAGGGGCCACTCCCGGGGCGGGGCCAGGTGAGGCGCCGGCGGGGCTGTAGGCAGGTAAGGCCCTGTGTCCCCGGGAGGGAGCCCGCCTGTGCCTCGCGTGGGGACGCCACGCGGTTCCGAGGGTGTGAGCCGGCGGCCGGACTAGGTCCCCGCTCAGGTGGGCGCGGCGACATGTGACGTGGCGCAGGGACGCGGGCGAACCCAGAAGCCTCGCGGGAGGGGGGGTGTCCCTTGCCCTCCCCGCCCTACCCCCCTACGCCCCCCTCTGGTTTTCCTCGAACACGCTCCTCCCCCTCCTCGCCCTGCACCCACTCCCCTCCTTGCTGTTTGCCTCTCCTCCCCTTGCTCGCCATGCACCACCTCCCTCCCTGCTCCCCTCTCCTCTCCCTCACCCCCTTCCCTCCCTGCTCCGGGCCTGAGCCCTCCTTTTCTCCCCGTCCTCCATCCCCCCTCCATTTCCCAGCCTTCTCCCCGCCTCTTCTCCCCCTTCCCTGCTCCAGGCCTTCTTCCCTCTCCTCCCTGCCTCTCCCACGCTTCCTTGCCGCCTTGCGCGCCCTCCCTTTTCGCCCTGCACCCCACCCTCCCTGCTCCCCTCCTCTCCTCCCCCTTCTGGCCCTGCAGCACTTCCCATCCCCCATTTTCGTGTTTCAGTCTGGCTGGGCTGTCTCAGTCCAAACTTTCACTGGCCCCCCCATTTTCCTCCCCTAATTGCACACTGTACGGGCCCATCAGCCCCCTCATCCCAAACCAGGGAGGTGGCAGGCATCTTTCCATTTCACAGATGAGAAAACCGAGGCTGAGCAGGTGCTAGGCTGATTCAAACCCAGGGCTCTGGCTGGGCTGCTGGCTGGGTCAGCACCAGGGTTGGAAAGCCAGGAGTTAGCGGGCCAGACACAGATCACGCAGCTCGTCAGTCTCCAGAATCAGTTAGAGGAGAGGCCCTGGCTTCTTTCACTCTTCTCCAGCCCTGGCATGGGGCCGCCCGAGAATTCCCGGGGTCGCTGACTGCAGCACTGGCTTGGGGGGGTGTGCAGGGGGGCTCCTCAGACCCCTGGAGAGGGACCTGCAGAATCGTCAGGAAGCGGGCTCAGGGGAGGAATTCTTGTGGGGTGGGGACATGGCCTTGGCCATCTGGTGGCCGCAGACTTGGAGGTTTTGTGTCAGAGGCTGTGTCCGTTCCGGAGAGCTCACTCTGAGTGCTTCCGGGTGGCCGTGAAATGCAGGGTTAACATTCGTCCACGTGAGAACTCAAAAGTTAAGACTCAACGGTGAACATCCTTCGGTTGGTGTCTGTTGGCAGTTTGGGGGTCTTGTTTGTAGGTTTCTCCTTTAATACAGTGACTAACCATTCCTCAATCTAACACTGCAGGTGGGGGGGGGCGGGTGAACAGGGAAACGGGGTACTGGCCTGAGCCCAGCTGTCCCTGCACACAGGGGCTAGTGGGAGGTCAGGGAGGGCATCCTGGAGGAGGCAGCCATTGAACTGGAAGATGGATGGGAGGTGGGCATGGAAGGGATGCATGTTGAGGTCACACAGAGGCTGGGGGATCATTCACCTGTAAGATGGGTCAGAAATGCCTGTGGAGGACCTGATAGGTGGAGCCGATAGGAATTTACTTGGACGACGTCACTGAGTCATTGAAATGTGACCTCAGTGAGGTGTTTTAAGATCTGGAAACTTACTCGAATAGACATCCTGGGGACACATGGCATCTCCCTAGCAAGCTGCTCCAGGCTGAGTCGATCGTGGGCATGCCATAAATGGTGGCTTCAGTTAAAGAGGGGACAGCAAGAGCTCAGACCACCCTGGAGGTGCCTGGGGTGCTTGTCTTCACCACATCCAAGAATCCATCCCATTCTTTGATTTTTAACCCTCTTTTGGGGATGGGGAAACTGAGGCACAGAGGCAGCAGGAGGGGGAAGGAGCTGCAAGAGGAGGCAGAGACCTAGTTTTTGAGCAGGTCACTTTCTCTCCCAGGGACTCAGCCTCCTAACCTGTGAAATGGCCCCGTTGGCTATTCTTCCCCAGAATAGTCATGGTCACCGTCACTAAGGGCCATCAAGCCCTAACTGCAGGCTCGATTGCCCCACTGCAGGCTCACAGCGGCCTCACGAGGCAGGACTGTGACTGTTCCCTTTTACCGATGAGGAAACGGAGGCAGGGAGGCTCAGGTGACTTTCCGAGGTCGCAGGGCCAGCGGGCGGAGAGCTGGCCTGATGCCCGCTGTGCTGAGCTCCGCCTTCTCGGTGGAGATGTTCGAAGCCTGCCGCTGACCGCCCTTCAGAGCTCTACGAAGTTAGCCTCGGGATTTAAGAATGATGTTTTCAGTTTCTTTTCAGATAAATCGTTAAACTTCTCCATAAATCCTTGGGTTGACATGGATGCTCAGGGAAAATGGACCCTGTGTATCCAGGGGCTTCCTGGGCCTCCTGGAGCACATTTGAGGGGAGCCCTTCTGGGCCCGGCACAGGGGGGCGGGGGTGGCCTGGAAGATGCCCGTGTGGGGCTCTTGCAGGTGACACGCTGCTCCCGAGTCCTGCCCGGCCAATGGTGTGGAGGCTCCTGGAACTTCTGGCAGCCAGCTCTGGGTGCTGTTCAGGTTTCTGGGTCCCCGGAGGGCAGGAGACCTGGCTGAGTCATGGTCCCTGTTTTCTGACCTCTCAAATGGGCTACCTCAACAGCAGGTTGTCCCGAGGCTCCGAGGGGACAGTGTGAGCACTCAGTAGGATTAGGGGGCCTGAACTCAACAGCTGGCCCTGGAGCCTGACTCCCTGACCCCGGCTGTGTGACCTGGAGCTGCTGGCCACGCTCTGTGCCTCAGTTTCCCCACCTGTAAGATACAGACAATGTTATTACCTACTCAGAGGGTTATTGGGAGGGTCAAATGCGTTAGTTTGCACCAAGCGCCTAATACAAGGTGTGGCACCTTTATAAGTGTGTTTGTCAGCATCGGTTCTACCCAGGGACCATGGGAGAGCATGAACTTGGGTGCAGCCTGTTCCTATCCCTGGCTGAGGGCAGCAGTTCTTTCTTCGGTGACCCTGGACACGTGAGCAGTTCATTTTCTGTTGAGCCTGGTGACTGTCCGTCAGAAGGAACTGGTTTGGCAGGTCAGGAGTCCAGAAACTCCTGGGGAGCTGCCTCCTCCCCTCCTCCCACTGGTGGAGGGTTAGGTAGGCAGGCTGGGCGGGCACATTTGTTATCATCGACAGGAAAGCTTTGGTGATTGAAGCCAGGGAGGCTTTTGAACCAGCGGGGGGTGTGGGTGGGGCTTCTGGAAAGTGCCTCTTCTTTAGGGATTCTTCTCTATTAAGTTCTTGGTGCCTCTGAGGCCCCTGCAGCTCCCAGGTTTGGGAGCTGGGAGTGAGAGAGGGACCACCTTTGGTTTTGTGCTGTTAAAACACCTTGCAGTTTTTTATCCATTTGTGTTTTCTTATTTGTGGAGAATCTCAGACATCTGGAAGTAAGCAGGACGTCCCAGCGTCGGGCGCTGCTGTGGCCTAGGCTCACCCTCACCTGCTTACCCCCAGACCTCCACCCCACTCCTCGCCACCTGCTCGCTCCTTCTTCCTTTCCTGCTCCTGTACGATTTTAAAGCAGTCCCCAGACCTCAGACTCCATAAATATCACGGTGTGAATCCCCTTTTTTTAACATGACCACAGTACTATTACTACACTTAAAACAATGAACACAAGGGCGCCTGGCTGGCTCAGTCAGTGGGAACATGGGACTCTTGATCTTGAGGTTGTGAGTTCAAGCCCAACATTGGGTGTAGAGATTACTTAAAATGTTAAAACGCAACATAATTCCATAATATCCAATGGCCAGTTAGTTAGTATTTGGATTCTCTTTTGCTACAAATACCAGTTGTATTTATTTATTTAAAGCTTCATGAGTGATTCTTTTTTTTTAAAGATTTTATTTGTTTATTTGTCAGAGAGAGAGCGCACAAGCAGGGGAAGCAGCAGAGGGAGAGGGAGAAGCAGGCTCCTCGCTGAGCAGGGAGCCCGATACGGGACTCGATCCCAGCACCCTGGGACCATGTCCTGAGCCAAAGGCAGACGCTTAAGTGACTGAGCTACCCGGGCGTCCCAGTTTTTTTGTTTGTTTGTTTTGTTTTTTTTAAGTAGGCTTCATACCCAGCGTGGAGTCCAGAGTGGGGTTGGAACCCATGACCCCTGAGATCAAGACCTGAGCTGAGATCAAGGGTCAGATGCTTAACTGACTGAGCCACTCAGGTGCCTCCCCCGTCAATTTATTTATTTTTTTTTAAATCAGGATCCAGATAAGGTCTGTGCATTTTGGTCAGTTCATCTGACTTGTGCGGCGTGGCCCTCCCTCTTTGGGAGTGGTTCATGCTGGCTGTCACATCCACGATGATTTGTCTCCAGACACACTGCCCCTTGGGCGAGATGTCACCCGTTTCACTTGATTTGATCCTCACGGAGGTGTTGACGGGGCTTGTGCCTACTGCCCGGGTCAGGAAGTGGGGTTTGAGGGGAGCTGACAGCCCCGCTGAGGTGGCACCATGAGGAGAAATGACCGATGACTTGGGCGGGAGCAAGTCCCTCCGACTCTGGTCCTGCTGCTCACGGCGGCCAGAGCGGGGACTGGCTACAGAGGGGAGCAGAACCAGGTCCCTGGCTCTGGGAGGTAGAATGGCCTGACCTTCCCCTGGGACCTGGGGCACCTTTTTCTCTGGCCACATTGAGGGTAAGTCTGTATTTGACCTAGTCATACTGTCATTGGATCTTTCTATAAAGAGGTGTCTGAAGGTGGAAGGTGGGTTTACTGGGGCCCCGTGGACCCCATTTCAGTTTCCAAGGAGGCACCTTAGCAGGTAGATTTGAATTCAGATGAATTATTATTATTATTTTTAAAGATTTTATTTTTTTCAGAGATTTTATTTATTTATTTGACAGAGAGACACAGCGAGAGAGGGAACACAAGCAGGGGGAGTGGGAGAGGGAGAAGCAGGCTTCCCGCGGAGCAGGGAGCCCGATGCGGGGCTCGATCCCAGGACCCTGGGGCAGACGCCCAATGACTGAGCCACCCAGGCGCCCTAAAGATTTTATTTATATGAGAGAGAGAGCAAGAGAGCATGAGCAGGGGCAGAGGGAGAGGGAGAAGGAGAAGCAGACTCCCCCTTGAGCATGGAGCCCCACCTGGGGCTCAGTCCCAGGACTCTGAGATCATGACCTGAGCCGAAGTCACACGCTTAGCCGACTGAGCCTAGGTGCCCCTATTATTACTATTTTTAAAGATTTTATTTTTTGTAAAGATTTATTTAAAGAGCAAGAGAGTGAGAGAGCACGGCGTGGGATAGAGAGGCAGAGAGAGAGGGGGAAAGAGAATCTCAAGCCGACTCCCTGCTGAGCACAGAGCCTGACACGGGGCTCAATCTCTGACCCTGAGATCATGACCTGAGCTGAAATCAAGAGTCAGACACTTAACCGACTGAGCCACCCAGGGGCCCCTTTAAAGATTTTATTTTTAAGTAATCTCCATACCCAACGTGGGGCTTGAACTTGAAACCTTGAAAACAAGACTTGCACGCTCTACTGATTGAGCCAGCCAAGCGCCCCCAGATTGAATTATTGAATTGGACTCGAACCAATGGTAATAATAGAAACCATATATGGGTCCCTTTACTCCCTTCAGGAGCTGTGGGTTCCAGGTAGCCAAGACAGCATGTGCAAAGGCCCTGAGGTAGGAACGACTTGAAGTGTTTGAGGGGCAACTTCAGACAGATTTGAGGTCTGTGTGGCTGGAGCAGGGAGAGTGGGGTTGCATGGAGGTGGCATGAGGTGGTGGAGGGCCCAGGCATGAAGAGTCAGTCTTTCAGGTGTTTGCAGGGGTTTGAATTTTATTCCAAGAACTGCAGGCAGGTGTTGGTGCTCAGAGGGTGTCAGGAGACGTATGGATTGGGTAGTTGGAATAGCAGCACCAGGGGAGAGAGGTCTGGGCCAGAGAAACGGGTTTGAGCGTGGAGAGCACGGGGTTGAACATCCCTTAGGAGAGGAGAGGTCCCAAAGGTTCCTCCACCCTGATGGGTCTGAGTTGTATGATGGAGATTATGGCAGAGGCCCCAGTTGTGTCTTCTTCAGGGACAGAGCAGCCTGGATGGCGGGGAATGGAGCGAGTGAGGCGGGCAGTGGGAGTGACCTTGAATTGTTGGTAAGACCGGGCCAGGGGGGCCTTGAATGCTGGACTTTGTTGTGTGCCCTTTGTCTGTTCTCTTGTTTAACAGACACTCCCAGCCCTGGGATGGTAAATGTTGGGACTCAGGGGCGGGTCAGTCACGGCCTTGGCTGTGAGTGAACATCTGGTGATGGGTCAAGGACACACAGACACATGGTGCAGACTGATGAGGGCTGTGATGGATCTGGGGGCTGCCAGAGCCCAGAGGAAGCCTCTCTCCCAACCTTGGGAAGGTGTGGTTTGGGTGGGTGGGCAACCGAGGCATCAGGATGCCAATTCCAAACTGGCCCAAAAGTCAAGGGTGATATATTGGCCCATGTAGCTGAAATGGTCTGGCAATAGTATGGAGATCAGGTGTGGCTTGATCAGGGTTTGGCAATTCCCTGCCTTTTTTTTGAACCTCTGGATCTTCAGTGAGGAGTGAGTTGGTTGCAGCCATTTCAGCCCTCATCTTCATATGTGGCTATGTGGAAAGAGACTTCTCCAGTGGTCCTCTCTTGAGATCTTTCCCAGAAGCATCTGGAAAACTTTTCCTGGTGCCTCACAGGTCTGAATGAACCCGTGCCTGTGACCAGAGAAATTGCCATGTGCTGATTGGCTCAGGCTTGGCTCCCCCAACAAACCTGTGAGAAGGGAGATACGATTACTCTTAGGTAATCAGCCCACCTGGGAGGGCTGTGCAGGTGATGGTGTACACCTGGGTGAGCACCTGGGAACCCCAGGCAGGGCACCAGGAATGCTGGGGAGGGAGCAGCCCTGTCTGCCCAGCCGGCTGTGGGAGCAGCTAAGTCTTGGCATTGGTGTCTACAAGAGCCACAGGAGGGGCGGGCGGCCCCAGCAGTGGGACAGATTCCTTTGCCCTTTCGGAGTACCAGGCCTCTGGCAAGGTTGTGCAGCAGGTGGCAGCCCGTTTGGATCTTGCTGCTGGTGTCTCAGCTGGGTATCATGTACAGGTTCTAGTGGCTTCTGGCCCTCCTACCTGGACCAATGGTCGACACGTGCCTTCTTGCCAGTGTCTGGGACTCAGTGCTGTCTGTGAGCAAGAGTGGATAGTGGGGGGTCGGATTTAATGAATTTGGGGCAAAGCTGAAACAAAAGCATAAAAATTACTTTTTGTCCCGGGAGGGGGGAGGGCACTCCAGCACACACGCACACTGGGGGAGGGGCAGGAGAGAGGGAGCTTCATCTCAGGACCCTAAGATCATTACCTGAGCCGAAATCAAGAGTTGACACTCAAACAACTGAGCCACACAGGCACCCCTAAAAATTACTTTTTTTTAAACATTTTATTTATTTATGAAAGAGAGAGTGCGTGCACACTCCAGCACGTGCATAAGCAGGGGAAGGGGAGGGGGAGAGGCAGACTCCTGGCCAAGCAGGAAGCCCGATGTGGGGCTCGATCCTGGGATCCCGGGATCATGACCCGAGCCAAAGGCAGATGTGTAAACCACTGAGCCACCCAGGCACCCCTAAAAATTACTTTTTATGGGGTACTGCTAGAGGCTCTGGAATCCCAACTCAGTGGTGACCCCTCTCCCTCCCCCCCACCCAGCTATGGGCAAGGGCTCTGGTCCCTCACGTGTGGACACTGCCTCCCCTTCCCCTTGGGTGTGCCAGCCCCTCTCCCTGGGCCTTGGAGCCTGTGAAATACGGGGTTAGGGGCCCTCCCCTCCTCCCGGATTCCATTAACAGAACCCCTTTCTGAGATAAAAGGCGAGCCCTTCCTCTGTACGCCCTGCACACGACCACACCACTCAAATTCAATTTAGTGCTAATTTGCCCGAGGTAAGTAGGTGTTAATTTGTAGCTACTGCATTAAGATAATTGCTGTGAGGGTCTGTTTGTGAAATGTGCAAATATATTTTTATAGCAACAAACCATTTTGCTATGAATTATAAACAGACGAGTCCAGTGATTTGAAATCTCTTTTGCATAACATCCACGTTGCAGCACGCCTGCTCTGGTCCACGTTTCCAGCCCGCGCAGGCACCGCCTTCCCGGCAGGGGCTCCTCGGGGCCCGGGCTCACAGCCCCGGGGTGGGGCAAGGGCTTGGCACTGAGAGTCCCATGTGGTGGGTAGACTCAGGTGGAGGGGGACGGAGCTTGTGCCCTGAAGCCACTGCCCAGGAGAGAAAGTGTGATTGTAATGTCTGTGCGGCACTAAGTTCTAGAGATCCCGTGTGAGCGGGTCCAGGCAGCAGCTCAGCCCTCAGGAAACTGACTGGTGAGGGAGGCCCATGGTAAACGTTCATCTGAGGATCACAGAAAGAGTTGTGCGCTCGCACGCGGTAGGGGTTTACGGACGAAGGTACGGGGCACTAACTGTGGGAGAAGTTGCAAGGAGGGGGCGGATTCTGCAAGCACAGGTGGCAAGGATGAACAGAACGTGTGGGATGTGTGTGGTCTCTGAGCCAGGAAGAGTGCTTAGAACCCGGGGACACTCCTGAGGGAGGGGAGTGCCTTTTCTTATTCATAAAGGGTCCCTTTTAACCTTCCCTGAGTTTATACTCATGAGGTGACCCAGGCTGGGTCCCTAGAGAGGGGACCCCCCCTCCTGATTAGAGGGTTAGAACTTTCAGCCGTACCCCTCAACCTCCAGGGAGGGGCCTGGAGCCGGAGATTGAGTTCCATCACCCACCTGCTGAACCGGGTCGGCGCTCTGAGACCATGACGCTAAGAGAAGCTTCCAAGGCCGGTGAGCACACGGAGGTGCTGGGAGGGTGGTACACCCAGGGAGAGATGGAGGCTCCATGCACACCCCTCCCTCCATACTTGCCCCGTGCGCATCTCTTCTGTTGCCGTTTCCTGAGTCGTCTCCTCTCCCACAGACCAGTGATCATAAGTAAAGCGCCTTCCTGAGTTCCTGAGCTCTTCTGCCGAGTTATTGAACCTTATGGTAGTTGTGGGAACCCCCGAATGTGTAGCCCCGTCAGATCCAAGTACACCTTAGCCTGGATACCTGGGACTTGGGACTGGTGTCAGCAATGGGGGCAGTCACTCGTGGGACTGAGCCCTTAACCAGTGGGGTCTGTGCTGACTCTGGGTAGTTCGTGTCAGAACAGGACCGAATTGTGGGACTCCCAGTTGGTGTCAAAGAATCAGGGAAGTGGTGTTGGAAAAACATCGTTGCTGGAAGAAAATGCCACACAGGGGCAGAAAGAACTTTGAGGCTCAGGGAAGAGTCTGTGTAACGGCCCTGGGGTAGGCAGGAGCAGCTTGGGGTTTGGGAGAGCCTCTGACACAGGGTTTCTGTGGCTGCAGCCATAGGAGAAAGGTGGATGCCCAGGGTGAGGGAGTGTGGGTGGAGTCGAAGCTGGACTTGAAGCCCCAGGCTGTGGGGCCATCTCCTGTCCTTGAACCTGAGCCTGCTGTCTTATTAGTAAGGTAGGTGGGGCTAGAAGTGCCTTTCCTCATTCAGTGTCCCTTCCTTGCAAGGATCTGGGTGCCTGGTGCGAAGCTACATCAAAAGATAATTTACAGGGGCGCCTGGGTGGCTCAGTCGTTGGGCATCTGCCTTCGGCTCGGGTCGTGATCCCAGGGTCCTGGGATCGAGCCCCGCATCGGGGCTCCCTGCTCCGCGGGAAGCCTGCTTCTCCCCCTCCCACTCCCCCTGCTTGTGTTCCCTCTCTCGCTGTGTCTCTCTCTGTCAAATAAATAAAATCTTAAAAAAAAAAAAAGATAATTTCCAGAAAAGGGATAAAGCTGTGACTGTCCTACCCATATAAACATGAGCACGTGTTAAGGATTTTGTTGAACTCACGAGGGAAGCAGGCAGATGTCACTGGTTGAAAGGAGGATCTGAAGTGCAGAGCCATTTACAGATGGGGAATATGGAAATGAAAGTAAAAGGGAGGGGATTGGGGGCGTTTCCGGGGAGGAGGAGGAGGGGAGTGGGAAAGGACAAACTTCCACCAGACAAGGTGGAGCTTGCATGTCTGTAGACAAGAATTATTTTGCGTTGCTCTCAGATGTCAACAGTTTGCAGAGTTATAAAACAGCTCCCAAAGGATGGATTCAGATAGCCCAGAAGGGTGTCTCTGTTCTAGAAAACGTATAGTTTTCCATCAAGGCACAGGTTTGCCCCCACACCTATGAGAAGGCACCTGCGGGGACTGGTAGTCAGTGCAGGAAATCCGCCGGTAGCATGAGATTTAAATAATAGTTCAAGACTCTTGATGAGGAAGGGGGCTCCCATTGCAGAGACCAGCCTAGGAGTCACAGATGCATCCTGGTGCAACCCAGAGCAGCACCTTGAAGAACTTCCCGGAAGGAATTCTGATATGACAGAATGAATTGGTTGGCACGGGGCGTGGAGTGAGGTGGTGGAATGTGCCGATGGTTACTCTCCCCTTTGCATTTAAAAGAATGTGTTTGACATTTCCCACCGTATTTGGAGTCATTCAGGTTCTAGGCTCGAATCGGGAGACCTGGTTTTAAGATCCAGCTCTCCACTGACTTGCTGTGTGGCTTTGGGCAAGTCCCTTACCCTCTCTGGGTCTCTGCTTTCCCGCTGTACAACGACAATTGATGGCACAGTATGTTCACTGTGGTCCTTCCTGACATCACTGTTTTGTGATTCTGATAACCCACGGGAAGGAGAAATCTGAGTATGTAAGAGGCTTGTATCAGGTTCTCCAGGGACACAGAACCAATAGATACGTATATATAAAGATTTTTGTTTCAAGGTATTGGCTCATGCAGTTGTGGAGACTAGCAGATCTAAAACCCCTGTAGGGCAGCAGGAATTCTATGTTGTAGTCTTGAGGCAGAAGTCGGTCTCTGAAAAAACCTTAGCGGCTGCCCTTAAGGTCTTCAACTGATTAGACGAGGCCCACCACATCATGGTACATTATCAGCTTTACGATTATGTTAGTCACATCTACAAATACCTTCACGGCAACATCCGGGCTAGTGTTTGACCAAACATCTGGGCACCCTTGCCAGAGGAGTTAACACATAAAATCAACCATCCCAAAGGCCAGTGGAACCAGACTTAACCTGGAGCCAGAGCCCATGGCCATGCTCCCATCCTGCGTGGGGTGGGGTCCCACTGACCCCATGCAGCAGGGGGTGAGGAACTGTCAGACTCTGGTGCAAACCCCGGGAGCACTCCAGGATGGTGGGGAGAGCCTTCTGTTACTCACAAGTATAGGATTGCGGGGGTGGGGGGTGGCTCCCAGGGTTCACCCTGATAGATCCACACCCCCATCCCCCAGACTAGCTGTTGCCACAACAAGGCACCGATTATGCATGACATGCCCACGTCTGAGCCTGCAGACTTCGAAACAAAGCTGCCTGAGCTTTCTGAGCTAGGCGATCTGGGTAAAGGTTTTGAGTCTATAAAGAAAGAAAGAGTAAATACCACTCTGTTTGGTTCAGGCGGACTCTGGAGGGAAAACAAAGCCTTCTTGGCTTCAGTGGCTTTGTACTCCCAACTCCCAGCCGGTTCCTTGCCAGGACCTCCAGCTGTGCTGCTTGGCAGGGAGGCCTTTCCCCAAGGGCACGGGAACAGGAAGAGGCCTGGGTCCGTTCTGGTCGTTCACGCTGGTGGTCAGCGCCTCCCGTGAGGCTTTGAAGTGAGAATGTTCCAGACGCGTTCTCCACTGGGTCAGGTGGGTCCCTCAAGACGTGCCCCCGGAAGGTTGCTTTCAGGCTGTTGGTCTGGCTTGTAGCAGGTGTATAGGTCCAGGCTAGCCCACAAAAGGGGCGCATGTGGGACTCGGGAAGCTCTGGGGGTGGGGACAAGGCAGCCTCCTTCCATCATCAAACTCCAGGGAGCCCCCCTTGCCTGGCGTGAGGGATAGCAGAATGACAGGGTGGCAGGGAGTCCGTCACAAGACTGGGTGCCCCCCTCCCTGGCAGCAGCAGCAAGGGTGCCAAGGGCTGTTGCTGCCAGGGAGGGGGGCACCCAGTCTTGTGACCTGGGTTCCTGACCAGTGTTCCTCGCGGACCAGCTGCCGTGGCCGTGGTCACGGCTGTGGGTGTAGATGCTTGAGTTTCTTTTCTCACTTTCGACGCAGGTAGGCGCTGGCTCGCAGCCAGGCCTGGTGTCAGCCCTCCTACCCTCCCTGGTGCCCAGTGAGCTGCCTCCAGCTTGGGGAAAGCCAGATTTGGAAGGTGGCCCAGGGCTCCCGACACAGACACCGTGGGCCATGGAGTCCACGTCGGGTAGCGCCGGGCCTCCCTTGCCGGGGGCTCTGGGCGCTGCATCCTGCCAGGGCGCGAACCCGATCCTGCACGTGCACCCCAGCCCCGGGCAGCTGGCTGTAGGGCTCCCCTTCCATTACCTGCCCTGCCCTCAGAAGCCGTGCCCTCCCGGGCCAGGTGACCTCAGAAAAAGGCAGGAGGTGCAAGTCCGGGGAGACCGTGGGCAGAGTTGGTGGCAGGTCCAGGCACTGGTGTGGAATGTGGGGCTTGAGGGATTGGTCTGGAATTGTCATGTGCACTGGGGTAGGAGGCAGTGTCTCGGCGAGGGGCCTTGCTGGGGGCAAGGGCCCAGAACCACAGGCAGAGCGGAGCCAGGACTCGAGTGTGCGTGCCTGTGTGTGTGCGTGTGTGCGGGCTGTGTAGAAAGGGGTGCATGTGGCTTCCGAGGCCTCACCTGCCTCCCTCTGCCCTGGGCTCCCTCCTTGTGCCCTGCCACGGTCTCCCACCAGCAAGCCAGGGAGAGGGGCAGGGCAGGGCTCTTGCTCCATCTCAGCCCAGAGAGGGCGAAAGCCTGGGCAAGGCCACACAGCCATCGGAGGAGGGAGCAGCCCAGGGAGCAGGTGGCCTGGGCCCCAGCGCGGACTGGGCAGGATGGGGCAGGGGTGCAGCGGGAGGTGGAGGGAGGAGGCTGGCTGAAACTGGAGTCTGAGCTAGGTCACTGTTGCCATGGCTCCCAGAAGTGGAAATGCAAAAGATCTAGGTTTACCTGTGCCAGGGTGAACCGGCAGAGAGAGGGGAGAGAGACCGGAGACGTGGGGGCACCCTGGGGCTGCCCTGGGCCCGTGTTCGCATCTCATCGGCCTCAGTTCTGTTCTGTGGCGAATGGGGACGGTGGCCTTTCTCAGGGCCACGGGGCCGGGCAAGGGCTGCGTTCCCACCTCCCTCGCTCCGTCCGCAGCTGTTTCTGTTTTTTTGTTTTTAATCAGAATTGTTCAGAGTGCAGAAACATGGAAGGAATCGTAGAGAACACACACATGCTTGATTCAGGAGTGGGTGCCGTTCCCTGTGGATTCTCTGTGTGTCCGTCTCTTAGCTGAACTCTGGGGAAGCGTCCTGCATGCGAGGACGCGGTCCCATGTACCGAGACCCGAGGCGCCCCTGCAAACACGCCCAGCGGCTCTTCTAGCCCCTGCAGCTCTTCAGGCCCCGTGGACGTCTCCCCTTTGTCCCAGGACCGTCCCCGCTGCTCGTCCATAAGCCAGAATTCCAGTAGGCCTCTGTGCTGCACACGGTCACTTTGTCTCGTTAGGTCTTTCCAGTGTCCCCCAGCGCTCCCCCTTCCCCCCAAATCCGCCCCTGCTCGCTCGCTCTCTCGCTCTCTCTCTCTCTTTAAATAGCAGCTTATGAAGAGGCCAGGCCAGTTGTCTTGTAGAATGTCTTGTTCTAGATTTCTCTGAGCTTTGCCCCCGCCACGGTGTCCTCTCATGTGTTCTTTGACCCCCAAGGACTAGTTCTTCTAGTTGTGCTGGAGGCTTCACTAGATCCACGGGAGACCTTCTGGTAAAAGTCTTTGTAGGTGTGTCCCCGGCCGGCATGGCCGCACCCCGGGAGCCGCTGACGTCTGGCGCTAAGCTCGCTCGCATGACTGGGGTGCCGGCTACACTTGTCTGGACACCGTCGTGTGGTGCCCCCCGTCCCGCACCCCCGATCTCCCGCCTCATTGCAGCAAGGGGCACCGGCTCCCACCCCAGACCGTGCTGGGCCATGCTGCTGCTGGCGGCCGGGGCTTTGGGCTGAATGTTCTGGGGTCTGGGATGTTTGGGGACGATGGCTGGGGTGGGGTGGGGGGAGTGAGCGGTCAGAGCGGATTACGACATGCATGTGTAATCTGATTGTGACTTTATAGGATATGGGTGCGCGTGGATGAAGAACTGGAGGCAATGTGCAGAAATAAAAGTTGTTCACAGGGTTAGGGGAGGCTTTCGTCCCCCTAAATGGAGTCCTTTAGTGTTGCTGTTAAGCCATTTTGCCGTTTGGAAATGCACTGAGCAGAGAGAGGGCGAAGGGTTGACTTGCGGCGACATGAAGCGGACCCGGCTCGCGAAGAGATTGTGTTGCCAGCCTGGCACAGGGAAGTTTGCATCAAGGGGAGAGCAGTGACCTTGGGGGCCCTGTGGCATCAGGACTTCCAGCTGCGTCCTGTGGAGGGAGGGAGCCAGGACTGGGTGTGGGTGTGGCGTTGAGGTCGGCTGGTGCATGATGTGGCTCTTGCTTAAAGCCAGATTTCCCCCTCAGAGTTTTTGGAAATGAAGTTCATTCACTTGTACCATAATCAAAAAGAAAAGCAGTGATCGTTCTCTTAAAGTAGAGATCGTTGAAGTAGTTTTCCTCGAGTGTTTCAGTAGGCACTGACTTTTCAAAGAAAAAAATGTAAGCACTCATTTTGTTAGAAGCGACAGGTCGTCCATAACCCAAACTGGCTTAAGCAGAAAAGAGGATTCACTGGATCTTTGCATTCAGGTGCGGCTGGGTCCAGGTGCACAGTGTTTTAGAGGACTGTTTCTCTCTCTTGTTCGTCTTCTGCCTTTAGCTTCATTTTCCTCACGTTCCATGTGGTGTGTGCCAGGCCCATATCCTCTCAGTTTTGGGTCCAGTGGTATACATTTAAGAAGTATCTCACCTCTCGGGACGCCCAGGTGGCTCAGTCAGTTAAGCGTCCGACTCTTGATTTCAGCCAGGTCATGATCTCAGGGTTGTGAGATCGAGCCCCACGTTGGGCTCTGCCTGAGCCTGCTTAAAAAAAAAAAAAAAAAAAAAAAAAAGTATTTCCTCTCAGTAGCTTTTATGGAAGTCTTAGAATTCAGTCAGCTTAGAACAGCGGCATGTGACCACTCCTGACCCCATCTCTGTGGCTCAGGGAATTTGGTGCCAGGATTGGCCAGGCAAGGATCCCTCGTTCCGTCCTTGGTGCCCAAAGTAGAGCTTCCTTCCACATCGCACGGGCTCTGTGTGCCTGTGGTATGGACGTGTACTTCTGTGCATACGTGCGTGTGTGTGTACGTGTGTGAGGAAGAGGGAGTGTGTGTGTGTGTGTGTGTGTGAGAGAGAGAGAGAGAGAGAGAGAGAGAAAGTGGAGGGAGTTCCTGGTGGGGGGAGGCAGAGCTGGTGGCTCAGAGGACTACTGTCCGCTCTGTCTAGCTAAGAAGTCCCTTCCCGTGTGACTGCAGGCCTGGACTCTGGCTGTAGCACAGACTGCGCAGGCCGCACGGGCTGGGGACGCTGGGCCCCTGACGTCCCTGGTGTTGGGAGGCGGCCTCCCCGGCCAATGTGGGACCTCAGCAAGCTCCTTGCCCTCTGTCGGTTGCCGCACGTTTCCGGCGAGGTCAGCTCCCTTCCTCCTGCTGATCTTTTTCTGTTCGGGTCCCTCTCTCAGCCGGAGCACTTTTGAGGCGTCACATCTGTTCCCCTCTGTGTCCGAGGCCCCGTTGCCCTGTCCAAGACACGGTTGTCAAGTGAACGTTCGAGGCCTGAGTGACCCCTCTCTCCTCACCCTCCTGCTGCGGCCTGGGCGTCCAGCCACGTGGGTCCCGACCCCTCCCCCGCCGCCTTCCTCCAGGGAACTGCACGCAGCCTCTCCACCTGCTGGGCAGCCCTCCCTGAGTACCTGACACATCTGACCCCCCAAACACACGACAGCACCCAGAAACAGAACGTGGCCAGTCCCCGTGCTCCTCCCTGTCAAGGTGGGCACCTCGCTGACCTCTGTCGCCAAAGGTTCACTTTGCCTGCTTCAGACTTTTTTTTTTTTTTTTTTTTTTTAGATTTTATTTATTTGAGAGAAAGCAAAAGCAAGAGAGATCACAGAGGCAGAGGGAGAAGCAGACTTGCCGCTGAGCAGGGAGCCTGACGCGGGGCTCGATCCAAGACACCTGAGCAGGTGACTCCCTGACCTTTGGCTCAGTTTTCTCATCTGTAAAATGGAGATGAAAAATAGCACTTAGCCAACAGAGAGTTTTGCAGAAGAAGAAGAAGGCTTGAGCAAGATTTTAAATTTTTTTATGTTCATAAAACATTCTTCTTTACGTTGTCAGCCGTGCATCGTTTTAGTTCAGATCATTGTATCTTCTATTAAGAGTGATACAGGCTTCTGTAAAAATGAAAAAAGGCTAAATGTGGGAAAGTAAATGGATTTATTAACCCTCACCCTAGCTCTCTTAGAAAAGCATTTTAGCAATGCTGTGCATTTCCTTTTGCTATTAAAAATCGGGCCAAAGTGTATGCTGTTTTCACCCTGCGTTGTTAATGTTTTAAAACGCCTTTATTGAGATATGATTCACATAATATATGACTAGCCCGCACAAAGCCTACATAGTCCAGTGTTTTTAGCGCCTTCACAGAGAATGTGCACCTGTCACCCCCGTCACTTTGAGGACGTTTTCTTCACCTTAGAAAGAACGAGTGCTGCTTGGCTGCCGCTTGCTTAGTCCCCATCCCCCCCAGCCCCTGGCTGTCACTGACCCGCTTTCTGTCTGTGGCCTTGCCAGTTCCGGACATTTCGTATAAATGAAATCATGTCATCTTTTGTGACTGGCGTCTTTTGCCCAGCGTCACGTTTTCAAGTTTCACCCAGGTGGTAGCAGGTATGAGTACTTCATTCCTTTGCGTGGGCAAATATTCCTTTATTTGGGGACTACCAGGGATTTCTGTAAAGATTTGCACAGGTACTGAAGCATTATCCTGGGCACAGAATAACCACGTTTGGTAACTCCTAGCTGTGCAGCCACGAGCAGTTCTAGTTGATCTTTGCTGGCCTCAGTTTCCCCCTCCATAAAATGGGTGTAGGAGTGAGTGTGCATCGCTCTGAGCAGGCATGATGGTAGCCTTGAGGGCTTCGGCCCTGATAGTGCTGTTCACGCTCACGGTGTGCGCCGCCCTTGCGGCCCCCTGCCCTGCTGTCCTGGGCCATGGGGCTGCTTGGTGAGAGGGAGCTCCAGCCAGGGGCACCAGGTCCTGAACAAGAGGCAGTCACATACACGGGCCCACACCTTCGGGGCTCCAACTCCCTGGACCTCCCCCACGTGGAGGGTGGTGGGCTGGGCAGGTGAACAGAGGTGGAAACGTCATCTTGACTTGGGGTCTCAGGGTTCAGAAGTGGGTGCTTTTTTCATGTTAAAGAGAGAAAAGCAAGCCAGGCACTCAAAGGGCATTTCCTTCATTCTTTGAGCCCTCACGGGTACCTGTGTGTTAAATGTCCCTGGGTTCTGTGTGCTTCTCCCACAGGGTATTGGAAAGACCCCATGCTGGGGTCCCCGAGAGATGGCGTCAGAACGTTGTGCCTGGGCCACCCTGCCCAGCAGCAGAGCATGTCCCGGCTGGATTTGGAGATGCTGGCCGAAATAGGTAAAGGTGTGTTCTCCTTCCAGCCTCGTCCTGCGAGGAGATCATTGGCGTACATTTGCTTTTAATAGATAATATATGTACATGGGAGGCTTAAGTGGAATAATATCCTCATTCGCTGCTTAGGGCTACCCACTAAGCTGCCAGATTCTGTATCCCCATCTTACAGACAAGCAAACTGAGGCTCAGGGTAACTTGGAAACATGCCCGAGGGCACTCGGTCGTGGGGGCCGAGCGGGGAGGAGAGCCTCTCCCTGGAATCGCCCCCTGGCATTTTGGCTAAGATCCTACATGTACGAGTTTACCTGCAAGGCTATTCCTATTATGTGCACTGGGGCCAGCTGTTTCATTCATTTCCCTCCCTCAGGTTTGCAATAAACGGAGTAGATCCTAAGAACCCGCTGAAGGCCTGTAGCCCTGAGATAAACAGTCTTCTGTACCCCGCCCGGATGTGGGAAGCCTTGGCTGGTTTTACACCTGCCGCATGATTTGCTCCCGAGGACCCGTCGTTGTGCCTTCCGGTTTGCTCCCCTTGCTGCTTAAGGCACTGGCCACCGCTCATCTGTCAGGACGCTTCACGTGGTGTTCTTCCCTGCGTCTCTGTCTCTTCTCACCAGAACCCCAGTCATTGGATTTAGGGTCCACCCTAATCCAGGATGACCGTGTCTGAACTCATTTCATCGCTAGAGACATTTCCAAATACGGTGCCATCATGAGGTTCCAGGCGGACATGAATCTTGGAGGAATACTCCTCCACCCAGTGCCTCTGGGCACCAAAGTCTAGCCTGAAATTTGAAGGTCTCATTCTTTTTCCAGCTGAAAACATCTCAGTGTTGATTTGTTTTGCACAAAGGAACCCCCCTCTACTGAAATTAAACTGGAAGACCGTCCTTTGTGCTCCTTCATAGCACAGTAACCCATTTCTGCCCTCAGCCCAGCTGTGGTTTCCTGCTGGCTCTCAGTGTCCACATCGTCAAGGAGGGCTTGGGTTGGTTGGAATTTGGAGCTGGGAATCAAGTTCAAGTCCACACTCCACTGTCCATGAGCAGTGTGACCTACGGCACTCATTCCCCGTGTCTGAGCCTCCATTTCCACTCCTGTCTGTGTGGAGGGCAGTATTCAGCCCCGAGGTCTCACTTTATTCTTCCATGGTTCTGCACACTGAGCGGGCGCATAGTGGGTGCATACAGAGGTGGGCGCATAGTGGGTGCACAGGAGGGGTGGGCACACGACCAAGCAGATGCATACTGGGGTCACATGGAGCAAACGTATAGTGGGTGCACAGGAAAGGTGGGCACATAGTGGGAGCACAGCAGAGATGGGCGCATAGTGGGTGCACAGCTAAGGCATGGTGACTGTCCTATAAAAAGACCCTAGGAGGCTCCCTCATTGCCCTTCTTCCTCGAGAAGACAGCTGACTTTCTCTAATCCTCATTGTCTGCCACAGAGCTGCGGAAAGATGAGGAGCAGGCAGCTGCCCTGAGCATAGTGAGAAGGCTGTTGGTGGTGCCCTTGGCCGGCCAGGATCCCGCGCTGAGCATCAATCACCCCTTCTACGACGTGGCCAGGCACGGCATCCTGCAGGTGGCAGGTGGGTCGCAGCTGGGTGGTCCCAGGAACACTGACCGTGCCACGTGGACCCTGTGGCACAGGGTGGGTTCATCCGGGCCACTTCCGTCCAGCCGGCTGTGGCCTCATAATGAAAGCCACAGTAGGAACCAAAGCACCTGCCTGTGTTTGGAAAAAGCCGATGACATCGGGGTCCTCCAGAGGGACGGGACCAGGAGGATGTAGAGAGGTCCACGCGAGAGGAGGTTTATAGTCGGGATTGGCTCTAGCTTGACAGTGGAGGCTGAGAAGTCCCAGGATCTGCCATCTGCAAGCTGAGGACCCAGGAAGGGCCGCTGGTCTAAGTCCTAGCCCAAGCTCTGGAGAACCAGGAGCGCTGGTGTCCCCCAGTGTCTGAGGGCTAGAGAAAGTGGATAGCCCAGCTCAAGCAGAGGGCAAATTCGCCCCTTTGCCCTTCTGTTCTATCCAGGCCCTTAACAGATTGGATTCACCCTCCTGCCTTGGGGAGGGCGATCTTTACTCGGTTCAAATGCTGCTGTCCTCTGGAAACACCCCTCACAGACACATGAAGAAATAATGTTTTATAGCCATCTGGGGCTCCCTGAGCCCAGTCGAGGTGACACATGGCATTAGCTCTCATAGGCGGTGACCCTAACATCTCACCTCTTTGTCCCCTGCACTGAGCTCCATAAACATTAGTCCCTGTCCCCAAAGAGCTGGAATCTTGTCAAGGTGATGATGAAACAGAGGAATGGTTCTCAATAGTTGGAGGCCCCCACGACACAAATGGCAAGGATTTTGGTGCACACTCCACGAAGAGGACCAAGGAGAGGTTGGGGATTAGACAGGTGGCCAGCCATTTCAAGCCCCAGATGTTCATTTTGGAGAACCTTTAAGGTTTAGGGAGCAGGAATGGTTGCTGGACCCCATGTGGGAGCACAGATCAGGTGCCCACCAAAGGAAGACAGGAAATACAGTTATTTTTCATAAGAATAAAAAAATACATTACTTATGTTAACGCGCAATGGATTATTTTTAAAGATTTTTAAAATTTTATTTAAGAGAGGGAGAGAGAGAGAGCTCGTGCGTGAGCGGGGGAGGAGAGGGAGAGGGACAAGTAGGCTCTGCGCTGAGCGTGGAGCCTGACGTGGGGCCTGATCCCACGACCCTGAGATCACGACCTGAGCCGAAATCAAGAGACTGATGCTCAACCAACTGAGCCACCCAGGCACCCCTACAATGGGTTATTTTAAAATGAATGAATAAATATTTTAAAATTTTCTCTTCTAGATTTCTAGTATGGTCAATTTCTATAGAAATAACCCACTTTTTAAAAACTTTTAAGACTCTTTGAGGACCGGGGCGCCTGGGTGGCTCAGTTGGTTGGGCCTCCGACTGACTCTTGGTTTCAGCTCAGGTCATGATCTCAGGGTCATGAGATCAAACCCCGGGTCAAGCTCTGCACTGAGCTTGGAGCCTGCTTGGGATTCTCTCTCCTTCTCCGCCCCTCCCCCAGTTCACACGTGCTCTTTCTATAAAATAAATTTCATTTATTTATTTTATATATATATATAAATAAATATATGAGATCTTTAAAACAACAACAACAACAACAACTCCTTGAGGACGTTAGTAATTTTTAAGAGTATCGATGGGTTCCAAGACCTAAAAGTCTGAGAAGCGGTGGCCTTGCACATGAGCTGTCTAGGCGGATGTCCCTTGCACTCTCGAGAGGAATATGTATCCCGCAGTGTTGGGCAGAATGTTCTGTGTATTTTTTGTCAGGTTCAGTTGATGAGTGGTGTTGTCTAGATTTCTGCCTCTTTCTGCTTCTGTGTCTACGTCTATCAGTTGTTGACGGAGGGGGGCTCAGAGCGCCCCTGGTTGGAATTTGTCAGTTTCTGCCTTTGCTTCTGTCCGCTTTTGTTCCGTGTGTCTTGACACTTTGTTTTTGGGGGCGCATACACTTAGGGTTGTTATGTCTTCTTGTTGTGTCAACCTTTGCTTCGTTTCGAAGTGCCCCCCTCTATATCCGGCCCTGCGCCCGTGATGACAACCGCATCTGACGTTCATATAGTCGGGCCAGCTGGACCAGCTCTGACCTTTTTGGTGTTGGTAGGTATGCCTTCTCCATGCCTTTCCCTTCAACCGGTCCCAGTCTTTACGGATGAAGTGCATCGTGTATAGACAGCTTCCCATCAGATCTTTTTGTACTTCCGTTGAGGTGGCTGCTTAGCGGGACCACGTTCTCAGCACCTCGAGGGTGTGCTCAGGAGTCTGCACTTGGTCACCGGGCTCTGGGGAACATGAGGCAGAGGGCCGGTGCTGTGGGGCTTGTGGTTTAGAGTGACCCTTCTTGCCGCGGTGTGGGGGCTGCTGATGGCAGCTGCGTGAGGCCCCAGTAGGAGCAAGAACAGTGGTCTGGGTTCATGCTGTGGAGAGAGATTTTCAACATCAGGCTGGAGGACCAGCCGAAACCTGACTGGGAAGGGGCCCTAGCAGAGTGGGGTGAGAATTCAGTCAAGAGATGGGGCCCTGGGGTCGGTCCTGTTCTGCATGCCTCATCTCCACCTGCTGGGCTGGGGGCCTGGGGCCAGGACGGGGTTCCTTCCTGGAGCAAGGCTGTGGGTGGCCCCGCGGTTTGTGGTGGGTCCTTCAGGATGTAACGTTAAGGGTCTGTGGGCGCCTTGAGCTGTGGGCAGATTCTTCCAGAGATGCTCTGAGGTCATCATGGTGGAACGCTTGAGCCTGTCCTCAAGCTACGGATTTCTATGCTATGAGGGATGACAGCTTGGGTGGCAGTCCTCGGATTCCGGAGAGTTCTCTTGTTTTAGAGCAGAGTTCTCATTTAAACGCCAGCTTCTTGAGACATTTAACTATCTTCAGAGAACATCTGAGGCCCTCAGACCCCCCCCCCTTAAAACATGCCAGCCCAGCCAGAGGTCCTCAGAAGTCAGGCAGAGGCTGCTGGAGCAGAGCCGGATGGAGACAGCTCTACTCGTGGCTGAGATAGACTTCGCTGTCAAAGAACTAGAGCAATGGAGATCGAGACGCTCCAACCCGGAGGACCTAGTGGCTAAGGAGAGAGAAATCATTAGAGCAGAAATCAGCATCCCCGAAACCACCATTGACTTTTCTATCAGAGCGCCCGGCGAGAGCCCCCGGCGAGAGCCCCTGGCGTTCCCCCCCTGCCCCCTCCTCCCAGCCTCACCCGGGCGTCCGGCTCTGTTCCCTCGTCCCTAACTCTGGTTCATGCTCCTGTGGGGCTGGCTCGCCCAGGGGACAGTTCACGACCTGGAACCCTGCCCCTGCTCCACCGGGAAGCCACGTGGGCCACCCTGTGACTCCTGCCAAGGGGTCTACTTTGGGCATGAGCAGACCTCACTCCCCACCAGGGGTTCCCCCCTAGTTTCCTCTCTGGGTGTCACTTCCCCCAGAGCTGGACATCCAGAACCGTAGCTAGAAATTGGAGTGTTGTACAAAGTAATACTGAATGATCTGTCTATATGTAAGGGGTGTGCACGTGGCCAAATAGAAGCTTTGTAGAATTGTAATTCTTTAAGATAGTGTTTTGTAAGTAAAGTTGATTTCATCATTTTAAGAAGTGGTCACCGTCTGGAGCTCAGTCTGGGGCTGGGGCTGTGAGCCCAGAAGGAGATGACAAGGGTGGAGAGTAGGGTAGGCCGGGGCTGGGTTTGGGCCTGAGGAGCAGAGAGGCCGGAGGTGTAATCCAGAGACGCGGAGGCAGTGAGAGAGAAGAGAAGGGGGGGGGGGGGGACAGGCGGATCTGGTCCTCCTGGATGACAGTTCGCCGCCCCAGATCCGGATCTTTCCCCTCAGTTTAGATCCCTTTCCTGCAGGATGCAGACAAAATGGGCCTTCAAGTCTCCTTTTATTTCTGCAAAAAAAAGATGAGCAGCCTTAAAACAAAAACCCAAAGAGACAAACTCCCAAATCACTCCTGGGTAGATTGCTACTGCCTTTATTATGCATTTTAATCGTCCTTCACTCGGAGCAGATGACGGATTGTCTGGAGTGCGTTCCGGGCGATGGCTCCGGGAGCCGTTTCTTTATTCATAAACTGGGCTTCCCCCGTCTCGGAGACAGTGAGCGATGTTGTGTGGCACACAGCGAGGGGAGGAATAAGGGTCATGAATTAAACTGATGCCTCGCAGAATTTGCATTTTATTGATAGTTTTCATTTCCTTCCGCATTATATCATGTTGAAGCCCGTTTTCGATACGCTGGCCTGTGTTAGCAGAGAACGACAGAGGGGTATTTACTCATATTGACTGATGTCATTAATGCAGGTGCCGTGTTGACTGCTTAGTAAGTGGGAGGCCTGGCTGTCCCGGGGGTTCCTCTGGGCCTCCTGGGAGGCCTGCCCGCGGGCGTCGCGGGGCACTCAGGGGCAGAGGGCACTGTGCCTGCCAGGCTGGGGGTGCCGCCCTCGGAGCCGGCCAGCTGTGAGCATGAACCCCGCTCCAACGGGCCTCAGCTCCCTCTTCTGTAAATGAAACAGCACACCTGGAGGCACCCATCTCTGGCCTGTGGAAACGGGTCATGTTTATTGAGCACTTATTGTATGCCAGGGCTATGCCAAGACTTTATTGAAGTTACTGACTCAGTCCTTCCTAGCCAGTGTTGTTTTTTTTTTTTTAAGATTTATTTATTCGAGAGAGAGAGAGAAAGAGAGCATGGGGAGGGCAAGAGGGAGAGAGAATCTCAAGCAAACTCCCTGCTGAGCATGGAACCTGATGCGGGGCTCGATCCCACGACCCCGAGATCATGACCTGAGCCAATGCCAAGAGTTGGATGCTCAACCAACTGAGCCACCCAGATGCCCCTTCCCAGCCACTTTTATTATTGCGCCTGTATCTGCAGAGCGGCAGAGAGGCTGGCTCGGGGCTGCCTGGCTGTGAGGGGACAGGGACTCTGTCCCCGGAGCCAGGGCCCAGCCTGTCCTCTCCTTTTTCACAAACCCGGTGTGCCCACCGCCACTTTCGCTGTAAGCTTCGTGAGTCTGTCCAGTCTGAGTAATGCCGGGATGTTAGCTTCGGGGACATTTAGAAATCCGTTGACATGAAAAGAAAATGCTAAGTTAGTTGCCCTTTTGATTTTGAGGGAAGTAAAAAGCCTTCACTAGTAGCTCAGCATCCTGCAAGCTGATGAACTGTGCAAACAGTAGGTGCACAGTAAGTGTTCGTGCAGTGACGGAGTGAACAAGTCAGTGCTTTATACAAGCAGCATGAGAAGGGACTGGGCGAGATGTGGGCACTGGGCTCCCAGGCCCCTTCCGTGTGTCTGCCTCTGGCTTGCCCGAGCTGTGCTCGGTCCAGGGATGATCCTCAGCCTTGTTTCCAGGTGGTGGACGGACGGGGCTCACGGCCTCCTCAGTGCCCCTCAAGCCCTATCGCTGGCTGAACGGAGTCCAGACTCTGCCCCTGACCTGCCTTGCCTCTGCACGCCCTCCACCCGCTGGGCCCGCTGGCCTGAGCCGCGGTCGTGCGTCCTCTCGCCTGGCCAGCACAGCACCTCTCAGCAATCGCGGGTCTGGGGGGCCCGGACAGGCCAGGAACCCCTCCCGCCGGCCCTCGGCAGACTGGCAAACCAGGGTCGGGAGGGAAGCGGGGCCTGTGGTCAGCGCAGGGCAGGGCCTTGGTGTCTGATGGAGACCCGCCACCTCCCGGCCTTGCCTGGAGGGTTGGCATTCCTGGACACCAAGCCCCTCCCCAGTCCTGGAGGTCTCTGTCCCCCGCCTTCTCGTCCCTGTGGCCTTGACCTCTCCTTCCACCATCATTTCCCATGACAGCCTGCAGCCCGCGGGGGCATGTGTGTGTCAGACCCCGTGCTGTTCCTCGGCCTACCGGGGTGTCCTGTGAACAGAGGTCCGCTCTGCCCTCAGCAAGGCCTTGCCTGCAGCCCCAGTTCCTGCTTCATCTTCCCTTTCTGGAGCTTGGCCTCTGCGTCTCTGGCCTGCTGGGTGGCAGCCCCTCCACAGCCCCACAGCGCACCCCTCTGGCACAGTAGGTCATGGTGAGGGTGCAGGGTAGTGCGACACGGTGGGGTAAATGATGTGTCTGGCCTTTGTCCCTGATTCTTGGGAAGTAAGCTCTAAATCCTTGAAATTTCCCAAGTGATAGCAGCTTTGTGATTCCTGCTGGTTTATGCCAGAGAGGAGGCTCCCGGGGGACCCCGGGTCGTGTGTGCTGCCAAGACAGCTCAGGACGGGGCTGCTGAGCCAGAAGGACCAACAGGATCAGAGGGTCAGTGCTTCGTGACCTCCAGGGGCTAGAGACTGTGTTCAGTCCATTGCCAGGGAATCGGTCTGGATTGATTGATTGATTGAGCTGAGTATTGATTGAATCATGACTCTGTCAGCCACGCCCGTGTGATGAAACCAGTAAGGACTCTGGAGCCACGTGCCCTGGGTGGTTGGTGACGTGTCGATCTGCCTGACTGCGGGGGGAGAGGGCATGGGGGGGTGGTCCACGTCCAGGACCCTCCCACCCTGCTCCCTGGCATCTCCCTTTTTTTGCTGCTCTTGCTTGGTGTCCTTTATGATAAAATTCAAGTGAGCTAGTGAATTACCGATCGTGAGGGGGTCGTGGGAACCTCTGGATTTGTAGCCAGCTGGTCAGAAGCAGGGTGGCCTGGGGACCCCTGACCAGCAGCTGCTGTCTGAAGTGAGGACCTCTCTGTGGAGGATGGAGCCCTTTGCCTGTGAGGTGTGGCTTAAGCCCAACCAGGTGGAAGGCACTGGAGATGTAGCCTCTGGCTGCTGGAGCCCCCCAGCTTCTCAGGGGCTTGTGGAGCTGGGCGAAGACCCCATCTCCACATCACTGTCCTTTGCCCGGGATGATGGGGCCAGGCAAGGTCCGTGTCTGGTCTTTCTTCCCACAGCTGAGTGCACAGTGGGCCTCCACTGAACGCTTGTTGACCTAGTCTTCCATTTGCCAAATTATTTAGTACATCCCGAGACTTTCCACTTGGCCTGATTGACGATGATAATGCCACTCGGGGTTCTTGACCTTTCATCACGGATGCTAACTTTCTCTTCCAGCTCTAGGGGAAATTAATTCCTGTTGCTTCGGTAGCCACACAGAAGATCCCAGCTTGAGAAGCAACGCTGTCCTTTTCTCTCGTGCCTCAACATGGGCACAGACACAGTGTGGCCACGGGACCCTGGCCTCAGATGCTAGAAACTGGGTGGGAGACGCTCCCCTCCCGGGTGCAGCCATTGAAGGATTTGTGCCCAAAGCCCCCATTTGGTGAGGCTTCCGGTGCAGTCCTTCCTAACAGGGGCTTTCTAGACACATGGGAAGCATGAGCAGAATCCCTAAGGAGCCTCGGAAATGAGAAGGTCCTGTGTCTGGAAACCGGAACAGCTCAAGAATTCTGAATATCAGAGTAGCTTCCGGGCTCCTGGGAAGATCCAGACGTGTCCTCAGTAACAAGCAGCCGTCCTGGGTGTGCAGTCAGGACAGGGCACGAGCATTCACGTGGGTGTGCCTGTGGCGCGCGTGTGTGCGTGCGAGCGAGCGTGTGTGCTGGCCCGACTAGTCCAGTTCAGAGCTGGAGGGGGTGGGAAAGCCCTGCTCTCATCCTCTCGTTTTAAGTAAACCCCTGGAAACAGCTGTAAATCCTTCACAATGAAAGTGAGTTTAAAGCAATGTAATTTCTAGAAAGGTATTTGCTTTCTTCAGGTTCTAGAATCCATCTTTCAGTCAATCAGTGACAGATTATTGGACATTATTTGAGGACAGGCATGGGCAACAAGCCTGGGTACTGAGGACACAGATGATCAGACAGGAACCGGCCCTTGGGGAGCACCTCCCTCCCCCTCCCCCGCACTGTCCCACGTGTGGTGAGCACCACTGTGTCAGGAGAGTTGCAGGGTCCCTGGGGCCACGCTGGGGGCCAGCACTGAGTATCAGGACTCCTGTACCCTGTGAGGTCACGTCCGGGGTGACTGTCCCTCAGACCACCCCAGCCTTTTGCAAGGCCCAGAGTCCTGGGGGTGCTCAGGGCGACGCTCTGATTCTGTGGGGAGGAGGCGGGGGGAAGGGTGACCAAACACTAGCTGTGAAGCCAGATGCATCTGGGTTCCAGCCCGGGTGCCCTTGGCCGGCCATGCGGCTCTGCACTGGGGACTTAATCCCACTAGGCCCCAGCTTCTGCATGCGGGCTGGTGCTGAACGTGAGCTTGGCTCCTGTACACAGCGTCGTGTAGTAGATGCTCACTCGGCAGGCGCTCTGTTTGCTGCCTGCAAGCCATCTGTGCCTCTTAGGTCAGGGGGGGCTGCTCGGGAGGCTCCCGTTTTCCGTGAACGCCTGGGGCTGTTCCACGAGAAGGCGGCCCTGGGTGCTGCTGGGGCTCATGTCCATGTCTACTCCTGCAGGGGAGGACCGCTTTGGAAGACGAGTCATCACCTTCAGCTGCTGCCAGATGCCCCCCTCCCACGAGCTCAACCACAGACGTCTGCTGGAGTAAGTCCCGTCGGTGCCTGTGTTCACACACGCCCCTCTGTGTGTGCGTACGCTCCCCGTGCTCACACGCCCCCCCGCCCCCGTGCACGCATGCTCCGAGTGCACGCACGCCCTGCAGGCTGCCTTCCCCACCACCGTGTGTGTCTCCCTCTGCCCGCGCACATGCCTTGCCCTCACCATCAGCACAGAGGGGATGCTCAGGGTTAAAGGCTCATAAATGTAGATCGACTCGCAGGCCCCAGGTGGGTGTTTTATCCTTTGCCAGGTCACCAGAGCCACCTGTTGGACTCATGGCTTCGCAGCCCAGAGTGGCTTTAGGTCTACAGTCTGAAGCTCTGAGCCTAGACCCAGGGTACTGGGGACACAGACCTCCCTGCCTCTCTAAGGCCACACGGACCCCCGCCCTCGGCATCTGCTTCGTCTCCTCCGCGTGGAAGGAGAGCCTTCCACTTGCCTGCGTGCGGCCATGACCGCTGTCACCCGCCTCCATCTTGTCCCTTGCTGCTGGTGTCTGCACACTCTGGGTGTTGGTGTGCTGCTTCTGAGGCCTCCTTCCTGGCGGGAGCCTGCACCTCGTGGGAGGTGCTGGGAGGGTCGACGCGTCCTGACCGCAGCCCTAGCACTGCTCCCGTTCCCGGTTCTGACTGTCCCGGCCCCCCCCACCTCCACCCACGGCATAGTGCACAGTGGTCATGCCCCAGAGCCCCCAGCTCTAATGAAAACATGAGCAGGTCCCAGAAGCACTTGAGAGCCTTTGGGGGGTTGGTTTGTGAGACTCCCCTTGACCCAAGCCTCCAGTCTGGTCTGTTAAAGGATCTTCTGACGGCAGTGGGAAATACAGTGTGGCAGCAGGAACCCTGCTGGCCCCAGGGGCTCAGGAGTCTTTAGCCCACGCTGCTGCTGCATGGCAAGATCTGCCATGGAGTCCATGAGGTCACCCCGGGCGGCGAGCCGGTGCTCCTGGGCGGTGCTGGCCTCCCTCCAGCATGCTTGCACATGTGGGGCACACAGAGAGAGGGGTGCCGCGTAAGGGAGAGCTCCTATCTGGGGTCCTCCAAGGTTAACACGGGTCCCTTGCCAGATTATTCCTTCTGCGGCATCCACAAACCCATGACCTGAGGGTCAGCTGTCCCTGAAGGTACACTGCTGGGCCAGGAGGTGTTCAGGATTTGTTCCCTTGTAAAGACAGAAGGATCCCCGACAGACAGAAAGCAGGAGGTTGCAGGAGCCAGGGTAATCGTTCATGGCTATGGGCTTTCTTTTGGGCCATGAGAATGTTTGGGAGCTGGATGGAGGTGGTGGTTGCACAACATGGTGGATGTGCTCAATGCCACTGAACTGTTCATTTTAAAATGGTTAATGTTATGTTATGAATTTCACCTCAATCCAAAAAAGAAAAAAAAAACAAAACTATCTCTGACAATAACGGGTATATTGTGTTTTTTCATGTGCCTGCCTCAGAAACCTTCACTACCAGAAGGAAGTGGTCAGCACAGCCTCTGTGAACAGTTGTGTAGGTTGTTGACTGCACAAGGGCGACACAATGATGGGCTGCCATCCAGCTGCCTCTCCTGTCACCCAATGCTGGAGGGTGTCTATCTAGAGAAAGGAGCACCTTTTTCTAATTTACTCAAAGGTGCCCTGTGGGCTTCTTGGCCTTGCTAGGAAGAGCGCCAAGATGGAGTCTTTTCCATGTTTCCATGGAAAACATTGCCACTGCACACACCATCCTCCCTCTTCCTGTCCAAGCAGTAGCTTTCTTGTGGCCAGATGTGCGCTCCTATTTTTGCAGTGGGTGAAGAAATAAGTCCGTGTCTTTGAAGCTCAACCAGTAATTTAGTTAATGACTTCCTGCGCTGAGCACGCCGAGCGGCAGATGTACCCTGACAGGGAGAGAGCTCGGCTTGCTCGCGGGAAGAACCGGGGAGCGCGCTGGGCCAGAGGAAGGGTGCCTGCTTGGACCGGAAGTGTCCAAGTGTCCAGTGTGGATAAGTGAGCTGACCAGAGACGTTCCCCTGGTCTCCCCTCCCAAGAGCTGAGAAATGCAGAGGCGACCATCCATGCAGGATTGAGGCATTCCTGGCGGTGCAGGTGGTCTGTGGACTTACAGATCTGAGCCTGGCTTCTGTCTTCGAGGGGGTCAGAAGGATGGCCTTAGTGAAGAGTTCCCCGGTGGATTAGTCCAAAGGGTGTTTGAGCAAGTGCGCCGGAGAGTGTCTGGGCACTGGGGCTGCTTCCCCAACAGATAAGCCCAAACCTCGGACACGTCAGGTCAGCTTTGCCTCAGGTTTATACATCAGAGACGACAGGTGGGAGCGCGTGGCTCTCTGGGGGCAGGACAGCGTGGGCAAGAGAGTGGACTGCTCCTTTCACATCCTGGCTCTACCCCTTCCTGGTTCTCCTCGGCCGTCCTCAGTTGACTGCTCTGTAAAATGGGCCTATAGTGCCTGCCTCCAGGGCTGTGGTGGGGATTAAGTGAGAAAATTCGTGCAAAGCCTGCTGTTCAGAGAGTCAGTGCTTTGGGCCGAGGGTGCTCTGATGATGCTTGTAGTCAGACGAGCAGAGGAGAAGCTGACGTCCTTTTGTGCAAGACAAAGGTCCCCCCGTGGTGTCCTGAGCCGCTGAGCACTTGCAGACAGGGGCTGCTGGGTGTTTCTCCTGGAGCTGTGCTGCGGATGCTTGTCCCCAGGAGCACCCGGCCCACACCCGTTGGACCCAGAGCTCCCTGCAGGCTGCCTTGGCAGGGCACACGGCGAAAGCAGGCCTGCTGCCTGCCACGGGCTCCCGGGAGGCGGGCTGAATTAAGGATGAGATGTGCTTTAGGTGATGCCTCGGGCAGCCCGGTCTGACCTGCTTGATGTCGGCGGCCCCTGCCAAAATGACGAGGGACATTGGAGCGGTCCTCCTGCGGGTGGCTGGACGAGGCCTAGGGCTGGAAGCGATCGCGGAGCTTTGCGGGACTCATACTGTGGCATGTGGTCATGTGACAGAAGCAGGGCAGAGTCAGGACTCTGCTTTATGTTGACGAGAAAAAACTCTCAGAACTAATCTGGAAGGGAGGAATTGCATGCTCCTAGAGATGCAGCAGAACGGCACGGGGTCTGTCCTGGGTTTGCCTCTCAGTGTGGCCTCTGTTACTTCCCGCCGGCTGCTACTAACTCATCACGGGGTTGGGTGGCATGAAACAGTGCATTTATTCTCACAGCCAGGAGGCCAAAACCGAGGCGTTGGCAGAGCCGGGCACCCCGTCACTCTCTGCTCTGCCTCTCTCTTCTCAGACACAGCCCCCTTCTGTGATTTCCCTTTTTTTCTGTCCTGTTGGGACACAGGTGGTATGTTTAGCGTCCACCCGGATAATCTAGGAGAAACACCCCCTTGCAACAGCCTTGCCTTAGTCACACCTGCAAAGACCCTTTTCCAATAAGGTCACATTCACGGTCTCCCGAGGTTTGACGTGGATGTCTCCTTTGGACCATTTTTTGGCCTGTCACATCTGCTTGCTAGCTGGGTGACTGTGACCTTCAGGGCTCAACCTCTCTGAGCCTCCTCTAACAAACGAGGACAGGGCCCTCTTGCAGGTGGGTCCCCACAGGCCCTGGTTGGGTCCCCCCGTGACCTGGTGGGGCTGGCACCCACTGGGCGAGCACGGCTTCTGTTCTGGGGAAAGCGTCCTTGGTTTCGGTGACAGTGACAGGGTGATTTTCGAAGCCGAGTCTGCTTTGTGCCCAGGTATTTGAAGCACACGCTGGACCAGTACGTGGAGAGTGATTACACCGTTGTCTACTTCCACTACGGGCTGAACAGCCGGAACAAGCCGTCCCTGGGCTGGCTGCAGAGCACCTACAAGGAGTTTGACAGGAGGTGTGTGTGCTCGAGCCCTGGGGGGGTGGGGGGGTGGGGAGGGACCCAGGGTCGCACTGAGTGGTGGGGAGCCCGGGTGAGAGGAGGGGTCGTGGCTGTGCTGCGGGAGGCGGGGAGCTAGGCTGAAGGAGCTTGGGGTGGGTGGCTTGTACATGGGCGGGTCTCCTGCCCCGGTGGCCAGCTTCAAGCTACCAGCATGACGCCACTGGACACAGATCAGGGGGACACTCGGTATGGACTTCCCTTATTCAGATGCAGCAGACAAATAGTGTTAAAGGCACAGGAAGGAGTAAATGTAGTAAAATAATGAGCAAGTGATGAGTTTTGAATATTTATTACCTTGGTGCTTAATACGATTTACTTAATTACGTGTTTATATTATTTAATCTGTTTTTCACAACTGGTTCCCCAAATGCCTGAAATTCTGACAATCAGTCGGCTCTTGTGAGTGGATAAGAGCTGGCCAGTGTCCCCCTGGCTGACCGCCGCTGGCTTGTGCGGACGGCCCTCCTCCCCTCAGACAACGCCAGGCGGGGCCACGGCCACCCTGCCCGCCCTTGCTGTCTCCACCCCGGGTGGTGCCAACCTCCTTGGCTTAGCCTCATGGCCTTGGACTGAATTATTCTGGAATGAGGGGAGCAAGCAAGCTAAGTAGCACCCCATTTTTTAAGTGGGTGCCCCATACCCCGTGGTGTGGGTGTGCTATGGCTCACTCCGCAGCCTGCCGCTGTGAACGGCTCAGCGAGCTCCCCGCCTCCCGGTGTGGGCGGGCACCCGTAAGTGGGGGCTCTGTTCTTGCAAACTGTAAAGTGCTGCGCGCATGCCAGTCGGTGGCGGCGGACGAGAGGTCCTGATTTTCCCCTTCAGCTTTTGGTTCAATGTTCTTAAATTGGCTCTGTTGACAGAGCAAAGGTTCTGAGGCTAACGGTTAGGGCTTCGTGGTTACTCACCTTAGGGTGTAGGGCTTGTTGCTCTGAAGTCATCTCACGCTTCCCTCCTTAGGTACAAAAAGAACTTGAAGGCACTGTACGTTGTGCACCCCACCAACTTCATCAAGGTCCTGTGGACCATCTTCAAACCCCTCATCAGGTATGGGGCGTTCTCGGCGACAACCTCACTGGGGTGGGAGGCTTCATCCTGCGGACTTGGTGGTGGTGGGGGGGGAACGGCTCTCCATATGTGGCCTCGTGGAGGTCTCATCTCTGGGGCACCCATGTGTCTGGGGTACACCTCCCACCCCGTGGCTATGGCGGGTCATGGGGCTGACGGTCCTGAAGTTCCTGAATAGGAACACCAGCTCACGATACCGGTGAGCTTTGCACCTGGTATTCTTAAATCCCACCCTGGCCACTTTATGCACCTGTGTCGGGGGTCTCAAAGGCCACCTCAGGTTTGGTGGTTCACTGCAAGGACTCACAAAACTCAGACCAGCACTCATTCTAGAGAGTGTGGCCCACGTGGCCCTGCCAGGGGGGCGGATGCAGCTCCCAGATCTGCAGGCTCCACTTGGAGAATTTCTGGAATAGCAGACCTGAGTCTGCTCCCGTTTAACACAGGGAGAGACTTCTGTGGCCAGAGTTCCTTTCGTTGTAGGAGAATTGCCCGCCAGTTTTCCCACGGCTTGCGCGTCCTGCCGCCGCAGACCCATGCCTGTTAGGAAGCTGGGATTTTGTCCGTCTGCTCTGTTGCTTAGCCAGGACCAACCTGCTGGCGCTGTACTTGACATCGTGGGGAAGCCAGTGCTGGTGACGCAACTGCCCAAGAAGACAGTTCAGATGTTCTTCTGCTCATTGGTGCTGTCGTACACCTTAGCAAAGCTCTCAAGGGTTCTAGAAACCTCTCTGAGTTCTCGGGGAAATAATCACCGCCCCCCCCGCCCCCGCCTGTCGTGCAGCAGCCCAGATGCTGTGGTGGTTCAGGAGCTTGGGCTTGTCTTTGCCCCGCCTCTGATCACCCAGTCCTCCCGGCAGGAGATACAACCTCCCTCTGCCTTGGTTTCCCCGTGCAGCTGATGGCGTCACTGCACGCATTCTGTTGTTGCCACAGTTTGTTGCCTTGTACACGCAGAGTGTTTAGAACAAGGCCTGCCTGGCCCTAGCAGATACTCAGTGTTTGCTGCTAACATCGTTTTGAAAAATTGTTTACTGCCCTTTTGTGATTAATTTATCACAATTTCTTATACACCTTACATGCACAGCACCCCAAAACAGTCCCATGAGGTCAGCTGTATTCTCCCTCTTCCATAGGAGAGGAGGTTGGTGCTCAGAGAGGTTAAGTCACGGCTCAGCGGGGATTCTAGCTCAAGCCCGTGTGGTTCTGCCACTTATACTGCCTCAGGCATGGCCATAAACAGGTGCCAGGAGAGAACCCCGGGAATCATGGTTGGAGACCCTGGAGTCTGGACTGGGCTCTGCCGCCTGTTGGCTGTGTGACCTCAGGCAGCTGTGTGACCTCTCTGAGCCCCGGAGTCCTCATTTGGAAGTGAAGAGAACACGTGCAGAGGCTCCCCAATGCCCGAGAATGAACAGGAATGTCCGCAGGCCTGGCCCCTTACCTCTGACTCTGACCCTCTGGGGGTGGGGCCTGGGGATTGCCCACACACCTGCATTGCCGTCCCTGGGATGCACTGCCCCGAGGCCTTTCCAGGGCATGAGGGGCAGAAAGCAGGGCCCGGCTTGCATCTGCCCTCCGGAGCCCAGTGACCAGCAAGTGTCTGGCCAGCCAGAGGAGGTCAGGCAGAAGAAACACAGCGAACATTGGACGGTGCTCCTACATGGGCAGGGGGCTGGCACCAGAGGTCTCCCTGCAGCTCAAAAGCTGACACCTGTGTCCCCCCACAGGCCGGCCATGCATGCGGAATGGCCAGGCCCCCTCTGCCCCTGAGGGCAGGGGGCTAGGGGTCCGGGCACCTGGCCTGATTCCCACTCACCCACTAGGGGGAGCCAGTGCACGCGGCTGGGCCTCCCGCAGGTTTCAGCTCCAGGCGGGCTCGTGATAAAACAGCTCGGCTTCCGTGAGACCCAGGGAAGAGGTTCGAGAGGTCTGCGCGACAGCCAGAGTGGAGCCTGCGGTTGACGACATGGTGTCGTGCCCTTGAAAATTTGTTCAGAGGGTACATTTCGTGTTGAGTGTTCTAACCACACACACAAAGCAAGGGTATGCGAGGGACACTTTGTAGATGATGGATCGGCTTGTTCCCATGACGGTGGTGATGGCATCACGGCGTATACATGTGTCCCAGCTCCCCACATCGTGCCCGTGAAATCTGTCCAGCTCTGTGGGTGCCAGTGACCCTCCAGTAGAGCCGCGATGAGGAGCTAGGCAGGCGGTGATCGCTTACCAGGAGCAGGTGCGGGGCCGGGCGTGTGACTCCTCACCCGTTGGATCTTGTTCTTGTCCCTGCTCTGTAGCTCAGGGAGCGGGCTCTTCGGTAGCAGTGGTCCCAGGTGTTGTGTACCGGGTGTGGGACAGTGGACGTTTTCCCAGACAGTCTCACTCAGAGGGAGAACCCATTTCCGAGGGGGAGACTGAGGCCCTGAGAGGTGGGGGGAAGCGGATTCGGCTGGGGCTTGTGTCCACGGTGCTCACTCCAGGCTGGCCTTCTGAGTGACACCGTCCTGGAGAGAAAGCAGGCAGCACCTTGTGTGACCCTCGCAGAGAGGGGGTGCCCAAGCAGGAAGGCACCCTGGAGCCAGAAGCTGCAAGCCCTCCGGGCCCCTCCCCACTGTCTCCCGAACGTGCAGATTCATGGCAGATTCAGACTGGAGGCAGATCTTTATTTTTATGCAGATGAGACTCTCCCGAGTGTTTGGTGCATCCGAGTTCTTATGAAAGCAAAAGATCTGCAGACGTGCGCTGCTTCTATTATGTTCGGGTTTCGACTGGTGTCAGCACTTACGGTTTCTTATATGAGAAGCGCCTGTGTTGCCTTCCCCGTAGCCCCGGCCTCTGCCCCGCCCCCGGCACGGCCTCTCCGTCTCATCATTTTTATTCTCCTGCTTCTGCTTTTTTAGTCATAAGTTTGGGAAAAAAGTAATCTATTTCAACTACTTGAGTGAGCTCCGCGAACACCTCAAGTATGACCAGCTGATCGTCCCCCTGGAGGTTCTGCGGTGAGTCGGACCCTGTCCCCAGAGGTGTAGAAACACCCCAGGGGATGCCACAGGCCTCGGCCCATCCCGTTAGTGTGGAAGGCTGCGCCTTCAAACGTGCGCCCCGCAGATCTGGCCCCAAGACATGCAGCGTCAGCAAGGGTGCTAACTGCTGACTCAGGGAGCTGAGCCTGCAGCAGGCTGTGCACGCAGACGCGGGGCTCTTCCCTCCCCCCATGGCAAACTGATTTAAAAATACTAAGCCATCGCGGTAACTGCTGTTCGCCGCCTTGGAGTTTACCGTGTTTGGGAGCAGAGGATCAGGGGAGTTTCTCGGGCGTGTGGATAACGCCGTATATACGGAGTGCAATGTTCTCAGGCGCGTCGCAGGTGCTCTGGAAGCCAGCCCACCCGGTGGCTTTTGCTGAAAGCCTATTCGCTACTTGAGTTTATATGGCAGCGGGGATCACCGCTCCACAGTCTCTCCCATGGGGTGCAGAGGAAGGCGTGTGGCCGGCTGGCCCCACAGCCACGCAAGGGCAGGTCTTGGACCCCCGGCCCTTTGCATCTCCCCTCCGGGGGCTCCTTGGAGGGAGCAGGGCCCTTGCCGTGCTGCAGGGAGGTAGGCAGGCTTGCAGGGGCAGGGGAGATGTTGAGCACTCCTAGGCGCCGAGTCGCACGCCAGAAGCTGGGCACACAGAACCATGTGGGGAGTGACCCTGCCCCCGGGATGCTCCCAGGTGGTGGGGGGCCTCAAGTCGGTGACAACAGTTGGGGAGGGGACTAGTGGCAAGGGGATATCGGGAAGAAATGAGTTTCCAGGGGACAGGTGGCTGGGTCAAGAGGTGGGGAAGGGTGCTTCCAGCAGAGGGAAGCCTTTGTGCGGACATGTGGGTGAAATGTTGGCCAGGGGTTGGCAGGAGAGATCGGACATTTGCTGGGGTTGGATTATCCTCTCTGCTTTTTGTGTGAACACCATGGTCGTGGGGGAGAGTGTGTGTGTATGCATGTGTGTGGGATGGTGGTGTGGCACGTGGGCCCAGAAGGACGAGACGAGGGCGTCCTACAGATGTTCGTGGGGCGTCTGGTCCCCGCGGCCCGCGGCTCCTCCCCTGCAAGGTGAGAGCTGTGCTTCTGCTATGTCTGCAGGTATGACGAGAAGCTCCAGAAGCTACACAAGGGCAGGTCGCCCCCTCCCGCCAGGACACCACCACCACGGCCCCCTCTGCCCACCCAGCAGTTTGGCGTCAGTCTGCAATAGTAAGTGAGCCGGGATGTGGACTGCTGGTTTCCTCTGGGGGACCGTGGGACACTCGTGCCCAGACCTTTGTCTCCAGCAGTCCCCCTTACCCCTGCAGAGAACCTGAAACACGTGCTTTTCCTGGAGGCGGGAGCACTGATTCCATCTGTGTCTACATGCCCATGTGCAGGGGACCCAGCGGCAGGCAGGGGACAGGGTCCTTGGGGTTCTTGCCCATGTGCAGGGGACCCAGCAGCGGGCAGGGGACCAGGTCCCTGGGGTTCTCAGCCGTGTGCAGGGGACCGAGCGGCAGGCAGGGGACCGGGTCCCTGGGGTTCTCGCCGTGTGCTGGGGACTCAAGCCACGGCAGGACGCGTGCCACCAGCTTCAAAGTGAGGCACAGCCATGTGCTTTGCTTTGGCCAGTGAGGCAGGGGCGGCCGTGGGGCAGGTCCCATCGGGAGGGGGTTTTGGGAGCCAGTTCACGGTCTGCCTTGTGGTGATGGTGGCCGGGTGGAGATGCCCGCCTGCCTCGCCGGCTGACCACAGTGTGCCTCCCATGGACGCCCACGCCGGACGTGGAGCACGAGTGAGAAATGAACTTCTGTCAGGTCCAGCTGCTGGATCGTGGCCCGTTCGTATCACAGCATGCCCTACCCTTCCTGACTGATCTCCCCCCTTATTAGCCACGTGACCTTGAACTCACTCCCCATCTCAGCTTGTTAACTTATTTCTGGAGCGAATGAGTTGGATGATGTGAACGTTAACATTTCCTTGTAAAGGATTCTGGGCCAACTTCATTTCTTTGGAGCCTCATCCAGTGGCACCTCCTCCAGGAAGGCTTCCCTGATGCTCTAGGCTGAATACAGGGCCCTCCTGCCTCACCAGCCCATCCGAGCAGGCTGCCGTGGGGAGCCTCCCCAGGTGTTTCCACTGCTTGGCCGTGAGCACCTTGTCCATGCTGGTGTCCTCTGCTGCTGCCCGTAGGCCAGACAAAGGAGATGTTTTATCTGACAGCCACGTGGGGCAGTTGGGTCTGGTCCATACAATGTGTAGAAAGCCAGGGTCTGGAGGGTGGTGGTGGGTCCCGGATAGCGGTTTGCTCAGTCCCATGTAAGAGAGTCATTTCTTGTTGGAAGCTTGCATGCAGTTCGTTTTCCTACACCCAGATCTGATGACCTTTAAGACCCTTGGTGGGACTTGATACAATTTGAAAGCTTGACCATTGAGACTCTGGACAGTGTCCTGGCGAGGGCATTGGGGGATGCCCACCTGCCACCTGGGACTTGTCACTTGCCTCTCCTAAGCCATCTGGGTATGGGGACTCTTCATTGTCCTTTTGTAGGGGCCGTGGGGCTACAGGGGAGACAGATGCTGGGAACCCCCTCTTTCTTCCTGGCCTAGAGTGAAGGAGGGCGGTGTGTGACAGGAAGAATAATGGCCCCCAGGGACGTCAGTGTCCCTGTGATTGTGTCACCTTACATAGTGAAGGAGACTTTGCAGATGTGATTCAGTGAGGGATCTTGGGATGGCGAGGGAAAGAGCCTGGATTATCCGGGTGGGCCCAGTGTCATCACGAGGGTCAGAGTCAGAGAGGAGGCTTGAGGACGGAAGCAGGACGCAGAGGTTGGAGTGACGTCAGGGAATGCCTGTGGCCCCAAGGAGCTGGAAAAGGTAAGGAATGGATTCTCCCCTAGAGCCTCTGTAAAAAACAGCCCCATTGACCCATTTTAGCCTCTGACACCTCCAGGAGTGTAGGATCGTAAGCTCCTGCCATTTTGAACTATGGAGTCTGGAGTAATTAGTTACAGCGGGCATAGGAAGCTGAGACCTGCAGGGAGAAGTGTGTGGGGGGAGGGAGGTGTGCCAAAACCTGATTCCCAGAGCACATGATGGGGGCTGGCTGGGAGGGGCTGGGGGGCTGGGGGTGGGCCTGAGGGCGAGGATGGCACACGGTCAGGAGGTGGGTAAGGAGGTGGGAGTCCATACCTTGGGTGTGTCCCAGCAGCTAAAGGTGGGCCCTGTTTTCCAGAACTTTCTGCGATGATAGACGTGGTCTGCTGGTCTGCACTGCCCATTGTGCTGTCGAGCTCTTGAAATGTGGCTGATACAGCACAGGCACTGAATTTCTAACTTTAACGGATGTGAATTTAAATGGCCCTGGCCAGCCTGCAGGACAGTGCGGCTGTAGACCCCTGCCTCCCCACCTGGACTCATACACAAGTGGTGTCCCCTTGAAGAGCCACTTTGGAAGCACTTCGTGAATGCAGTTCAAATACAGTGTTCCCGAATATATCTGGAACAAAAATGTACCAAATTTTCCTTCTTTACACACTGTAAAAATGTGCTGGTGTGACCCCAGCACCCTTGAGGCCCGCCGGGGAAGGCAGGTAGAGATGCACCTGCAGTGACTATGGGGGTGGGGGGTCTTGGGAGTGCTGAACCTCAGCTCTCAGACAAGGGGCCCAGGTGGGTTTCTGAGTCTTCTGTTGTCCGCTCTGTGCTTTCGGCCTGGCCTGTGGGTCAGTGCTGGTGCCGCCCTTGGGGTGTGCCGGCTGATAACAGGTCCTCGGTGGCCATGCCTAAGGCCTCCCGTGCTTCTGTTATCAATCCCTTTAGCCTGACGACCCCAGCAGTGCCTTTCAGCTTGCCTGTCTTGTGTTCAGAACCACTTCTGCGTCCGTATTGTCCAATAATACTTTAAAAATGAAAAACAAAATAAACACACCTAGCTCATGGATTTCTAGAGCCAACTACCCGAGTACAGAGTGGGGGAAACACCCTTGGCCTTCTGTCTTGAACAGATGCCTTCCAGAATGTGTTCACAGAGCATTTGACCCCCAGAGCTCTCCGTTAGCAGATCGAAGACGGATATTAGAAATGTCCTTTTTTTTTTTTTTTTTAAAGATTTGATTTATTTGACACAGAGAGAGAAAGAGTGTACAAGCAGGGGGGGCAGGAGAGGGAGAAGCAGGCTCCCCATTGAGCAGGGAGCCTGACGTGGGGCTCGATCCCAGGACCCTGGGATCATGACCTGAGCCGAAGGTAGACGCTTTAACCCACTGAGCCACCCAGGCGCCCCTAAAAATGTCGTTTATAAAAGCCTTGGTTCATTTCTGTTCTGGGGCCATTTGTAACTGTAAAAATCAGTTCATTGTATTTTTTTTTTCTTTTTTTATGCCCAGTGCAGGGCTTGAACTCACGACCCTGAGATCAAGAGTTGTCTGCTCTACTGACCGAGCCGGCCAGGCGCCCCCAGTTCGTTATATCTTTAGGGAATATTGAGTATCATTGGACAGCCTTTGAAGAACATTCTGTGTGTGCCACTTTGAGAGATAATCCATGGGCTTGCCTCTTTAAATTAATATTTTACGCCGTTTCATTGCAAATGACTACAATAAAATGGCAATAAACATATTAAATAGAGCACCAAATATGTAATTTGTTTGGACTGTGAATGAATGGAAGTCGTTAAAATTCATAACCAAATCCTATTCACAAATGTTAATTTGCTGAGTTAAGTTCAGAAGTACACAACAGAAAGCTATCACCTTAGAACAAGCTAATTAATATATTAAGGGGGAGTCAGAGAGTCAAGGTATCTTTGCTCTTTGCCATCCCTGAAGAGGGAGAAATGCACCTGTGCATCTCGTACAGCTCCATCTGGGCAGCTGTAGGGTAGTCGAAAGAGGGCAGGTAAATAAGGGCCTCCTTCGGGTAAGGGAGGGGACGCAGGTCCCAGCTTTGGGAAGTCAAGCCAATGATGTAACTCACCCCTGTTTCTTTCCCTGTAAGTGGACTTAAAACCGTGCCCTCCTGGGGCGCCTGGGTGGCTCAGTCATTGAGCGTCTGCCTTCGGCTCAGGTCATGATCCCGGGGTCCTGGGATCGAGCCCCGCATTGGGCCCCCTGCTCGGCGGGGAGTCTGCTTCTCCCTCTCCCACTCCCCCTGCTTGTGTTCCCTCTCTCGCTGTGTCTCTCTCTGTCAAATAAATAAAATCTTTAAAAACAAAACAAAACAAAACAAAACAAAAATGCCCTCCTCACCTCCAGCCCCAGGGGAGCTTCACAACAAGGTGTGGAGACCATGTGAATGAGTCCCCACTGCCTGGCTTGCCTGCTCTCATTTCTCCTTCATTGTCCCCTCCTCCAGGAAGCCTTCCCTGATGACTCCACACAGACTTAGGACCATTTGTTGACAAGACCATTCTCTCCGCTACCGAATTGCCTTGGCTCCCTCGTCAAAAAACGATTGCCCATAAACGTGAGGGTTTATCTCTGGACTCCTGATTCTCTTCCATCGGCCAATGTCAGTGCCACACTACTGTAGCTTGGTACTAAGTTCTGAAATCGGGAAATGTGAGTCTTCCGACTTTGTTCTTCTTTTTCAAGATGGTTTTGGCTCTTTGGGGTCTCTTGCATTTCCATATTAGTTTTAGAATCAGCTTGTCAATTTCTGTAAAAAGGCAGCTGGGATTTCAACAGGGATCGTGCTGTCTCTGCAGATCCGTTTGGGGAGCATGGCCACCTTCCCAATACCACATTTTCCAGTTGATGAACCCAGGATGTCTTTCCATCCTGGGTTGGAAAGATCTTGGTAGATCTTTCTGTTTCTTTCAGTGAGGTTTTATAGTTTTCAGTCTCCGTGTTTTGCACTTTTTTGTTAAATTTAGTTAAGTATTTTGTCCTTTGTGATGCTATTGTAAATGAAATTGTTTCGTGTTTTCATTTTTTGGATCGTTCGCTGCTAGTGTATAGAAATGGTTGATTTTTATGTGCTGACCATATATCCTACCGCCTGACATCAGTTATTAGTTCCAATAGATGTTTTGTGAATTTTTGGGGTATTCTCTATATCCGAGATCGTATCATTTGTAAATATAGTTTTACTTCTTCCTGTCTATCCCGGACGCTTTTTATTTCCTTTTCTTGCCTGATCACACTGATCAGATCCTCCAGTGTTGGGTAGCGGTGGGGAGAGTGCACATCCTTGTCTTTTCTCTTCTTATTGGGAAGTGGCTGAGTTTTTCACCATTAAATGTGATATTAGCTGTGGGTTTTTCATAGACGCCCTTTATCCAGTGGAGGAAAAGCCCTAACATTCCTAGTTTGTCGAGCGGTTGGGTCTTGTTTTTCTTTTTTCTATGAAAGGATGTGAGCTTGTGTCCTACGCTTTTTTTGCCTTTATTGAGATGATCACATAGCTTTTGTCCTTTATTAATATGGTGATGACACTGCTTGATTTTTATGTTGAACCGACCTTGTATTCTTGGGATAAATCACACGTGTTTGTGGTAGATCGTCTTTTAACTCATAGCTCGATTTGCTTTGCCAGTATATTGTGGATGATTTGGTGTCTATATTCCTGAGAAAAACTGGTCTGTAGTCACTTTATGTTGTGATGTCTTTGACTTAGCTTCATGGCCCTTCTGTTTTTTGCAAGAGTTTGTGCGTGATCAGAGCAAATCTTTCCTTCACAGGGGTTGTGGGAGTTTCAGACTCGTGGGAGAAGTGGGGGTGTCCCCCTGCCCCCACCTCTCCTCCTCTTGTATCTGCAGGAAATGGGATCTGGGGGCAACAGATTCAGAGGTCCCCTCGGGCTCTTTGTTAGTGAGCAGGATTGCATGGCTTTTCCAGCTGTGTGTCTCCCAAAGCAGAAGGTTTCAGCTGAGCCAGGATCTGCTTTCACGAGGAAAGGGGTGTTGGGCTTCCCCTTCTCTTTCCCTGCATGCCCGGGTACACTCGTCTTTGGTCTCCTGCACTGCGGGGCTGTCCGGAGAGCAGAAGATGCTGCTCTTTGGGAATGGGGTGGGGAACGGGCGTCCTTGGGCTCTGGTTCTCAGTCATGTGGGTCAGCCTGACTTGCTAGAAACCCCCACCCCATTAGAGTTTTGGGGACTGGTCTCGCTCATGGTACAAAACTTTCCAGTTCTTCATTCACCTCCCTGAGAGGCCAGTGCTGCACAGGTGGGTTAACCCCACCAAACCCCCAACCCAGAGTGCAAGGCTGTGGTCTGCTGCAGGTACAAGAGCTCGGGAGTCAAATTTTGATTTGAACCCTAGGCCATCTGACTTCAGATAAAATAATTTGTCTCTGAGTCTGCTTTGTCTTCTGTCCCAATGAGGGCACAGTGATGAGGCCAGCAGGCCTGGCAGTGTGCGGGCACACTGGTGCACATCGGTCCTCCGCCCACTGTGGTTCCTGGGGTGTCCACATGCGCTCCCCAGTTCTTCCGGCACCCGGGACCTCCCCCTCCCTGTCCCTACTATTTCTAAAAAGCTACACTCTCTCCTCATTTGTACATTTCTTGCATACAAAACCAGGAAAGAAACATGCTCTGAATTACTCGAGGCGTGTCTCCCAAGGGGAGGGGCTACACTCAAGAATTATGTGCAAGAATCCCCAGCGCTCCCTGCGGGCTGCCTGCCGGCCAGGAGCACACACTGCTGACCCGGGAATAGCGCTCTGCCTCTGAGAGCCCCCTGCGCCCGGTGTGCGCCTTGGAGCTTCAGTTCAGGATGTGGGTTTAATAGTCTGTGCCTCCTTGTGGAGGCTGGCCCAGGCCCACACACATGGGGATGCACGGGGGAGCCATGGTAGGACAGGGTTTGCTGCTGCCCTGGGCACCCCCGCCCAGCCAGGAAGCACTTTTGATCCAGAGCTCCTAGGGCAGAGATCATTCTCTGCCCTGACTCAGTGGGCTGAGCAGGCCTCTCTCCAAGCCACCGGTTGGGCTGGGGAGGGAGGAGATATCCACAGCGTGGGTTTCTGCACCATCGAGAGTGATGGTGGAGTGCCAGGACCCGGTTCTGCTGCTCACCACGAGAGGCCCAGCTGGAGTAAATGCGCCTTGCATGCACGGGTGAGGAGGCCGGCTTGGCTGGGGGCCTCGCAATTTTGAGCAAACCCCTCCACTTCTGGGACCTCAGTTTCTCATGATCTCACAGGCCTGTTCCTGCCCCGGCAGCCTGCTTTTGAAAAAGGAAACGTGGGCTAAGTTATAGGCAAGGGGGTCTTTGCGTAGCTCATCACTGTCTGGCCTACTTTGCAGGTCTCAGGGGGACCCCTTCCCCAAAATGTTAACTAGTGCGGGCTTTGGAATGAACAGACCCAGGCTTTCGAGCTGGGAGACCTTGGGCCAGTCACTGCAGGGTCCTTAGCCTGCGTCTTCACCCGAAATGGGCCACCCGTATCTGGCCTGGGAAGTCGCCCGGCCCCTGGCGGTCCAGTGATTTTTAATTGTTAGTACATTTGATTCAGAGCTCAACAAAACCTTCCACGTCCCTCGGCATTGACTATTTGCAGCTCCCTGGAGGGATGGTGCCAGCATCTCTGCTTTCCATTTGGGGAAACAGAGGCTGGGGAGGCTAAGATATTGGCCTAGGGCCACCCACCTCTTCAGGGCAGGGCCAAAGCTTATACCACTCTGTCTGGCTCCCAAAGGAAGCAGGAGGAGGAAAAGAGCCACTCATCCCGTTCACCACGTCCCTCCCTCCCCAGGGGTGCAGAGAGGCCTGGACTCTACTCCAGAGGGACACAGGGAGCCAAGTCGGGGATGGGTGGGGAGGGTCCGCCCATGTTCCCATGGCGACAGGACTCACAAAGGCAGTGACCTTCGTCAGGGCCCGTTGGCACTGTTGGTGCTGTTTTTATGTTGTTCACAGGGCCACTTGTTTAGGCCTCCTCTGCAAATCTTGGAGCACAAGGAAGAGCAGCATTGGTGGTACATCCACCTGATGAGTCGCTGCAGAATGCTGGCGGCAGGTTTGAGCTGGGCCGGACCTCACTGCCGGCTCTGCCACCGCAGGGCTGCAGGACCTCGAGCCGCGCATGGGGCCTCTGCCAGCATCCACGTCCGGTCTCTAACTTGGGCTCATGAAATCACGATGGAAACTAAATGGGTAAGATACAGGAGCAGGGGCTGTGGGTTCAGACTCGGGGCTCTGAGTCCTGGCTGCACACTCCTGACGACGGTTCCCCGTTGTGCATCCCAGGCCCCCCAGCACTTAGCAGCTTCAGACAGCAACCGTTTTGTTCTGTGGCCTGATTTCTGTGGGCCGGGCATTCGGGTGGGGCTCAGCCGGGCAGGTTTGCTCCATGTGGCGCTGGCAGAGCTTACTCGCTGGTGTCCAGTGTGGCCCAGCGGCTCCAGGGGGTCCGCGGTCCGAGGTGCTGCCTCATGTCCTGGCGTTTGGCAGGGATGGCTGGAAGGCTGGGCTCAGCTGGGACACGGCCGCCCCACAGGACATCCTCGAGGTGGCCGCCCTTCTTACGGGGCAGCTCACGGCTTCTGGCAGGGGATTCCTGAGACAAGTGGAAACCGCCAGAGTCTTCAGGCCGGGGCCTGGAAACGAGACAGTTGCTTCTGCCATATTCTCTTGGTCAAAAGAGCTTCCTTTCCTGGTTTCTTGGCTCATGGCTCTGTCCCCCACCTTCAAAGTGCTTTGCTCTGACCTCTGCTTCTGTCGTCTGTCTCCTCTCTGAGTCTGGCCCTCCTGCCTCCTGTGAGCTTCTGTTGAGCCTGCCGGACAGTCTGGGGTGATCTCCCCACCTGTCACCTGCAGAGTCCCTTGTGCCGCGGAAGGGAGCACATTCACAGCTCCCAGGTGTTAGGACACAGACGTCCACAGCGGCCACTGATGATTCTCTACACATGTGGCCACGGGCAGGTTCCATGAACCCTCTGAGCCTCGGTTTCCTTGTCTGTAAATGGGGTTTATTATGGAAACTTCCAAAACTGTCCCGAAGATTCAGTGAGTTAATACATTTTGGGCACTTGGGCCATGTCTGCACAGTACAGGACCTTTGGCGGTCAGCCATTGCCAGCATTCTTGGTACCATGGGCGAGGTGCTCTGTGACAAGGGTTGTCAACAATGGTGACTCAGAGAAGAAGGCTGTAGGTGTCGTGGGGTCCACACACAGCACCGAGGGAATGATGGATGGGGAGCCATGCCCTGCAGAGAGGAGACCTCAGAGGAGGAGGACTTTGGCCTGAGCCTGGAGCGGGGAAGGAGGGTGTGCTGGGCGGAGGGCAGGCTGTGGGCCAGCAGGAGGCCAGAGATGTGGGAGAGATGAGCATCTGTGGTGTGTCTCTGTGTGCCTGCAGCATCCAAGCTGAGATGCGCAGCAGTGGCGCGTGCCCCACGTGAGCGCGTGCCAGGCCGCGAGACTGTGCGGGCCTGATCAGTGGGGGACTGCCTCTCGGGGGGGGTCCCAGCTGCAGTTTCTGGCCCCGAGAGAGGACAAGAGGAAGCCTGCCTTGCTCGTGGGTGAGTGTGCCAGGGTCTTAGCAGGAGAGGAGTCTGAAGGCGACAAGAATTTATGTGCATTTACCGCAGCATCCCGCTAAGCATCCACGGCCAAGAGTGTGAGGTGAGTTTTAGTTTAATTCTTCCTTTTACAGTTGTTGAGTCTTTGGATCATGTGACGTCATTTGTTCTGTAAGTCACATCTCCTGAATGGTTTTGGGGTACCAGGGCCTGTCCTAAGGGCTTTGCTGGTGCTAACTCAGCCACCCTGGCAGGCGGGCACGGCGGTCACCCCATTTAACAGAAGAGGAAATAGAGGCACGGGACACAGGCAGGTTGAGTGGTGTGTCTGGGTCTCCTGGCTGTGGCGGCAGAGCCAGGATTCGGTCTCAGGAAGTCGGACGCCAGAGCCCACGCTTTCGGCTTCTGTTCGGCTGCCCGTGCATCTCGGTGGTGACCCTCCGCCTGGGGGCCAAGCGCGCGTGCCATTAGTGGGTAATCGCCAACCACACTCTTCATTCCCGTTCATCTGTGACTTTTGTTTATGTTCCAGTTCTGGTGTTGTGCTGAGAGGCTGGATTCTGGAGCTTGCCGGTCTGGGTTCGAATCCTGGCCCTGCACTTATTTGGTCCAATAGCTTAAATGCTCAGGGCCTCAGTTTCCCCACCTGAGTTCCAGCCGTTTCTCAAAAGAGCCCCTGCTTTCTCACCTTCAGGCATGTTCCCTGCGTTCCCCGTGTGTCCCGTCCAAATCCAACATCTTCCTCAAGGTGTCCCTGAAATATACTTCCTCTACAATATGCACTCTGAGCTCCCTGAGAGCCGTGCGGTCTTTCTTCCCATGTGTATTTGTCAGCTCTCGCTAGGTTGTGCCACATAACAGTCTCAGTCTCAGGTGGGTTCTGATGACAAGTGTTTATTCTTGCTCAGGTTGTGTAGGTGTGCATGTAGGCGGCGGCTCGGCTCAGCTCCGCGTGTCTTCTGTTTCTGACGCCAGGCTGAGAGAGTGGGCTCTCGGGGACAGGCTGCTGTCCTGCTGGAGGAGGGGAGCGAGCATGCCCAAGCCAAGCTACAACAGTCCCGTTCAGAGCTTCTCCTTGGAGGTGGTAAACATCACGCCTGCTGCCAGCCCGGAGCAGGTCACATGGCCAAGCCACCATCAGTGACACAGGGAGGTGGCCGTCCTGCAGGAAGGCCTGGCGAGGCAGAGAGGGAAGGAAGACTTAGCAGCAAACACTCGCTTGCCCCCCCGTGGTGCCCAGCCAGCGTTCTCTGTCGAGAACACCACGGAAATCCGCTCTTCCCGTTATCCCCGAAGTATCTACTGTTTTACCGTGTCTCACGTCCTGTGGTGGACGCTGCGTGTGAAGAGACTGAAGCTGACTCAGGCCTTGCACACACATCTGGAATCATTTCCTTGGGATGAATTCCTAGGAGTGGGTGGATTTCCAGCATCAGAGAATGTGGCCGTTTTTAAGGTTCGGGGCACGTACTGTTGACTCCCCCTTCCAGAAAGGTCATGTGCTTCCTTAGAGCCTGACGCTGTGGGTCATCACCACATGCCGGGGTTGGCCCGTCTTGCCCTGGAGCATAGGGGCTCCCGAGGGGAGTGGACACCTCCCTGTCAGACCCTCCCTCGCCTCCTAGAGGACACCCTCCCCTGTGCTCACTGCCTTCCCTGAGGCGATCCTCAGGCTCACCCACCAGGTGGGGGTGGCCGATGGTGAAGAAAAGAGTCCCCAACCCGAACACCCACTGCAGCTCTGGGACCCGGGTCTAGTCAGTGTGTGACATGTAGGCACAGATGTGTTTTTAGCTGGAAGAAAGAGAGCTAGTGTTGGCAGGAGGGGCCTGGAACAGCGTCCTCAGGGCCGCTGGGTGGTGGGGGGGGGGCGGGCACAGGGAATCTCAGGGCTCGCTAAGCTTCAGGGAAGTCAGTGCCCCTGGGAGAACTCTTGTGGCAAAAGAGGAAGGAAACGTCCTAAGGTTGCTTCAGTCAAAATTTTCACATCGAGTTTAGTTCTGGTGAGGCCAGGAAGATCAACTCGTATACCTTCAGTCCTCGACACAGTTTTTGGTTATTTGGTTATTTGCTTACTTCCAACCTTGGGTTCCATTATAATGCAACCATATGCCAGTGGCTACATTTTAACCTGCATTTTGGTAACAGCGATGCTGTTATTAAGCACACGTGTCTCACGTGTCTCGAGGAATCACGGAGAGAAAGCTGACTGTGCATCCGGCCCCTCCTGTGGCCGGCTGTGGGGTAGGGACAGAAAACTTCTCTTACTGGGCACCTCATTTGTTATCTGTGAAGCAGGGGTAATAACAGCCTAGGCTGTCTCATTCCACCCTGTTGGAATCAAATGAAACAGTATATATGCAAGCGAATAGCAAGGAGTAATGTAATTGTGAGGTGACTGACTTTTCCGAAAGAGCTGGGGATTGCTGAACTTTGGGCTGTTCTTGGGGAGCCAGGGGAAGAGGCGGAGGTCCGTATTTGTGTGTTAGGATTGGAGGGGTAGATATACTTGCCCCATTCCTGCCCCCGTTTTCTCAAAGGTCTTACTTGTTGATGGAGCAGAATGAGAGCCAGGGAAGGTTGGAGGGTACCACGGACTGTAGCCAGGCATGAGGCCGCCTCTCCGCCTCCAGAAACCCTTCAACGATAAATGGGTGATGTCTGCTTCTTGCCATGATTGAGTCACGGAACAAATTTACTGTCCTCCCTGAAACTAGAGAAGCACATGATGAAGACAGGCATTTTCAGACATTGGGCAACACGCAGCACGGGACTGTGATCCCTGAGAGAAGAGCCACAAGCCCCGGGATTGCCCCAGCCCACTGCCGGGAGAGCATTTCCAGGCTGCAGAGCAGGGAGAGGCCAGACAGAGTCAGTGTTCTTGCAGAAGTGAGGTCACAGAGTTCAGAGTTGGTGGGACTTTAGTTGGGTGACGTTGGGGGACAGAGTTCCAGGGAGGAGGGAGCTGCACAGAGAGCTCTGGACATCTAGAGAAGGTACCCTCTAGTCTTTGGCTGAGTGTTTAAACTGTTTATATATGAAAGGAAATTAAAAGCACCACTGGAAAGTACTAGGCCCCCAAACTGTCAGAGCTCACACAGGGCTGAGAATGGCAAGTGTTCTCCCAGCTAAAGACTTCAGTACCCAAAGCACTGGGTGAAGTTTCCATCTTAGTAGTGGAGTTACATTAGCCCTAGGCTGACCCCTGCTCTAGAGCCTCCCTTGCAAACTTAAAAGCAATCCTTGAAAGGATCTACCTGTTCCCAGATGACTTAAAGCAAGACACACAAAGTTCATCTCCATTCAGAGGAATACAAAAAAAAAAAAAAGATCCAGCAACCAACAACATAAAATTCCCAAAGAGAAAGTACAAGGTGGGAACAGGGAAGCATGTTCTGTAACTAGGAGAAAAACCAATCAGTAGAAACAGACCCAGTGTGTTAGTATAGGTTCTTTAGAGAAATAGAACCAATAAGATATTTATTATAAGGGATTGGCTCATGTGAGTATGGAGGCTGAGAAGTCCCAGTATCTGTAATTGGTAATCTGGAGACCCAGGAGAGCCAATGCGGGTAGTGCCAGTCTGAGTCAGACTCCAAAGGCAGGGGAAAATTGATGTCCCAGTTCAGAGATAGGTGAAGAGACTGAATTCTCCCTTACTCAGCCTTTTGTTCTATCCAGACCTTCAACTGATTGGATGAGGGCCACCTGCTTAGGGAGGGCAATCTGCTTTACTCAGCCCACCAGTCCAAATGTTAATCCCATCCAAAAGTACCCTCATAGACACATCCAGAATAATGTTTAACCAAATAGCTGGGCACCCCTTGGCCCAGTCAAGTTGATATGCAGAATTAACCATCACATACACAAGTGACAGAGCTGAAGGGATTAGGAGATAAGAGCATTAAAACCGCTATTACAGGGCGCCTGGGTGGCTCAGTTGTCAGGCGTCTGCCTTCGGCTCGGGTCATGATCCCAGGGTCCTGGGATCGAGTCCCACGTCGGGCTCCCTGCTCCGCGGGAAGCCTGCTTCTCCCTCTCCCACTCCCCCTGCTTGTGTTCCTGCTCTCGCTATCTCTCTCTGTCAAATAAAATCTTTAAAAAAAATAAAACACTATTACAGATATTGTCTATATGTTCAAGAAAGTAGAAGAAACCATGAACATGCTGAGATATCTTAAAAAGAATCCAAGTGAAACTTCTAGAGATGAAAAACACAATTTTTAATATGAAAAACACACTGGATGGGATTAATAGAAAATTAGGCATCAGAGAAGAAAAGATTAGTGAACATGAAGACATAGCCATACAAATGATCCAAAATGAAACACAAAGAGAAAGAAAAGACCAACCTGTGGCAAACACAGGGAACGAACACAAGCAGCACAAGCCGATGCTGTTCCTGTCACCTTCCCTGACTCCTCCTTGGGCTCTACAGGCAACATGTCTTCCTTTGGCACCTGGTGTTGGAAAAACTCATTTTCCTGACCTATGTTTAGTTTTGTCCTCCCATTTCTATTTCATATATAGTCATACATTTAATTTGTAAAATAGATTGTGCTATCATTACATAATGAATTAAAACGTATGAATTAAAACATTCCAAAAGTCTTTTAAAAAATAATATTATAGTGTAGGATATGTATAATTGGAGTTCCAGAAAGAAGATGACAAAATTTGAAGAATATTTTTCTAAATTTGATGAAAACTATACACCCACAGGTCCTAAGAGCTCAATGAACCACCAGCATAAGGAACATGGAAGAAAATGACACCAAGGCACATCATAATCAAATCGCTTAAAACCAGGGACAGAGCAAATCTTAAAAGTAGAGGCAAAAAAGACACTACCCACAGGAGAGCAAAGATAAGAGTGACAGCAGATGTCTCTTGGAAAGATGCAAGTCAGATGGCAGTGGAGCAATATCTTTTTCAAATTTTAAAAGTTCTCATCTTTAAAAAAATTTTTTTTCGGGGCACCTGGGTGGCTCAGTTGTTAAGCATCTGCCTTCGGCTGAGGTCATGATGCCAGGGTCCTGGGATCGAGCCCCACATCGGGCTCTCTGCTCAGTGAGAAGCCTGCTTCTCCCTCTCCCTCTGCCTGCCGCTCTGCCTACTTGTGCTCTCTCTCTGTCAAATAAATAAATAAAAATTAAAAAAGAAATAAAATTTTTTTCTGAACTAAAATTACATACCCAGCAAAAACCTTTCAACACTGAATGCAAAGTAAAAGCTTTCTCAGATAAACTAAAGTTGAGAGGATTTATCTCCACACCTACATGATAAAAATGTTAAGGGACGTGTGTCAGACAAAAGAAAAATAATGCCAAATGGAAATTAAGATCCTCACCGAGGAAGGAAGAGTTTTGGAAATGGTAAATATATGAGTAAATAGAAAATAAATAACATGTTGGAATACTGTATAATATATGACATTAACACAAAAGATGTGGTTGAGAAGTGGAAGTATACAGTGGTGAGGTTCCTACACTGTAAGTAAAGTAGTGTTAATATTACTTGAAGATAGACTGTACTATATTAAATATGTGTATTGGAAAACTAGGCCCACTACAAATAAAGAGATGCAACTAATATATTAATAAGGAGATAAATGGAATCCTAAAAAATAATCAGCCAAACAAAGTCAAGGAAAGAGGGGAAATGAATAAAGAACAAATAGCAAGATGGTAGATTTAAACCTAGCCAAATTGATAATTACATTAAATGTAAGTGGCAGAGATTCTCAGTTTGGATTTTTTATTCTTTTTCTTTAAAGATGTTATTTATTTATTTGACAGAGAGACACAGCGAGTAGAGGGAACACAAGCCGGGGGAGTGGCAGAGGGAGAAGCAGGCTTCCCGCGGAGCAGGGAGCCCGATGCGGGGCTTGATCCCAGGACCCTGGGATCATGACCTGAGCCAAAGGCAGACGCTTAATGACTGAGCCACCCAAGCGCCCCTGGATTTTTTTAAAAAGGAAGATCTTACTGATGTTTAAAATATAAAATGAGGGTTGCATGGGTGGTTCAGTCAGTTAAGCATCTGACTTTGGCTCAGGTCATGATCTCAGGGTCCTGGGACTGAGCCCCCCATCAGGCTCCTTGTTCAGCAGGGAGTCTGCTTGTCCCTCTGCCCCTCCCCTGACTCGTGCTGTCTCTCTCAAAAAAGTAAAATCTTTAAAAAAAATAAAATATAGGGGAGCCTGGGTGGCTTAGTTGTTAAGCGTCTGCCTTCAACTGAGATCATGATCCCAGGGTCCTGGGATCGAGTCCTGCATCGGGTTCCCTGCTCGGAGGGAAGCCTGCTTCTCCCTCTCCCACTCCCCCTGCTTGTGTTCCCTCTTGCTGTCTCTCTCTCTGTCAGATAAATAAATAAAATATTTAAAATAAAATAAAATACAAAGGGTTAGAAGACTACAAGTTGTTACAAGTAAAAGGATCGAGGGGTGCCTGGATGGCGCAGTTGGTTGGGCATCTGACTCCTGGTTCCAGGTCAGGTCTGATCTCAGCTCAGATCTGAGACTGAGCCCCATGTCGGACTTCCCACTCACTGTGGAGTTTGCTTGGGTTTCTCTCTCCCTCTTCCTCTGTCCCTCCCCACCTCATGCATGCTCGCTCTCTCTCACTGAAATAAGTAAATAAACCTTTTTTAAAAAAAGGTAAAAGGATGGAAAAAGATATGCCTTACAGCCACCAACCAAAAGAAGGCTGGAGTGGCTGTATTAATATCAGGCAAAGTAGACCTCAGAACAAGAAATAAGCCCAGGGACAAAGACGGATATTTCATAATAATAAAGAAGACATCATTTTAAAAATTTATGGGCTAATAACTGAGCTTTAAAATACATAAAGGAGAAGCTAGTAGAACCAAGAAAGAAATAGACACACAGTTCCATGAGGAGACTCTAGTACCCTTTCCTAAATGATTGGTAGGATAAGTAGAAAACCAACAGTCTAGAAAACTTGAACAACACCATCAGCCAAATTAACCTAACTGACATTTAGAGAACATGCTGCCTAAGAACAGGAACACACCTACTCTTCTCAGCTAAAATGTAGCAGAGCAGGGCTCCAGCCAGGTATGTCTGACTTCAGAGCCCTTTCTCCTCCATCCCAAGTATGCTGCCTTTCGGGACAAGAACATTCAACAGAGGAGGAAAGAGAAAAACAAGCACTTTATGCAGGAGCCCAGTGGGGCGAGCTCACTGTAGGTGGCTCTGGCTTCAGATGCAAACTCTATTACCTGGGGTGGAGGGGTGTGTGTGTGTGTGTGTGTGTGTGTGTGTGTGTGTGTGTGTGTGTGTGTGTGTGTGTGTGTGTGTGTGTGTGTCTGGGAGGGCCATCCTTTTATATTTGTACCTGTGTTTTAAAGTTGCCTTGTGTATCGAATCTCTATCCGATGAGCTGAGCGCAGTAAGAGGCTGGGTGTTACCAGGCATGTTGTTTGATGGGTCAGCATCCAGTCCGGCTCTCCTGGGTCTGCCCTCACGGCCACCTGTGCTCATGCCTCTGGGCCTCCCCTGATGCCCTGCTGCCTGGGCCCCTCCCTCTTTTGTCCTCCACAGGCTCCTCCTCATCCCTCACAACCTAGCTCAGAAGTTGCCCCATGGGAAGCCACCCCCAGCCCCCAGGTCTGCCCTGTATCACGTGCATCCTCTTGGTGGAGCCCTCAGCCGCTGCACTGTCCTTTTTACTACTTCTGCATCTCTGCTTTCATGGTGGCGTGGAGGGCATCAGAGTCTCCTGTCATGCCCAGGTAAACACTGTTACTTCCTTTTCTTTCCCCTCGGCCTCAAGGACAAAAATCACGGTGAGCTCATCCCGCCTGTGCTGAGGTTCACAGTGACCTACCTGAGAGAGAAAGGTGAGTGAGACCTGACTTCAGCCAGGGGTGTGAGGGCCTCTGGGTGCACCTCCCTGTGGGGGGCAGCTGACTCACTGCCTGAGCACCCTGCAGACCAAGGAATTGGAGGGGCTGGAACCTGTGCAGGGAGGCTGACCAGGATGGACTGGTCTCAAGCACACGGATTGTCTGGGTTTGAATCCTGGCTCCACTGTGTACTGGCTGTGTGACCTTGGGCAGTTACTTACCTTCTCTGGGCCTCTGATTCCTCATCTGCCCAGTGGGGTTAGTAACAGTACCTGGGCCTAAATGACACGATACACGTAAAGCCCCCCCATAAAGGGACCCCTTTGACATGATAGATAGCTTGGTTTGCAGGTGCCTTCCCCAGTGGGGTGGGTGCACTCAGTGACCAGAGGGGGTGAGTCTTATGGGTCCTCCAAGACTCCTGATGCCAGAGCTCGGATCCACAGGGAGAGGGCGGAGGTACGGAGGCTGCTTTCACCCTGACAGGAGGATGGGTCTCTGGGTGGGACAGGCCGTCAGGCGGTGTGGGGGACCACCTGCAGGTGCAGATGCTGCAGAGTGGGAGTGGGGGTGCATCAGACGAGATGTGGGAGCCACCACAGCTGGGGTCCCTGGTCCTCTGTTACTTGGCGTGCTCCTGGAACTGCTTGTTCTAATCATAGAAAGCTCTATGAGGCAGCGCCTCTCTAGCTGGGGGATCCGATTGTCGTTTGGAATGGTCTCTACTTTGGCGAGAAGTCATTTGCAGCACTTCCCATTCTGCTCCGTGTTTCAGGAACTGACAGAAGATAGTGCTTAACGACCATGAGTCAGAAACCGTGAAAGGGAGTCTCCCTGGGTTTAACGTATCAATTCCTTTATTACAAAATCAAACAAAAAACCCAGGCCTGAGTAGGAACTCTGTATATATTTGTTGGATGAGTACATGATTAAGCGTGTACTCATCGGGCGCTTCCCTGCATCCAGCCTGGATGGATGTGCTGGGGTTGCCGTGGTGACCGCAGCACCCAGCCCTTGTTCTGGGGGGCTCACGGTCGGAACCGAGAGACTCCGTGATGTTTTCCTCCGTTAACGCTGTGACAACCACAGACTTACACGGGGGTGAGCTATCCTGGAGATCAGGGGACCTGAGCTCTGACATGTGGGCCGAGGGTCACTGGATCACCTTCCTCTGCTGCATAACAAATGATCACTTAGTGGCTTCGAACGGCATGAATTTATTCTTTCAGTTTCCATAGGTCAGAAGTCTGGGTGCTCTGCGGCCGGTCTGCTCAGGGTCTCACAGAGCGAAACGCCAGGTGTTAGCCAGGCTGCATTTCTTTCTGGATTTCCACACTCATTAGTGGGGTTGTTGGCCACACTCAGTTCATGCAGAAATGCCCATTTCCTTGGCGGCTGTCAGCCTCTTTCTCTTCCTAGAGGCGGCATACTTTCCCCTTCCCATGTGCCCCCCAGCCCCCACCAACAGACACCCTCCCACATGTCGAATCCCAGCCTCCACGCTCCAGATCTCTGTTGCTAGGAAGAACCTGGTCCCTTTTCAAAAGCTTGCCCGATTAGGTCAGGCCCACCCAAGATAATCTCCATCTTAAGATCAGCTGCTTTGGACCTGACTTCTGTCTGCAGAGTTCCTTCCCTGCAACATGTAGACTAGTGTTTGGATGAATACCTGGGAGAAAGTGTCCCCACCACAGGGTCCAGGAATTTGGGAGCCACCTCAGAACTTTTCCTACTGCAGTCTCTCAGAAGGAAAAGAGAGGGACCAGCCACTCACACAGAGGGAACAGTGCATGCAAAGGCCGGGAGTAGTAAGGAGCGTGGGGCAGACTGGAGGCTGGAGGAGGCGGCAGTGGGGCTGGAGAGGCCGGACTGTGCAGGTCCGTGGTAAGGCCCCATGGGAAGCTTACCTATGAAGACGGGGAATGGCTCCATTTACAGACTGATCAGAATCAGACGTATAATGTTGAATAGCTCACTCGGTTTCAGAATGGAGAAGAGACTGGGAGGGGAGCCCAGTGCTATCTCATAACACTTAGAAGCATTCTATATTCACCGTGTCCAAAATGGTAGCCTCTAGCTGCTGGTGGCAATAGCCCAATCAAGCACTTCCTAGTAGGTGTCTCATATATTGGGCAACTGGGGATTTTTAACTTTATTTAATTTTTACTACTTAAATGGAAATTTAAATCACCCTGTGCAGCCAGTGGCTACCGTACTGGATGAGTCAGCACGTGTGGAGCCTTCTGGATGCTATGCCTCGTCCCGTGGATCCTTTCTGCAGCCCTGAGAGGCAGGGGCTTGTGGCCTTACTCTGAAGACAGGGCGTTCGAGCTCAGAGTGGCTGTGTGCTTTCACTGAGGTCACACAGCTGGAGGAGCAGACTTGGGCTGGACTCCAGGTCTGTCTGTCTAGATGCTCCCTTCCTGGGGGCCGCAGAAGTAGAGTCAGGAGGGATTGGGGAGTATAGTAGTTTGAGGAATAAAAGTGGGGATGTTGGACAGTGGGGGTGGCTGTGGAATGAACCAGGCTGGAGAGCCTTCCCTGCCAGCCACAGGAGGGTGATATGTGGGCAGGAGGAGTCATGGAATGTTCCAGAAACCTGATGTGCTAGGACCTGTGAGATGCCTGAAGGTCCTCTCTCCGTAGGACTCCACACTGAGGGCCTGTTCCAGAGATCGGCCAGTGTCCACACCATCCGCGAGATTCAGCGTCTGTACAATCAGGTGAGTCTGTCTCCCAGAGACCCCTCGTGCTGAGCCTCCCACCCAGCCGGCCTGCACCTCCCTCCAGGGCCGCAGAGTCCCAAATGCCGGGGTAGCGTGGCTCCCCCGCCCCACCCCACCCCCAGAACAGCCCAGGGCTCTGGAGAGCAGAGGAGGGCGCAGCGGCAGCGTCCCCGGGTCCCACAGGTGACATGGGCACGCCCTGGATGTGTGGCTCCAGGAAAGCTCTTCCCCTCGGGAGTTTTAAGCCATCTGCATCAGAGCCCGTTGTGAAGTGGACTCTCCAGCCCCATCAGAACTCACATACGATGTTCTGTGTCCAGGGAAGCCCGTGAACTTTGATGACTATGGCGACATCCACATCCCTGCCGTGATCCTGAAGACCTTCCTGCGAGAGCTGCCCCAACCACTGCTGACCTTCAGGGCCTATGAACAGATTCTCGGGATCACCAGTAGGTGCCTGCCCTGGGGGTGCCAGCCGAGGACCAGTCCAGGGGGCAGGGGCTGCCCTGCATCTTCCTGTTGCCCTCTGGCACGGTGGGCCACGGTGTCCACGGCCAGGCCAGGCCACCACGGCCGGGCTAGCTGCAGGGACAGGCACATCGTTGACCCAAGGGTGGCAGAATCCCCACGGCGGCGGTGTGTCTCACGGTGGGCGTCGGCGATTACCGGAAGGAGAGCAGGAGAAGGCGTGCCGGGCAGGAGGATGAGCAGAGGGGAAGGCTTGGCAGTGTGACTGACGTCCTCAGACTTCCCCAGAAGAGGGAAGTTAAAACAGGGGTCGCTGGGCCCCACCCCAGAGTGGGCCGCGATCTGCATTTCTAACCAGTTCCCAGGTGATGCTACCAGCCAGGGTTTTGTGCCATGAGTGAAGCACAGCCTGTGGGTAGAGATCTGGCTGCAAAAGAACAAGTCTTAGGAGCAGAGCTTGACCTGTGGCCTTTTTGCACCAGGGGGTGGGGCTGGGCTGGGGCAGACGCTGAGAATTTTTAAGAATTATGATGGAAATAACACAAGCACAGAGTGTAAAAAAGAAAAACAAAAAACAAAAAACCCCAAAATCAACGGAGCAGAGGCTCTGTAATGAAACAGGAGTCCTGGCCGACCCTTGGGGTCCCATGCCGGCGCGGGCCCAGCAGAGGCTCCGTGCGCGCTCCCCGTTTGGCCAGGAATGCTGCTCACGCACGCTGGCTTCGAGCTGGCCTCCTCAATGTTTTCTGCTGTTACCCGTCTTCTCATCCTTCCCTCCTTGGGTGCATATTTACTCGTTCTTTTATGGTCGCGCAGCCTTCCGTCCACTTTGTTACTCTCTGGGTAAACGTTTGGGGCTGTTTCCAGTTTTGTTTTGCACCCTGCAAATGTTAAGATCAGACAGTCCCGGAGTTCCAGTTGTCGAGAACCGAGATGCTGCCAGAGGCTTTAATAAAGATCCCGCCCTCCCACAGTGAGGCTGTGGCCTCACTCGGCCCGGCTGCGTGCTGATGGGCATATAGGGGCACCAGATTTAGCAATAAAAAAATACAGGATGCTCACCTCAATTTGAATTTCCAATAAACAATGAATACTTTTTTTAGTGTAAGTAATAGTTGCTGTTTAACTGAAATTCAGAGTTTCCTGGGTGTCCTCTATTTCACCTGGGAACCCTACTCAGGTGGGATGGGTTTCTCCTGGAAGTGAAACAAAAGCAAGCCTTTCTGGGATACGCTGGGGAGGAATGGGCTTTCTGGGTGGCCTGCAGTGTCCAGGGCACAAGGAAATCATAGGGGGGGCATCCCGTCTGATCTGCAGCAAGGAGATGAGGAGAACCGGCTCAGAGCCGCACAGATCTGGATCCAAGTCTGGGCATCCCCATGCGTTAGCTGTGTGACTTTGGGCACGTCACTTATCCTCTCTGAGCTCACTTTCCTCATCTGTATAGAATGGGGGCTGCTTTGAGGATTAAATGTGCATAAAACACGTGGCATCGCTCATGGCACCTGCTAAGTGCTTTGTGACAGTCCGCAGGCGCCTCCCTCCTGCTCACCCCTTAGTGCTCTTTCTCGAAGGGACTGTGGTGAGAGCTGGAGGTAGACCTTGTACAAAGACCCGCTCTGGAACCATAATATGTAGAAAGATGACATTGAGACCAGGAAGCTGAGGTCCAGGCACCAAGATGGCGGCCTCCAAGCTCTTTGGTTTCTTGGGAATATTAATTTCACGGGGACTCTCTGTCCGTTGACATTACCCCTGACAGCTCGAGTTCATGAAAGAGCTTTTATTAAAAGGCCAACAAGAACATTCACGGTAGGGAAATCTGTGCCTTTCAGCAGTGGCTGTGTTTGGAACGCACACGGTGTTCACAGTAACTCTGCCCAAGGCTTAGCTGGAGGAGGTGAGCGCACTGGAGGAAGCGGGAGTGAGTGTGCACACGTGTGTCTGCAGCAGGAGCGTGCTGAGCACCCGGGGAATCGCTGTGGATGCACTTTGACTTGCAGCTTATGGAACTCAGTGGAGGATTTAGTTACCAGGAAAGTGAGGGGGTCTGAGCCTGGGGCAGCCTCACCCAGGTTCTTGGTGCATGGGGGGTCCTGAGCTGCAGGGAATCACTGACAGGTTAAGTCAGTTCTGGAGCAGGCTTGGCAAACTTTCTGTAAAGGGCCAGGTCGTCTTTCAGGCTTTGTGGGTCAGTCCGTGTTGCTATCCTCAGCTCTGCGGTTCTGCACAAGGAGCCACAGATGATGTATAAATGAAGGGGTGTGGCTCTGTGCCAGTCAAGCTTTATTGACAAAAGTGGGCCATGTGGCCCACAGGCTGCAGTTTGCTGACTGCTGGTGTAGACCATTCCCACCTACGAAGTGAGCGATTGGGCTTTATGCGCTATCTGGGAGGTCATAGTTGCAGTACCAGCGTAAAGAAGGGACTGGAGCCCTCGGAAGGGAGGGCTTTGCAGGGAACGGCCACATGACCTGGAAGTGAGTGAGGCCCCCAGGCCTGACGTCGGGACAGTCTGTCCTCAGAGCTGTCCTCCCCGTGCCCACGCAGCCCCCTCGGAGAGGACCGAGGAAGAACCCTGTGCCGTTGTAGGTGTGGAGAGCAGCCTGCGGGTGACCCGCTGCCGCCAGATCCTGCAGAGCCTTCCAGAACACAACTATGCTGTCCTCAGCTACCTCATGGGCTTCCTGCACGAGGTGAGTGGGCAAAGCAGGGCGCCAGTGGGGAGGCCCAAACTCTGTGCCTGGCCCGGGGGGCCCCCTCCTGCACGTGGTGCCCACACAGATCAGGGTCTGGGGTCTCCCTCGCCCACAGGACTCCACTTCTGTGCCTGCCTCTGCTGACCCCATGCCCCTCAGTCACTGATGAGTCCTCTGCTCCCGCATCATCTCCTGCAGGGGCTGTCTGTTCAGGGAGGGGCTGGGTCCCCCCCAAGCCAGGGCTCCGAGCCTGACGCGCAGTATGAGCAGACTGAGCAGGCCGTTCCTGAGAGAGGAACGTGTCACCAGGTGCGCGAGTGTCCTGGGGCCGCCGTAGCATGGTACCACTGACTGGGCAGCTACAGACCTAGAAATGTCTGGTCACGGTCCTGGAGGCCGGAAGGCCAGAATCCAGGTGTGGGCAGGGCCGTGCTCCCAGAGGGGCTCTAGGGGAGGGGTCCTTCCCGCCCCTTCCAGCTCCTGGTGGCTCCCGCATCCCTTGGCTTGTGGCCACCTCACTCCTGCCTGTCTCCACACGGCCTTGTCCCCTCTCTATACAAATCTCCTTCCGCTTCCTCTTATAAGAATGCTTGTCGTTGCATTTAGGGCCCACCTGCATAATCCAGAATGATCTCACTTTGAGATCCTTGATTACATCTGTAAGGACCCTTTGTCCAAATCAGTCACATCCACGGGCTCCTGGTGGATATCTATGTTGTGGGGCTGCCATTCCACCCCCTACACAGAGTGAGAAAATGCACAGTGAGAGAAACACCTGTCCCTGCTCTGGGTCCAGGCTGAGCTCCCCACACCTGGGACAGGGAGCAGTGGTCTTCGAGGTCAACAGGGAAAAGCTCAACGGGTCCAAACAGGCCCCTCCCTTTGCTTCCAGACCCCTGACCCTCTGTCGTCTGACCCTTCCTGGAACACTCATCCGTCCAGGCCCTTTGTAGGCAGTGTGGGGTGCAGGCATGACCGAGGCAGGACTTGGCCATGGGGCTCCCAGCCGTGGGGCACATTTCCACCCAGTGTGGCGACACCATGGCAGCGTCCTGCCCAGGGTCTTCGGGGCTTATGTGGGAACCCTGCTTCATGGCAGGTGGCCTGGGAATGTGATCTCCAATGGAGGGGAGGGGACCTCCAGGCAGAGCCAATGTTACATGTTGGAGTCTGTCAAACACCACCTCTTGGTTTTAAAAATAAACTATTTCGGGGGCACCTGGCTGGTTCAGTTGGTAGATCAGGCGACTCGATCTTGGGGTCATGAGCTCGAGCCCCATGTTGGGCGTAGAGATTGCTTTAAAAAAATAAACAATTTTGTTCTCCCTCTCTGTCACTTGATCTTATTTCTTAGAAGCCAAAAACTAAGTTATCCTAATCTCTTTTTCTACTTCTTTTTCATTAGCTAGAGATGGATTTATTTCTCTGTCCTCCACCATGACACTGACATTAATCATCCCATGGGGCTTGGCGCTGCATAGCATTGGCCCCTGGTGTGCACCTGCAGGGGCTTGGGGGCTGCCTGTCTCATGGAGGCAGGGCTTCCTCACCAGATCCATAGGGGGTCACCAGGCAGTGCAACACCCCCCCCAATAGTTCTGTGCTCTCCCATGACCCCGAGGCTCTGCATTGCCTACTTCTGATTCATCAAGGTCCCCAAGACCCTGGAGGCAAGGAAGAGGTCAGGCCATGCCCTCTGATGGCCCCCCTGCCACCTACTGGCCACATGACTTCGGGCAAGTCCCCTGCACCTTCTGGGCCTTAGCTTCTTCATCTGTAAGATGGGTGATGTATCCTGCTTTTTGGGGTTGCAAGGCTGTAAGGCAAGCTCTTCCCCTCCCCACCGTCCCATCCTCCAGTGACCCTGCATGCTAGTTAGTCTTGACTATGCCCTACTCACCAGCCAAAGTGTGGGTATCAGAGACGTGGTCTGGCTGGGTGACACCAAACACCATGCTTGCACCCACAGTGGTGGAGGCCCCCCCTGAGGGGACCTCCCCAGTCCTCTGGAATGGAAGAAAGGCTGGGGCCCTGAGGAGATCCCAGAAGGAGCTGACGGACGGTCAGAGCCAGAGGGTCCCTTGGAGCATCAAGACTGAGTCCTTCCTTCTACAGATGGGCAAACTGAAGCCCAGAGCAGGGAGCTGGCTGTACAAGGCCATAGCACAGAACCCACAGTCACTTGCCTGGTCCCCTGTGTGTCCTCCAGGTGTCCCGGGAGAGCATTTTTAACAAAATGAACAGCTCCAACCTGGCGTGCGTCTTTGGGCTGAATTTAATCTGGCCATCCCAGGGGGGCGTCCTCCCTGAGCGCCCTCGTGCCTCTGAACTTGTTCACCAAACTGCTGATCGAACACTACGAGAGGTCTTCAGCACCCCGGAGGCCCGTGGGGAGCTCGGCACCGGCGTCCCTGAGGCAGGTGAGCGGGGCGGCCCCTTCGCTGAGGGCTGCACAGGCGACAGACCCTCCCCGCCCCCCGTGCCTCCGCAGCCCCTGCCGGCAGCTGGGACGCTCCGCTAGGGCGGGAAACGCCACACTGAAGTCCGTGTGTGCCCTCCTGTGCCTTGTAAACTTGCCATTAAACTTCTGACTCTTGGCCCTTCTGCATCGTTCTTGGGCTGTGGGCTGAGATAAGGTAACGGATCCCTTAGAATCATAACCCAGTGTGGCTGAACTGGGGCCATGCTGGGAGGCTGTCGGTGAGGAGCCCTCGTCCGGCTGGGATCAAGGTCCACTGCTCCTGGCATATGCCGTGTGGCAAAGCAGTGACTTGGAGCCACGGCTGTTTGTTACCGTCTGCGGGCGAGCAGTGAGCTGAGCATCTCTTCTGCTCTGGCGGGGGCTCCCGCGGGTGTCGGGCTGGCGGGAGGTCAGCCGGGGGGACACGGCTGGGTCCCTGCTGTGTGGGGGGTGGTTCTCGTTTGCTCCCCACCCCTCGCTCTGCTTTATCATCCTGCTCCTTCTCGTGGCCCTCAGCTAACCCAGGCCAGAACGGTCCTCTTGTGCAGCTTGGAAAGTGACCGTGGTTTCATTTATTTCCTCTTCTGCCACAAAGGCTTGCTCTTTCCTTCCTTTTTCCTTTTGTCAAACGCAGCCCTCCAGCTCTGACCCCGCCACAGCCCCGCACGGAGAGCTGAGACCCGGCCACAGCCTCTGGACAAGGCACCTGCTGTCTGCACCCCTGCCCCTGGGAGGGGGTCTGTGCTCCCACAATTCAGCACAAGCCCAGAAAAGCCTCAAGAGTTCTGTTGCCAGGAAAAAAAAAAAAAAAAAAAAACCTGAAATAAAAACGATGGGTCCCTTAAGAGTGCACCGCTGTGAGCAGCAGAATTAACAACGACATTAAATCAAATCTCGTGCATTATGCAGAAGGGTTTACGGTGGGACGCACGGCTGTGAAATGTATGTCTCAAATTTCCTGACTCCGAGAGGTGGCCCCAAGACGTTTTCCTGTGGCTGCTTTGATAACCGTCTCCCTTTCACGAACGATAATTGTGGAATCCCAGCTTCAGCACGGCGTGGCCTTGTCACCCTTCCTTGTATCAAAGCACCATTTCCCTATCATTTCCACAGCAAAGGAGAGCGATTACGGCGCTAATGTGTGGCAAGCACGCGTGGTGCATTTCAGCGTCAAACAATGAAATGTGATGTGGAAATGAGGACTCCAGGGTGTCTCTGTTGACAGGATGTGTGGAATAAATTGTTCAAACATTCACTTGTGCAGAAACGACAAAGATTTTAAGTGACTCCAGAGATTAGGCAGGCTGCCCAGAACTTGTAGCTGATATCCACAATGAATTTATTGAATCCCGTCCAGAACATGAAGGTCAGTGGCAAAGCAAGTGGCTGGTCTGCCCCGGAGAGAGCCAGGCTGCCATCACTGGGGGGAGCCAGGACCGGGCACCTCACTTCTGCCACCAGCTGAGATGCACAGCTGTGGGGTCCTGGGCCAGTCATTTTGCCCAGCGTGGGGAGTTCTAGAAGGCTCAGCTTGGGGTCTTGTCCTCCCACGGTGGGTGCATGAGTGGGGTACATTTCTCGAGCCTTTTCTTGCTGGTACAGTGCGGAAGGCGGTATCCACTCTGCAATCCCCTGTGTGCTTTCGAGCACCTGCTTTGGGCCAGGCAGTGCCTGTCCCACAGATACAGAAATGAGAAGGATGCACTTCCTGCCCTCAGGGGCTTGCAGAATAGTTGGGGAGTGAATAAGCAAAGAAATGCACAAAGAAGCGTATTTAGAGCGAAAGCAGTGCGCACAGGACACAGGCAAGAGCAGGGAGGGGACAGAGGAGAGGGTCGTGGGCACCTCCCAGGTTTCTCATCTTGAGATACGCAGGCAGCTGAGGGTGGTGGTCTTCCCTGACGTGGAGAGCGTGGGAAAGGAAGGGCAAGTTCTGCTGTTGGTTTGGTCACAAAAAGTCTGCTGTTGTAAGAACAACCACTGCTCAGAAGGGGAAAAAAAATTCAGTGACAGAAAGTGTAGAAAGAGAAGGTGAAAATCACTTGAAATTTTACTGCCCGTAGATAACCACTGTTCATATTTTGAGGAGCGGGCACTTTTATGTACTGCCAGTAGAGAGAGAAATTAGTCCGGTCACTTTGGAGAGCAGTTTAGCAAGCTGGTGAAGGTAAAGCTGATCCAGCAGTTGTGTGTCTAGGCAAGGAACTGAAGAGGTAGGTACAAGAGCATCACTGCGGTGCTCTTAGCAGAGCAAATAATTAGGTGCAGCCTGAGTGTCCGTCAATAGAAGAAATGGCAGATAAAGGAGTTACATCCATGTGACTGAACGGTAAAAATGAACGAAGCGGATCTGTATGTCTCAACAACGGCAGATCCCCAAATAGTACATTGAGAAGGAAAAGAAAAATCAGAGAATGATAAATACTGTGTGTTTTCACTTGTGCAAAGTTCTAAAAGTCCCCCATCCTATATCTACCTCACGAATTATACGGCATTACGCTTTTTAAAAAAGATTTTATTTTTTTAAAGTAATCTCTACACCCATTGTGGGGCTCGAACTCACAACCCCGAGATCAAGAGTCGTGTGCTCCACCCACTGAACCAGCCAGGCACCCCGGTGTTACACTTTTTGGACAATATACATAGAAGACGTCTCCACATAAAAAGTGAATAGGTAGGAGACATACCAGATTCCTCAGGAGAAGAACAAAAGGGTCCTTAACTATTTCTGTCATGTTTTGTATATGTAAGTGTTCTGTTTCCAGTATGGCTGAATAGCACCTACAGGATTTGACCTTTCCACAGACAACATTATGAGCTCTGGACAAAATACAAAAGAACAAAAATAAACAAAAAAGTGAGCAATGACTTGAAGGCACTGGAGAATGAACAAGGACAGATTCTGGAAGGAAGTCCACACTTAGAAAAGTGAATAGCACAGGATGAGCTTCCATTATGTAGCTTTTAAGCTGAGCCAGACTGAAGTTCGCACCTGTGTTAGAGTGGCTTTATCTCCAGGAGAAATTCACACTCTTTTTGGCTTGAAGAACAGAGGACAGAGTTTGGGACAACAACAGTCACCAGAGAGTGAGCAGGGAATCTCATACAGAAGAAAGCCAGCTCAGGAGAGCCTAAATTCTGTGCATAAACTCTGCTCCAAGTTCTGCCTGATCCCGGAGCCACACCTCTGTAGGACAGACACCAGCTATGGATAAAACACCCAACCTGAGGTTTGAGCTACCAATGGACAGGGTCTGTGGCTTGACTCCAGCGGAACCCAAAGCCTCTACAACGTAATGTTAACAATGTTCCGCATACAACGAAAAATGATTCTATGAAGAACCAAGAACGTGCAACCTACTCTAAAACAATCAACAGACACCAACCTTAAAATGATACAGGTGTTAGAAATAACTGTCAGGGATGTTACAGTAGCCATTATACACATCCTCAAGTATATAAAGGAAAATAGGCTTACAATAAATGCAAAGATAGGAAATCTCAGTAAAAAATAAACATAGAAATCGTAGGAAACAAAGGGGAAATTCTAGAAAACCAAATACAATACCTGAAATTACGGGGGGGGGGGAAATTCCCAAAAGCAAAATAAAAACACTGGTTGTGTTTGATAGGAGAATGGAGATGACAGAAGAGAGTCGGTGAATGTAGCGTAATAGAAATTACCCAGTCTATAAAATAAAGAGTAAAATGGGAGCACCTGGCTGGCTCAATATGTAGAACACGTGACTCTTGATCTCGGGGTTGTGGGTTTGAGGCCCACGTTGGGTGTAGAGATTACTTAAAAAATAAAGAGTAAAAGGATTGAAAAAAAAATATGAACAGAGCCTCAGGGACCTGTGGGACAATATCAGAATATTTTACATACGTGTAATTGGAGTTCTGGAGAGGAGAGAGTGGGGCACAAAAAAATCTAAAAACTTAATGGCTGAAATATTTCCAGTTTGGTGAGACATAGTCAGAGTCAATCATCTGAGTGAACCCCAAGCTGGATAAATTACAAAGAAAACTACCACAGGCACACTATAGTGGGCCTTCTGAAAACCAAAGATAAAGAGGAAATCTTGAAATCATCAAGAGAAAAAACGAAACAGAAGACCAACAATTGAGACTAGCTGACTTACAAGCAGAAACTATGAAGGCCAGAAGACAGTGCAACAATATCTCGTTCCAATACAATAAAGGAGCAATACTAAATTGCTCACAGGAGGGGGAAAATATCAAAATCAGAATTCTCTGTCAGCCAAAAGCATTTAAGACTGAAGGTTAAATCAAAACTTTTTTTAGGTCAAAGAAAACTAAGGAATTATTTTCGTTGGCAGACCTGCACTACAGAAAAAATGCCAAAGGAAATTCTTCAAGGTGATAGGAAATGAGAACAGATTGAAACCTGGATGTTTTGGAAAAGATCAAGATCATTGGAAATGGCAAATATCTGGATTATATAAAGGAATACTTTTCCCTCTTAATTTTAAAGAAATAAGCAGGGCTGTTTAAGGCAAAAGTTATAAAATTGTCCTATAGGTTTTAGGATATATGTAGATATAATACAAACCATGGCTGAGTGGGGCTGCATGGGTTCAGGGCTTCTACCTTTCACTGGAAGTAGGACAGAAGTCATCCCAAGTCAACTAAAAAGGTACGGTTGTATCCCTAGAACAGCTACTAAAAAATGATGCAAAAAGATTTAAAAATAGATAAGTTGCAAGTGAATTCCAAAAAATAGTCAAAAATCCAAAATAAGGCAAGAAAGGATAAACTTGAGAACAAAGAGACAAACAGGAAAAAAATAATAAAGTGGTAAACCTAAATCCAACCCTATCAGTAATTATCTTCTAACGTTAATGTACTAAACTCTACGGTTAAGAGGCAGGGCAGATATTGTCAAAATGGATATGAAAGCAAGACATAACTGTGTGCACTTTATCGAGATAGGCTGAAGGCGAACAGAAGCAAAGACATACCGTGCACACGGTGATCATCAAAACTCCAAGGTATCTATATTACTAATATATAAAACAGACTTTACTTTTATTTTTTAAGAAACGTGGGTTGGTTTACTTTTTTTTTCATTTTTCCATTAAATTTCTATTTTAATTACAGTATAGTTAACATACAGTGTTATATTAGTTTCAGGTGTACAATACAGTGATTACCCAGTGCCCATCATGATAAGTGTACGCTTTAATCCCCGTCCCCTATTTCACCCACCCCCCCACCCACCTAAAACAGACTTTAAAACAGAGTATTACTAGATCTAGATGGCCTTTTTTATAATGACAAAATGGTCAGTTTATTGAGAAGACATGGCTGTCATAAGTGGGAATGCATCTGATAATAGAACTTTAGATATATGGAGGAAGAAATCCCACAATAGATTTAAGGGATAAACAGGCATTTCCATATTCAGAGCTGGAGATTTTGGCATCCCTGTCCCAGCAGCTGAAAGACCAGCTCAACAAAAAGTGGGTAAAGTGATAGATAACCTGAGCACCACTACCGATCACCTTGACCTACATGATGCTTACACAGTACGGCACCCAACAACAGAATACACATTCCTCTCACGTGCACATGTTGTGATCACCAACATAGACCAGATTCTGGGGCACAAAATAAGTTCCAGTAAATTCAAAAGAATTAAAATCATATGAATATGACAATGGAATCAAGGTAGTAATAAAAGTCCTAGCTAGGTAAGTATCACATGATCTCACTGATATGAGGAATTTGAGAAACAAGACAGAGGATCACAGGGGAAGGGAGGGAAAAATGAAACAAGACGAAACCGGAGGGAGACAAACCAGAAGAGACTCTTAATCTCAGGAAACCAACTGAGGGTTGCTGGAGGGGAGGGGGTGGGAGGGAGGGGGGGGCTGGGTGATGGACACTGGGGAGGGCGTGTGCTGTGGTGAGTGCTGTGAATTGTGTAAGACCGATGAATCACAGACCTGTACCCCTGAAACATAATACATTATATGTTTATAAAAAAGTTTTCAAAAAAAATCCTGTCTAGGGAAAACCTAGATATAGGAAAAAAATTTTTAAAAGAAAGGGAGCCACACTTCTAAATAGTTCATGTGTCAAAAAAATCATGATGGAAGGGAGAAGATAATTTGAACTGAAGACTAATGCAAAATATCAACATTTGGGAAACAAAATAGTAGTTGGAGGAAAATCTAAGTGCTTATATTAAAAATAAAAATAAAAAACAGTCTAAAATCAACTAATGTTCTAACTTAAACTATATATATGTATATACACTGTGTGTATATATTATATGTATTGTGTGTGTATATATATATATATATATATATGTGTGTGTGTGTGCGTATGTATATTTGACCCCAACCATGGTCACAGTTGATTGTCCAGGGGGTGCTTCTCACCCTAATGAGCCAATCTGATACACATGTATATCAAAGTAACCCATTCAGTAAAAGGAATAAAATAACAGAAATAAAACAGAAAATTTAAAAAGAGAAAAAAGAGAAAATTGAAGCCCCAAAAGTTAACTTTTTTGAAAAGAGAAATTCAAGAACTTTGAAAAGATAAATTCAAGAACCCCTTGCTAGGCACGCTAAAATAAAAGAAACTCCAAATTAAGAATGAAAAGGCAATCATCACTTTGGAGTCTGCAGATAGTAAAATGAATTACAAAAAATACCTCTCCGCAAATAAAACTCCTGGCCCTGATGTCTTAACTGGTGAATTCTAACAAATATAAAGATGTTCTTTCAAAAAATAGAGAATACTTTCCAACTTGTTTAATACCATAATCTGACAAAGACATTGCAAAGAAAAATATCTATAGATCCATATCCCTCATAAACAAATACAAAAATACTTAGCAAATATTAGTGCATCCAGTAAAGCAATATGAAAGGGTACTACACAATGACCCAATAGAGTTTAGTTAAGGAATTCAAAGTTGGCTTAACATTCGAAGATTACTCTAACTCACCGTATTTACCGAATGGAGGAGAAAGCGCACGTGATTTTAAAGAAATGTAGTTATAAGCATTTGACAGAATCTAATCTTTCAGGATTTTTAAGAAGATTTATTTATTTTAGTGGGGGTAGGGAGCAGAGGGAGAGAGAAACTGCAGAATCCGCACTGAGTGTAGAGCCCTACAAAAGGCTCGATCCTATGACTGAGATCATCTGCCCTGAAACCAAGAGCTGGATGCTTAACTGACGGCACCACCCACACACTCCTATCATTCAGGATTTTTTTTTTTATATTATATGCAAACTAAGAACTACTTTTATGTACTAAATAATATACTTCATGGTCAAACTATTGACACTTCCTCCTCTCTGAAATCAGAAACACGGGGACTCTTCGTCTCACTGCTTTTGTTCAAATTCTGTTGGAGGTCCTGGCTATTGAAATAAGGCAAGAAAAAATAACAGGCACGGAGATTGGAAACCAGAATAAAACCGTCTCTGCGGGGGACATAATTGTTTATGCAGAAAGCCAAACAGAATCTATAAAACAGCTGCTATAACTAATGGATTTAGCAAGGTTTCAGAATCGAAGGCGTATCAGGGTTCGATCAGGGAAACAGAAACCACACAATAGTTTGAAAAGTTAGTATAAACATCACTAAGTATAAGAGGGCAGGGCTGCATGAGAGTAGCCAAGGAAGGTACAGCTTGGGAGGACTCCCCCTCCCTGCGGCTGAGATTCGAACTTTGGAGAAAGTGTGGTCATAGCCCTGTGGTTGGTAACGTGTGCTGGCTTGCCTGGACGGAGCCGGCCCACAGTCACTTGGCATGCAGCAAACGCCCCTGTGGGTTGCAGGTGAGCCGAGGCTGGTGGAGAATCATACAGACTGAATTGGAGCTTCATTTAAGAGTTTAAAGAAAAAGAAAGACGGCCCCGAGGTATTCCAGGCTCACATGGGCTTCGAGAGCCAGATGCTTCTTTCCTGATGTGCCAGTGAGGTTCCTGGGGAGCTCTCTGACTGCACGGTCTGCCTTGTGTGGCCCCTCCTTTCACAAATCCATGGAGCTGGAGTGGGCCCAGCAATCCTGAGTTTCAGCCAGTTCCCCAGGTGATGCCAATGCTCACTAGAGTTGGAGAAATTCTCCTCTAGAATGACATTAAAGACGTGCCTTCTGTCCAAATTTTGGGTAATTTTTTTGATCCCCCCCTGAAAGGCTGGTCTAACTGTGGTTTTGTGTTATTTGGCCAGATTCAATTACGTCCATGTAGGAAGCGGTGTTATTATCTTATGTAAGCCTCCTTGTGAAATCGGTGCAATTTAGAGCCATCCACTTCTGGTCAACTGCTAAATCGACAGTTAGCTTGCGTCTGGAAATTAGGTAAGGAATCTAGTGTTGCATTTGCAAACGTAGCACCTTTGGCCAATCTTGGACACGAGCGTACTTTGGCACCACACTCCCGTTTCTCTGTCATAAGCACCCATGTGCCCACACGCCTTTGCACACAGACACACACGCACACACACAACAGTGTGCTGGTAAGTGTTTAACTGCTGGCTCTCTAGGAATGTCAGGCCCTGATTTGTAGTGTTTGCCCATTTCCGCAGTGTCAGTACTCCCGCCGTGGACGGTTTCAAGCTACTGACACGAAGTCACCGGACACGGATTTGGAAGGAGATGCATAAACCAGTGGTGGCCCTTCCTGGCCAGGCTTCCCTTCCAGTTCTGGGCAGTGCCCCTGCCAGGGCCCCACCTGGCGAGACGGTGAGGACCACTCCTGCTGACTTAACCCTGGGTGAGGGAGGAAGCTGGGAGTAGAAGCAGAGCCACCCGCATCCTCCTGCAGCCCGGCTTTCCTTCCACAGCCCCATTTTCTTACACCGCAGGGAACCACCTGCTGCCACTGGAACAAATTGATCTCTGTCACTTGACCTCAAAATGGGCCTGTTAGGAGCTGCACTGTCCTATAAGTGGGTGGGAGTCCCTCTGTTCTGTCTGGAGACCGGGGATCCTTGGGGGTGGGTGTTGGGGCCTCACCATATGGAAGGTGGCCAGTGCAAGTAGCAGCCACAGCCAGCCCCCTCCGTGGCCTGGGGGGGGATCCTCCCAGGGGTCCTGTACCAGGGGAGAGACCCCTTTCCACCCAACTGCCTGAGGTTTGGCTCTGCAGGTGGTCTCACACTCTCTGGTCTCAGACTTCTCCCCGGTATGAGCCCCAGCCCCATGCAGAAATGCCGTCACCAGAACCCATCCCGCAACACCACCCAGAAACTGTAGCATTGTTTGGGGAGCCTCGGGGGATTCTGAGAGCTGGGGTTGGGGGCAAAGCTGAGCTTAGTGTAAGAAGTGCCCTTCCCCCACTGGGGGACACACAGGGTGGACAGGGGCTGGGTTCAGTGCTGGCCTGTGTGGTCAGCAGTGCTTAGTTGGCTTTATTTGTCCCCTTGCACCTGTGTGTAGCATCACCTGGGTCGCCATCCGCAGCCCCAGACTGGCAAGGTGGCTGGGTCAGGAGTGTGCGTGCATGCGGCTTGGCAGGGTGGCCGGCAGTGGTCCACCTCTGCCCCGAGAGGTGCCCGGGGTGCAGCGGGCAGAGTAGCAGAGGTGCTGGGAGCGCGGGCACAGGGCCACAGCCCAGGCGGAAGCCACCTGCTGGCTGCGTGACCTTCTCGAACTGGCAGAGAATTCATTCTGTTGTTTAAACCCCATGGTCTGTGGTGCTTTGTTATGGCAGCTTCTGGAAACAAAGTGCTCCCCGGGGGAGCCCTCTGGGAAGTGGTGAATCCTCATCACCATAGCTGATGGCCAGCCCCGGGGAGTCTCCCACCCCTGAGCTTGCTTGGTGGGCACCGCAGAGCTATGGTGGGCCCTGCTCTCCAGGGCCAGGTCAGATGGAGCAGGGGAATCAGAAGGTGTGGGGACCCCTGTTGAACCCCACATTTTCCATCACGTGGGCACAGGGCCACCTAGGCGCCAGTGGTGGTGGTGGAGAGACAGGAGGGACTATAGGTGTCCACACACTTTGGGGCCCCCTTTCTTTCTTTTTTTTTTTTAAGATTTTATTTATTTATTTCTTTGACAGCGAGAGAGGGAACACACGCAGGGGGAGTGGGAGAGGGAGAAGCAGGCTTCCTGTGGAGCAGGGAGCCCGATGCGGGGCTCGATCCCAGGACCCTGGGACCACGACCTGAGTCGAAGGCAGATGCTTAACGACTGAGCCACCCAGGCGCCCCAGGGCCCCCTTTCTAACGGCAGAGCTAATCCATGGAGGGGCTTCCCCAGGAGGGAGGGAGTTCTCATCGCGGGGCGGGGGGGGGGAGGCACATTCAGATTTGCGAGGAACTCCTGCCCTGTGTTGGGGCGCTGGAGCCCCCCAGGCCCCCGTGTCTCTTGATGGGAGCTGGGCAGGCTGTCCTGGAACCCCCTATGGATTAGAGGACAAAGATATGGTAGAGTCTGGGCTCACCCCCTCTGCAGCTGCAGGGTCCCACCCCTCCCCAGCCTCAGCTTCCTCACCCCTGCCCCCACCCTCACTGGGCAAGTGGACCTGGCAGCTGCACTGGGAACAAGGAAGCCCTGGGATACGACCCTGAGCCGGGACGGAGGCAGCCCCAAGGCCGGGCAGCTCTGTCTCTCGAAGCCTCCTTCCTGTATTCCGTGAGTCTTTACTGAGCACCTACTTCCTGTGTTCCAGGTACTCTTGTAGATGCTGGGGATTGGAGAGTAAAACTGACCAAGTTCCCTGCCTTCGTGAAGCAGGCAAAACCGAAAAGGTGAGTCACGGAAAGTTGTTATTTCAGTCTGAGGAATCAGGGGCGCCTGGGTGGCTCAGTCGTTAGGCGTCTGCCTTCGGCTCAGGTCGTGATCCCGGGGTCCTGGGATGGAGCCCCACATCGGGCTCCCTGCTCGGTGGGAAGCCTGCTTCTCCCTCTCCCGCTCCCCCTGCTTGTGTTCCCTCTCTCTGCTGTGTCTGTCTGTCTGTCAAATAAAGAAATAAAATCTTAAAAAAAAAAGTCTGAGGAATCAAACAACAAGGAAGGAGAGGAGATGCTAAATCTTGAGGGTGGCTGGGGACAGCTGCACCTTGAGGGGACTGTGGTCAAATTCCCAAGCAAGTGGGGAAGCCAGTCCAAGAGACACCAGGGCACACCTGGTAAGGATATAGCACGTGCAAAGGCCCTGTGGCAGGAGCATGCTGAGTGGGTTCCAGGTAGAGCAGGGAGGCCGTGCGGCTGGAACAGAGTGAGGAAAGTGGAGAGAGGCAGGAAGGGAAGTCAAAGGGCCAGAGAATGCAGTGACTGTGGCCTTGGAGGACTTGCTGCTGGGCAAGATGGGCAGCGACAGCAGGGGTTTAGGAGAGGCATTGTCATGCTGGCGGCTGGGTTGAGAACTGACAGCAGCGGGATGGGGGAGGGGCACGTGTTGCGGCCACGGCTGCAGTCATCCAGGTGAGGTGGCAGGCTGAGACCAAGGTGATGGTGTGGGTGGTGACACATGGCCACCCCCTGCTTATATTCTGAGCGTGCTGCCGATGAGCAGGTGTGGAGGGTGAGTTCGCTGGGCTGCTGGCCCATGTATTAGGAAGATGGAATCTCCCGGAGATGGGACAGGTGCCGGAGGGCTGGCCTGGCGGAGACGGACGCTTCCTGATGCCCAACGGGCAGAGGCCCAGCCCTGGAGAGAACAGCTAGGCACAGGCAGCATAGAGACAGAGAACCAGGAGGTGGGACAAGGTCAGTCTAGGAATTCGGGAGGAGAGGCGAGGTCAGAGCACAGACCCAGGGAAGAGACAGACTGGAACAACCAGGTGAGTGGGGGTCCTGGGAGTGTCCTTCAGCTGGAGGGCGTGGTCAGCGTGTCCCCCACTGGATCTGGCCACAGGGAGGTCACTACTGACCTTGAATTGGGCAGCTCCAGGGGAATCATGGGGAGAGGGGCAGCCCGGTTGGAGAGGGACCCAAAAGGGTGGGAGGAAATTAGGAGACTGGGGACGATGGGAATCCGACGGGAATCTTGAGTCCTCCGGGCCAGGGGTTGGGGGCTCCGCATGGGCCTCCAGGGGCTGAGACTGGGCCGGCTCTCAAGGAGGCAGAGGGGCGCTGGAGGAGAGTCAGCCGGGGGCCAGGCAGAGGCGCCTTGAACTCTAGGCCCCACCCAAGCTCTGTGATTCTGGGCCCACTTGGAAACAGGAGAGGACTGTCAGAGACCCCGCCAGCTGGGCCCCGCAGCCCCGCGCACCCCTCCCCTGTCTCTGGGTGCATCCCTCAGTCCTGGGGCTCCAGTGGGTCATCCCTTCGTATTTGATCCCACCCTTGGCCACATCTGGTGGTCCAGAGGGGGGCTCCCCACCTGACTGGGCCGACTGGAGGCCTCTGAAGTGTCCGGAGCCAGGACGCAGGGGGTCTGGCTCCCCAGTTTGCATGCTCTCTTGAAAGGCCAAGGACGAAGACCCGGGTGGGTAGGTTGCGGGAGCTCATGGGCAACAGAAAAAGTAGGTGCTGTTGATGGGCTGAGAAGCAGGAATGAGCGAGGGAGCAGTGTCCACACCGCACAGCACCTGGCCGGGTGGGTTCCTGTTGCTCCTGACCATCCACTGGGTCCCAAGAGTTGCACCTGCCACCTCGGGGTGGAGGTGGGGGGATCCGCATGTGGAGGGTGCCCATGAGCTCTCTCCTCCCTCCCTCCCTCCCTCCCAACAGGGGCATGACCCTGATTTTCCACCTCTCCAATTTCCCCCTCCCTGCCCCTCGTGCTCCCAGAGGCCTCTCTGCTGAAGGCAAAGCAAACCACACGGCTTTGAAATCATCAGTTGAGTTTAATACATCGTACAGAAGGAAAACTACATTGGCATATTTAAGACAAACACTTTTTCTCTACCCTCACTATCCACTGGACGGTCCTCCTTGGTCCAAAACACTAAGTCTTCAAGACACGTCGGCAGCTACCCCTCCCGGGTCCAACCTTCCATATCCTCCCATTACATTTTTTTAAAAATTTAATTCAATTCAATCCACCCAAGAAGAAAAACAAACCAACAAAAAGGAACCTGAAGACATTTACATCGCAAGCCACGCGGTAATGCATAATTGGCATCTAGAGTAACCAATATAGAAGACGTGTGTCTCACAGTTCACTTTGTTCATCAATAAAAGAATATAAAAATCTTGTTCAACCCAGTGTTAAGTGTATTAAAATAGATCTGTATCGTACAGCACAGTTTCTCCCGGAGTCGAGAAAATGACAGGAGGGACCATGGCAGTCTGTGGGATCCTGGCCAGCCTCCCTGCTCTGCACCTGTCTGCGTGCGTGTGTGTCTGGGGCCGCGTGTGCACACGCGCACCTGTGTTCAATGCAATTCGGCACCGTGTGATATGCTGGGGTGGGAGCCCGCTGGCTTCCGGATGCTTATCCTGTTGTGCTACGTCCCTCAGGACTGGAGAAGCTGGTGGGTGGACATCCCACCCCGGGGCGCGGGAGCCCTTTTATGACGCGAGCGCGCCCTCAGCTCTCACGAGCGCAAGGAGACAGCAAGAAGAGGGACTCTTGCGTCTCCGAAGGCCAAACCCTCCCGAGGCCACTGCCCCCTCTCCCTCCCTCCCCTCGCCCCCCCCCCCTTCTGAAAGAACCCTCTGGATCTCTCCAGTTCGGCAGTCCCCCAGGAGGGGTTTTCGCATTCGTACCTTGCAGCAGAGACCACTGTAAGCAGGAAAAGAAGTCAGCAAGCATCCCCCCTTCACATTAAATATCTTACAATAAAAACGCCATACAAAAATGTAAAGTTATTTTTTGGCATAAGTGTCTGTACTGGCAAGAAGAGAGGAATGGAATACTTTATCGGCTCTTCGAAAGGAGAAAAGAACAGGCTTCAGTCGTAAGTTGAATGATTCAACCCCGAATGGAAAACCCGCCAAAGGCCTCCCCTGCATATGCTTGCAGCTCCATCTTGCCCAAAAACCCCATGAGAAAAATACACCGGTGGCAAAATGAGTCCAGAAGGTCGGCAAAGGGCAAGAGGCGTACAGATGGGCACTCTGAAGACGCGGGGGCACGCGGAGGCCCTGGCAGGTGGAGACTGCAGAGTCCCTCCCCGGGGGGACCCGCCTCGTAGTTTCTTTCAAGTTCAACAGCTGTGACTCTTAATGCTAATAACACTGACAGACAGGGGCCCGCGTTCTGGAAGGCGCTGGAGCGCCCCGGCCCCAAGCCCCGGGGCCCCTGAGCGGGAAGGGCACGGAGTCCTACCTAGATTCGCTACCCACTGCTCGCCCCAACTACCGCTACTACTCGGCTAGGTCTTCGGGTTCTCGGCTCCCCTCCCAACCTCTGTCCTTCTCTCTCCTGGGGCGCAGCACGAGGCCGAGGAGACAGCTGTGCCTGGAAGCTGGAGGCCTGGGCAGCCCCCCAACAGCCAGGGGCTGACTGTGCACCCGGCCATCGGGCACCGCCCTGGCTTCCTCGGTGCCCCGTCTAAATGTGGAGGGAAAGGACTTCCACCCAGTTCCTTCCCCCTTCTTTCCTCTGTCTCTCTCGGTCAGGTTTTATTTTCGTCTGAAATTCATAGTGTTTATGAATTAAGGCGGACAGAACCCTCAGGTCTGCTGAGCAGGGTCCCAGGAACCTTCCGTGGGTGTGAAGCGGGTCCCGCAGGGTCAGTTGTGCCCCTGGGGGTGCTGGAGGGCAGAGCGCATGGCTGCCGCTGGGGGCTTGGTCCAGGGCCCGGCCAGCAGCGGGGCGGGGCTGGTGGTCGTCATGGTGACCTGCAGCATCTGCTCGCCCCGTATCAGTCTCAGGAGGGCCCGCAGGCGGTCCAAGGATGACTGGGTGCCCCTCTGCCGGGCCAGTAGGCTCGTCTTAAGCTCTAGGCATTTCTGGCGGAGGGAGAGAGGGGCGAGGTCTCAGAATCCCACCGCGCAGGCATCCTGGGGCTGCCACCCTCTCAGCCCACCCACAGCTCCCCCCGCCTCTTTCGGGCAGAGGCCTGAAGGCAACCAGCGCGAGGGCCTTCCAAAAACCGGGCAGCTGCAAAAAATGGAATTACAGCCAGACACACAGGAGAAGTTTGTTTTAGAGTTCAGGGCTAGAAATGGCATGCCTGGGCGGGAGCGTGGAACATTCCTCCTCCCGGCCGTGACGCTACGTCAACGATCAGGTCATTTCTCCTCCTGCTGAGGAAGCTGGGAGCCAGTTCTGGTTCAACCACTGCAGCTGCAGAAGATCTGCAGATGGCCAGCCAGCTCTCTGCTCTGTCTGCTGCCTGCCGTGCTCTTGTCTTCGGTTGGCTTTATACGTATCATGGCAGGGCAGGCAGCAGTCGGGACGGGGCCCAAGCTGGAGTGTAAGCTACTTGCTGCTCAGGGAACTAAACACTTATACTCCCTGATGCTGCACCCAAACTCTGAGACAGGAATAATCACAGATCCTCCTCTTGGGTTATTCTGAGGATTGAATGAGATACTATGTTTAAAGAGTTTCACCAGGGCCTGGCATTGCCCTTACCATCATCACCACCACCATCATCATGACCATCACCACCACCACCACTGTCATCACTACCATCATGACCATCACCGCCATCATCATCACCACCACCATCACCACCACCACCATCGTCACCATCACCATCATCACCATCACCACCAGCATCACCATCATCACCACCGTTATCGTCACCACCATCATGACCATCACCATCACTGCCATCATCACCATCCACACCATCACCATCACCATCATCTCCATTCTTACCATCACCATCATCACCACCATCACCACCATCACTGCCATCATCACCATCATCACCATTGTCTTGTTTACCACCACACTACAGAAGAGAAATCATTATGTTCACTTTACACAAGAAGAAACTGAGGTTCAGAGACAGGGCTTTGCCATAGACGGAGAGCTAGGTAGGGGCGGAGCTAGGGGCTCAATTGCTTGATAACTATTTGTTGAATAGATCACAGAGCTGCATTCTCTACCTCCTGGCTCACTGAGTGATGTTGGTGAGTCTGTCTTCTCCTGGAGCCTCAGTAACAGGACAGTGAAGCTTTGGATTTACATCTTGGGGCTCTAAGGTCCCCCATTCTCCTGCCCCCCACTGCCAGCGCACCTTCACTGCCGAGGCCAGGCGCCGGTCCCTCTCCTCCAGCTGCTGGTGCTCACTCTGTAGCTCGCTGCCTCTCTGTAGCAGCTTCTGCTTCTCTTCTTCCTTGACTAGCAAAGAGAAGGCCAGGTAAGCAAGCAAGCAAGGTGAGCAAAAAGCCTGGTCCGTGCGCAAGCGGGAAAAGCAAAAAGAACCCGAGGTCTACGCCTCTAGGCCATTCTGGCTACATCCTCCTGCAGAAGCCATTGGCCCTGGCCGCATACACAGGGGCTGAAAATGCCATCCCCCCACAGTAACTGCCTTGCACACAGGACCAGTCCCAGGGTCCCTCTTTGCAGAGCTCTGGCTGGGAACAGCTTCAGATGGGCCCAGAGTGAGTCCCGAGGATGGGGGTGGGGTTGGAGAGAAGGGAGGAGGTGCCCTTCTTCACTCCCCGAGGCCGCCTTACCCGTCTTGTGGGTGACGTAGGAGTGCACAATGGCCAGCATCCCGGTCCAGGGCACGCCATCGTCTTTCTTTAAGGCCTAGAGGGCAGACGGGTTGATGAGCAAGCGGACAGGCCAGAACCTGCCACGGCCTGGCCGTGCAACCCTGGGCGGGGGGCGGGGCGGACACAGGCTCTCTGAGCAGTAGGTTCCTCAACCGTGATGGGGTGGGGTTGCCCGTGTCTCACGATCTGGCTCACAGAGCTCTTTGAGGGCAGGAACTGTTTCTTGCCAAGGCCCCCCTTGGTGCTGGTGTGGAGGAGGCCCCAGTTCTTGACTGAATGCATCCATGAATGACCACCTGCCTTCTTCCCTTGTCCTGTGAGAGCAGCTCCACTGTGCTCTTGTCTTCGGTTGGCCAGGGAGGCCCCACCATCGTGCTGAACTCAGGCAGATCATCCTGTGCCCTCTCTGTCTTCCCTCAGAGAGCTGTGAGCCCCAGGCAGTCACAGCGCAGGGGCTGGTGGCCCCCACAGGAGACCATGACATAGGGTCCCCTGTACCCACCCTCTCCCTAGGTCCCCGGGATGATGCGAACCCCCGAGAATCAGTGTTTTCTGAAATAGAAATGATTCCCCTATGATTTTACAAGTAACACACATGCATTATATAGAAAAACATCCTTCGCAAAAAAGCACTGCTACTTCCCACGTGATTCTAACATTTGGAAGTATGTCCTCCCACGGTTTTTATTCTACCTGCAGCTTTTCTCAGGGGGCTAATGACTAAACCATACAGCCACTATAAAGCCTGGTGTTTTCTTTTTCAAAAACTTAATTCCACATAGAGAACAAGCCCCGAAAGAATCACAAACTCTTTGTAAAGATCATTTTCAATGACCACATAACATCGCCTTGCGTGCACATGCTGGAATTCATTTCACTGTCTCCTACTGCTGCGAGGCAGCTGTATCTCTTTATAAATATGGGGCGAGGGGCTTCTTCGTGCACAGAACTTTATTGGTATTTGGATTCTTTCTTGAGACTACATTCCCCAAACCTAGATTCTGCATTTAAAAGATATATACATTTTTAAGGCTCTTGATAAAATTCCGCAATGCGGAGTGTCTGCCTCCCCCGCATCATCACCAGAAGGGAGTGTTACTGTTTTTTTGAAACTGCGAGGTTTTCATTTGTGTGGGGGCAAGGAGAAGGAACGTGTTAGCTAGCACTGTTTTTGCGGTTTGCATTGCTAGTAGTCCTGGTCTCCCCAGGGGGAGTCTGGAGTTCAGAGGGGGAGTCACTGGGTCAGGTAGCTGCACAGGGACACCTCTGCTCAGTCGTCACCAGTGGGTCTCCGTGGGCAGTGTCTGAGATCTCAGGCCACTATGGGGGTGCTCCTGGCCTCTAGTGGGCAGAGGCCGGGGGTGCTGCTGAGCCCCTACAGTGCACGGGCCCAGCCCAGCAGACCATCCAGCCTCAGACGCTATGCCGGGGGAGGGTCTTTCGGTGCAGGGAGAGAGTCGGCAGCACAGCCTCCCATACCTTCTGCTGGCACTTGGGGCACCGCCATACGCCCTTGGGCGCCGTCTTGAGGGGCGGGTCCAGGCAGCTGAGGTGGTAGGCCCCCGGGCAGGTGCCGCAAGGCTGCAGGTTGGCCCCTCGCTTGCAGGCAGCACAGTGCTCAGCGTGGGTGATCTCACTCTGGAAGAGAAGTGAGGGCGGGAGGCAGGTCAGCAGGGCTGGGAGGGAGCTGGGGGCCCCCCGGGCAGCTGCCGCCCTGACCTGCTTGCGACCCACTGTTTCTCAGCAGCTCCAAGAGAGAGAGGGACAAGCCTTGGAACCAGGGGACGAGCAGCTGCCTGTCACATGGACTCTAGGGCACCACCTGGGCCACCTCTACTAGGGACACGGCCACCGAGTCAGTCAGGCGAGGTGTGGCCCCAGCACCCTGATTCATCCCAGCTGAGACCTGGACACCAGGAGTGGGTGGCGGGGCGGGCGGTCCTGCTGTGGCTCAGGAAACAGTCCCCCTGGGCCCCCAATGTCCCACAGAGCAATATCCTGGGAGGGGGCAGGCAAGTGATCACAAAGCCTCCCTCCCGCGCGTTCTTCATGCGCGCATGGCCTTGGGAGGTACGCGGCCACGGTTCTCCCCAGTGCTCTTGACAACACCTCGGTCCAACCTGGCATCTCCCAACATCCTGGGTGGGTTACTGTGCTCTTCTGTTTCCACATCTGTAACGTGGGCTAGTGACACCTGCGCCACAGGATGCTGGGAAGACGCAACAGGACACGGCGCACAAAACACAATCCATGTAGGAGCCTGGTAAGGGGTGACTTCCTCTTTCCCTGGGATAAAGGAACTTCAAATGTCCCTTCCAGAGTCGCCCGCATTTGGTGGTTCAACCTCTGCTTACACAGCTGTGGGGACAGGGAGCTCACTACCTCCCCAGCCAGCCTGCTGCACTGTGGACAGCACTGACAGAGAGAGGAGCCTTTCATAACCCCACACCTCCCGTGACCTGCAAAGTCTGAACGGTTTTCCACCACCCCCTAGAAAATCTTCTCCACGCACGGGACGTCTGTTCTCTACCCACATGGCAGCAGGGCCTTCTGACTTCACCAGAGGGCTTTCATCTGGAACGGCCCACGCCACGAAGACTCTGGACCCCAGGCCACCCCTGACGGGGGAGGGGGGCAGCAGACAGAGATGAGGCCTCAGAGACTCGCTGTCACTTCTCATTTCAGTGCAGGAGCTCAGGGAAGGCGAGCCACGCGCCCAGGATGGCTCAGTAAGCTGCAGGTGGACGCAGGACCAGCAGCGGGGTCTCCTGCCTCGAAGCCACGGCTCCTCCAGGACTGGGGTCTGTGGAAGCGGAGCTCAGGCTCCAGGCACGTCCTGCGTCCACACTGGTTGGGCACAGGTGTCTGTGGACAAGCCACCAGCACCAGTCTGTGACACTACACCATTCTGGTGGCAAAAAGCCCGGTATCACCAGAGTTTAGACCTGTCACCTGCTGCTGCTTAGTGGCCCAACTGTTACAGGCATGTAGGGGCTACAAATTCTAGAATTAGATCCAAAACTTATTTAAAAAAGGAGGTCACGGGGCGCCTGGGTGGCTCAGTCGGTTGAACAACTGACTTCAGCTCAGGTCACGATCTCAGGGTCCTGGGATCGAGCCCCGCATCGGGCTCCCCGTTCAGTGCTGAGTCTGCTTCTCCCTCTCCCTCTACCACTCCCCCTGCTTGTGCTCTCTCTCTCTCAAATAAGTAAATAAAATCCTAAAAAAAACCATGAGGTCACGACCAGCTTGTGTCCTGGGAAGCAGGGACACACTGCGTGCTCGGGGAATCGGGGTCTCACAAGATCACAGAAAGGGGAGTCCTGAGGGGTGAGACCCTGGGGATTTACTAGGTCTAGACCCTCACGAGGCGGGCAACGGGGCCCTGAGAGAGGCAGCTCCCCCTGGGGTCACACAGCAGGGCCGAGCAGAGCCAGGTAGAGCCTGGCCGGCATCAGCTGCCTCCACCTGGGCCTTCTTGGCTCCCGGGGTCCCTTCGTCCTCAGCCGTGGGTGGAGAGAGCTTGTGTTTGAGCAGCCTGTGGGCTGACCCTGTGGGGACGCCCGACTCTGCCAGGCTGGCTGCACAACGGCCTGGCTGGGGTTGCCAAGCTCTTGGTATCGCGCACGGAGCCCAAAGGCCCTCCGCTCGCTCGGCTCTCCCCTGCCTGGAGCGCCCACGCCTGCACCCGCCCCGCCCAGGTGTGCCGGCGAGGGGACACCTACCTTCCAGCAGGGGTCCTCATTGGCTGGCACAGGGAGGAAGGGCGGAGAACATGTTAGTGGGAGTTGAGGAACACCAATCAGGACCGGAGGCCACGAGGCCCGGTGGGGCAGGGGTTCCCACCCCGGGGCAGGACGGGAGCATCACGGGCCTGGGACATGGTGTTCTCACCCGGCGCACGGCGGAAGTAAGGGTCTCTGCCCTGGTCGTGGCCAGGACCCACCATGGGGTGGGCAGTGGGCTGCCCAGTGGGGGAGAGATCATTTCAGGGACCTCTCAGAGTGACTTATTTTCAACTGCGGTTTTTTGTTTTTTTGTTTGTCCATAACCCACTCTCCTTCCAGTAAGTGATGCCAAACCACACATTTAATGATCACAAAACATGGTTTTCCTTTTAGTTGCTGGCTCAGAGCAGTCCGCGGATGATACCGTCCAGAGGGAACACACGAGCATTTACCACGTGCCGTCACGTCCAGGCCTCTCTTCATCGTCCCGGCTCGGAGCCCTGGTTCTGACACCTGTCAGACGGCAGCAGGCTCCGCCGGCCCACCTCCTCCCCAGAGAGGGTATCGGGGCAAAGGAGGCCATGGTGTGGAGGGCCCGGGAGCCGGAGTGCACCATCCACCAGAAAGCAACTCTGTCCCGCTGCGGCCGGGCCGGGCCAGCCCCACACACGCCAAGAGCGGAGGGCCACCCACGCCGACAGCCTCAGGCCCCAGGGCAGCCACGGCCTGCGGGCACCTACCTCTCGCTGTGAGGAACAGGGGGGTGTTGAGATAGTTGGACGCCAGCCGTTTCCTCTGCAGGGGACCAAAAACAAAACAAAAGCAGCTCACGTGGAGCCCTCCTCGGTGACACTGCTCCTGCCCAGCACGCACCCGGGACAGGCTCCCCACCCAGGGCTCCGGAGGTCGCAACGGGGACGGACCCGCGGGGCAGGGGAGCAGCCTGTGCGTCAGCAAAGGCTCTGCCCCGTGGGAGGCACGGCCTCCACCCCTGAGCGAGCTCAGGAAATCAAGGAGGAAGTGAGGGGTATAAAGATGGACCCTTCGGGCGCGTTCTCCCGGCAGGGGCTGGGGGTGGGGGTATAAGCAGAGGGCAGGGGCGGCCAATGACATTCTGATCTCCAGCGTCTGTTTCTCAACTGACTCTGAACTCAGGAGGGGAAGGAGGACCCCATTTGTTGTCCTGCCCTGAACGCCAATGCCCAGAGGGGCAGGGGAGGGAGGCAGCCCAGGGCAGGTGCGCGAGGGCGGGGCCTCACCTCCGTCTCCAGGAGGCCACTGTACGCAGGATTAGCTGTGCTTCTTCTCTTCCGCTCTTGGCGTTTGCTCTGGATTTCTGGAGAGGCACAGACACAGCCGTTACTGGATCCTCCCTGGCCTGGGAACCCCGAACCCTTCCTCCGCAAGCTCCGGGCGTCCCCGACCCCTCCTGCCCTACGGCTTCCGTCTGCCCAGCATCCCCGCCCCAGAGTGGCCCCCCGAATCGCTCCCTCCGAGGCAGACGGATGGGCTGGCTTCGGGCTGGAGGGTGGCAGGTACCCGCTCTCAGCACGGGGTTCCCCATGTGCCATCATCCACCCCGGGGACGTCTCTCGTGGGATGTCTGTCGGCCAGGCACTGGCCCGGCCCAGCTGCACAGTGAGGCTCAGGGCTCCCGCAGGAACCCGTCCACCTGCCGCTCAGGTAGGCTCTGCCCACCTGAAGCCTCCAACACGAATCCTTCTGCAAGGGCCCCCAGTGTGGTGTGCTTCACGTAGTGACAGTGAGCACCCCACACGAATGGCCCCGCCTTTCCTTCCTTCTGTTTTGCCTGCCAGGTGGAACCTGGGACCTGTTTCTCTGAATTACAGCTGTTTTGACATTTTTTCCTAACGTGTCTTTTGGACTCCCAAATTTCCCTTTTAAATCTTTGCAGTATCATTCATGTGTTTCCCGTAAGGCACCCCAGACCCTCTGTGGAAGACAGGGTCCAAATAAATAAATATTTAGGGTATCAGGGGTGGGGAGAGAATTTTTACAAGGAGCGCTATTTATAAAAATCCTAACAGTCATGACGGTATCAGGAAAGCTTTTTCATCCCAGTCCTCATGACAACGCTGCAAAGTTTCAAGGTGCAGTGTGTTACAGAAGAGGAGAACTGAGGTTCAGAGTGGGGGAAGCTTGCCCAAGATCACCCAGCTTGAAGCAGCACGACCGGGACTCGAACACAGACCTTCAGACATGACCGGGAGGGCCCAAGCCTGGGTGGTTAGCAAGTGGCAGGACTGGGCATTCTGGCTCCAGCATCCATTCCCCTGGGCTGCGTGCAACGTGGGAGCAGGGGACCCACGCGGTTCCTTTGCCAAAATCAGAAAGTGAGCTCTGTGCACACAGCCATGGAGCCAGGGAGAGCAGGGAGGCTTTCTTGGTCTTTGTGCTGACAACCCTTGGCACTTGGGACAGAGCTCCCAGAAGGCGGTTCACTCATGTGTGCTGCCCTCCCACCAGCCAGCACCCCATGGCCACCACCCCAGCCTGCCACCATGCAGGTCCTTACCTTCCAAGTGTTCCGTTGTGACCAGGCCTAGAGCTACCATGAAGGCGATTTTCTGAGGGAAGGAAACAGAGAAGCGTTAACACAGCCTTCCACGTTTGTTGATTCAATAAACATTGGCTGAGCACCTCCGCGATGGGGCTGGCTTATCAGTTTCGGGTTTCCTTCGTTTTTACCTACCGTCCGTTCTCTGTCCCAGGACCCCATCCAGGATCCCACGCTGCATTAAGTTGCTGTGTCTCCTTAGCTCCTCTGGGCTGTGCCAGATTCTCAGGCTTCCCTTGTTGTTGGTGACCTTGACCATTTATTTGGAGCTTGGGCTGGTCAGGCGGGATGCCCCTCGGTTGGGACTGGTCTGATGGTTTTCTCATGATCAGACTGGGTTATGGGCTTGGGGCGGGAGACTACAGAGGTGAGGTGCCCTTCCCATATCCGGGGTACATGCTATCAGCGTGACTTATCACTCGGGCGCTGCCCTCGATCACCTGGCGGGGGCGCTGCCGGGCTCAGCCTTCTCCACAGCAAAACCCCTCTCTTTCCGCCGTCCACACTGTCCTAGTTGGGAGGAAGTGGCTGTGCACCACTCGCACTTCAGGAGGTGGGAATGATGCTTTTTTTGGCCATTTAAACGAAGAAAACTTGTGTGTGGTAGAAATCACCAGTATTCTCTTTTTCATTGTTTGGGTTTTTGGATCTTAGCTATAGACTCAAGTTACAAAGCAAGTTGCTTGTGTTCGATTGTAGTACCTATAATTTCACTCTTTACATTTATTTTATTCTTCTTCTTATTTTTAAGTAGGATCCACGCCCAACGTGGGGCTCAGACTCACGACCCTGAGACCTGGAGTCCCATGCACCACCAACTGAGCCCCTCACTGTTCACATTCAAATTTTGGATCCATTTGGAATTTACCCTGGTGTAGATGGTGTGCAGAATGGATTCCTTTTATTTCGTATGGCTACTACTTGTTTGTTCCAATCCCACCTATTGAAAATTCCATCGTTCCACTTTTCACTGGTTTAAGGAGCCCCTTTAATCATACACTGAATGATCAGGGGTCTCTGTGGTCTCTTCCTGTGCCTCCTATCCCGTTCCTCCAGCGTTTCCTTGGCTCTTCTTGCTTATGTTTTCACTTGAAACGTAGAAACCGAGAAGGAGACTGAGGTCTATTTCCTGGGATGTAAAGGTTTCCTTTCCAGAACCACGGTGCGTCTCTCTGTTCTTCTGCCTTTAGGGGTTTCAAAATTACCCTCCAGTGGGTATCGACTGTTAGTGTGCTTATCCTAGATTTTTCTTTTTCTTTTAGTTTTTTTTTTTTTAGGATTTTATTTATTTATTTGACAGAGACACAGCGAGAGAGGGAACACAAGCAGGGCGAGTGGGAGAGGGAGAAGCAGGCTTCCCGCGGAGCAGGGAGCCCGATGCGGGGCTCGATCCCAGGACCCTCGGATCATGACCCGAGCTGAAGGCAGACGCTTAACGACTGAGCCACCCAGGCACCCCTATCCTAGATTTTTTAAAGATTTTTTATTTATTCATTTGAGAAAGAGTGAGCAGGGGGGGAGGGGCAGAGGCAGAGGAAGCAAACCTACTGCCGAGCAGGGAGCCCGATGTGGGGCTCGATCCCAGGATCCTGGGATCATGACCTGAGCTGAAGGCAGATGTGCAACCAGCTGAGCCACCCAGGTGCCCCTAGGTTTTTCTTTTCTTTTTTAAAGAAAGGTAGAGAGAGATACCTCTAGAGAGAGAGGCAGAGGGAGAGAGAATCTCAAGCAGACTCCCTGCCGAGCACGGAGCCGACACAGGGCTCGATCTCTTGACCCCGAGATCATGACCTGATGAAATCATGAGTCTGGACACTCAACCGACTGAGCCACCCAGTTGCCCCTATTCCTAGATATTTAATCTGTTTGTTGCTACTGTAAGTAGGGGTTATCTGTAAGCCTTCTAGCAGGATGCTCTGCGTTTCTGTGACGATTATCAATGGCTTGCATTAATATTAACCCTGCCGTGCCAGATTCTGTCTGCAGTAGTTTTGTTTTTATTTTTTAATTGATTCTCTTGGGTTTTCTACACCATTTCAAATAGTGACTGCCCACTGTTTCTTTGCATTTTTTTTTTTTTACTCCTGCGCTGTTAAAAATAGTTCTCCTCCTCAATCTGTCAGCTTTCTGTGATCTTCATTGAGTCACTGAAAACCTCGGCTACTACAGAGGAGACTGGCCGAGAGCTCACGCTGCCTCCCACCTTCTCAGGGACTCTCCCTGCAGGGTTAGAGGTGAAGCCTTTGGATGTTGTTGGAGAACTTAGTATCTATGTTCTCAGCCGACTCGGCGGCGGGGAGCCAGGCCCACGGAGCCGCATTTCCAGAGTTCTTGGGCAGATTTAAACCCTCCTACGTGCAACCTCTCAGTTTGAAGGCCAGCTGGGCTGGACATAAAATCGTCGGCTCCTCCCTTCTTTCCTCAGGATGGTGTAGATATTGCTCTACTGTATTCTGGACTCGAATCCTGCATGGAAAAGCCAGAAGCCGGCTGTTTTCCCTGCAGAGTGACGTGATCACTTTTGCCTGGATGCCTTCTGGATGCTTCTGTGCTGGGTTATGTGTCAGTATTGACCCTTCTCCTCTGGTGCACACGTTCATTTTCCCTGGTGCCCAGTACCGGGGACACAGTCCATTAACACGCACATAGTCTCCTTTGGTTTCAGTAAACTTTTCTCAAATCATATTCAAAAAATCAGGAAGCACCACCACACCATGAAAAGCGGGGCCCATTAATTCTATCCTGGAAGGTGTGCACTCACACGAATGTAAGACTAACAAAATGGTTAACGTGCCCACAGAGGGGATTCTGGGGTCTGGCAGATTCAGCCCATAGCAGTCCAGGCTGCAGTTTGGGGCCACCTGGCTTTAGTGTTGTTTCTGAGCCCCGGGGTTGACTGCATGGTGGCAGGGATTCTCGGGGACCCCCCCCCAGTATTGGCACCTGCCTCGCTGACCCCACCTGGAAAGACTGGGCTGAGCAAATACCAGCAATGTGGAGACCAAGCTCCCCCTTCCTGCCACCCCTTCTTCCACAGGAGATAACCTGAGCCCACATTCACTTGAAGACAAGAAATGGGAGCCAACTGCCTATACGGTAGAGCCAAACCCACATCACTGCAGGTGATGCAAAATGTCACTTCCTCTACTTGGCTCCGTAATTCTGGGATCCGGTCCAGAAGTCTCCGCTTACACATCAGCTGTGTCCTCTTTGCTTGTCTTTGTCAGGGTCACTCTTGACTATTTAAAAACTCATTCTTCCTTTTTTATTGTGTGTACTTTGCTTGCTCACTCCCGCCTCCCCTGTGCCTCACTGTGTCCTCTGTCCTCGGCTGTGTCTAGGGCCCCCTGAGCTCATCCACTTACAGATTTATTTCCGGGAATAATTCCAGCTCATACTTTGTTCTCTCTGGTATGGTGGCCACTCAGCCATCTCCTCCCCTAAGCCTTGTAACTTCTTCCTTGGTGGTGACTATTTTACTGTTCTCTCTCTTTGAATTCATAGTAAGGTGTTGATTTTTTTTTTTAATCTAATGAGTATTACCTTATGGTAAAAAAAAAATGCTTCTCTTTTCCTTATTTTTCCTTAGGATGGCTTTGCAATGATGTTATGCCCCATGCCTCCTTTTATCAAAGGTCACTGAAGGAGCTGAATGTCCTGGACCAGCTCTGTGCAGAGGATGGTGGGAAGCAGTTCAAAAGCATCTGCCCAGTGAACTGACTTCATTCCATATATATTATAAATCATTGCTTCTTTGTATCTCTGTGCTACATCCGGGGCGGTGTATTCTTTTTTTTTTCTTTTTGGTGGGATGGGTAGAACACAGGAAGAGGAAAAGAGAAACTCTTAAGCAGGCTCCATGCCCAGCGCACAGCCTGATGTGGGACTCGATCTCATGACCCTGAGATCATGACCTGAGCTGAAATCAAGAGCTGGATGCTTAACCAACTGACCCACCCAGGCGCCCCTGTGGTGGTGTATTCTAAAGCATTAATTATGCCTGTTCATTCTGTCTAGTACCTTTTTAAATTTCAACCAATTACCATGTTTTTCATTCCCAGATTTTTAAACAATTTTTGTGTTCACCTGATCTTACTTTATTTTTCATGATATTTTTTGCTTCCTTATTCTTACTGAATTCAAGTGGATGTTATTCCTTTCTGAAAAATACTTGCCTGAGTATCCTAAACGTACTTATGTGTCATTCGTGGCTAGAGTACGCCACAAAGTTAACTTCCTCTTGAATAAACTCAAGTTCCAGATGCTGACTCTGACTGCCATCCTTAGCAGGGGTTGCTGCATGGATTCCAGAATTCTGTCCACAGGGTCATTTTGGATACTACTCCTTTTTCTCTTTATTCTGCGTTTTTATTTTCCCTGCCTCCTGCTCACCCCTCCCTTTGGGCAGGACTGCCATCACCCTGGCCTTTCCACCCTCCCCAGGGGCAGCTGTGGCCTCAAGCTCAGGTTGGAGCCTTTCTTTCTTGGAGAACTTCTGGGACCTCTGGCCACGTGTGAGCCATGCCCTTCCTGGTCACCCTCACTCGACTCTGTCTCTGGAGTCCGGTGGCCTGGGCATCGGTCCTGCTCACTGCCTGTGTTTCTGGGACACAGCAATGCATAGCTACATCTCTGTGGTCTCTTCCTGTAGCCAGCTAGACCCCAACACCTGACCTTGACTCCGCCTCCATCTTACATTCTTCCTGAAGTTCTTCTTTCAGGCTTACCTCTTAACTCAGGCAAATGAAACCCAAAACCACCCCTCAGGGGATGGCCCCTGCCCAGACCACCACGACCGTCTGAACTAAACTTGGCTCATGCTTGCACAGATGGGCCATGGAGCAACAGGACTCCATTACAGAACTAAAATCATTAGAGTGCTAAAATCTCTGCTCACGGAGGAACCTCAGCTGCGTTTACATAACATACAATGTACGTACAGGTGTGTTTCCCTAACATGCATGTGCGACCTTATGCCCACCTCTACGAAGGATGACAAGGCTTCCCCATCTAAATATTCATCCTAACCCTAAACAAAAGGTACCCATTCACCCCGTCTTGGGGAGTCACTGCATTGGAAGCGATTCCCTGTGATCTCATTTGCTGCAAATAACGTTTACGTTGTGCGATCGCTCCACCTGGCATATCTGACTCGCCAGGAAGTGAACTCATGTTCGTTCGGTTACGTTCCTACATTTTATCTGCTGTTCTTGTGTGTTTGCAGCAGAGCGCTACATCAGAAGCCTGCCCGAGCCGCTCTTGATGGGTTTCAAGAAGGGGGGTGACTCGGTTATTTCTGAATTTTAGAAAGATCCTTCTAGCTGCCGGGAGAATACGCAGGGGGGAACCCATCCAGGGGCAGGAAGGGATGGGGCAGGAATGGGGGCCATGGTAACAGGGGTGGCATGGAGGGAAGGAGCATCTGTGTGCACAAGTCTTGCCCAGGGAGGGTGGTTGGGCCTGGGGTTGCAGTCAGAGCTCATACCGGGCTGGGACCCTTGCTCTGGCTGCCCCTCTGCAAGGCACATGCTGGTCTCAGGGTGGCCGGTCTCAGTCAGATGCTGCCCGAGGCCAGGATAAAGGGTGTCACAGAAAAGGCCACAGTTCTGTCCTAAAGAAGGCCATGAGCCTTGAAACAGGGAAGAGCGGGCAGAGCCTTGGAGTGGTCCTGGGGTGCTGGTAAACCGGAGGCTCCTTTCCACCACCAGGCTGGCCCGCCACGGGCAGCTTGAGCTCCCAGCTGCGGGCGCTCAGGGCTTGCTCACACAGCCCTGGGAGCCACCGATTGTCACCAGCCACCCCAGGGCTCCAACGGGCTCATCTGATGAAGTTTCTGGGGCAGCTGCCGCTCTGGCCTCAAGTGCTCCTAACTTGGGCTCTTCGTGAACACGTTCTGAAGGGTACCACAAAGCCCCGCGTCTGCACCACACAATGTTCCCAGACCTCTTTAAAAAGAAAGTTTAATAAGGATTTTTACACCAGGACATGTTGTAATTACAAGTTCTATTTAAGTCATTACACGTATTTACACTAATTATGTAGTTAAATGTAATTATACTAATTGTATAAACGCACAATAACTGGCTCCGATATACTTTGAGAGAACACAGAGAATCCACCCAGAAAACCTGCGAGGATGCAATGGGAGCAACGCAACCCCACAGGCGGACAGAGGGTGCGTGTGGGAACCTCAGGCTGCGAGCCGGCCCGGGGCTCACCATGCATACAGCAGGCGCTCCCACGGCACCAAGAGTGCCTCTTGAAACAAACAGGGCCCGGGGCAACAGACCAGACTTGGTTCCATCTCAGCCTCAGCGAGTAGTGGACTCTGACTCCCTGCAGGCTTTTTGGACACCTCAAAGGACAATAATCAAGTCACTCTCCTGCCCAAAGATATTCTGTGGTTCCTCACTGCCCAGGGAATAAAGTTCCACCTTGGCAGCCTGCATGCAGGTCCTCCAGGATGAGGCTCCAACGTCCCTCTAACCCCGTGCTCAGAATTTCTCAGGCATCCATGCTGCCTGCGATCCAAGTAGACTAGCCGACTCTCCTGGGCCTGCCAAGTGCCTCCCCACCTTCCATGCGTCTGCCCAGGCAGCACCCTCTGCACCACATGCCATCCCACCCCCCCACCCCCCGCCTCTGCCCCTCTGTTGAAGCCCCACCTGCTCCCCCGGGGCCCTGCTGATCCCGCCCCTCCTCTGCAAAGCCTTCCCCAGTCCTTCTGGGTGCAAACACGCTCTCTCCTTCTCCCTGCACCTCCCACAGCTCTGGATTTGTAATTCTCTGCTGACGCTTGAGATTTTTTTAGCCGAAGTTGAAGTCCCAGTGGTTGTGCCAAGAGCAGTGAGGTCCCCTAGGGCCAGGACTCCATCTGCCCCAGCTCGGCGTCCCAACCCTCGGCACAGAGCCAACTCTAAGATATGTCCGATGAATAATGAATGGATGAAAGACTGACTTCTTTCGATACTGACAGCATGTTGATAAAAAGAATCCTAAGAAGCTCTAGGAGCCCCAAGGGGCCTCTTCTGCCCACCGAGGTGAGGTGGTCAGGGAAGGCTGCCTGGAGGAGAGGATGTCTGAAGTGAATCTTATAGGATGAATGAGAATTGGCAGCTGTGTGGAAAAAGGCCCAAAGTGTTGACTGTGGCCCGGGATGGCAGAGGATGCAAGCAGTAACGTAAGAGGGGTCACCTGCTGGGACCAGAAGTTAACAAAGAATGACTTTGCCTTAGCTGCTGGCCTCTCACCCCCCCACAGAGCAGGTGGTTCTGTGTTAGTCACGGATTAGGATGGCGCCATGAGGGGGAGGTTGGGGGGGGTGGCACTAATGTGCAATTTCTGGAAGGTTCTACCCATCACCCTGCCAGAGCAACAGCTGCAAGCGATGCAAAGCCAGGCTCCCTGGTTCTAGAATCCGTGCTAACCCCTGCCCCGCACCACCACGCCGTGGGCAAAGTAGACCAGGACGAGGCTCCCGGGACAAGCCCCCACCAGGAGCTCCCACTGCACAGGGCGGCTCCCCGCCTCCTACGGCGACCTCCAGAGCCCAGCCACCCTACCTCGGGGTTCTCCTGGCTCGGGGGCCGGTCGTCCTTCTTCTTTTTGGTCGCCTGAGCTCCCTGAGATGGCTCCTCCGTGGGTGGCCGCGACTCTGCCGTGCTCTCAGGCTGCGTCTGCACTTGAGGCTGGATGATGATGACCTGGAAGGTGTGGCAGAGGGGTGGGGGTGAGGGGTAGCCACTGCGGAGGGCGGGGGGACCCAGGGGGGCCAGAGTGGCGAGGGGTCTTGGAAGTTGGGATTACAGAGGAACGAGGAAGCCTGCACCCAGCTCTCTGGTCCATGGGGCGCCTGCACCGAGGGTGTGCACCTCTGGACAGCCCCTTACACCGTGAGGGCTGCCTGAGTATGAGCCTGGTTTAGGAACCAGAAGGGCCTGGGTTCAATCCTGTGCTACCATGTCACAGCTGTGTGGCCTCAGAGAGATCACTTGGCCTCTCTGAGCCTCAGCTTCCTTGCAATCCCGCCTCCAGGGAGGTGGTGAAGATTCGGGAAGCAAAGACTCAAAAGACATTGGTTTCTTTATCTCCAGCTCAAGTGCAGGGAGACAGGTCAAGAGAGCTCAGATTTGCCACCTGAGCTCATCAGGGGGTTGTCTGAGTGCACTGCCCAGCCTGTCCTCTCCCCAGCCTGCCCCTTGGGCCCCCAGGGCACTATGTCCAAGGCTTTCAAACCTGGCCTGGGCAGGGAAGGGGTGGAGAAGGGGGAGGTGGGTTCTGGACCCTGCTCAGCAAGGCCCAGAGTGGCCCTACTTCAGCCAGCTGTCACCGGGGTTCATGGCTACCATTTGGTTTGATTGAAGGGTCTGAGGCTGAGAAGTCCGAAAGCAATTTACGAAGCCCAGCCCCTCCCTGGGTGGGGGTCCCCTCCATCTGTGGCTCAACTACTTTATTAATGTTTTGGATGGGATACTGGGAAAGAATCATTATCTTTCACAGATCCAGGGGAAGGAATTCACCGGGAGCAGACAGCCAGGGTCTCAACCAAGCCAGGAATAACCTGAACTTGTATTTCTCCCCCTAAGAACGTGACTGTCTTGTGAATTTGACGCTCCTAAACAGGAAGAAAAAATGCATCTGTTTTTCTGCTGGCTTAAGGGAGGGCTCTTTGTTCTCCTTTGTATCACAATTTTAAAACCCCAGGATTCTCTGGATGGAAAAAAAAATGCCCCTCTTTATATTCACGGGAAGAAAAACATTAAGATCCCCAGTAGAAAGCAGGGCAAAAAACATTCTCAAACGAGTCACACAGAAGGAGACAGAATTCTTGAAAAGTATGGGGGAAACATTCAAGCTTCATAATAACCAAAGGAATTCAACTTTCAACAGCGAGCATCTGTTTGCACCAATTAAGTGAGCAAAAAGTGTTTAAAATGACAGTACTGAATGCTGGTGAGCTTGCAGTGAAAAGGGTACACACATCCCACAAAGGCATCCCACAAACACCTGTGAAGCGCCCCCTGGGGACCGGGTGTGGTCCTGAGGAACACGTCTCCCCATCCGAGCACATCCTGTGATGACTGAGCATCCCCGGGGCTCCCGTCCACGGGTGGGAGGGCCCAGAAGCATAATACTCCCAGACATACGCTATGTGCAGTAAAATCCAGGTGCACGAAAGTGGAGCACCAGTTTTCAGGCTGGAAATTGGGAGGGACGCTGGCCCCAGATAAGAGAGAGGGCGGCCTGGCAGGCCCCAAACTGGGCACAGAGGAAAGGAGGCTGAAGAGATGAAGTGGTACCTTTCACGCAGCCCTGCAGTCCCAAAGGCCTCAAACCTCCCAATCCCCAAGGAGCTCGGAGGGGGACAGGGAGAGGACCTCAGTTTCAGTTTTAAATCTAGGCAAGAAATCACAGATTTTCCATTCCGGCACCGGGCATCCCCCAAAGTCCTCAACCACCCAACTACACCAGCCAGAAACCGACCACCAGGACGGGCCTCTTCTGGGAATTCATCCGGCCACGCACCTTACTGGTTAATTCATGATTCCAAAGAGGGAAGTAATTCACTCATTGACCACTCATTCTTTTTCCACCGATATCAATCCCTCCAGCCATGTGTTCGCTGCATCCGCACCGCGTCATTCACGTGCTGATCCGTTCCCTTCCCCTCCCCTCATACCGCCAGCCCTCCCACCGTGGGGTCGCTCGCTTGCAGGGTCATTCCTGCGCAGCCCGTCCTCTCCAGCGCGGACGCACTCACGTGACCGCTCATTCACGCCTCGCTTCGCACCCCATTCATTCGAGGGGCTCCTGGGGTCCTCCCGCCAACCGCTCGCTCTGCTCAGGCAACCGCCTCCAGCGTGAGCGGGCACACACCCACCTTCTTGTCGGCACTGATGAGGAGGGGCTGGACCTTGACGCTGTCGCTGACCACAGACACGGCAGTGCTGGGGGCCATGGCGGCGGCATTGCTGGGGGCGGTGGTGAGGATGGCATAGGCCACCCCGGCACTGCTCAGGGGAGAGGCGATGGCGGCGGGCTCAGCGAGGGCCTGGGGCTGGCTGCCGGGTGCTGGCACATGGCTCACGGTGTTGTTGGCGGTGGGGAGGGCTGGGCTGGGGTTCTTGATACTGACCACGGTGGCCTTCTGGAAGGTCGGGGGCTGCTTGGGTGGCCGGTCCCGGCCTGGGGCGACGGGGAGGCTGTCTGGAATCAGAGTCTTTGGCCTAACCTGGGGAGGGAGGGACAGGTGCATGGTCAGACAGACACACGGGCAGGTGGAGGGGGCGGCCCTGAACCCAGCGGGGACTGGAGCACTGACGTGGCCGGGCTCTGAGCCCTCCCATGTTAGACGTGAGGGGACAGCAGTGGAGAGGCCCCGGGGCTCAACTCTGGGCCGAAGCCCCTTCCAGCCGAACTCAGATAAGATGGTGAAGAACAGGGAAGGAGGGGTGGGAAAGCGGCACGGGGACCAGTCAGGTCCCTCTGACGTCAGAAGTCCACAGAGCGCTGTCGCTGGGGCAGGGACCGGGAGGGCCGCGGGGACTCCTGGCCCCCCGCTCGGTCGGCCTCCTGACCTGGAGGGGGCCGCCGCTGCGTTCCCTGTGAAAGCCATCATGCCGTAAGCCGGAGATGGCATAGGTCACCCTCTGAGAGGCCCACACGCAGGGAGTTAAGGCGGGTGCAGGTGGCTAGGACGCGGCTCTGGCCAGGCCTCCGGACGGCTCGTCTGCGGCCGATCCTGCCCCTCCGGGGCCCGCGCGGTCTCGGGCGCGCACCTCGTCTGTGCGCTGGGGGTGGGGAGAATGCACAAAGTGATGCGTGCCTCCCAACTGTCGGCTGGCACCAGCATCCCAGCACTCCTGCCACCAGAAATGAGCCTCACGCCAACCCCGTGAGACCTGCGCTAGCTCCGCCCTCTTAGGGACGAGGAGGCAGATGAGGACGTGCCCCCCCCTCACCTTATTTGAGCCCCACTGTGACTGCATTGTGAAGTAGGTATTTGGCCTATTCTACAGATGAGCAAATTGAGGTCTGGAGAGGAAGGGACTTAGCCCAGGAGAAGAACGACGCCCCAGCCGTCACTGTTGGGGGAGCGGGACTCGCACTCAGGACTTCCAGAAGCCTGCCTCGCGTCCGTGCTGGCTGACCCCACCCAGCACCCCCACCCTGGCCAGTGACTCTCGTGGAGGGAGGGGTTCAGGGTGGCTCCCACAGGGCTCTGTGACCTCGCGCAGGTCAGCTCAGTGCCGCGTGCCCCTCAGTCAAGCTGGTATCATGTCTGTCTTCTCCTCCCCAGCGTCCGCCGTGGAGCCGGCCTCAATTCTAGCGATTCTAGGGTCCTTTCCTTGCCCCCGCCAAGTGGGCCTTCCACCACGAGGGCCTCCCCCCATCAGGGGACCCACCAAGTCGTATGATCTTGTCCTGCTCTGTCCTGGTACGTGGGGTCGGGATCAGAGCCTGACACCAACACCAATACTGAACGTGGGAACCTCAGATGGCCAACAGCTAGGAGACTGCTGCGCTCTGCCTCTGCAGAGGACGGGTGGGGGCAGATGGGGCGAGTGGTGGTTAATGAGGATCCCCCGCTACGAGGTCAAGGGAAGCCGTTCTGTGCTGTCGGCAGCCCCCCCCCCCCCCCCCCCCCCCCCCGCCGCACCTGGTCACTCTGGTTCACAGTGGCCGGGCAACACCATGTAATCCCAGCTCTGCATATGGGGGAGCCGTGCCCAGACCGCGGGGGCTGGGCTCTGAGCATGGGGGCCTCCAACCCAGAGAAAACCTATTCAGGGGACCCCAGAGCTCATGACTTTCAGCCGGTGCCACTTGGAGACGAGACGTGTACAGACCCAGGCCGGGCCTCCTCCCACGGGGGCCTACGGAGGCCTTCCCCACCCTCTATGCTCTCTCCTTTCTCCGGGCCTGTTGGGATTCAGCACGGGTGGGCACTCAGGAAAGGTTGTCACCAGGACAAGAGCTGCCCTTTATCATCCTCGAGCGAGGGGCATCTGTCAGGCACTGTCCTCACCCCTGAGCCACCAGGGTACTGCATACACAACACTCGCTCAAGGCTGAGCACTGATTAACCACTAGCAGGCATGGCTAAAAAGGCGCTGGGCCATCTGGTTCGGCCTCGCGGCCACGAAGAACACACCTGCACCAGTCCCTCTGCAGGAGGGGAGCCTCGCCGGGTTAAGAGGCCAGGTGAGTTGTCCAAAGTGCGGAGCCCAATCAAGGATGCCGTGGACCGAAGACAGGGTGCCTGGCTTAGCATCTTGCTGCCTCCCCCGAATGAATCGTCTTATGCAGAGTTTCTTGCACTGTCTTGACCCATGGTTTAAAATCTTTATTACCTCATGACCCAGTCCAGAAACAAGCTATTCAAGAAACCACATTTAAGGTGCATCTTGATATTTTCTGTTCTACTCTAGTTCAGCTTCGTTTATTGCATTAAAGAAAAAAACAAAAGAACAAAAAACAAAAACAAAAAAAAAACCGTGGTCCAGACCCACTAAAATGACTTTGCAATTCCTCATCATAAAAACCAGGTCTTGTCGGAAAGTCTGTCTCTTCCCCTGACAGGCAGATGAGGAAGGAGGGGGATGGGACACGCCCAAGCGGGTCCTTGCCCAGCTCAGTGCCGGCCTAAAACCTCAGTGCTTGAGGGTCTGGGGATGAACAGGCAGATCCCCCCGGGGCCCACCATGAGCTGCTTACCTGAGGTAGCACCGCCGCTCCTTGCCCGGCCAACCTCTGCAAGGAGCTGACCTGAGGACCCGTGACAGGCACTGCAGTGATGGCTCCCAAAGCCTGAAAGACAGGAGGGGGCACTGAGCCGGGACCAGGGACACCGCGATGAGGTCACCAGGGCCACCCAGCAGGTGCGCGGCTCTCACCACCTGTCGGGTCATGGGGACAGCAAACTCGGCTCTTCCCTTTCTCCATCAGGAGTTCACCACCACAAAAGTATGTTTTCATCACGCAAGACATTTTGGAAACCAGAGAAAGAAACAGGATGGCATTGTCCAGAAGACAGTCCTCAGCTTCCTTTTTTACAAGTAAGGTTTTTTTATATTGATACCCATCTACTAAAAGCCAACAAAAATCAACATTAATCTATACTTTGCACAATTATTTTTATAAACAACAAAATGAATCCAAGACCTAAAGGTAAAGCCTAAAACTAGAAAACTAGGAAAAAACCACAGGAGAAAAATCTGTGGGACCCTTGGTTAGGCAAAAGAGCCTTAGATATAACACCAAAACCTGATCCATAGAAGAACAGATTAACAAACTGGACTACAAAAGAATTTAAAAGCTCCTGAAGCTTAAGTGTGAACAGAGTGAAAAGCCCCAGACTGAGAACACACACTTGCAAGTCACCTCTCTGATAAAAGACTGGCATCTGGACTATATAGAAGAACTCTCAAAAGGCCATCAACAGAGGGGCGCCTGGGTGGCTCAGTTGGTTACGTGTCTGCCTTCGGCTCAGGTCATGATCCTGGAGTCCGGGGATCGAGTCCCGCATCGGGCTCCCTGCTCAGCAGGGAGTCTGCTTCTCCCTCTGACCCCCTTCCCTCTCGTGCTATCTCTCATTCTCTCTCTCTCTCTCTCAAATAAATAAATAAAATCTTTAAAAAAAAAAAAGATGCTAAACAGCATTAGTTGTTAGGGAAATGCAAATTAAAACCACAATGTGCTACTGGGGCCCGCCTACTGGATGGCTGCATTTGAAAGGACAGACCAAATCAGGAGTTGGTGATCCTGTAGAGCAGCTCATCCACTGCTCTTGGGAACATAAAATGGGACAAGAACACTGCAAAACAGCCTGGCCATTTCTCATAAAGTTCAACATACATTTAGTGCTATGGACTAAATGCTTATGTCCCCCCACCCCAATTCCTGTGTTGAAACTCTAATAAATCTTAAAAAAAAAAAAATTCACATGTTGAAATCCAGGCTCTCATTGTGAGGGTGTTAGGAGGTGCGTAAGTCAGGAGTGTGGAGTCTTATGAATGGAATTGGATTAGTATCTTGTAAAAAAAAGGTTCCAGAGGGACCATGAGCCCTGACCCCATGGGAGCCCTGACCCCATGTGAGGACGTGGCGAGAAGTCCCCCAGCCAGAGAGGGCCCTCGCCCGTGCACAGCGGCGCGGTGATCCGGGCCTCGCAGCCTCCAGAATGGCAAGCAGTGAATGTCGGTGGGTGCTCTGCTGTAGCCGACTCGCCTGGGAATGCCAGCCGCATCTCTGCCCACAACGGCCGGGCGCGGGAACAGGCCCACGGCCGAACGGCCAGTGCTGTCCGCACCCAGTGGACTATCGCTCGGCGATCAAAAGGAAGGAGCAGCTGATAAACACGCAACCACAGGGAGGCACCTCGGAACGATTTGGCTGAATGAAAGGAGCCAGGCACTAAAATAAAAATAAATTTAAAAAAATAGAAGAAGGACATACTGTATGACGCCATTTCTATAAAATTCCAGAAACAGCAAACTCATCTCCAGGACCAGGAAATAGGTCAGAGGTTATATGGAGATGGGGGGATGGGAGGAAGGGATGATGAAGACACCAGGCACTTTGAAGGGGAAAAGGATGTGTTCACCATCTTGATTCTGGTGCTGGTTTCGTCCATCCCTGGAGGACACAGCGGAGGGTCCACGAACCACAGAGCTGCTACTCCCGATTGCGGGATGGCTCCTCCCGCCTCTCGAGTTCGCCACCTGCCCCGCGTGGGTTCATGTCCTTAAGCCAGCTGCCTGCCTCTCTGTGCAGAGCCAAATCCTCCATATTTAACTTGAAATCCACTGTGGACAATTGTCAGAACAGAGCTTTACGTGCAAAGCAGGTAGCATTTAAAGACAGACGTGGTCCCTTCATGAGGAGGTTTCTCGATTCATCGCGCCATCTTCCGTCTCTCGCCAGCACGGTTCAGTGACCAGTGCTAGAAGAACATCCCAAGCACACCCGAGGCCCACATTTTAAAAGATTCTGCCCCACCTTCTGCAAGGGGATGAGTGTACAAGGTTCTGCCCTCCCGGGCCCAGGCCTGCAGGCAATCAGCATCACCATCGGATCCCTGCGCCGGCCCAGGCAGGGACAGGTGGAGGCAGGCACGGAGCCCCATCTGATTAACAAGCTTCCAGGGGATTCTGCCAACCTGGAGACCACAGGCTGAGAGGAAGACGGCCTGTCCCTTCGCAGGTTCTGCATCAGAGACCCACACGGACGCTTGATGTCACCAGTGAGTAAAGCTGTGTGGTCCCCGGACTGCAGGGATTCCTGCGTAGATGGGGGCCGGCCAGAAGATCCTAGGGCCACAGAAATACATGCCCAACACCCATGGGAGCCAGAGAACAGGCGTCAACCGACTTTCCCTGGGAATTCCCTGCTGGCTTAGATGCCCCCATACAAGCCCTCCGGATGCCGCCAGCCTGTGGGGAGGGGCTGGGCAGCCCTTCCAGATGAGGAGTGTGCACCCCCTGCATGTGCGTCCAGTCTTCGTGCGTCTTTGAGCCCATCAGCATACAGCTGTGAGGGCTGCCATGTGTGTTTACTTTGGGGGTGTTCCTATGCACCAGCCATTCGTTTCTCTGGGTGTCCACTTTGGTGCATGTGTCTCTGTTCTGGGCACTTTCCTGGCTCTCTGTCCATGTGCCTTGTGGGCTCGAAGCCTTCATTCCTGGTCGGCACTTGGCTCTCTCTCATGTGTTGTCGGACTTCTGTCCATGTGCCTTAGGAATTTACCGTCCAGGAGGGGAAGGACGGGGACCCAGAGAGACTCGGGTGGATGGAAGCTGCTGGAGGCAGAGACCCTGAGGTCGGGGTGGGTGGGCGTGGGGAGGGAAGGACAGGGGGAGCTTCGCTGACCTCATTCTCCACACTCAGTTACCAAGAAAGAGACACAACGTGCCACAGGGCAGTTCTTGGACGCCTGCAGGCTGCCCACAGAACAAACAGCATTCACCTGCTGACTCCATCAGCGAAAACACTGACTGCAATGGTCAGGGGTGCCTGACCGTGCTATGGTGTGTCGGGGTCCCTCTGTGCCAGGGCAGCGGGAGGAGCCCCGAAGACGGGACGGGTCCCGGGTCAAAGCCCGAAGTCCCGGGCTTTTAGGAGGAGTCTGCTGCCAATGGGGCTCCCGAGCCGGGTGCCCCCAACCTCCCGCTTCCGGGGACACCCGAGTCACCTGCTGCCACCGCCTGCTCCCCATCTGTGCAAGGCAGGCTTCGGGGGGGCCCCCTCCAAGCCCCAGCTACTTGCTTCTCTCTGAGGTCTGCCCCCAGAGTGCGTTCTTCCACGTCCTTATAAAGCTTTAATTAACAAGCTGAAAAGGCATTTTATCTGGCAGGGGCTGACCTTCCTGCTCCGTGTCAGAATTTATCGATACCAGCAGAGACAATCATCTCGGTGGCTCCTTCACGAGGACCACAGAGTTTATAGCCACACTTTCGCCAAGATAAATGAGCTCCTTATGACTACACTTACAGCTCTAAGCATCTTAATAGGAAGAAAAAGGGCCATAAAAGTCAAAGATAACTTCAAATTTTTCCTGCATTGGCGGAGTCCCTGGGGCAGCCTCGGAGAAGCTCAGGTGTCAGGTGTCACAGCTGCCCGTCCGCGTGCTGGGGACAGACCGGCTCTGACACCAGCAGCGTGTGGCCCCCTGGCTCTCTGTGCCCAGTCTCCTTATCTGCAACAGGAAGAGATCTCGCTGCACGGGGCATGCGAGGGCAGAGGGAGTGGGCGCCGTGGGGTCCGCATGCTGAGCACTGGGTGGTGGGGCAGGGGAGGGTCCATCCCATCCAGCCTGCCCAGAATTCGGGAGGGACGGGACTTGTGGCATCAGCCTGTCCGGGTACCAATCCTGGCGTGGCCCATTTCTTGTTGGGCAAACCTGGGGAAGCCTCATCCGCATCCCCTGACTCTGAGGTGGGATGTGCGTACTTGGCTCCACCCTCCATCAGAGTGGAACACCCGGGGGCCCAGCCGTGCGAGAAAGTAGTAAAGGAAACCAGCACTACTGTGACTCGGGCTTCCGGCCTGCGCTCCCATCAGCGGTGTTTCCTTCTGTGTCAGAAGACAGACAGGGAAGCAGGGCTGCCTGCTGGGCTCCCCCGAACCCGAGGCCGGGGTGAGCCATGGGGCCACGCCCCTGCTGGGTGGAGGTGCTTTCAAACTGCCTTGTGGCGGGTCCCGCAACTGTGGCCAAGACCCCCCTGCCGTGGCCTCCCTGGACCTCTGGGCAGCACCGGATGCCCCACCCCCACGGGGACCCCCTTGGTTCCCTCGGTTGCTCAGCAAACGTCCCGGAGCACCCACTGGGTAGCTGGCCGGCAAGCTGCTTGGCCCCGGGGAACTGGGTGGTGGGCCCGGCCTCACAATGGCTGCTCCCATCCCAGCCCCTGACCTGATGGATCAGAACCGGCTTGCACCTCTCTGCTCCCCTGCGGGACTTGCAGCTCCCAGAGTCGCCAGCCCAGGTCCTGGCCCGAGCAGGAGCCTGGTGAAGGTGTGTGATGTCTGTCATCAAACAAGGAGGGTCTCAGGCCTCCAGTGTCCAACCCGGGCACCCTTCCTTCACCCCTGCAAACACGGGCGGCAGAACTGAGCCCGCTCTCCACACACGTGCAAACCTGCTCCCCGACCTCCGGGCCTTGGTTCTGAGTCCTGCACCCAGAACGACTCCAGACCTCACAGAGCTGCCCTCTCAGTGGGACCAAGGGGGTTTCTGAGGTGGCCCCGTCCAGGCCATGTCAATGCGTTCCTGATGCAGACAGAAACCCAGCGGTGGGGGCTGGCCCACCTCCAGGATGGGAGAGGGCATCTCCCTTGCAGCACCTCGAGCCAGGCTCCAGCCCACCTGACCCCACAGGTCAGCCTCGAACGCTCAACAATGGGAAGAGCAACCGTCACATCTTCTACCACATCCGGGCACCACATCCGGGCACCATCCATGGACAGGTGTCCACCTGTACTTTCCTCACGGCCCCCCAGCAGGGCCTGGCCTGCGGACAGCCGGGAGGGAGACCGGCAGCCACAGCCAGCATCACAAAAGCACCAGAACTGATGGAGAGTTCAGTGCCGCCAGCTCGCAGGGCCTCGGGGGCCGTCTGCCTCTCCCACGCGCGCCACGGCCCCCAGGACAGGCGGCAAGTCAGTGGAACTCAGTGTCCAGACCCCTCCTCTTTCCTCTCCCTTGACGCAGGAATGGTGCAGGGGGTGGTGGGCATGGGGTCACAGTGAGCCCCTCCCCCAGGCCACTTCAGGGACAGAATGGGCAGGGAGGGGGACAGACAGCCAGCATGAGTACTGGTCGGGTGGCGGGCCTGGGTGCCCACGGTGCGGTCAGTGACCAGAACAGAAAGTGACCCTGTAGAGGGGACCAAGACGAGGCCGGGTCACAGGCTGACCCTTAAGGACCTCGGAATTCATCACAGGAGCAGTGGCCTCTCGGAAGGAGGCTACATCACAGAGTGACAAGTCTAAAGTGCGTGACTGTCCCTCTCCTTATTTGACCCTATGTGTTCCGAAGGGGGGAACAGGACCAGTGGGGCTGCGGTTCGCTGGGCACCCGGGTCAGTGAGCGGCAGAGCCGGGGTCCGGATGGGGCCCCCTCCACAGCCCTGCGCCCCGTGGTGGCTGGGCTCTGGTCAGCACTGCAGACCCAGAAGAAGGAGCTGCCCCGGAGCCCGCCTGCCTGTATCCGGGCACGTCCCCTGTGACCTCCGCTCACCTCGTCTGGGAGGGCGCTGTCCAGGAGGGGACACGGGTCTGGGACCCTCTCTGCTGGTCCGGAGTGCCGAGCACAGCTTTGAGGACAGCAGGGAAGGGCACGTTCCTGTTTCTCAGGCCTCTCCAGCATCTGGGAAAGTGCGGAGCTGACCGGAGCTGGGCCTCCTGCTTCCTGCCCCCCATGTGGCTCCCCACCTGCCCCCAGCTGGGTGACAAAGTGGGGCAGCCGCCCCGGGGCCTCCAGAGCCACCCAACAGCCCCTGGGAAGGTGGCCTGGCCTCCCGTCCCTCCACGTAAGCCGCGTGGTTGTGTGGCTTCTCCGGCTGTGATTTTCTTCCCATCTTCAGAGAATGGCCAAGAAGCGGGGCAAACATAACAAGGCAGCTCCAACGTCGAGAAGTGCCAATAAATATTAATATAACAGAAGCACCACTTCTGCTGTTGTGCGAAACCAGTTTATTACTCACCGATGAAATCCGCCTGCCGCCTTTGCCGCTGCGGGGAAGGACTCAGGTAGCTCCGCGTGCGGCCGGCGAGCTCCCGCTCGGCCCGGCCACGACCACCCGCCCAGCCCGCTGCCCCCACGCCGGCTCCCGCTGACCCCAAGCTCGTCCACGCGGGACCATCGGGGGCCACTGGGGGTTCGGGTCTGCGTCTACCCCTGTGACCGGGCACCCGCCCAGAGCCACGGTCCCCAGTCGGGGCCAGCCAACCTGCATGCAAATTTCATTCCCCTGCTGGCCTGGGTCCTGACAAGTGTCCCTCTCACCTCCTGTCGAAGCAGGGGAAGCGGGAACCGCCCTCCCTGCTCAAAGGACCTGAGGGGAGGGGAGGAGGTGTGAATCATTCCAAGGGCTCCTCCATTCACAAATCTGCATCAAGGACCAACCGAGGCAAGAAGGAAGAGAGAGAGGGGCCAGGGGGTTGCCCGATGAAGCGAAGACACGCATGCCCAGGTCTGCAGGTCCCCTTCCGGGCACGTACCCCAGGGCCACGCGTGCCAGGGACACAGATGGGAGTGGCTGCAAGACTGCACCTGCCTCGGGGAAAACGAACTGTCCATCGGCAGGGGATGGGTCAGCTATCTTGTCCTTACGATGGAGAGAACATTCTCCGGCTCCCAGCAGCCAGAGTGATAAGCCAGACGTCCACGTGTCACCACAGAGCCTGGGGACGAGCCCCGAGTAACACCCACAAGTGCTACATGCCACCTGACACCATTCACATCTAGCAAGCACCGCCCGGCTGTGGTTTGCTGATGTCTAATAAACACGCAAAACCGATTTATGATTGTGGTTGCCCTTGGGGAGGGGAAGGGAGGGGAGGGGAGGGATGGGGGAAGGGGGCGTGGAGGACACCTACTTCTTCTGCATGTTTTACCTCTTCACAAAACGATCAGAGCAAATGTGACAAAATGCCTGTTTATTCATTTGGGCAAAGACCATATGGAGATTTATTAAAGTTCCCTTCGTGTATCTGTAATTAAAAAAAAAGCATAAAAGGAGGCAGAGAGGGCTCTGTACAGAGAGGAAGTGGGAAGCCTTTCTGCAGGAGGTGGTGTCTGAGCTGGGCCTTGAAGGATGGACCAGAATATTCAAGTGGGCAGCCAGGTAAGTGCATGGTAATTAGGAGAGACAGGTGGGTGGTAGGAGGGGTGAGGGCACCAGAAACAGGGGCATCGAGGGGCTCTAAGCATGAGGGACTGGACCACAAAGCCAAAGGTGGGTAGTGAAGGAGGAGTAGAAGGTCAGGCAGGGCCCTGAATGCCACATCCAGGAGCTTGGCCATCCCCTTGTGGGTGACGGGGAGCCATCGGTCTTTGTAGGCTCTTGGATGGTGTAGCCAGGGAGGAAGCGGGCTTTTGTGTGGAGGTCAGACCTGAGGCCAGGTGGTAAGGTGTGGACTGTGAGCCATGGCAGAGCCCTCTGGGGCAGACAAGAGGCTGTAGGTGGTTCTTAACTCTTCTGACACGATGGATTGCTGGCTGCCCGCGTCCCTAAACGGGCAGAACTCCTGAGTTCTGCAGAGGCCTGTTTAGCTCTCCCCCCAGGACTGGCTGTGTTGTGAGGTTCTTGCCCAGGGGCACCCACACCTGCCGACCCTGCCCTGGGCATCCTGCTCTCTCCTGGGGTCCGGGAGGTGGTCGGTCCCTAGTGCATGACAGCTCCAGGGAGACGGGCGCTACGCCCAAGGGAGCTCTCAGGAGACTAATGCTGGGTCTTAACAACAAGAACGCTCTTCCGATACCAGCTTCTCCAAACCCCACAGGGAGACGTTTTCTGAAGCTCAGACCCGGGGTTGCTGCACACAATGCACCTCCGGGCAGACCCATTTACTGAGTGCGCCATGGGGGGCCGTACTGGGTCCCGGTGACCCTGACCGAGCAGGCCAGCCGAGGCAGGCTGCCCAGGGCCACTTAACCAATGCAGAGGTCCTTCCAGGGGAGGCCGTTCTTAATCGGAAAGCCCCAGAAAACACAAGGGGCTACTCGGCGCTGACATTTAAAACCCCCTCTCAGCAGCCCGTGTTGCAAAGTGGTTGCATTAACTTGAAAGGGTGTAATTTTATGCTATTTAGCAGGAAATATACACTCTAAATGGCATCGTGGACTGAGGACTGGGGGCTGTGATCTTGAGGGTAAGCCAAAAAAAGCCGGCCACGAGTCCCTGGCAACCACAGGCGGGTGCGGGGGCGAGGGCATGCTGGAACCTTCCTCACAGCGGACAGCCTTGGGAAGCCGTGCCTGCGCTGCGGCTGGGGCTGTCCGTGGGACCAGCTAAAGCAGCCGCGTCACACCCACAAAACTGGGAAAGAAGTGCCATTTCTGAGAGAGCACCGGACTCAGAAGCACAGAAGCCAGCCAGGACCCCGGCCCAGGACCACCTGCCTGGCCCGTCGGGTGGCCCCGTTCCCTGAAGGGGGCTGCTGGAACGGAAGCCCCTGGCTAGAAGGCCCAAGAGCTGGCTGCCCTCCACACACGCTGCAGGGGTCCCCTCAGGGAGGAGCCCGGCCCCCGTGAAGATGTGGCCTCGCAGCCCTGGAGAGGACCCGGTGAGGCCTGTGGTAAAGAGGGCCCAGGGACAGCAGCTGGAGCCTTGCGGCCGTGGGGAAGAGCCCGGGGCTACTTTTCCTTCCTCTCATCAGTCCCCCGGACCCTGCTGTGATGGAGAACATACAGTAGGGAAGCCGGGCGGTGGGGGGTGGGGAGGGGGCGGACAAGGGCCCCGGGCCAGAGGGAAACATGGAATGGTTGGTGCCTGCCCTTCCCGGGCCTTGGTCCCCACAGACCACCTGTCCCCCTGGCCTCAGGCCCCCTGCTTTCTGGGACGTGGAGCGTTTGTGTCTGCTCCTCGGCAGGAGGCCTGGGAGCAGCTACCTGGGCCCGCGGATCCGGAGGCCGTCTTCAACCAAATCACAGTGACCACCGAATGCAATCGATGGGGGGGTGCTTCCAATGGGGAGTATTCTCTCCCCACCGGCCTGCAGGCCTCGGGAAGATAATAATTTCCCACGTGACTGGCGGACGCACGCTCCCGCTGGCCTCAGCCTCCTCATCCCGCCACCTCCGACAGCCCGGAATCTCATTTAGGGGACGCCCATCTGCATGGAGCCCGGGTTAGCGCTCCTCCACCCCTCCGAGAATGAGCCCGCCCTGGGCAGTGACCCAGACACTCTTGGCTTCCAAAAGGGGGCCCCAATGTGCAAAACAGAGACACAGTCTACTTACTGCGGTGAATGGTGCAGAGCTCAGCACGCAACTCCGTGGATTGTGACCAAGTCTACGCCCAAGTAACCACCATCCAGACCAAGATACAGAACCTTTCAGCAACCCAGGGGCTCCTGAGTCCCCCTCAAAGCAGGGCCATGCATTTCCACAAGGGTTCTAGCTGGGGAAGCAGCATCCCGTGTGGACAGGTGGAAACAAGGCAAGGTTCCCACCCAGTCTGTGGGGTTACAGGCTCTAAGCAGGTGCTAGACTAGGATGTGAACTCATGACTGGAGATGCCAGCCAGTGAGCCTGTCCCCACTCGGTGCCCACTCAGCCCCCACTCAGCCAGCACAGACGGAGGTGGATGGGAGGCTCCTGCCCACAGGGAAGGGAGGGCATGGGGGTTGACGTTGATACAGCACCTCTGTGCGTCACAATTCTGGGAGATGAGTATCAGGACCCCGATGGATATACAGATGACAAAAATGTAGGGGGTGAAGTGACCTGCCCCAGGTGGCAGCTGGTGAGAGATGGTTGGGAGAGGACCTGGCGTGGACCCGGGGAGGGGAGCCTGGCCCTCAGGCTTCAAGTTCACAGTCCCCCCACCACCCTGCCCCTACCCCTCCCTCTCTTCCTCCTGACCCTGTCTTGCAGGATGAGACCAGGCTGTGGCCGGGGCGGGGGGAGGGAGGGAGGACACACAGAGAGAGGAGCTCAGTGTCCCCCAAGGGCTCAGCATGGCCATCTCAGACACACAGGGGTACTGGGGAAGACAGAGGAACACAGTGCACACAGGAGGTGCTTAATAAAGGCACAAGCCAAACCCCTTCCCCCTCAGAGGTACATCCCAGCACCAGGCTGTCCAGAGCAGGACAGAGTGGGACTGTGACACTTGGTGGCCATACTTGGGGGCCGGGGAGGGGACAGCCATGGTGGGGATTCTAGCATGGGGCCCCGTGGGGTGGGACGGGAGGGGTCCCAGGATCTCTCGTGCCGAATGGAAACAATCCTGGTGCTGCCTCCACCTCAGAGTGACTCGAGACCATTGCCTCACCTCCTGACTCAGTTTCCCCATCTCTAGGATGGGGTCATCAGCATCTAGGGGAGATGGTCAGGCAGAGCGCTAGAAGATATCTTCTGAACTTGACATCGATGAGCCCAGCCTCGGGCAGGACATGTGGTGGGAGCAGTGACGGCCTGGCCACAGAGCATTCCACGTGCCAGGTGCCACCACGGCCCCTGCAGCTCCATTGCAAGGCCAGCCCTGGGTCAGCACGCTCATTTGGCAGGAAAGAAACCCCCCATGTGATCCTCTTTCCCGGGCAGGTTTCTGGATGCCAGACCCACTGTACGCTGAGCGGGCTCTACCAGGTCACGTCTGGGGACTGCCCCCAGCCTCGCCGAGACCCACCGCAGGTAAGGGCGAGCACGCAGGAGGAGGAAGGCTGGCTACAGCCCACCCAGAACCCCTCTCTGGCCTCCCCACCTCCCCAGGATGATCCATCGGCTTAGGGGATGGGGGTGGGTTTGTCAGGGGGCCCCAGGCACAGGGCCACGCAGAGAGAGACTCAGCATGGTTGTCCCGCCTCTCAGCAAGCTCAGCTGGGGCCGAGGCTCCCTTACACCTTTCCCTCCGGGTACCGTTCAGCCCAAAGGACTTTTCTCGGGAGCCCGAGCGTCTCCTGCAAGGCTGCAGGCAACAGGAAGGGGCCAAAGCCATCTCCAGGCACTTCTGTGCCACACAGACGTCTAACCTTCACATCCCACAGGATGGAGGCCTGGCAACAGCTTTGAGACTTCGTAGGGGCAGATGCCTCAGGCAAGAGCCTCTTCTTATATGTAAACACAAACCAACGGGGGCGACTGCGTGGCACAATCAGTTAAGAGATTCATGACCTGATTTTGGCTCAGGTCATGATCTCAGGGTCGTGATATCGAGTCCCACGTGGGCTCCACACTGAGTGTGGAGCCTGCTTAAGATCCTCTCTCCCTCTGCCCCTCTCCCTGCTTGTGTGCTCTCTCTCACTCTCTATCTCAAAATAAAATCTTTAAAAAAGAGAGAGAGAGAGAACAGGAACCAACAGTTGCTGAGTGTCTTAAGCGGCCAGGCTGATGTTCAACGGGTATGACCTCATAGAATCTCACTACCCTTCCCGTTTTACAAGTAGGGAAACTGAGTCCTGGAAGAAATAATTCTGACAGCCCTGAAAGAGAAAGAGAAGGGAACCAATAGCAAACGCGTCCAGTCTCTACACGGCAGTCTGACTCCTGCACTAGTCCGACAGGACCGTAAGTAGGTTTACTGTTCACCCACCGCCTGCCGGGCACCACGCCGGGTGTTTTATACGCACTGTCTCAGCTACTCCTCCGACCGCTCTGTGAGGCACAGAGGACGGCCCGTTTTACAGAGGAGAAAACCGAGGCCCCAGAACTTGACGCTGTGCCAGAAGAGTTCTTGTCAACCAGCTTTCTTACAGGACTCCTCCCTTCACCCCTGGGTGAATGGTTGAGCAGACTTTTGGGGTCCTTTCCTCTGAAATGCATGCCCCTCCTGGATGCACCCTGGCCAGGCTCTGCCAGTGTCCCCCGGAATGGAGGTCTGCAAGTCCCACCCCCCAGCCCACTCCACAGGAAGTATAGGAAGAGAGAACAGTAGGAGATTGGGCCAGCGGACTCGGAGACACGCTCTTCAAGGTTCCACGCCCTTGCATGCACGAGTGTTGGCACACGCGCACATGCACACACACGCTATGCCCCCTGCCTGGAATGCCCTTCCCGGTTCCCATGCCAGGCCATCAGCCCTTCTTCACCCTCACTCAATGACAGTGGGTGACGCTACCCACAGCCCACGCTGCAGAAGGAAGCTCACCTGGCCCCCCATGAACTCACTGGGTAGGTGGTGGGCTGGGACACACGACTCAACCTGGCCAATCACAGCCCTGGATTACCTGGGGATTAGTTTTGGTCTAGAAGGCAGGCACATGACCCAGCAGACCCATCAGACTCCTTTCCTGGGACTGCTTCCCCAATAAGGAAAGAGCAGCTGTCCTGTCGGGGCTGCGGGTAGCCGTGGTCCTTGCTCAGGGACTGCAGGTCGTTCCCCCCTGCCCAAACCTGGGGCCCCAGGGTATCACCGCTGGGCTGGCTCACGTTGCCACCGCAGGCTGTCATCCTCACCTCGTGAGTCCTGGGGAGAACACAGCCTGGGAGCCACGCAGCCTTATGCTTCTCCAAAACTGCCAGGCCGACCAAATGTCCACACGTGTAAGCTGCCAGTGATGGTTCCAAGGAGTCGTGGTGACCAGTCCGGCTGTCACTCCTGCCCCTGCCTCCACCCCCAAGCTCCCGGGTGACTCGTCCGGAGCTGCAGGAAAGTGGCCCAGAGACTTGGACTCAAATCCCAGCCCCGCCACCGACGGGCCATAACCCCTGCACAACTCACGCAAACTCCCTGGGCCTCGAGTTTTCTCATTTGTAAAACAGGGACACTTAACCGGTCCACACTGGTCTGCTCGGACGGTCCAAAGAGAAGCATGTGATACATACCCAGACCCTAGGATCCCTGAAAACAGGGGAGCTACCACGAGGGGGAGGACAACACGGCCTCAGGCAGCTGTGACTTTGGGCAGGCCACCCAAACAATGGGAGCCTCAGCTGCTCTACAAAACGGGGATGATGATATGGGCTTCAGGGGGCAGTGAAGGATCAGTGGTGCTCCGCTCTAGAAGGTGTGGCCCTGCTCCGTCTCCTCCCCTGTCAAGGACGCCCAGGCCTCAAGCAGAGCCTGCTCTGAGCTGGACCCAGTGACGTGGGGTGTGGTGCATGGTGACGGTGTGACCATGGCCCGCTGCCCTCGGGAGACGCTCAACATTCTGTTCTCTCTGCTGTGGTAGTTTTAGAAGAAACAGCACTTCTGGCTGGAAATGAATAATGGGTTGAAGGTAAGTTTTAGATTTTGAGTTAAATGTACTAAGGGAGGGGGAAAAATCCTTATAGGCTAAATATAGGGGAGAACACCTCTCAGGAGTGAAGAAGCGTGCTACCGTCTTCACTGCTGGGATGCACGGGCCAGAGTCTCCGCCGGGACGGTAGTGGCCCACTTCGTCACCCCCACCCTGTCCCCCGAGGGCTCCTCCCGGCAGAGTCCCCGCCAGGGGCAGTGGCGTTGCTGGGCTTTGGGGACAGGGAAGGTGCTAGCAGCCAACCCGGTTCGAGGCTGCTCCCTGCAGAGGCCTCCGCTGTGCCAACCATGCTCCAGGGCATGGCACCCCGCTTCTCAATACTCAGATGGTCCCTTCTCCCCGCACAACCCTTCCACCCCAGCTCCCTGAGACATCCTGCCAAGAAGTAAGCCCCAAGAGAAGAGCAACGTCAGGGAGAAGCTCTACCAGCACGTCTTGTCCACCACAATCTAGAGATGAGTCCCATTTCACAGATGAGGAAACCAAGGCACGCAGAGGCAGAGTGGCTTGTTCAAATCACACAGTGAGTCAGAGGCAGAGCTGGGATCTGGACTCAGCTCTCCACAGCTCCAAAGCCACCTCTGAGTGCTGGACCAACCGCCAGCCACCTGCTGCTAGTGAGCAGGTGAAATGTGGCCCGTGTCACCTGAGATTCGCTGTCAGTGTAAGATACCCATGGGATTTCAAAGGCTTAGTATGAAAAAGGTAAAACATCTCATTGATATTTGAAAAAATTAGCTACATGTCAAAATAATAATGTTTTGGTTATCCTGGTTACTAGGCTTCTAGAAGATATGAGAGCACACACGTGGCTCCCATTACACTTCTAGTGGATAGAGCTGTTCTATGGGATTGTTCCAGTTCAAGACAAAAGCTGTGGATGTCCACTTCTAACATGGAAGTGGAAGCAAAAGCATGAACGACCTTTTGCTCCATAGTAACAAAAAGACACACTCAGAATAAAAACCATACTTTTCCATGGGACTAGAGACAAGTGGTGGATACAAGGGAACCTTGAAAGACGAAGTTCCAGGCAGGAAGGATGTGCAGGGAGGGGAACATCCGCACCGGGGGTGGGCACCCGGTCTGAGCACAGGTGCACAGAGGGGCAAGGCTGCCAAGGACCGAGGCACCAACACACGGGGGCCGGGAAGTCAGCTGAGCGTGCCAGAGCAGCCGGGGGGTGGGAGATGGGGCGACAGCCCTGGGAAAGAGTTTGGTGATTTCTTACGAAATTAAACACACCTGTGCCCTAGGTGCTGGCAATTTCACTCCTAGGTACGGACACGAGAAATGAAAATGTGTCTTCAGAACGACGTGCACACAAATGTTCGGAGCAGCTTTATTCATAATTGCCAGAACGTGGGACCAACTCACATGTCCGTCAATTAGGGAATGGGCAAACCGGTGGCGGCAGATCCACACCATGGGCTGTCACTCGGCCACACCCAGGAGTCAACAGCAGGTACACCTGTAGCGTGAAGGGGGCTCAACAACAGTGCTGAGTGAACAGAGCAAGACAGGAGGCCACTTACTGAACGGGCATGATGCTCAGGAACGGGCAGACACATCAGGTGAGGGCAATCAGAAGGCGGGTGGGGGGGGGGGATCTCAGCAGGCAGGTGCACCAGGGAGCTTTCTGAGGTGCTGGGAATGTTCTGGATCTTGATGGGGGTGTGAGTTACTCGGGTTTGCGCCACTGTCAAAACTCGTCACGCGGTACAATTAAGATCTGAATTTCAATGTATGTAAATTATGCTTCAAAGGAGAAAGCTGTATGTCTAAAACAGGGCAAGGACTGCAGCTCCAAACCCCCAGAAGAGGGGGGCAGCTGGGGTGCAGGACCCCCTAAACCCCATTTTGGAGGCTTCATAGCTGCGTTTGGACTGGAATCGATGTTTGTAGTTACGTCAGTGAGGGCCTAAAAAGCAAGGTGCCGTCTCCAGGAGGGAACCCGCGCCCTGCAGACAGGATCAGGAACAGGTCAGAGGGAATCTCCAGGAGCCGTCCACATAGATAAAACACACACTGGCCTCACTGATTACCGACGGAGCTTTGAAGACTTCTGATCCCACATCTCTGATCAGCACGGGAAGCACCTGAAGCTGCACAGACAGGGGGCTTCCCTCCGACCCCACGGTGGCTCTGGGCTGGGCGCACGGGGCCCCTGCAGCGAGCGGACCCACGGGCCGGGCCCTGACCCACAGGGGCGTCCCGCCTTACCCCAGACCTCCAAGCGGCTCAGATGGGGCTGGCGCACAGAACTCGGTGGGGCCCAGAGGGGAAGGTGATGGAGACGCTGGGGCAGCATTTCACAGTGGGGACACAGAGGGATGTCCAGGAGACTAGCAGATGACAGGGCCAGGGGACTCACTGGGATGCAGCGGGGGCTGAGGCTGGGGAGACTGGGGAGGCAGACAGAGACTTGGGGGGGGGGATGTGAGCAGGGCCGTCACGGTACAGCTCAGGGATGCAAGATGGGCTACAGGTCATACCACTGGAGGCGGGGCTGGGGGTTGGGGACACATGTGACATGAGCAAGAGGCCACGGAGACCTGGGGCTCCGGGAGGGTTTAAGCGGGAGACTGACTTGAGTCACAGAAACCCAGCAAGCCCAGAGTTAGGCGGTGGGGACAAAGATATGAAGAAGACGAAGTCCCTGTCCTCAAGAAACTGACAGCCAGGGTTACAGAGTAGGGATGGTGGGTAAGCCACTGCCCCTGAGCCTCAGCTTCCCCATGTGTCAAAGGGAACGGTTAAGGTAAAAGGTAGATGTGCTTAAAACACCACGGACCCCTGCCAGGCACGGAGTGTTCAGATCAGTAGGAAATCCTCCACCCCTGCTCTTGGCAAGGGGGCCCGATCTGGGCAGGCTTGCTCCTCACCCTCCGGTCAACTTAATTATTTCCACACCCGAAACCCAAAGCCCAGCCCCGAATTGCACCGTGAGCCTTGCACGGAGCCTGCACACATCTGCCCCGGCCACAGTTCTAATCCTCGGCATTAACATTTCTCATCCGCCTGCCTGCCGTGTGACTTCAGAGGCGTGTAGTCCAGCGCTGCATCCTCAGTGAATAGCACGAATAATGAGGCCGCGCTGAGCGGCAGAGCCCAACAGGATGGAGGGATATTTTAATTTCAGGTTTTCGGGTCACACGTTATGTGGGACCACCAGGAGGAGGGAGGTGGCCAAGGTGCGGCCCAGGTCAGTGCGCTGCCTGAAGACGGTGTGGACGAGGCTGGGGTGCCAGGGCTCGGCTCTCTGGAGTGAGGCCGGAACCTTCTGTCACACCGTTCCTGCACACACCTGGGGGCCAGGGCACACCGTGTGGACAGAGGGAGCCCATCCCGTCGGTCCTCACTGAGGGCCCCAGGGGGAAAGGGAGGGTTCCCCTTGGCCAGAGACCCCTGAGTGCACCCAAGCCTGTCCCTGGTGCAGAAGTGGGGTGCCCCGGAGTCCCCCAAAGTGCTGAGAGTAAAATGAGGACTAAGCAGTGTTCAAGGAGGGAGAGGATTGGGCAGGAGACCTGGGCAAGGACAGATGGGCCCCCACGCACAGCCTCAGGGCTAGGGGGCACAGAGCAGCCCGGGACCCCCGTGGAGGAGCTGGTTCAGCAGTGGCAACGGCAGACCCATGGAGGCTTCCTTGCCTTGGGGTCTCCGGTCTCCCCCCGCCCCACACCGGGATCTCCCCCTCTAGCTCGCTAGCTCCAGCCAGGCTGGACTAACCAGTGCGGCCTCCCCCAGGGTTTGGGACGGAGGGGGACTCGAGGTCTACGGTGGGCAGAAGGGGGCAAGCATGGGGTTGGGGGCAGGGGCACCCCAACCCGGCCTGCGAAGCACAGGCGGTGGCCAACTTATTGTCATGTCATGGAATTTAATTTCTAATTAATATACCAACTTTGAAACATTCCAGCTTGTTCAAGTTTTAAAGGTTCAACAAATAGTTGTTGAATAAGTAGCGAGATTAGAGAACGATGACAACATTCCGTTCCCAGTATGTGCCACCCCTGCTGTGGGTCACGCAGCCCCGACTGGACTTCATCCTTCAGGAACCCCGAGTGCTCACAAGTACTGCTCCTTTCACGCAAGGAAACCAAGGTTCAGAGGGTTGAGTGACTTGCCCAAGGTCACCCAGCTTCCAGCCCCACCCGGGCCCCCACCGCCAGGCCTCCCCCACCTCCCGGGGGCTGCGCAGCACAGGGCATGTGCCGAGGGCCCGGGAGTGGGTAAGGCAGCCCCTGCTCCTGCACTTCCAGTCCCTCAGCTCTGGTCTCACCTCCACGGCCGAGAATAAGCGGGCCCTCTCTGTCCCACTCCCCCACCCTGGGTGCATTTTGTTCCAGGCTCACGGAAGCTGGGGTGAATCAGAAGCAGCTCCCATCCTCCAGGGGCTCATAGTTCAGTGGGGTACAGACCCATCCGCCCTCAGTCTGTGGGGGCAGAGGGAGCATGTCGCCTTCCCAGAGGAGGTGAGTGAGCTGGACCAGGAACGAGGGCACAGCAGGGGCAAAGCCTGGCTAGGAGGGGGTGCCCTTGGAAGCCCAGGGCACAGCAAGTCTGGGGCATCAGGCCCAGGACCTGCACCTGTGCCAGCAATGCCTGAGGGCACATCCCCCTTTTCCCAGCTGGACTCAGGAAAGGGGCAGCCAACCCAGGGCCTGGATCATTTCAAACCTGGCCATGGGGGTGGGGAACACAGTTAGGCCCCCAGGCAGTATTTGATGGGCAGCAGATGGACCCTGTGGGCTTCCTGAGCCATGGCAGGACCTTGGGGGGGCACCCTAAGCCCCAGTATCCTGAAACACAGACCCCAGGGGCAAGAGAACAGCCACCAGAATAGCAGGCACACTGGCCACGCTGATGGGCATGGCTGATTCCCCATTACACTTAAATGACCTGCCCAAGCCGGGAGGTGGAGGAAGTCGGTCAGAACCAGGCAGCCTGGCCACAGAGACTGTGCATGCTCTAGACTATTCTAAGAGGCACAGGGCCCAGAGAACGAAGGGCAAAGGCTCAGGGTCACAACAGGGCACCTGCAGCTTGAGCAAGGCCTGGCTGCTGAGCTGAGACCCAAAGGACGCAGGGAAGCCACATGGAGGGCAGGGCCACCCACGCATCCCAGGAAGTCAGAGTACATCTCTGGAGAACACCCAGGAGGTGGGTGTGCAGGGGCCTGGTTCAGGTCCAGCAAACCCCCTTTGGCCCAGCTGGACCTCAGTTTCCCCATTTGCACGGTGGGAGTGGGGCTGCAGTGGCTGATCCCCAAGGTCCAGCATGATGGGTCTGAGTCAGAGAAGGAGGAAGAATCTGAGAACCTTAGGATACAAGCCCGAGGCAGAGGCCCCTAAAAGGGGTGGGGCAGGGGGCCCAGGAGCCACAGCCCAGGTCTGCCAAAGCCAGAGGAAAGATCCGGAGCAAGTTTCTGTTCAGTGAGGCCCTGGCCACGCAGCAGCTGGGCCCTCACACCCACCCCATCCCTCCACCTCTCCTTCCCCCACAGGTGCAATCCTGCCTGCAGACCTCCATCCCAGCATGCTCTCTGCCCGGAAGCCTGGACACCGGGGCTGAACCAGACAGGTCCCTGTGTCTGGCCCCCAGCAGTGCACAGTGAGGGGGTGGGGGGCACCTCTACCCAGAAGTATACCTGGGTTGACTGCAACAGTAGCATGAGAATCCCTGGGACAGATTAAGCCCGGGCTCCTGGCAGGACAGACAGACGTACGCTCCCGTTTTGTTTCACGCAGGACCAGGTCTGTGTAAGCACCTGGGGATGTATTCGGGGAGGTTCAGGACTTGGAGGCTAAGAGGAAGTGTGTGGGGCTCTGGGAAAGGCGCCACTAGAGGTCAGGAGGCCTGGCTCCCCAGCAGAGGCTGGTGTGTGCCTCCATTTCCTCTCCGGGACGCAGCCAGCTCCCGTGTTCCTGCAGCAGCCCCCCCACGCCCCCTCCCATGCCCACCCCGGGCTGTCTGCAGTCCCTGGCATGCACCATGTGATCACTGTGCCCACTCCAAGCCCCCTTCTTTGGAAACCTAACATTCAATCAGGTGACAGGGTTCGGTCCCCATGTGCAGGGACACAGGTGGCACTGGCCATCTGGGGCGGTAAGAGGCTCAGCACTGGGGTCTGCATCCAGCCCGGCCGCACACCTGCTCCGAGAAGGCTCCCGGGCGCCAAGGACATCTGCCCCGTGCATTCCAGCCCACATCTCAGCACCTGGGGGGCCAGCTCCATCTCACGTGGATGCAAAACCCTCAGAGCCCAGCGCACAGTAGGTGCTCAAGAAAATGTCTTCGGCCCTTTGGCCTTGACAGCTCCAGAAGATGGTACACTTGAACCTGAGAGAAGAAAGAGCACTGGGCTTGGAGTCAGGAAACTCGGCTTCACCCAGCTGCCAGTCCTCTGCCTCCTTACTCACCATTCACCATCCGTGGCATGCCGAGCCCCGTGAGCCTCAGTTTCTCATCTGCGAAATGGGAATTATAGCGCCACCCACTGGTTAGACTCAAGTGGGACCCACGGGTTGGGGGATGGCTTGTACACTGTGGGGGGACGGTTGTCCTTCTGCGGCATCGGGCAGCTCTCACCTACCCCTTGCATAATTAGGCTGTTAAGACTTAAAAAAAAATTTTTTTTTAAGATTTATTTATTTGAGAGAGAGAGAGAACACACACAAGCTGGGAGGGGGGAGGTGCAGAGGGAGAGGGAGAGGGAGAGTCTCCAGCAGATTCTCTGCTGAGCACAGAGCCCAATGTGGGGCTCGATTTCAGGACCCTGAGATCATGACCTGAGCTGAAACCAAGAGTCGGACGCTCAACAGGCTGAGCCCCCCAGGCGTCCCCAGGCAGTTAAATGTACTCTGTGCAGAAACTGAAAACCACATCCCTTCAAGAGAAGGTGAGGGAGGAAACAAGCTTCACTCCCGTATGCATCTCATTTCCAGGCTTGGTGGCGTGAGGCTCGGGCTCCTAGGGGCTGGACGCTCATGCTGGGAGGGCCACAACTCCAGCCCACCTGCCATGTGCCTCTCACGTCCACTTCCTCCTGTTCTTCCTCCCCCGTCACTTAAAGGCCCTGACCAAAGCTGGGCCACCAATAGCACACTTGGACAGGGACAAGCTGGGGACTCAAAGGCAGTCAACAGCAGAGCCGGGAAGTGCACTGACCGTCACATCAGACAGCCGCCCTGCCAAACCCCGCCCACCAACCAGCAAGCTGACGGCACACCGGGCTCTGGGCTGGGCTCAGCTGGCACACGCTGGTTCCGCCATCCAGAGCCGTGGGACACAGAACAGTAGGACCTTGAATGGGCACGTGTGCTTGCGGAGAGCGCCCTTAGAGCCCGCCCAGGAGGAAGACTGAGCTCCTGATGAGTGAGCGAACGACGCCGGAAACGACAAATGCCTTGTACAGCCCACCCCACAGGCGTGCTCTAAAATGAAAAAATAGAGCCATGGACATGGGAGGAGGGACGTGGGGAAAAGGGGGTGTCGAGGCTCCGCAGTCAGGCAGAGAGCAGGGCTCTGGCGTGGCACTCACTTGGTCAGAGGTCCGCCTGAGCCTCAGTCTCCTCCGTCGCCTGGGGTGAGAGACCATCACCTCGCAGGATCACAGGAGACTCATGCGTGAGGGGCCCACTGCAGGTCTAGGTGGTGGTTAATATCAGCCCACTCCCCTCCCCTCTCCTGCTTTAATTTCTTGTAAATTGCTGGTGATGACGCTTACATAACATAAGGAGGGAAAGCCCTCCTGCCCTGGGGTGCTGTAGAAACACTGGGTTTTATTAAGCTCTGGTTCACATGGAAATTATTTTACAATTTTTAAGCACTCTCCACCCCCAACATGGAGTCTGAACTCATGACCCAGAGATCAAGAGTCACATGTTCTACTGACTGAGCCAGCCAGGCTCCTCCCTATTTTACGCTGTTTCTGACTCGGGTCCCTCCAGGTCCTCTGTGAAATGGGGCAACTTAACTCTGGCCGAATGACATGAGGTCTGGGGGCTTCCCAGGCAGACACAAGCCTTGAATCTGAGCTCCTTCCGCCCCTGAGTAGGGAGACAGAGTTCTATGGCTCCGTGAGTGAATATGGCAGTCCCCAGGCCAGCAGCCAGCGGCCTGGGGCTTGCCTTCCTGCCCCTGCCCCTGGGCCTCTGGGCGGGCTTGAGTTGGGGAGACAGGCAGCAATGGGGGGTCCTGGGATCCCCTCATCTCCTAGCTCCTAAGGAGGCTCCCCCCAAATACAGACGGCAGGGTGGAGGGTAACCAGTCCCTGCTATCTCAACCTCAGCAGGCAGCCGTGGGCATGCACCAGGTGGGGCGGCCTGGACACACCCGGATCTTAGGGCTCCATGGAGGGCTGATGGTCCCAGGGGGAGCAGAGCCCTCCAGGTCTCAGCAACAAGATGGGGAAGATGCGGCCACCTCTCTGGAGGGTGGACTCAGAGTCACCTGCGCTGTGCCCTCTGCTGGGATCCCTCTCTGCCTCCCTCGGCCCAAGTCACTCATTTGTTCATTCCACGAGGGGCCCTCCTTAGTCAGCCCACATAAAAGTTGAGCAGTGGGTGCTCAACCCTACTGACGTAGCTCCTCCCATTCCAGAGCTCCTGGGGTTTCTTCTACTGCAGCCCAGGGAGAGCAGGGGGTGGGTGGGCCTGGCTCAGCCCTGAGCTGCCTCTTCCCTGCTCCCAGCACACTGGAGCCAGAGGAGAAGTTCTCCACTGCACCTTCCATGCGGACACGGAAGACCCCGGCCAGGGCAGAGACGCTCTAGAGGACCTGATCCTGCACCTGGGACAGAAGGCACTTGCCAGTCTGAGTGTGGCTTCCCCGCTTGTTATGTCAACAACCCATTCGGAACGTCAAACTGGAAATGTAACCTGCAACCATCCCAAAGGTCTTTGCAGCTCCCGTGAGCACATCCCCCCATTATCCCTCAGTCTCGCACGAACCCAACAGGTCACAGGCTCCATAGGGCTTTCCTGCTGTGATCACTTCTCATCCCCCATGTACTCTTTCATTTTATTTTTCCTGTTCTAATTCATTAATTAGTCTCTCTGTTCGTGACATCATCCCAGCCCCGGCATGGATCTTTTAACACAGCGAACGTCTCTGAGTGTTTCCTCTTCTACCGCTTATGGTAGGGAGCCAAGAGGGGGCTCCCTGTTAACATGGAGACCCCTCCCACCAGGAGGGCCCCATCCCTCCTCCTGAGACCTGCAGCTTTCAGGTGTGTGGGTTTGGGGCCCGCAGCTGTGAGCCCTGTTTGATTTGGAACCAAGGCTGTGAAGGTTCCCCCTCTCCCATCAGCTGGGGCGGCCCCCTGAAGCCTCCCTCTCTGCATCCTGCACGCCCTCACGGGGGTCAGGCTGAGTCCTCCAGCTCTCAGGGAACCTCCTCCAGCTCAGGACCCCACTGCCGTGGGGTGTGACCCCCAGCACTCCTCGGCCCATGAAGAGGTCCATGTGTATGGGTCACAGCCCACTGCAGCAGGGTCCTGAGCTGGGGGAGGGCCCCCGAGTGCATTGAGCAGCTACAGTTCCTTTTTTTTTTTTTCAAATCCACTCAGAAAATACTTTTGCAAGCACCCAGTGCTTGTCCAATACTTTCCAGCACCCTGAAGGAATCCATGGCCACCAGGACACATGGCTCCCTCCCTCCTCTGGGCCCACACATCTTTATCTCAGACACACTAGGCGACTTTTGTCTGAGCCCCTTCCTGAATTCTCTCTCGTCGCGGTGCCCGCATCGGGAAGGCACAGGGCGGCCATCTGCCCCTCCCCCAGCCCAGCTTCTGTGGCCAGGACCGCCTTGTGCCAACGCAGCCAACCTGAGCCACAGGGGACGGATTTCTGTGTGAAGACCTGCCTCGACTTTACCATCTTCCACCCCATGCCCCCCTGCTTCTCTGCGAACATCCATCTGGCCTCCCTTGAGTAACGCAGGTCTACAGAGTAACTGAGAAGGAAGTATCCACATCGTGGAATTTGGCTCTGAAGAATGGGGCAGATCTTGACAGATGGCACAGGGCTCTCCCTGCAGGGAGAAGAAGGGAAGTCCCAAGGCAAGGAGGTGTGAGACGGGGGGCAAATGGGGACAGCAGTGCTGTGGGGCGGGCATGATGGAGCTACCAGCCCAGCAGCCACAGGCAAGCCAAGCCCAGAGTGACCACGGTGTGGTCACCGCCCAGCGATCCAGCGGGGGGCAGGCCCGAGTGGGCAAAGGTGACAGTCCCAGGTCAGGAGCACTGGCCATGGGCTCAGAATCCCGGTCACCACTCCTGTGTGACCTTGACCTCAGGGAGGTCCCTAAACCTCTGTGGGCTTCAGTTCTGCATCTGAGTGATCACGACGATGCTCACAGGTCACTGCTTGTGACCATTAAGTGGGCTGATCCAGGAACGGTGCTCAGAACGGAGCGTGGCCCCTGCGGTCAGCACTCAGCTCTACTTGTTAACATCGCAGCCAAGGAGAGTGACCAAAGTTCGCGCAGTCACATGGTAACTATGTGATCAGCCCTGCCCGTGCCGGACAGGCATCGTGCTGCTTGGGGCTCGGCATCCCCTCCGACCCCACGGAGCCCAGCCATCAGCCCGCAAGGAAGGGTGCTGAGCATCTCAGCCCTCAGGGCACGAAGCCAAGGCTCCCAGTCCCCACAGACCGGCCTCCAGTGGGAGATCCCGGGAAACAAAGTGAAGGCAGGTCTCCAGGGAGGAAGACAGGGTTTCTCAATCCTACCTGGGGGAGGAGGTACGGCTGCTGGGGTTGGGCCCCCGCCACTCAGGCTCCAGATTTACCGGGCAGAGGTCTGAGTGCCCGGACTTGCTCACCCGGACGAGTATATCCTTTCCTCATCACTCAGCTCTTAATGGGGATGACAGCCGGGATTAAATAGTAAGTCATCTCCAGCCCCATTACGGCCGCAGCAAGATGGCTCCAAATTAAATCTAACAGTCAATGAAATCGTCAATATTTAATTTACTCATTGCAGGTGGCAATTCAGCCCTCGTGACGCTATTGTTTAATGGCAGAAATATTGGGATTTATCACACATTATGGCACTCAGAATTGCTGGGCTTTCTCCACGAGGCAGCCACTGCCCCCGAGAATGAGGGGGGGTGGAGACCTCAGGGGACCTCCCAGCACTGGTCCGGGAACACAGAGGCCCATGGGGAGCTTTCCCCCCAGGACCACGGCTGTGCCCACCTGGGGCAGTGGTTCCCATTGCTGGAATCCACTGGCCCCCCTGAAAACTGGAAACAGGCAGAGGGAAGGGATAAGTGGTCCCTCCAGGTCCCCTGATCTCCCTCACCCGGCATCACTAAAAGCTGGGGCAGGAGAAGGGCTCTGGGAGAGCAGCATCCCACACGCTTTGGGGCATTCTAGAGTGTCAGCCCGTGCCCTCCTTCCGCCATTGCTCCCACGGTGGTCCCACAGCCACGGCTTCCTGAGCACGCCCCTCCTCTCTGAGATCACCACCACCCCGTCCACATGACCTTCCGCCCTTGCTCCCTGCAACCCTACATGCCCACCACTGAGGATGCTTCCTATTGGCCATGGCCACCACCTGGCCTGGCCCTTGACCTTCTGCAGAGGGACATTTCCCCATGCCAGGTTGAGAACACAGCCCTTTCATGGGTCAAGCACTGGACTGTGTACCTTACAGGGATTAACTGTCTTTGGAAAGTTTCTTCTCCCTGATTCTGTGCACGAAAAACTTTATGAAGGTACAAGAACAGGTTCACCCAGTCGGCGGTTAGTCCGGGAAGGGCTGGTGCAAGAGGTCCCATGTTTTAGGCCGCTCCTCCAGGACGGTTTCCAAATTCATTTTATTTGTATTTAAATAATGCACTTCCCTAATCAATAGTCAGCCTTCCCACAGAACTGCTGCTTCTCTCTGCTCCGATGCTTTATTCATTTGGCTTCCTATGATCCTCTTGCTCATTTTTCCAGAATTCCCTGATTGAATTATAAGTCCTTTTTCTGTACAACCAACCAGGTGTTAATTCTTTTTTTTTTCTTTTTCTGGAAGCTTCCATCTCCTGCTCCAACGTAGATGGGTTTCTCTCGAGGCTACTGGGCCCCTCTCCTGTACTTAGATCCCATTTTTCTGGGTTTAATTCCTTGATTTTGGTGGAGCACCGCACCTCGGGAGTTTACTGAAAAAGGCAACATGCCAGGCCCTGGCCTATCTTTCGCAGAGTTCTAGCTTGGAGATCATGGCCCCTTGGCATTTGAGCAAGCTGCCCGGCTGCTTCTGGCCCCAGGGGCCACTCTGATCCTCTCTGTGACCCCGCAGTCCGGCTCCCTGGGTTCAAACCGTATGTTCTGGAATCTTGTGGTGTTGTGCTACCGTGAGGATCCCTACTTTGTGCTAAGAACTCTGAGGGCTGGAAAGGTGTGCCCTTTAATGATGGAGAATGTTTGTATTTCTTTGACCTTCTTCTGTCAAACTCCCGTTTTATCTGGAATGCACTGTGGTCAGATAGAAGTCCTCCGGTTTCCTTAATTTCTCTTATCCATTCCCATCCATTTATCATTTTATTCCACTTTTTGAGGGATCGCTCCTCCCTCCTGTTGATTATTGAATCGCACTGTCATATACTTGATTTCCAGTGGTTCTTGCTGGGTCTGTGGCAGTTCCCCTTTTTAATGCCTGTTCTGATCCCATCATAGCTTTGAATGTGCTATGATCCCTGACTACATGCTCCCACTTTAGGACAAGGCACCAAAAGTCTCTCGAGGGTCTGTGCTGGGTCACTGAAGTCTTCTACGAATGACGGCATTTTGTCCTGATCCATCTTTTCGTGCTCCTACCTTGGGCTTCCTGCTTCATCTACTGCACTTCTCCCAATTCCTGGGCCCCCTGGCGCCTCTGCGCCTTTACTCCCGCCCGAGCCCTCTCTCCTCCTCTGACTGGTCTAGGGGAGTGCAAGCCCCCCAAGTCCTCCGGCAAAGTGCTCGCTCACTCAGCAGCATCTGGAACACCTGGTTGCAGCAGGCTCTGGCCAAGAGGGCGGTGGGCGGGTAATGAGAGGCGTGCAGGGCGGTGGCCCAGGGCTGGAGGAGGTCTGTTGGGGGGACGCTGTGTGGGCATCGATGCAGGGAAGCCAGTGCCTCCCCAGGGCAGGGAGAGCCCGAGTCTTCACGGAAGAGCCAAGGGGCCCCCTTCCCGGATGTATTTTTCCATTTCCTGCTGTTTATTTAGAGTTAACCTGGTCCTGCAGAGACCGCGGCTACCTAAGTTCGCTGTCAATTGTTGGCTTTAAAAGATAACGTCGAGACATCTTTTTTTATCCTCACTGCCCCCAAAATTAGACATTCACTGGCACAATGCAGCTCTGCAACATGCAGACGGTCGGCCCTCCTGTGTCTCCAGGCCCAAGGCCTTCCCATGTCTGCCCCCATCCTTCCTCGGCCAGTGGGTGTCACTTCTGGCTCCTCCATGCTTCCCGGCCCCGGATTAGGAAATGTGCCCATGCTGCATGGAGCTGCTGATTCCCCTGCAGGTCCGGTCTCCAGAGGAGCCAGGTGGTGGTTCATCTTCTGTGTCAGCTAGATGGGCATGCAGGGTGCCCAGACATTCGACCTGGCATTATTCTGGGTGTGGCTGGGAGGGTGTTTCTGGGTGACTTGAACCTTCGGGTCGGCAGGCTCAGTCAGGCAGACGGCCCTCTCTGATGAGGGTGGGCCTCATCCAATCTACTGAAGGCCTGAATACAACGAGAAGGCTGGTAAGAAGCAATTGCTCCTTGCCTGACCGGAAGCTGAGACAATGGTCTTACCCTGCCTTCCAACTCAGAATGAAACGGTGGCCTTTCTAGGGTCCCGTGCCTGTTGGCTTTGGGGCTAGAACTTGTACCATTGGCTCTCCCGGGCCTCCACTCTGCAAACTGCAGATCTTGGGACTTCTCAGCCTCCTGAAGTGCATGAGCCAATACAAATCTCTTGTACACACACACTGTGTGTATGGATGCATATACATGTTTATATACATACGTGTACTCAATACATGTAAATACATAACATAAACATACAATATATATACATGCATACATTAAAACCTCCATCCTATTGGTTCTGCTTCTCTGGGGAACCCAGTTCAAGCTGGATCACGGGCTCTGTGTCTTACTCGCAGGGGACACCTGATGTTGATGGAACATGAATGGGCGAAGGGCCGTCTGTTCCTCCCAGAACAGTGGTGGGAGTGGGGGACAGAGGAAGCCCTCCCCTACTCTCCATGTGGCCGGAGGACACCGGCCTCCCAGGAACACCTCACTAGCACTGCTCCTTTGTTCCAAGCACCTAGGTGAGGACTATAAAACTACTCATGACCCCCCAGGGCTGTGATGTGTCTGACGGCCACAAACATCAGCTCGTCCATTCTCATTTGGTTCTCGGCAACCCTGAAGCAGACGCTTCACAAGAGGAAAACCCTGAGCTGTCTGGGGGCACGGGGGTTCACCCCGGCTCTCACCTCGCAACAGAATAAGGTCTTGGCTCCCAGCTGAGTGTGCCCCTCAGGGGGCACTCCGCCAGTGAGCCGTGGCCTGCCGGCCCCCTCGTCCTGAGTGATCGAGAAGGGAACTCTCCCGGGAGCCTAGGCACAGGGGCTGTTTTCAGGCTACCTGCCAGTGGGGGAGGGAGCGAGACCACAGGCTGGCAAGCAGAGGGTGGGTGCATCACACTGGCCCGTCCTGCAGGACATGCTCGCGCCGAGGACGGAGCTGGCTCTGGCTGCTCCAGGGCCAACAGATCTGTTTTGCTTTTTCCCAGAAAGCTGCTGCTACGGGGACTTCTGCAGAGAGCTGGGTCCTGAGGATCCAAGATGGCCCGACCCACACGGTGTCGCCAAGCCTCCGCTGGCCCTCGATACCCTTGTCACAGTCATTGCCACCATCATCCTGAGTAGAAAGTACTGCTCAGCTACAGAATGAAGAGAATGGAGGTGCTTTCTAGGCCACAAGGAAGCATTCAGACTCGAACCAAAGACTTCATTTTAACTCCAAGAACCTCCGAGAACCTTTCCCTGACCTAAACCCGATGGGGGGTGCCTGCTGATGCCCCTGCAGGCCTGGCCCCCGGGGCAGAGCCAGAAAATGAGGCAAACACCACCAGGCTTCAGAGAAGGGGGCCACGAGGCATTTTTAAATACCAATTTTGTGGACACAGACCACTGAATCCCTCGTGTTGGAGAAATGCCCGGAGGACAGACAGCACTCAGAAGTTACCCTTGGAAGGGCTTCGGCTCCAGAGCCAGATGGCACCCTGGACCTGTCCAGCTGTGAGTGGTGGGGGAAAGGGTCTCACAAGCCCCAGCTTCCCTTCCACACAAGAGGACCCATGAGAATGGACCAACACGCTCGTTACTATTACTGCCGATCTGGGTCCCGGCCTCTTTTCTGCCTGGACAGGGGTTTACTGTTAGTCCTCAAAACAGAGCCCGGAGCACACTAGACAGACCGGTCACTCTTCTGACCCAGCTCTGAGAGAGGGCAGGAGCTCGTGCGGTTTACCTTGGGGTCCCCCATTCCCGGCCTACCTCACCCCCAGGCCCCACTGGGCTCCCGCACCCCTGGACCCGACCCCTCCCACTTGGGAGCTCAGGCCTGACCCCTGGGCAGTTCCTCTGCATCCCGACCTCCAGCAGTAAGACGATGCCCCCCACTCCACAGGAGGAGTGTCTCACTCACTGCGCTCTGCATTTAAACCAACAGATTATGCTAATTTCAGCTACAGTGATTAATAACTACATTTTAAAGGGAGATACCTCCCAGGGTGAGGTCTTTGGGGGAAAGTTCTTGCCTGCAGTAAATGTTCTAATGTGACTTTAGACAAGAAACAGGTCTCCTCCATTTATTTATCTGGGTGAGCCAATAAAGGCCTGAGTCACCAACAGCCTGAACGGGAAAGACCTGCTTCCTGGGCCTCCTGGAGACTTGCGCCAAGCACTAGGCTTGAAGTTGCCCCGCTGGAGGGTGCTCGGAGTGGAGGGTGTGGCCCAAACCTGCTCTCACTGCTTTTGGCTGTGTGAGCCTGGGCAGGCACCCTAACCTCTCTGATCCTTAGCTTCCTGTCCACGTGCTAGAGAGGAGGTGAGTGGGAAGCTTAACGCCCTGTGGTCTCCCAGTTGGGCTGCCTGCCTGTGGTGTGGGTGACCCAGCCACTCTGAGTCTCAGCCTTGGACTCCATCGACCTGAACCACCAGCCTGGGGATGGGCTTTGCTGTCTGTCCCCACCTGGGCCACCACTGTCCGGAGCAGCTGCTCTCAGTCCAACGGCCCTGCCCAGCCTCAGGCTCACAGCTATCTGCACAAGGCTGGCCACTCTCCTCCTCCCTCGAGATCCCCTCCCGTTGGGATCCTGTGGCCTGGCACCACAGCCCTGGACAGCACACTTCCTCCCATGCCCCCACCCTCACCACGGTAGCCACCTCTGTCCGGGGTCTCCAGTGCCAGTGTCCCTGCCCTTCTGGGGGTGGGGGAGGCAAACAGGAGGCTCAGTGGAGCTCAGCACCTGTTCCAGCCAGGACCTCAGGGCCACCCCCCGCCTCCTCTTCACCCCACAGGTCCTGCTTCTGGCTTTTTCCACTCTCTGTGGTCCTGCTTGGTCTTGGCCTGACAAGTCCCCATCTATACTTAAAGATGCAGTACAGAGTCTCCTCCCCAACTCCCTTCCTGGCACCCTGGGCCCGGTCCATGCCCAACTCTGGGGCTCCTCTCCATCTCAGAGCCATGCTGCTGGCAGCATGTCTGGCTCCTTCCCCCTCCAGACAAGAGCCCAGTGGCCCCGCCTGCCCTGGGAGTCAGCGGGCAGGGTCTCAGACCCGGCAAGGCCAGCAAAGGGTGGCAGGGAACACTTTGGAGCCACTGCCCATGCTCAGCAGAGATGCAGCAGGGCGGCGAGGGGGCTGCTGGGCCCCGGAGCAATGTGGCCCTAGCCAGCCTCCTGGAGGCAGCCCCTCCACCACAGCCCTGCTCAGCTCCAACTCGGTCCCGTGGGAGCTGAGGGCCACCCCGCCCGACAGCGGCAGTGGGTAGATGAGCCATCCCAGGAGCCTGGGCACAAGCACCAACCATTTACCCACAGGCGCCCTGAGCAGAATACCAAGGCCTTCCTTCACTCGGACCATCTACCCCACGGCGACCCGCCCCCCGCGCACAGGAGGCGGCCCCATCCAAAACTCCAAAGGCCAAAGGCCTCACTTCCTCGTGCCTGCTCACCCACCCATCACGAAGGCAGGGCTGTGCCTCCATGTGGAACGAAGCGATGCAGGAAGGCAAAGAGTTGGCTTGCGATGATTCTAGAGACAGCCACTCCTAACCGTCCCGCTGTCCCTTCAGCCTGGACGGCCCTCTCCTCTCACTAGCTGCATCAAAGACCCAACTCCTCTGAACCCCACCCCATCCAAAGCCTGCCAGTCACCCCAGGCTTCCCTGTGCCCCTCCACCACCGAGGGTACAAGTGCCTGTCTCCTCCTGCGGGGTCAGGAGCTGCCAGGACAGGGCTCAGTGCTGGAAACCTGCCCGCCCAGGAAGCACTCTTCTGGAAAAACGAGGGGCAAAAACGTCCAAGCCCGTGCATCCGACCTGCGCTCTCTGCTGGTGTACCCGGGCCACCGGCTTTCCAGCACACGCAGAGATGTGAGTGAAGAGCGGGCCCAGAGCCCCGAGCACGCCCTGCTGCATCTCTGCTGAGCATGGGCAGTGGCTCCAAAGTGTTCCCTGTCACCCTTTGCTGGCCTTGCCGGGTCTGAGACCCTGCCCGCTGGCTCCCAGGGGGAGCCCTCACGTGGCCTCAGAGAAACCTCAGAAGCCTGGTATTTCAGCCCCTTTCCCAGAGAAGCCCGAGCCTCGGGGAGAGGCACTCACTCGCCCATGGCCTCGCAACCTGACTGGCCGGGCAGAAGCAGCAGCAGGCCCACCTGGCCCCACGCCCGGCTCGGAGGCCAACCTCGCGGGAAGCTCTGGGTCACGCGGCACTGAAGACATTGGGGGGCGGGGGGCGGGCCCGGCCACTGTCCGCAGGGAGTCCCCAGGCAGGTGGGGGTCCAAGGCCATTCCGTCCCGGAGGCCCAGGCTGAGTGAGGTCAGCAGGAAGGAGCTGGCTCTGCCAGGCTCTGTGTGAGCGTCGAGGCTGTAGCATTGGAGCGGTGGTACGTACCCCCTGTAACCACAGCAAGGTGGTAAAGGCCGACCGAATGACAGACGCCACTTGGAATCAGAGAGGCGCAGGCTGCAAGGGCCGGGGAGGGACGCCAGAATCTCCTCAACGGACTCCCCGGGCCCCAGTGCCCTTGCCTCTCCCGAGCACATTCAGACAGTTCCTTGTGTGCATAGGAGAAAAGCCTCAGCCCAGAGGCGAGCACGTCCCAGCGCCCTCCTGAGAACATGCGATTCCCCGTGGAGGGCCGTGTGCGGCTGAATCAGGAACTTTTTCTGGCCACCGAGTCCCCTGCAATGGGAGCGTCCCCTTGCTGGGGGGGACCAGCCATCGACACGCCGTGCACAAGAACCAGCAGGACAGGGGCTGGGGCCACCACCCGAGCAGCAAAAGGGCCAGCTCCTAAATACTCTTTTTAATTCTAATTAAAAAAAAAAAATAACCTTTTAATTGCAGAATAGTTTCCAACATACAGGAAAGTTGCCTAGACAGTACGGAGTCCCAGCTGAGTTACATTCTCCGGGGTTGGACCGGGGTCGCGGGGTTGGGGGGAAGCCCACAGGGGCAGCGCCCCCTCAGCCCGCCGCGTCGGGGCACCTGCTCTCAGCCTCACTGACCCGCAGGGTGTCGACCGCGGTCGCGGGGCCGGTCAGGCTTCTCCACCGCGAAGCCCCCCTCTCCCCGTCCACGCTGCCCTCTGAGGGGAGTCCCTGTGCACGCCCCACACCAAGGGGGTGTCCTGCCCCGGCTCCTCCAGGGCGGAGTTTCTTCCTACTTTATTTGGAATTCTTCTGCGTGGGAGTCTTGTCTCTTCTTTGTTTAATTGTCTATTTCTATCAGTATGGACTAGTTGATGCTCACTTTATACTTAGGATTTTAACCCAATACTATGTTTTGGGGCTCCAACTGTCCCAGCTGTGGCCACGGGGTGCTCTGAGTTGGCCTCTGTCATAGTCCCATTGTTGTGATTTTGTTGTTTCTTTCCAGCACGACAAGATGCTCAGCTCCTGGAGACCCTTCACCCATTGCGGCGGAGGACACACACCCTCGATGGCCAGAGCCACCCCTCGCGTCGTGGCGCTGACACAGGGGCAGAGTGATGTGGTCTCCATGTGGTGCCAAGGCTGCAGGGCCCCCGCTCATATCAGTTAGCAGGAGATCCCCCAGACAAAGGGTGTTTCCATCACAAATGACACCCTGCAACCAGCAACTACTAACCACCAGGGGTCCCTGCCCCTCACATTCCCCCACTGCCTGCAGTGCCTGCTCCTGGTCAGAGGCCAGGCAAGGCGCAGGAGCTGAGGAGTCAGGAGGATCTGGGGCTCAACAGAAAAACGGAGCTGCTTGAGGATAATAGATTAGGTGTGAGAGGCTGAAAACCCTGCTCGTGCTTAATAAGAACAAAGCCTAACCTTTGTTGAAGACTTGCTATTTTAGGCATGGCCACAAGTGCAGAATTTCTACTATCTCACTCAGTCCTTGCCATAGGCCCACAGGAGTTTTACTATCCCCATTTTACATATGAGGAAATGGGAGGCACAGAGAGATTAAGTAACCGGCCCAAGTACACCCAGCTACTAAGTGCTGGAGCAGAGACTGAAACTCTGAAAGCCTTCAGGGCCACTACTCTGTTGTCCTCACGCCCTCGGACAGCACCACCCTCTCATGAAACAACAGGCGGTGAGCTCTGGAAAGGCCCAGAGACCACAGCCCCACCCCAGTGTTTGCTACGTGGGGACACCAGAGAGGCTGTGAGGCCAGCCCAAGGCCACACAGCTAGCTCATCAGAGAGCTGGGAAGACATCCCTGCCTCCTAGCCCAGTATGCCTACTTCCAGAAAGATTACAACATCCTGAGGTGGCAAACGTGCTGGCAAGTCCTGACCCTCCCCTGTCCAAGCCCATGGGCAATGTGACTCCGTGGTGTTGCCCCAGACCTTCTAGCTGGGCTGACCACGCAACCTGCTCTGCTGGGAAGGCCAGGGGAATCCCGTTTTTGTAGGATAGACTCCAGCAATTCCAGATCCATCCTACAAAGCCACAGGGCTGATGCTGATCAACCAGAGCCGTAATGCCAAAGGCACACCTGTGTCAGGTGAGGGTGGGGCTGGGCGGGGGGTGGGGGAGACGCTGCTCATCCCCTCTGCACACAGCTAGTGCATCACCCACGCTGCTCCCTGCAGATCTGCGGCTGCACAATCACCCCTCAGGCCAACTCATTGTGTCACCAAGGCTGGCGTGTCCCCAGCCACACCTGCAGGCTTACCCCTCCGCCCCGGGGCAGGGCAGGGCAGGCCAAGCCATCTCTCGCTGCACCTGCCACAGCAGCAGCTTCCGGGCCTGACTCTCTAACTCCCCCCAGAGCTGTAAGCTCAGTGAGCAAAGCTGGGCCAGGGCACCTGTGTAGCCAAAGCTCCCTTGGCCACTCTGATGCAACCCATCCTCAGACCAGCTCTGAGGAATGATGGCCTTGGCACACATCCAAATAGCATTCTGGAACTTGAGGCCCCTGAATCTGGGTCCTGAAACCCCTTCCTGCCCCCAGGGCCTGACTGGACACAGAGGAGTTTCTAAGACACATCAGGGCACCTCTTCATTCATGGCTGGACGCAGCAAGTCACCATCAGTGACCAACCCCCCCCCCCACCGCCACCACTAGGTGACGACAAAGCCTGTTCAGTGGGGAGGCCGCCGATGTCCCCACCTGTACCTCTTGCCTGGCGAGATCGCTCTGGCCCCCTTGAGTTTTCCGCCACATTCCAGACGATGACAGAAGGCTCTCGTGCCTGGTAAGCAGCCCCGCTCGGCAGGCTGTCAGGCCCTTTCAGGAGCCTGCCAGGGCCGACAGCAGAGGCGGTGTGCCCGGGGCTGACGCTCCAGAGTCAGGAGGATGGGCGGAACGGGCTTCACTTTTCCACTCTGTGCCTGGTAGACTTTGGTGGAAGTGAAGCAGTTGCGTGCATCCACCCACCATGTCCCCGGGTCCCTGCAGACATCTGGAGGCCCCCGCACAGCTCTGATGGACTCCAGGATGTGCAGTGACTTCAGGCAGCCCGGACAGGGCCTGGCCCTGCGGTGGCTCTACCCTACCGCTGCTGTTCCATCCCCTGGAGAATGGAGACCTGCTAGGACCTCCATGGCAGGATCCCCACCCCCGCAGCCCAGATGCTCCCAGTGGACACCGTCCTCCGTGGAGAGCCCCCTGAGGGCATGTGGCATCTCACAGACCTGGCACCCCACCCGGCTCAGTGCACAGCGGGGCAGGTGACATGTGCCCACGGCTTCGGACAAACAAGTGAGAATAAGGGAGCCCTGTAGGGAGGCCACGCAGCTCTGCACCCGAGTCCCTGGCTTGGGGTGGAAGTGGGGGTGGTCACGTGGGCTACCCACACCGCCAGCACGGAACCCTTTAAAGTGAGCAAAGATTCCACGTTTGCACAGATTCACCAGCTCCCCTAATGGATGACACGGCTGGGTCTTGGGGGAGCCCTCACAGCAGAAAGCATTAATGAGAGATAAAGCCTTGGCTTTGAAATTCAAATTCCTTCACGTTCTTCATCCACTTCTTCCTAGATGACTATGATTTCAGACTGGTTTTTCCAGAGCTAATCTCTTTGATGTTGTTAATGAAAATATGATTAAGGGGGACTCTTTTTCTTTTTTCTTTTTTTTTTTTTTAACTTTGGGAGAATGTACAATGCGTTATGGATTTGGGCATTTCGGCCGACTGTGCATTTTCATCATTGTGGTAAGGGGGTGGGGGCAAAGAAGCCCAGAAGTCGTGGCTGAGACAGCTTCCCGAGTGGATGGGATGCGCGGAGGAAGCTGGTGGGTGCTCTCTTGGCACAAACTGCTGAGTCCAGACTCCTCTGTGAGGGTCAGCTCAGGGGCGCTCCTGGCAGAGCGAGGCACAGGGCCAGCACCCACAGACCCTCAGTCAGTCAACAAACACTGAAGGAGCACTCCTCCGTGCCTGGGCCTAGTGGAGATGACCTTGTCCTGGGACCAGTTCGATTCCAGCCCTTTCTCTCCCCAGAGAAGTGTGCACCAGAGCTGTGCGTGTCTGCCCCCAGACAGGTCTTTGCTGCCAGGCTCAGCCCTGGCATAAGCCTGGTACCTGGTAAGCTAAGCGAGGGAGGCAGGAGGCTGCCTGGAGACAAGCAGCTATACACAATCACAGCCACCTGTGAGCCGAAGCCACCAGCCAGGAACTGGTAGAACACTTAGAAGGTAACTTCAAAGAACCGCTGGAGACTGAATGTGGACAAGCTCGAAAGTTAAAATCTCCTAAGGGCTCAGTCTAGTCTAAGGCGGCCCCTCAGATTCTTGTGGGTTTACCTCCAGGAACCCTATCAAGTTCTTGCAGTAAATACCACAGAAAAATCCCCTTGTGCTTGACTGAGAAGAGGGGGAAAGTGACCATTGTGAAATATAATGAACATATATTAATCACCTACTGTTTTCCCAGCTTTGGCGAGGCACCAAGAGCTGTGCAACCAGCTGAGGAAGACTGAGCCCAGCACTGTGAAGTCAGGGAAAACTTCTTGGAGGAGGAGGTGCCAAGTCAGTTCTTAAAGGATTGGCAGGAATAAACCAGGAGCAGAGGCAAGAAAAGACAACATGGAATTAACAGAAACAATACTAACTCCATATGTTTTGGGCACCGGTGAGCCATCCAAGTCTACAGCCTGGGGGGTGGGACTGTGTCCCGAGACCCCTGGACTAGGCTAAACCCTCCTCCTTGCTTGGGACCACTAACAACTTTGGGCTGGGGCCACAGCAGTTATGACAACAGACAGGAGTGAAACACCAGTGCCACTCTCGGCCCTGGAGTGTTGGTGTGTGAGGTCGTAACGGGCTTGAGGACAGAGTGGTCTGCATAAACATGCCCCGACGTGTGATACACGCTTACACATTCACATACACAACCCACATATTCGAATGAGCTGGTGCTCCACAGCACCAAGTCCTACGTCCATGCAGCTTACGGCGAGTTTTCACACCAGACAAATGCACTGTGCCAACAGCAGATCACTTCTGGGACCCTGCCACCGCCTCACGGGCTCTCACAGGCATGGCCTGATGCTGTACAGCGTATGCTGAATCAAGCCAGAAATCAGAGGAGAAAGAAAGATCACTCTTCAAACAGCAGGTATCCTTCTACCACGCTGGGTTTACAGTTCAAGTCGGAGCTGCCGAGTGCGAATGTGATTTAGATTTAATAAGATCAGGGTAGTATATGGAGATACAGATGCCAACCAATTCGTTCCAATTAATGGTGTAACGTTCTTGCTGTTACCGAAAGTTTAGATCCTATAGTACTGCTCAGTGCCCAATCACTGAATAAATAAATCAAGAAGAAATGTGATTTAACAAACGAGTGTTGTTGTGCTGGAAACAAATGGCCTGGAATTTAAAGTTGAGAGAATCCTGGTATCTTCCCTCAGTCTTTGCCTTTCCTCCAGCACAGAGCCTTTTCCTCTCTGCTCACACCGCTCCTCCACTTGCTCCCCCATCCACCCAGTATCCCTACACTCAGCTAAGGGCCTTGCTTCTCATTTCACTGAGAAAAGAGAACAGAGCAAAGGACTTCCCAGAAGCCACCACCTCCATCTCACTACCCTCCCCAAATGCACCAAGCCACCCTCTCTCCAGGGCCTGAGCGCGAAGGGCCCAAGCTCCTGGCCGAGATCCCTCTGCTCCCTCCACCTGCTTCACCACTAAGACAAACCCACGGTAACGCCTGCACCCGCCCGGCCTCACTGCTCCTCTGGCCGCCTGGAGGCTGGTCCTGAGCAGAAGTGCAGGTCGTGGATGGGCAGGTGCCCACGGAGCCACAGTGGAGCTCCTGTCCACTCCCCATCCCCTACCAGCTAGCCTAGAAGCATGGGCAGAGCCTGGTTACACGAGTCACCACTCATGGTGGTGACTGGGAAGTCCCTCACAAGTCACGTGGTTCCAACCAGCAGGACTGATCTGGCGCCTCCTGCCCTGGCCTGCCCATCCCAGCCCCTTGACCACCCTTCAGTCCCTTCCCATTCAACAGCACAAAGGGTTTTCTAACCAGGATGGCCATTTCTGGAGCACAGAGCCCACGCTGGGTGCCATGGCAGTAGCTTCCCTCACTTGATGCTCCCTGATGAAGGGAGCCCCTCCAGGCTCCTAAGAGACTTGCCCAAGGCCACACAACTTAACAACTGCAAGAAGCAGGATTCCAACCCCTTATCTCCAGGCGTTCCTCCTCACGCCCCACCGGGCTGGAAAGCTGCTGGCGCTGTCCGTGGTGCTGAACCAACAGGGGCCCCGCGGTCCTACCACCCAGGACACCAGGGTTCCACCTGGCCTTGCCCAGGAGAGGGCGCTAAGCGGTTTCGCTGCCTTTCCAGAATTTATCTGGGTTAAAAACAAAACTTTTAAAATGTGGCCTTTACGCCACCTTAGGGGGAGAAAAAAAAAGCTGATTTAGGACTTACATGTCACAATTTACACAACTGGCATTTTGCCATTTTGACCATTCGGTCTTCCAAAAGTTACACAACTTTGCTCCTGGGAAGCTGGAAATGCCCTGTCCCTGGAGGCTGTATGGCCAAGGACAGCCCTGCCCGCTGTCTGCCTGCTCTAAAGCACATAGTCTCACCATGCATGAGGCAGGACCCTCCACACCTGCAGGTTCACTTTTTAAATGTACACGCGTTATTACTAGGTGCTGAAGACACACCAGAAATGATAAAACGTGTATCGTTTAAAGAATAACAAACCACTGGGGCGCCTGGATAAGCATCTGACTTCGGCTCAGGTCATGATCCCAGGGTCCTGGGATCGAGCCCCGCATCGGGCTCCCTGCTCCGCGGGAAGCCTGCTTCTCCCTCTCCCACTCCCTCTGCTTGTGTTCCTTCTCTCACTGTCTCTCTCTCTGTCAAATAAATAAAATCTTTAAAAAAAAAAAAAAAAAGAATAACAAACCATCTGTGTACCCAGTACCCAGCTTAACAAAGTAAAACGAATACTAGCTTTGAAATACCCCTAGTGCCCTCCCCACTCCCGCCATGTACAGGTAACAATGATTTTGTACTTACCACTCCCTGAATTTTCAATTTTTGTATTAAAATAGATGTATCAAAAGATAGTTTTGTTTTGCACGTTTTTGAACTTTATATAGAGGGATTCATACCCAAGTGCTCTGCAACATCCATTCTGGACTCAACTCCACATTCCGAAGACTCGCTGCTGTTGCATGCGGCCCGGCTGGTCCTCCTCTTCACTGCCCCATGGCGCATGCATGTACTTACTGACCCATTCAGGGTCAGCACACGTCTGTTTGTTTCATTTGGGCTGCTAGGAATGTGCTGAAGTCCTGGTTCACCTGCATCAGACTTTCTGCGAGGCACACATCCAGAAGTAGGACTTCTGGTTATAGGATGTGTGTATCTATCTTTAGCTTTACTGGAAGACTCAAATTGTCTTCCAAATCCCCCAATTTCTGGCCCTCAAGGACTGCGTAGGAGGTTGGGCTGGTCTGTGTGCTCACCGGCCCTGGGCACCGTCAGCATCCTCAAGGAAGAATCAATCTCTATGGTTTTCATGGGCATTATTTCCTGGACATGGGCAGGGCTGAGCATCTTTTCGGCACCCCTGGGTGCTGGGTTCCAGCTTCTGTCAAAAGGCTCTGGACCATGGGTGCATTTCGAGGGACCAGATACATGTCCTTTAGGGGACTGGACAGGCTGATGTGCTGTGCGGGGTCTGCCCAGAGCCCCCGAGTGAGGCCCCCGAGTGAGGCAGGCCCAGGGTCCTCACCTCATAAGAGAGCCCATGTTCCCACTCCCCAGCTCAATGCTTTCTTGCTGCCTGCCCCCCGCTGATAATAATAGTCCCTAAATTCTAATCACACATCAAGTTCAGAAAGCATTTTCTCGAGCTGTATGCCTTTCCAGCTCCCCTGGACACCGCAACACCCAGGCTTGGGCGGCTCTAGGCCAACAGCCCCCATGGGCAGACCATGCCTGTGTCACCCTGCTGCACCTGCCATGCCTGCTCTAGGCCTGGCACAGATCCGCAACCCAGAGGATCATCCTGATGGTAGGGGCTAGGGGGGATGGGAAGGAGTTGCCGTCTGGGGCCACCTCTCCAAGCAGGCCTGGCAGATGCCACTGCTGAGGCCAAGTCCACCTTGAGGCCAGGGAGGCTGTGTGGTCTCTAACGGGCACAAGAGCCACTGGTGGCAACCAAGGCAGATGGGGCTGCCTCCTCCCGCATGACAGAGGCACACCTGCCCCTTCCTGCAGCCCCTGGAGGGTAGCCAGAGGCAGAAACTTGATATGGTCGCACATGGGCTCACTTTTCTTTCACCTCTTCCTCACTCTTGCCCAAAGGATTATACCTCCTCACTGGGTCTTCGTCAGGCCCCCAGGGCCTCAGCGGGGCGGGGAGGGGTGCCCCTCTCCCCTCCTCACCCTTGCACTCCCTCCATCCCAGAGGCAACTCAGTATCCATGACCATCTCCAATACCAGCTCTGTGTTTTCAGAAATTTTATCTCCCTAAAGCCTCTAAGATGTGCTCTGTTTACAGGGTTTGAGTTTTCAAAATATACCTCTTAGCAATTTGCAGTTTTAGAAACTTCAGGTGAATTTCACATAACATAAAAATAACTATTTTAAAGTGAACAATTCATCGGCATTCAATACGCTCACAAAGTCGGGCAACCCCCACACCCATCTAGCTCCAAAACATTCTCCTCTCCCCACAAGAAGCACTTGGCTTTTTTCTGCAGGATGCTGTCAGGTCTGGGGCCCCCACCAGAAGTCAGGGAACTCCTGCCTCACCCCACATCCAAGGTCAAAGTCACTGACAACATGGTGTGGAGAGTAAACTTGTCAAGATGTGGGCACACGGTCCCGGCGTCTCCGAAGTCTACACCCAGCACCTTCCCAGTGTTCCCACACGCCACCACGCGTTGGCAAATGTAACCACAGGCATCTTCTGCAACCTGGGTCCAGCCTGGGACACTGCACAGGCCCTGCTCTCAGGGAGAGAGCCCACAGTGAACCCCAAGGGAATGGGGCACACGGGGTTGGGCCACGATAAAATCGTGTAGAGAGAGGAGTAGGGTATGAAGGAGTCCGCTGCTCTTGTTACCGATGGTGCCAAAGCAAAGCAGCCTGGAAGGTTCTGGTTCCCCAAAAGTCAGGCCCACTGCCCCCCACAAACACTTTACACAACGCAAGTGGGCCCGGCACACATGGCTCTTTGAAGTGACTAATTAGCTGCGACTCAAGACGTGTGGACGATGGGGCCGAGGTCCCGTGTCTCCAGGGAGCCGAGTCCCTTCACAAGGGTAAAGCGCCCTCCCAGTCTAACCCGGGACCAGGAAGCAACAACTGTCACCCTGCACTGTCACCCAGAGTCATCAGCACAGCTAATTACCACTAATTGTAATATCGTTTCTGTCTTGCTGCTAATACATTTAGACTTGCTAATCAAATCAAACCATTCCACCTTGCCGTGCTGCTTCCAAATAAACATTTCTGCAAAGCGAGAAATAAATAAATAACTCCCAAGCTTTGTTCTCTCTTCTCTGCAGCCGCTGTCTGCAGCGACATGGGGTGGGATGGGGGGGTCCATTTATTTGTCTCTGGGACCCAAGGCATAGAGGAAATCTGATGAGGAACTGGCCCTTATGACCCAAAGCTTCCAAAGAGGCAGGGAGAGAGAGGGCTAAGAGATACCCAGGGGCTGGGAGAGAAGGAGGGGAGGAAGTGAGCAGGAGCAGAGGGAGCAAGGGAGGTAAGACACTGTCCTAACAGCCTGCACGATCTGTGAAGCCCCTTTCCTCTGTCACCTCTACCCTCTAAGGGATGCTGTCTCCTGTGGCCCCTGGCTGGGACCCCCTCAGACCTCTGAGTTCCCCCTTTAACCCACCAAGACAGGGTGTCCTGACGTGTCTCCAGACCTGGCTATGAGCTTGTTGTAGAGGGCAGGGGCCCCATGCACTTGGTCTGTTTTCCCAGCGCTTGCCCAAGGTCAGGCACACAGCAGGTGCTCGGGAAACTCCACCCGCCTCCCCAGTAAACACTTGAACAAACAACAACAGCTAGGTTAGTGTTACTCTCCTGTCTGCAGATGAGGAAACCAAGAAGGTAAGAGACACTAAGTAAGATGCCCAGCACCTATAATCAGCAGAGTAGTACCTAAGAACCAGTCCTGGGTAGGCCTGGCCCTGCACCTGTGCTCCTTCAGGAAGTGGGACAGGGGAGGTGGCACCGGATCCTCTGTGGCCCTAAACAATAGCCACCCAGGGATCAATAAGGAACTGTGAAGGGCTACAGGGCTCTGTGCTCAAGGACACACTGGAGTGATTCTGAGAACTCTGGAATGGAAACCGACAAAAGGTTGACCGTGAACGCAAGCTAACATAAATGCACCTGTTACTAATGCAATGCTGCTATACCCACCCCTACACATCCCCTCTGCTGCTGAGAAAGGGGCTTATGTTACCCTGGGGGCAGGGTGGGCAAGAGAATCACAGAGCTGGGGCCCCCGGTGGCTCCTTCTGCCTTGGCCATGGCCGACACCCAATGACCCCGCCAGCCTCCCAAGGCCAGCAGTGCGCTAGCGTGGAAGGTTCACGCCTGGCCTCAATCAAGTCGCTTCCCCACCCTCAGCACCAGAGTTTTCGTCCAGAGGAGGGGATCTCTGCCTGGCTGGCCCCCTGGCCATGTGTTTTTATCAGCTTCCGTTTATCTCACGGCACAAGTAAGCGAGTGAATGAACCAACAATATGACCCCAACAACTGCTGTGTGGGTTAAAATTTCCAGGGCTGGTCAGGGGCAGGGAGAGCGGGGAGGACAGAAGGCTGAGACTAAGCACTGACCATAGCCTCTGAGCAGGCACCTGCTCGCTGTCACCTTCCACCAGCCATCTGTGAGGCCAACATTAGTAAGCCCATTTCACAGATGTGGAACTGGAGGCATGGAAAGTCAGCCAACTACTATAAAGACGAGGCAGGGCCGCCAGCCGGGACTGGGTGAACCCAGACCTGGGGGTTCTGGAGCTGAGGTGCTCCTCTGGCAAATCCCGCCCCCCACCCGGCACCTCGTGGCCACTGCTTCTGCCTGAGCACTATCCACGTGGCTCACAGACATAACTAAAAAATGAGAAGCACATTCCGCATCAAATGAGGCTGTCGATTTTAATTAATTTCAGACTTTGTGTGTTTCTGGCAATTATTTGTAACAAGGTTTACAGAGGGCATTTAAAATTAATTGTGATTTTTATCTAGAAATCAATGCTTATTTTTTAAGTAGCTCATTAGGGCTGAGTATGTATTATAGCAGCATCAGACCCCGTGTCAGGAAGGAGGCACCTGGGGCTAAGAGGAAAAGTCAGCAAGGGAAGACTTCTAACCTGTGATGACAAGATCAAAGCCAGCAGAATTATGAAATGAAGCTCTAGTAGATAAAACAAAATCTGATTTGGATTGAGCAAAGGCAAAGGCACCTAAAATGGGAAAAGAGAGCCTCTCAGCCTCAGCCGGTGGCTCTCAGGAAGTCCAGCTGTCCAAGTCACTTGGCATAGGCAGCTCCCCGACTGGGGCAGAGCCTGCGGCGGCAGCACAGGACACGGCAGAGGGGCCCCGCAGGGAGACCGGAGTGAAGACTGAAGGGAGCGGCCGCCAGCAGACAAAGCTACAAGAGCTGGGGTGTGTGATGTGGGACCCCAGCCTCTCCCCAACACCACGCCAAGGGCCAGGTAACGGAGGCTGCGTCATTGATCCTTTGCACTTTCTGTGTTTGTTTTTTAAGTAAATTTTTAAGGAAAGAGGTTTTAAATCCATCCTAAGAAAGGTGAGTGCAAGCGGAAGTGTCTAAATACCAATGACATAAAAATATAAGGGAAAACAGTCTAACATCGCAAACCATTCTCACTGACAGTCCTCTTTCCTCCTCTACCCCTTTACGTAAAATTGAGTGCAATCCTCTAGTTATAATAAAACCATGAATAGTTGCACAGGCTTCGATAGCTTATAAAGATATGGCTACTTCCATTTTATAAGCAGGGAAACTGAGGTTCAGGAGGTTTCCATACCTTATTCAAGACTGCAAGGTGAGTACTCTGGGGAGCCAGGGCTGGGCCCCACTTCCATGCCCCAATCTCCTCAACCTTTCCCTGGAGGTAGCAAGGCAGGACACCCATCACCACTATCATCTTGACAAAAATCCCCATCACCCCCCATCACCACTCTCATCAACATTATCAGAATAGTCACCACCATCGTCTTCATCATTTTCATCACCACCACATCACCACTATTACAGAAATCACCATCATTACCGTACCATCACCACCATCACCTTCATCGTTACTGTACTGTCACCACCATCATGATCACGACCACCACCATCATCACCATCACCACCACCACCATCATCACCATCATCACCATCACCACCACTACCATCACCATGATCATCACCACCACCACCATGATCACTATCACCACCATCTTCATCATCGCCACCATCACCACCACCACCATCACCATTATCACAACAGTCACCATCATCATCTTCATCATTCTCATCACCAAGGTTGTCACCACCACATTACAGAATCACCAGCAACATTACTATACTATCACCACATCACCATGATCACCACCATCACCACCACCACCTTCAACACCATCACCTTCATTACCACCACCACCATCACCACCTTCATCACCACCATCAATTTCATCATCAGCACCACCATCACCATGATCACAGTCATCTCCACCACCATCACCACCACTACCACCATCATCATCACCATCACTGTCATCACCATGATCATAATTATCATCACCATCACCATTATTATATCATCACTATCATCACCATCACCACGACCACCAGCATCACGAGCATCACCACCATCATCATCACTACCACCACTATCCTCATCCTCATCATCACCACCACCACCAACACTATCATCACCACCATCACCATTACCACCACCAGCATCACCACCAGCATCACAAAAGAGGAAAAGGACTGAAGAAGCATGCTGTCCACATCTTTCCATTTGTCAGGTGGCCAGGGGAAGGGTTATCCTCACTCAGAGGCCTGGTTCTCACACTTCAGGGGCTCCAGAATCTTGTAGAGGGGCATGTCACACACACACTTCTGGGCTCAGTGGTGGAGCTTCTGGTTCCACAAGTATGGAGGAGCACCAAGCACCTGCTGGCAGATGGAGTTCCCAGGAGATTCAGATGCAGACAGACGGTCAAGGGGCCAGGATTTAGGGGACCCTGAACAAAGGTCCAATCAGGGCCTGAGTTTTTGCAAAGTTTGAAAATACTGTAGTGGAGAGGAAAGGGTCATCCGAGAGTTAAAAAACCCTATATTAAGTATGAGAAGTAGCAATTATGTCAGTGAATGACATGTATGCTTATTTTTATTTAAATCTCTCTCCATAATCCATCAATGAAATTTGTAGGGTGGTAGGATTGCTTATCTTGTTGTTTTTCATTTAAAGTTTTAATTCTCAAGGGGTGCCTGGCTGGCTCAGTCGGTGGAATGTGCAACTCTTGATCTCGGGGTTGTGGGTTCGGGCCCCACGTTGGGTGTAGAGAAGACTTAATAACTAAATCTTTTTTTAAAAAGTTGTAGCTTTCACGAAAGATCACATATTATTTTCTATTCTTGGGACTTCCTTCCAGAGCCTCAGCGTTACCCACTGGCAGCCAACAGAACCACAGGCTTGGTCAGAAGAGGGAAAGACAGGGCGCCTGGGTGGCTCAGATGGTTGAGCATCTGCCTTCAGCTCAGGTCATGATCCCAGGGTCCTGGGATCGAGTCCTGCATTGGGCTCCCTGCTCCTTGGGAGCCTGCTTCTCCCTCTGCCTCTCGCTCTCTGTCTCTCATGAATAAATAAATAAAATCTTCAAAAAAAAAAAAAGAAGAGGGACAGATAGCTCACCTGGAGACCTACTAAGTGACACCAGGTGTCCCGAAAGTAACTGCAAAACCACAGAATAGACTTGCCCCGGAAAATGCTATCTGAGCCTCACAGTCTTTAAAAATAATACGGCAACGTTTCATGTTTTATGTCATCTTGTTCTTGACTCTGGAGGGGGGGGGGGTTCCCCGGGAGGGCCTACAAGGCGCATGAGGGACTTTGTTGCTTGGCTGTTGACTTCAGTCATGTTGGAACTATTTCCAAAGCTTTTTGTTTCCACTTTCCACACACACAGCATGATGTCTGTAGGGACGCACTGTAACAGCAAAAACATTTCTATCCCGTTTACAGTCTATAAGGCACATCTGCATCCACTACACACTGATTAAAATTTCACTGTTGTGCACCAACGTGTCAGACACAGATAACGCCCCTCACGGTCTTGATTTTACTGAGGAGTCTGATCGGCCCCAGAGAAGCAAAGCCAAGACAGGCCGCACCGGCCCCGATGCCAGCAGTATTTCCCGCAGTGTGTGGTGGGGACAAGATTTCTCCACTGGGGCTTGTGGTGATGACAGGTCAGGTAGCTCAGAAAACACTCCCACCCGTGCGGTAGTAGCTCCATCATGCCTGACGTCACCCTCGGCATCCCCAGGGACCCTGTACCACCATCCTCACCATCCCTGGTATCAGCATGGCCATCACCATCCTCACCGCCCCCCCCACCACCACCGTGACCCTCAGTACCACCCCCGTGATCCGATCCAAATGAATGAATCCAGAGGTGCCTTCCTCGAGGGTGGGGAGATGATCTCGACCTTGGGGGATGAGCAGGATCTTGCTACAGAGAAAAGGGCAATCCACAGATATTTTGTGTGTCTGAGACATGGTCAACAGCTCCGTGTGGGGAGATGAGGCTGAAGACGTGATCTGAGGTCAGACAACGACAGGCTTGTCATCAAAGAATTTCTGAATCTTCTTCCTCAAGTCATTGGCCTCCACACTGTGTTCCCTGGAGTCCCAGGTGGCCCCCACGGGCCAGCAGCCCTGCGGCAGGGGCAGAGGGCAGTCCAGCCCCAGCCCCGCTCCGGGCAGAGCAGCCCCTCCAGGGACTCGCACCCATGTGAGCTCTGGAGCTCTGTCGTGGGCCATGAATGGAGGCTTCAGGATGGCCAATGCCTTGCTCAAGGTCACAAGACTTACACAGGTCAGAGATGGGATCTGAGGGTTGAACCCATGGAGAGTTGTTCAGGGTCAGGGTCCAGAGCCAGAAGTGTCCCCGTCCTCCGATCGCCCAGAGCACCAACGGCTGCCGTCTCTGGCTGCCACACCAAGCCCCAGGCTGCTCCACCGCTGTTATTGGGGTGACACGGAGCTCCTGGAGGGCAGTTAGCTCATAATTCCACGGAGCACCACCCCCAGCACCACATCGCCCATCGGTCCACGGGTCACAAAGGTCTCCCCCAGGGGGTGGATGGAGGGATGGAAGAACGGGATCAGGAGGCACTGGAACCGATTCAGGGGGCCCCAGATCCGAACGAAAAACCAAACCCTCCGTGTCAAATCCCTCCTTTCCTCCTCCAACAGCATATGCATGACAATACTGAGCCAGGGGTTGTCGTGGGAGGGGTCAGCCCTCTACAAGTGCCTTTTGGCTCAGCCACTGGGGGACTTGGTGTACCTAGTGGGGACAGGGCAGCGAGAGTGCCCGCCAGCCAAGTGATCTCGAGTCCGGGGCTGCATGCCACGTCCTTCTACCCCCAGGTCTCTGGGAGCCACACAGCCTGGGGAAAGGGGAGACCTGGGTGCAAATCTGAGCACCGCCATCTAGAAGGTGGGTGACTGGGGAAAGTCACTGACCTCTCGGGGCTCAGTTTCTTCATCTGTAAAATGGGGATACGAGTGCCTGCTGGGGCAAGTAGATGCTTCTGGAATCCTGGCGCTGCCCCTCACTCACCATGGGCCTCAGGCAGGTCACTTATCTCTCTAGCCCTTAGTTTCCTCATCTGCAAAATGGGGAGAATCACATCGTGATGCTTCCCAAAGAGAACTGAGCGCTCCGTTCCTGGAGCTGCCACGGTAAGCGGGAGGCTGAAGCACAGTGCCTGTGACAAGCGGACGCAGACGCTGACGGAGCACATCCTCTTGCTGTCTGTCTCCCCCTCGGAGGCTGTGTCTTGTTTACAGCCACAGGCCGCCCTCTGCCACGTGGTCAGTACCCAGAGAACTGGGAGGGATGGATTGGGGGGAGGAAGGGGTGTCAAAGGCCATACAAGCACCTACAGGGGGGAAGAAGACTTTTAGGGACGATGACCATGACACCAACCCCCAGCCACCTCCTCCTCCACAGGCCGGTCACACGGCCCAGCCAGAGCACACGAAGGAACAGGTGAATACCAACGGAATGGCAGATGTTTACTGTAGGCCCCAGATGAAAAACTTAATTAAAGAAGACCTTAAAATGCTCGCAGCCCCTGGGTTGCAGAAGGATTCCTTTACAAACTGCAGAGAGCTGTGTCCCCTGCCGGCCAGGCCAGCCTAGCCTGGTCACTGTGCACCACCCTGCCTCCCACAGCAGCCCCCTAGTAATCCCAGAGCCGCCCGCACAAAACAGGGCCCAGGGCAGTGGGGTGTCACGGAGCCACTGCCTGAAGGACACACGGGTTACACCTGGCCTGACGGGCGAGCCGGATTTGGGAGCTGGGAGAGCACACGTATGCACGGGCACAGGACGCAAGCTGGGGAAGGCTTCCATAGGGGCAAGACATGGACCCAGGTCTGTGGGCTCCAGAGGCCGCTCTCTTGCAGCCCCTCCCACTGCCTCTTATCCTAGGCCCTGCAGCTCACAGGGGTACTGGGAAGCAGGTGTGCAGAGGGGCCACGTGAGCAGGAGCCTGTCTGGCGGCCAGCTGCCCAACTGGCCGGGACAACACCCCTGTCCCCTGTGCTGTACCCTCAGGGTTTCTCCACTGGCAAAGGGGGGTCACGTGGCATGCTCTGGCCAATGGAACGGCGCCAAGAGTGACACGGGACACAGCCCAAGGGCTGGAGGCCCCAAAAGGAAAGTGCTGAGCAAGAGCAGAGACCTGGGGCCTGACCAACAGAGCCTCACAAGCTCCAAGCCTCCCCGGGGCACAGCCCATGCCGCTCAGGGCAGGCGGAACTGTGTGGGGAACGCAGTGGGTCTTTCCATTGCAGCATGAAAGAGCAGCTCCTTCTGGACCCGCTTTGTGAGGGGACAATTCCGGATTCTGTTTACCTACCAACTAGCCACTGACACACGCCAGCCCTGCAGAATCTTCCGAGGCAGTGTACAGTAACAACAGGGGGTGAAATAAAAGGAGCAGAATGGTGGTCCATGGCGGCCTCTCTCTTCGCTTCTTTGTGCCTTCAGGCGGCAGGAGCTGGAGCACGACAGGGCTCCCTGCCGAACCCTGGCCTGGGGGACTGACCCGGGGAGGGAGCCCCTCGGCATGGTCTTAGGGGCCGCCAGACCTGAGCCCCCCAGCTGGCGCACGGGAGCCGGGGAGACGGCCACCCCACGGCCTCTCGCACCAGCCATGCCTTCGAGTCCTGCTCCACCGTGGGCAGCAGCAGAGCAAGGGTGACGATTGACCGTGTCCCCCGCTGAGCCCCAGAAGCCTCGGAAGGCACAGGGATCGTTGTCGAGTGGAACCTGCACACGAGGAATGAAGCCTCTGCATAGGGAGGCATGGCAGGGTTCCAGGGTTCTCCCCCAGCTCCGTCTGAGCCCGACCCTGGGCCGCTCACCACACCTCCTACTGAAGGGCTCCTGTGTCACTTCCTGTTCCTGTAAACAGGGATCACAGCTTTGTTCCAAGGAGTGACACGGCACTACGGCGTGGAAGACGGCTGGGATACAGTAGGCGCAAAATAAGTGGTGGTGGTGGGGATGGGGAAGACAGTGGACACTCCAGCCCACCCACGTGGCCCCAGCAGCCCCATGCGCAGCCCTCCGAGTCCCCCGATTTCCCCTCGTGCTTCCATTTCGCTCTTGCAATGACCCTGCGAAGTGCACAGTGACCTCTCATCCCCACTTTACAGATGCAGAGAATGACGCAGAAAGATCAAAGCCTGACCCAGCAGGGCCCTGGGGACACAGCGGGGACTCCAGTTCCTCACTCAGTCCCACGGGAACCCCCTTCCGCCCGCCACTCCCTGAGATGCCGAGGAGCACGGGGCATCAGGTCCAGGGGAGACCCGTGTGAACCCCAAATGCCACACACAGGTGCAGCGTCCCCAGCCCCTGGGATGGCTGGCAGGCAGCGTGACACACAGACATGCAGGTGCTTGAGTTCGCACCCGGGGACCAACTGAGTTCACGCTGCAGCTCCAGAGCTAAGCCCGTGGATGAGTAACTGCCCCTCCAAGCCTCGGTTTCCTCGCCTGGCAGATGGGAGCGAGAGCAGGAGTCAAGGTCGTTGGAAGTGGTCCGGGTAGCAGGGGGCCTGTCACAGGGCAATATGGCTCCACCCTCCGGCCTGTGACTACAGCTCTAGAGCAGACCAGAGAGGATATGGCCTCCCGGTCATCCAGGAGAGCCGACCACAGCCACGGGACAGCAAGCCCAAACCAACACACAGCAATTTGCAGTTTACAGATGGGCTTCCGCATAGTGAACTTCATCCCCACCATGGGCCTTGGAGGCAGCGTCCTTCCTCACAGCCATTACACAGATGTGAAAGTTGAGGCCCGTGGAGACATGTGCCTGGAACAAAATCCCTAAAGCTCCTGGGAGGTAGGAGCCCAGAGGAGGAGAGCCTTGGACTCCAGCCAGCGCCCTCCGCCTTCCTACAAGACAAGTGGGAGCTTCCGTGCCGCCCAGCAGGCGCGCGTTCCTGCTCACTGTCTACCGTGTTCTAGAGCACCTCTCCCTGCTACTGAATGAGAACCAATCAGGGCAAAACCACCAGCTGGCTGGTTTTCATGTCAAACCCTTCACTTCTGGTGAGCCACCAGCTATAATAAATGACACACCCCAGGTTTTCTGGGGATGGTCCTGATGTCCAGTATTCACACCAACTGCTGGGTAACACATCGAGAAAATACGGCCACCCTCTTGCTCATGATGGAGCATGGTTTCGGCAGCTCCTCTCTCAGGGCAAACGCAGAGGGGGCCCAAGGCATTCCTGGCATTGGGCTATAGCATCAAGAGGCCACCATCAATTCTGATCCCCCAACCCTCAGCGTGGTTACCTTCAACTGGCAGGTGCACTGGGTTGAATGGTCTCCCCCAAACTCACGTCCACCCAACATCTCGGAGTGTGACCTTGTGTGGAACTAGGAGGTTTGCAGATGTGATCAGTTAAGCTGAGGTCACACCGGGTTAGGGCAGGCCCTAAATCCAACAACTGGGGTCCTCATGGGAAGAGGAGAGGACAGAGACACGGGGGCAATGGCCATGTGGAGCCAGAGGCAGAGACTGGAGAGAGGCAGCCACAAACCCAGGAGCACCAGGAGTCCCCAGGAGCTGGAAGAGGCCGGAAGGATCCTCCTCTAGAGCCTCAGGAGGGAGCATGGCCTTGCCCACACCCTGATTTCAGACTGCTGGCTCCAGACCGGGAGAGAGTGACTTTATGTTGTTGTGAGCCCCCCGGTTTGCGGTCATCTGCCCCAAGGCACTCATGCAACCGCCACCAAAGTTAAGCTCGGAGAAGGTCAGTGCCCGGCTGAGCTCCCGGGGCTTCCGAGCAGCGGAGCCAGGCCCAGCGCCCCAGTCGTCCTTCCGCTCCTGCAATGCCCTCCCCACCATGTCCACTTTATCCAGAACCCTCCTCCATCCCCGCTTACAGGCTGCTGATTACCATGAAAGATTTGCAAACGTCCCCACTTCCACCACATCCAAATTAGTCATTACAGGAAAGAAATCCAGATAAAAATACCCAAACCCAGGGAGCGCCCGGGAGAGAATCAGCACATCCACGAGCAGCCCACAGCGCCAGCATCTGGACTCACGGGCAGCCCAGCTGTGGGAGGGCCGCCCACCTTCCCGGCCTGGGCCAGGGTCCCCTCTGTGCCAGCTCCAGCCAGCCTGCAAGGTCCCCACTCCTGGCGCCGTGTCTGCCTTTTTCACCAACCAAAGCAGGAGAGATGCACACAGAGCCTTGGGAAAGCGGGTCGGTACATTCTTCCCGCCGTTGCCCAAGAGCGCCCGGCGCGGGGGCAGCGGGGGAGGGGACAAGTTACTGTGCGCGCGTCCAGCTGCATCAGGATGTAATAAAATGTGTTGCTAAGATACAAGTACCAAAGAAGTTCATTAAAGGACACTTTAAACCAAGCTGCCAGACTCTTCTCCCTTTAAAGGCTACTTATTTGGTCCTATCCCTCGTGTTTAGAATTAGATCAACAATATGAGAGCGGTGGTCCCCATTCGAGCCCACTCAGCAGAACTTGTTAATAACATAACTTCAACAAGGCGCCGACTTCGGCCAGGGTGGCTGCAGGCCCATTTTATTTACAGAAATATCTTTGAGCTCCACTTACTTACCTAAATGAGAGCTGAGTGCTCCTGAAGAACCTCAACGGCCCTCCAGCCAGGTGATCGACCGCTTTCCCCTGACAGGGGCTGCAGGGAGGGGGTTGTCTCTAGAGCCCAGAACCACCAACTCTCAGGGCTCGCTCTCAGATGCTCGTGTCTTAGCACCTGAAGGTTATAGAAGCTGAGCACTCAGTCCGCGGATGCCACGCAAGACGGTGACTGGGGGCGATGGAGGATATTACTAGATCACGGACCCAGTGCAACAGAGCTGTGTAGGGGCACTGGCCCAGAGGAGGGACACCAGCCCGCCTCAGCTAGGCCTGGATGATGAAGAGGAAGGAAGCGGGACTCGGGGAGGAAACTTGGAAAGGCGATCAGAGGACGCACCGCGGAGGACACAGCTTGGATCTGGCTGCAGCGGCGTCCCCCTGGGCCAGCAGCACTTAGAAAAGGCCTTAATGCATGCACTACCCACATCCACACCTCACGAGATCTCACAGATGCAGCACTTTCTGGTTTCTCCTGAAGTATCAAAGGAGCAGGCTGCATGGGGCCCAGGCCACGGGGTGACGGGTGACGGGTGACGCCAGACCATGCTGCCCCCACCCCACTGTGGGGCATGGTCTCTCCAGAGGGCCCGGCCCTCAGCAGGACCACGCACTGGCCCACGGGGTCAAAGTCTGCGATTCTGCATTAGTGAGCGCATCTCAGATTGTAATTAGGCAGTTACACAATCCTTGATGAGCCTTAGCATTTCTGAACAGGATCTCAGTGTAGGGAGAACGAGCCTGGCCTCCCATCCAATTGCCGTTGGTTGCTGCTTCCCCTTGGCTGCTTAGATGCTGGTTTGGTGGACAAAGGACTCAGAACAACCAGTTCTATCCCGGGACAGCTCATCAGGGAATTTCTCCAGACTTGGGAGTTAAAATTGTCCATCCAGTAGCTTCCAGCCTCTATTCAAAATTCTGGCCCATGGAAGGGCTGCTCCCTCTTATACATTATAGCCAGTTGACGATTTAAGGGCAGGGGTCAGTCATGCTGGAGAGGACAGCCCCCACACCCCACCCTGTCCCATCAGCTCCCCGACCTCCCTCACATTCACTTGTCACTCTCTCCCAACCACAGTGGCCTCCACTGGAAATGCCAGGCGCACCCCATCTCAGGGTCTTTGCACAGGCTGTTACCTCTGGATGGAACACTCTTCCTGCAGAGAGCCACAAGGCTCACTCCTCCAGCTTCCGCAGGCCTTTGCTCCACAACTGCCTTCTCAAGGAAGGGCTTACGTCACAGACAGCTCTGTCACCCTGTTCCCTTCCAGCCGCCTCCCCACGCTTAACACCCCAGGTCCCCCAGGCCCCGGCTCCTGCTTTAGATGCAGGCCATAGGTGGTTCCTCGCAACCTCCCTGTGACGTGCCCACCAGCTGGTGCTGCAGCCGTGGCCGCGTTCAGGACCTCTCCGATCTCTGCCCACGATGATGCCCGCAACGGTTGTTGTCACCTCTCCCGTCAAGCCAGGACGAGCCCCTGGAGGGGCCTTCTTGAGCACGTGTCCCCTTGGCGGTGGCAGCTGGGAGGAGGCTGGCGACGTGGGCAAAGAAAACTCTGCATTCAGTGGGGCTGTCAAACGGTAGTTTAAGAAATAATTCTGGCATTTATCTGGGGTGCGTTTATTACCACTGAGACGAGACGCATTAATCACAGAGAAGAGTTGGTATCACTGATTGTAGGAAATGCTGCTTGTCACTTTGTAACCTGCATCTCATGTTAAATTCTGGATCACAGTCTCTAATATGTATATATATTTTAATTGCATTTTCAAGTTCATTTACATGTGCAGATTGGCTTTCCGCCTGAATGACATCAAAGAGAAACACATCTCCCTCTCTCTCTCTCCTCTGCCCCATCCCTGCCTGTTTCTCTTTTGTGGGGCAAAAAGCCTCTCCCCACTTGGATTACAGCATCACCCAGGGGCAGCCTGCTGGCACCCCCCCCAGGGAGACCCCAATGGACCACTCCCAACCGGTGTTTCAAGTAACTTTTTGCTGCTTCCACGCAAGAGATGAAAAGGCAGTCACGATTTCCCCTAAAGATGACTGCTCCCCTCATATTACAATCTCTTAGCACCCTTTCCTTTTAGGAGGGTGACTCTCCCCACACAAGCCCACAGTCAGTCTCTGAAGGCAGGAGTGCACGCGGGCAGGCTGGGTCACAAACACCGCTGCAGGGACTCTTTCTGAAACAGCTTTTTGAAACTTACCTGCACCTAGAGAGCTGCAATCTGGTTCAGCGAGTCTCATAAAATGGGAAATTCCGGAATGTGCTGGGTCCTGCCAATGTTGCCGGTCCCCTATTTGTGCCGATCAGGGGGTCAACTGCTCTTAAAGTCTAAGGATGGCTCTGAAACCCACCCCCCGACCGGGTGTTGCCCGGGGTCTATTCTTGGCGGTCCTGTTGTCATAGAGGACATCCTGTGCAAGACCCCAGCACATAACACAGCGAACCCCCACCAGGATGCTTCCCAAAAAAACCCTCCGATGAACGAAATTTAACTATTTGAACAAAAACGACAGGCAGTTCTTGCACAACTGCGGTGTGTGATCAGGAAGACTGGTGTCCCCCAGGGCTCCATTCTGGTCCCTGGGTGCCATCCCCATCCCCCACGCAGGGCCTCAGTTTCATGGGGAGACATGGGGGCTTGGCAGAGGTGCCCCACAACACTCCCCCACCCCGTGGCTCTCCCATCTTGTGCTTTGAGCCGTCAGGCCAAGTCTTGGGGGACACCCACCCTCAATTTCCACCAAATCTCAAATTCATGACTCAGTCCCAGCAGGGGCCACACCAATCCGTGGACACAACAGCAACCCAGGGGTTTCTGTCCCAACTGAAAGCCATCCACTTCTCCATGGCAGTAACATCTTTGGGTGCTGCCAGCTTTCTGCGTCGCCCACTATGGCTGATAAAGTGATTCTGTGAACTGCTCCCTCTAACCCCACTGCCCTGCTGCATGCTGAGAATGACACCAGGTACTTGGGACGCGCATCCTCACTAATCCTCAGGACAACCTGGCCTGGGAAACAGCATTATCCCCACTTTGAGATAAGGATCCAGCCACCTGCCCCTCCTATTGTAAGTACTTGGAGGCTGAGGAGCCATTCAGCCTTGGACAAAAAACAACCCCGAAAATCCCCCGAGGAAGCACTTCTTTCTGCTGTGTTTTAACACGACCAACACAGGTGCCAAGCAAAAAGGAAAAAAAAGTAAAGCGCGGCCCAGCTGAGACCGCACAGGATGCCCGCTGTTGGCAGTTGGAGGCTGAAACCAGAACGGAGCTGGATCAGCAATTTCTCACCGCGCTCTGGAAACTGCTACCACAGAACAATAAGTAACCACCAAAAAAAAAAAAAAAAAAAAAATCTTAAGGAAGCATGTTTGTTCCTTTGGAAAACAGAGGCCATTTCAAAATGAGAAGATGCCTCCACACTGCAGTGTGAAAAAACACTGAAAACAAGAAGAATCCCAGTAGCAGAGCCAGAGGGGGCCAAGGTAGGGCCAGCAAAGCAGAGGGTGGAGGGCGCGGACCCAGGGGCTCTTCACCTGCGGGTGGGGAGGAGAGTGTGCTTTGGGGACAGTCCGAATCTCAGCTTCCATGCTGCAGAGACCCCTCCCTGCACCCAGCCTGCCGCCCACTCCCCACCTTGGTGCCCTATGCAGAGACTGGATGCAGACCCAGGGTCTCCGCCAAAGTTCTATGACCTCGTACTCCAAAGTAAAGGTCCCACTCATCATCACGGACCAGCTACCTCGAACTCACCAGGGCTTGTCTCTGACACGCTAACTCCACTTAACTTCGATCTTAATGCATGTCCTGGACCCTTTTCTAACTCGTGGTATGAAGTGCTATCGTCCCCGCCCCCCCGCCCCCCTGCCCCCACACATACTCCAGCGGAGGGGCGAGGACCATGAGGCCTGGAACTGGATCAGAGCCCCTCCACTCACTGCTTGTGTCATGTCAACAAGCCCTTTGATCTCTCTGGGCTTCAGCCCGTCCTCAATAAAATAAAAATTAGGAGCAGGCCTTCTCCAAAGGGCTATGTGAACAGTGAATGGGTTGGTCCAAGGGAGCCCGAGGAGGGGCTTGACTCAGGCTCGCCTCGAACAAGAAAGCTGGGGCTGAGGACGGAGAATCAGAAGATGACCACCAGGTCCCACCTGCTGAGGACCCGGGGCTTAATGCATCGTCCTGTTGAACCCTCCGAACGCCTCTCTCATGTCATTTCTTGAGCACTTACCGCGTGCCACCCTCTGCTACTTGATTTGCAAGGGGCTGTGATTCCCATTTTACAGCCACTGAACGTGGGGCAGACACAGGATGGCACTGGGTCTCCAACTCCTCCAGGCATAAAGCCTGCGCTTAACCTCTTTGTTACGTGCCTCTCGGAGACAGAAGTTAAAGCCTTCTTGGCGGCCCTCTTCTGGTAGGGAAATCAAATCCAGAGTCCTACTTCCTTAAACAGTGTACCTTCCAAACAGCGTAGCCATGCTGCACCCTCCTCCGGAAACCTGCCTCTTCCCCCCCGAAGGCCCCCCATGTCTGGGGTAAGGGCCTCCTCGAGTCCCCTGTGTGTCACTGTGCCAAAACGCTGCTCGGCGGCAAGAGTCCATGCGGCCAGGGAAGGTAGGCGCTTGCTCGGGCCCAGCAGCCAGCTCCAGCGGGCGACCAGGCAGCGGCGTGTTTAGTGTGGGCTCATCCAAGTGATGTGAAAACGGCAGCACGCCCGTGACTCGCTTCCAGGACAGACAAAGGTGTCGGAGGAAAAACTTGCTAAATCACAGGGCTAATCATCATAGCCAGCAGCTCTAATGAGGCATCGTGGGATTACCAAAGTTATTATCAGAGTCATCTCATTGAAAAAATTCGAAGCTAATTGAAATCAATCGTACAGCTCTGTCAGCAGCTGTTTTAAGACGCTAAATATCAAAGCGAACCTTGGACTGGCTGGAGAAGAAGGTTGTACCACGAGCCACGGGGCAACAGGACGCCCTCACTTGGAAAAGAACGTGGGGAAGAGTCCTGAGCAGCAATGCAAACAAAGGTGGTGGCACCCCAGGCGCAGGGCGGGGCTCAGCAGGTGTCTTCTGTGGTCACAGATGCAGGGACCACAATTCCCTTCAATCAACCCCTTCGCTTCCTGGTTGAGATAGGTCTTATTACAACAACCCGCTTTACGGATAGGAAGCTCAAGGCAGCAAAATGACTTGTCCAAGGCTACCCAGCCAGACATGGGGAGCTAGGATATGAACTGCAGTGTGTGACTTTAGGGTCTCTGCTCTTGAGGCTACATCATGTTTGACTCTACAATGCGGGGGGGCCCATCAGAGATGAGGCAGTGGCTACAACAGAAGGCACCGTCTCAGTGGTCCCAAGCTGTCTGACCTTGGGAAGCTGCCCTTCTCTGATCTGTCCAGCAGGAAAGATTCCCCTGCCCAGCCTGCCCCCAAGTCATGGGATAATCCTGACAATCAAATAAAAAGACAGCATCAAAGAGGTGATGGAACAGACAGACCCGTCGAAGAGTATGGTGCTGTATAGACAGCCGAGGCATGCGTCTCTGTGCAATTTGTCTCTCTGCTCCTCTACAGCTGGAAGCGTCACCTCCTTGGAGCAATCCCCCAAGCACCCCATCAGATCACACCCTCCCACCTGCTGCCCAAGTGAGCCCAGTGGTTGAACATCTCATGCAGATGCCTCACTGAGCTTCAAGGGATAGGAAACGGTGGATACACCTGTCTCCCCAGCTATATGTGAAAATGTTTGCAGAGACTGGTGAAAGCATTTTGTAAGTGTAAAAAGCCTTATAAAATGAGACGTCACTGTTGCTAACAGCACACCACCCGCCATCACCTCCATATCCTCAGTACTTGTATTCGGTGGATGCTCATTCAATGCTTGTGGAATTCAACCAAGTTCTCCCCAAGACAGATGTGCACAACAGGATGTCAAGTGTAAAAAGCAAGCTGAGACCTGGTATGCTTAGTGCCTGCACTGCGCACGTTTATCCGTGTTACAGGTGTTTGTGTGTGCACAGAACATGCCCTGCTCTCATCCCCAAGCAAGGATGGGGCGGGAAAGAAGGGGGCTTGTGTTTTCGGACCTTCAGATTCGTACTGTGAGTTTTTTTCCGAGCAAGCATGTGTTGCTTTTACAATAAAAACTTTTTTTGGAAGCAGAATTCTTCTTTATCTCCTCATTGTTAATAGAAATAATAAAAAGAACGTTGATCACCGTCTTCCTTAGTTAAGATTTTACTTCAGAAGAATGGTAATTATTTTCTTAGTTCAAAAACAAATCCTCTCATTTTCAGTACATAATCCTGAAAATTTATTAACTGACTTATATTACGTACGTATTACATGCACTTCATATATGTATTTATTGGTCCATATTGACACATGTTACTTATTTCATTTATCATATACTTTATAGCCAAAATAAAAGCAAATACAGACATAACTGATAAATACGTGTATATGTATACGTACGTACACACACCTATATTTTTTTAAACCAGCTGACCAGAGTTGCTAACTAGGTTTCTAGAAGCGCCACCCCTCAGCTCTAAGCTCTGGTGAAGGTAGGAGGAAGAAGATCACCAAGTGGTGCCCCTGTCCTCACAGCCTGTTAGTTCTGGTCACCCAGGGCTACGGGGCCAGCAGCCTCCCAGCCTCCTCCCCCATGTCATGCACAGGTCCCATTGTCTGTACGAGAGCCTCCCTAGGCAGGGGACAAACGTCTAAAGAGCTCATCTGGCCTGGCTGGGCCAAGCAGGGAGGGAGTTCAGGCCTCCTTTCCTCTCCTCCCTTCCCACCTGCTCCCGGCACCATTCCTGCCCCTTTTTGATCTGTGAGCACTTTCCAAGCCTATGGTGTAAAATCCAGGCCCTTCATCCAGGCGAGTGATGCCTTCCTTGCTCTGGCCCCAGCTCGCCTTCTCTGATGTCCCTCTTCTGCTCTCTCTCATGGTCTTTCTGCCACAAAGCTCACAGCACCTGCAGGTTTCTTCAGGCCGTTGTCCCTTAGCGGGCTTGGCCACCAGCTTCTCCCGTCCACAACCCCAGGTGTCCTCGAGGACCCCTACCCCAACGCCCTCCAGGAAGCTATCCTCAGTCTCCGGGCCAGGAACAATGCTGGTGTTCCCACAGTGTGATTTTCCCAGCACTTTTCTGGGATTTTCTGGAAACATGGTTATCTATGCCTTGATCTTTGGTGAGGTTTCCAAGGGCAGGGAGCTGTGGGTCTTACTCATTTCTATGCCTGCTCATTTCGAACATACGAGAACCTGCCATTTACCACATGCCTACTGTAGGCTAGGGATTTGGCGAGGACCGTTCGGTAAATCACTGCTAATCCTCATGCCCATCTTGCGACAAGGTCATCCACTCGCTCAACAAATGTGCATTCAGTCCCTACAAAGCACTGCCTTGAGAATACAGGGGCAGAGGTAAAGTAGACGGAGCCACCACCCTTCACAGAGCTTACAGTCTAGCACAAAGCAGACAGGAAAAGATCCAAGAGAGACAATAGCCAGCACTCTCTAGACGCAAGGAAATGCTCGGGGTGCCTCAGAGAAGCTGCTGGAAGCAACCAGAGAGACAGCGCTGCCATGTGCAGGAGGGAGATGGAGAGTGCCCTGAGTGGAGACCAAGCAGAACCAAGCAGAGAGTGCCCTGAAGCGGAGACCAAGCAGGGCAAGCAGAACATACCAGAAGGGGCAAGAGGAGATGCAGTATGTTATTCGTGTGGCCAAGAGACGGAAACAACCCAAATGCCCATCAACTGGTGAAGAGCCAAGCAAACTGTGGTCCACCCGTACAACGGAGTATTATTCAGACACAAAAAGGAATGAAGGGCCACCACCGGTTACCACTGGGATGAGCCTCGAAAACGTTATGCTCCGTGAAAGAAGCTGGTCATAAACAGCGCACATCGTGTGATTCCATTCACAGGAAAGCCAAAATAGGCAACTCGCTAGGGACAGAGGGCAGATCAGTGGTTGCTTAGGGCTGGACGGGGGTGGGCAGCGAGTGAGAGCCAGGGGCGTTCTTTTTGAGGGCTGAAAATGTTCTAAAATTGACGGTGGTGACAGTTGCAAATCTCTGTGAATATACACAAAAAACCCATTTAATTGTGCATTCGAAACAGATGAATGATAGGATAGGTGAATCGTACTTCAACAAAGCTGTTTTGGGTTTTGTTGGTGGTGGGGTTTTTTTTGTTTGTTTGTGTTTTTACAGGGGGTGCAGTGAGGAGGCTACTGCAATCTTCCAACTAAGAGGTGATGGAGGAGGGGCCCTCCCGGTGGAGGGGGTTGGGGAGAGGAAGAGGGACTCCAGGAACAGGGTTCAGGTGAGTGTGGGAGGGACATGGGCTGCTGGGGGGTAAGGGTGGTGGTGGGCCAAGCCAGGCCTGGGGGTTGCTGTCCTAGTGGATGGAACGTGGAACTTTGGGGATGGAACATGGAACTTTGGGACACTTTCCTCTTTAGCACATAATGATGCTATTAGAAGCATGACAACTTCCACTCAAAGCCAGGAAGGTGAAAATTTACCCTCCTGGATAGGGACAGACTTGAAGGAAAGCTCGGAAAATGGCATGTCCTTTTACCAAAGGACTGCAAACAATCGGGAGCTTTCGGAATAAAACCCAGCCTGCAATTTCGTTTGGTGGATACTTACAAGGCGAAGTCCCTCTGGTGTCCACCACGGCTAGTGAATCACAGTGAAGACATGATTCAGCGCCCGGGTGCGTGCCACATACATAATACCTTTCAAGAAGACATATTTTTATTGCTGCACTTAAGGACAGCCCCTCGGAATCCAGAGTCCATCAAATCGATGGATTGAGCGGCACAAAAGTCCCCAAGTTCACCTCCGGGGGGTCTCTCTCTCACAAGGCCACACCAGCCCGGGCTGCAGTTACCACAGAAGGCTCTTCTCCCTCTGTGGTGAAGCTGAACTTCATGAAGTTCAGGTCTGGAAATGCCCACTACACGTGACACCTAAATGTTGTGCTGAGAACTCCAAAGCGGGAAGGTAAAAAACAACAACAACAACAAAAAACCAGTATTTATGATGGGTCTGTTATTTACACGGAAGTGCTTGTTGCTTGACAATTCAGATAAAAATGTTACTGCCTCTCTGCATGTGCTGCAAATTCATGGCGTAAAACCATTGGAGCAACTAATGGAGTCTTCACACATCATATGTCATTAAAGACGAGGGGTCCGTCCTCCACTGGAATTCAAAACCTGGCAGCCAGGCGCGGCCACACCTGGGAATGCAGCCTGGCCAAAATTCAGCTCTGACCAACTCCCCCCACCTCCTTTTTTTTTTTTTTTTAAAGGAAAAAATATGAACTCCGTTTTCAAACAGCGAGGTCCTATGGTAGCTGGTTTCATGTTTATCCCCTAGTCCACCAAAGGTGGGAGACACACCGGAGAGTTATACAGGATTTGTATCTCTCTACTTCTGACCGACAACCAACCTATTTACTTCTGTGAGTCCTTGATAAACATCTTTAAACACCTGTCCATGGTTCTAGAAATCACTGAAAAAATTCCAGTGTCAAGGGTGTGAATGGGAAATTGATGGCTGGGCACCAAAAGATATTACTCAGCTGCTATTGTATTTCTAACAGATGTGGATAATGGGGTCATCCGTTCGCTTTACTATCTAGTTCATCATCCACGTATGCACTTTTAATTGAAACTTAACCTTTACATCCCACATTCCAGGCAGGAGCAGCACAAAAACACATCTCCGGAAGTGTAAATGGTATGAATTTCTTCCCGAGCAAATCTATAAATGAGCACTACCTTTAATTTTATGTTAAGTCAAAAACAAACTCTAAAATACTGGCCTTCTCATACCTGCTCCCACATTTCTGCTACTCCCGGGCAGGTTCCGAGGTGACCAAGCAGAGCCCCCGCTGCTCCTCTTCCAGACCCTGGGTGCAGCCCAGAATCACCTCCAAAGAGCCTGTTCATGGACCTTTCCCCCGCCGAGCTGCCAATCACCACCAAACTCTCCCAAGGAGGGAGAGAGGAGTAAATGTTAAGTCTACCCAACTCATTTCATAGGTGACCTCTGAAAGATTTCACCGCGGAGCTCGGGAGAGACAAGGCAGCTTTATTAGCATGCTGCACCACGGCTCGGCCCCCTCCCCTCCCTCTTTTATGAGCCCTTGTTATATAAAATGCCACAAAGGGAAAAAGAAAAACAACAGACAGTTCCAAACACAAGTTCCGATGGCCAGGCCCAAGGCTGGCTGCTTACCATATGTTATATTTAGTCATTTAAAAGAGAAACATTTTTAAAAGGCCAGAGAACAAAAGTTTTCCTTGTTTCCTTTCTTTCTGAACACACACTCAACACACACAAAAAGATGGAGGTACATTCCATTCGCAAGCATCTTTCCTTCCCCTAGTTCAAATTTAAAGGCAAAGACAGCCTGGAGTAGGAAAGCTCCTTCCCCGAAGCTGCACGGGAGCCTCCAAACACAATTTCAAATGTTTCTCTCAGCCTCATCGAAATTCCGGCATGACAGATAATAAATAGCTACTCATTTACTATCATCATAAAATTTTAAACAGCCTTGAAACAGTTGCTACAACACAGAAGAAATGATCAAACCCAAGCTCTGAAAAGCCACTCCAAATAGTAAAACTATTGCCACGTAGAAGCACACATAAAGACATTGTTGCAATAAAAGCTGCGGATTACTGGATTCTCTCCCTCTCCCTCCCTCCCTCCCTCTCTTAAATCTTCCACTCAGAGCATAAGAGTCAACAACTTGTCGTTCTACCCAGTGAAAAAGGGCTTAGCATCCCTCTTAGCTATCACACTGTACCGGATTTGGTGATGGGGTTTTTTTTCTAAAAAAAAAAATAATAATAATAATAAAGTATCTGGTTTGATTCTACACAGCGATTAAACATCTTTGTGCTCAGCGAAGGGTCTTCCAACCCCTCCCCCTCCAAAAATGGCATCAAAGCAATCAAAATGGTAATGCCGGGCCTGGGTCCCCTCCCCCCGCGAACTCCCCGACTTCGCCGGGGCCGCGCGCCGGACCCCCCTCCGGCGGGAATGGAAGCTTCCACGCCTGGACGGGGGCGCGGGCCGGGCGGGCGCGCGCGGCCGGGGTGGGGGGGCCGCGGCACCGACAGAAAGGGGTTAATGCATTCGTCCCAACCCTCCCGTCCAGCCGGGCGCCCCCGACCAGGCGCGGACCCGCGGGGACAGCCATCTTTCTTTCCGCAGTCCCCGGCCCCCTCCTCTTCCGCACGCCCCCTCCCACCACTTTTCAACTTTAAAGACTCGAAATTTACACCCGGCCTCCGAGTTCTCCCGCTCCGCTGTCGCCGCCACCCCCGCCGATCTCGTCCCTGTCTCTCCCTCCACCGAAAACCCCTCCGGGGAGGGGGCATCGGATCCGCGGCCCGGAGTTGGGGGAGGACGGAGGGGGCCACCGCGGCGGCCGCAGCGGGGGCGGGGGTGGGGGCGGTGCTGTCCAAGTTTGGTGCTGACGGCGGCGGCCGGCATTCCGAAGGAAGCGCGATCGATGGCCAGGGGGCGCGGCGGGGCGGGGGCGGGCCCGCGGAGGGGAGGGGCCGCGGGGAGGGGCGCCGACGCCCCCGCCCCCGCCAGCCTCGGAGCCCCGGGAGCGCCATTGGCTGCGCCGCTCAAAGTTCTCGGCTCCGGGCGGCGCGGGGAAGGGGCGGGAGCGCGTGTGCGGGGAGCGGGGCGCGCAGGGGGAGGAGCGGAGGGGGAGGGGCGCGAGCGGCGGGGAGGGAGGGGGCGGGGGCGCGCGGCCGGCCGCGCTCTGGCGGCGGCATCTGTTCGTGGTGCTGAAACCCCGATCGCTGAGCTCAGCGCAACTAAGTCACAATGGACAACTTTTCCTCCCCGGAGGGGTCGGGAGGGGGGTCGGTGGCCGTGCCCCCCACCGCGAGGCGCTCGTCGGGTGTCCCAATCCACGCCTGCAGGCCAGAGACCAAAGTTGGGGCAGAACTGGGGGGTCCTGGGGGCGCCTTTCTTTTGTTCCCCGGGAGCTGGCGTCAGGTTCCGAGAATAAAAAGTGATGCTGGAGAAGTGGAGGGGAGGGGGGAGCCCAGAGGAACGATTCTTTAAATCAGATTTGCAATGGAATCCAGAAATCGCTTCCAAGGAGTTTGGTGTCCAGGCCCGAAATACCGCCCCCCGCCACCCCTACCCTCACACCGCCGTGAAGTGGGGGACACCGAGCCGGTAGAAATTGCCACACTCCAAAAACATGTCCACCAACTCAAAATGGACGCCGGGCTGCTCGCCGCCTTTTGAGCGCAGCTTCTCTCTTTCGGCCACTGCGGGAGCCTTGCTCTCCCCCCTCGGCCTCCAAGAACCCGGCTCTTTCTTTCCAGAAAAAGGGGGGGCGGGTAACTTTGAGGGCTGCAGACAGACTCCTTTGGGAGTCTGAGCGTGCGGCGCCGAGGCCGGCACTTTTTAGGGTGCTGCCAAAGTGCCGGGCGACCCCTCCTCCCCACCGCGGGCGGAGTTGGGGGGCGCAGGCTCCAGCTCGCTTACTTGTTTGTCGTTGAGCGCGGCGATCCGCGGCTGCCTTTCGTGGAGCTGCTTCTTGAGGTCGCCGTTCTGCGGAAACACGGAGGAGCAGGCTCAGGCCGGCCGCCCCGGGGGGTCGAGTGCGCCCGGGGCCCCGCGGGCCGCACCCCCCCACCCGGCAGCCCGCGGGCCGGGCTGTCCGCAGCGCGCCCCAAGTTCCCCGGGCTGCGTCCCGCACGCGCGGCGGCCGGGCAGTGCCGCGCGGGGCCGCTTACCTGTGGCTGCCGCCTCATCGGGGCAGCTCGCGGGGCGGGGCGGGGGCCGCGGCCACCCGGCGGCGCGCCCCGAGCCGTGCAAGTTTGCAGGCAGGGGTGAGTGTGCGAGTGAGTGTGAGTGTGACTGTGTGCCGGGGGAGGGGGGAGGAACAAAGAGCCAAGTAAACACGGCGAGTCCGTGTCGAGCAAAGCTCATAAATATTCAAGTCGCGTCCTAATCTCCCCAACACACACACGCGCACGCCGCAATTCCGCTCGGGCTCCGGCCGCCACGCCGCTGCTAGCCCGAGCAACAATCGCCAAAACTACTTTTGCAAACTGTGCAGGGTTGCACGCGGGTGGGGGCCGGGTGGGGGTCGTTCCACACTCTCACACAAACACCCCGGGGCAGAATCACGAAGGGGCCCCCTCCTGGCACCCTCAGTCCTGCAGACCCTGCGTGGAGAAAAAGAAGATGCGGGGCTCAGGTCCCGCGGGCTCCGGACCCCACCCCCCCAAACTGTGCAAGACTGCAAGAGAGGAGGGCGGCGGAGGAGGCCGGGGGCGGGGGGCCGGGCACGTAAAAACTCCCCCCAGCCCCGGGGCAGGCTCGAGGAGGAGCCCTTTTCGGGCACCTTCAGCCGTGCAGACCCTGCCACGACGAGGAACGGGACGCTGGGCTCGGGTCCCTGAAGCCCCCCCCCAACCCCCCCACTCCTGGCCCGGGGCCCCGGGTCGCCTACCTGGTGGCGCGCGAGTTCCACGGCGAGCGCCTCGGGCCGGCTCTGCAGCTCCATCCCGGCAACTTGGGCAGCACTTTGCGCTCACTTTGGCCCCGGCTCCCGGGAAGTTGCGCGACTCCACGGGGGCGGGAGCGGGCGGGGGCGGACCGGGCCTCCGGGGAGGGAGGGGGCACGGGAGCCCCCTCCCCCAAGGACAAACGGGAGAGAGGGAGGGGGGGTCTGGCGAGGGGGAAGAAAGGCGGCTGGGCGCCGCGGCGCCAAGCCCGCGGCCGCTCCAACTCCTCAGGCTGCCCGGCAAGTTGCGCCGGGTCCCCGGGCCGCCCGCGCTGGCCGGCGCATGGCCCCCAGGCGCCGGGAGCCCCGCGCAGCCCCGCGCAGCCCGCGCGCGTCCGCCCCGCCGCCACCGCCGCCCGCGTGAGCCGCCGGCCGGCAGGGACTATATTTTCTCCGGCGCGCGCCTGGATCTCGTTGGGCCTCGGCAAAGTTGTGCCTCGGCACGATGCTAATTCGGCAGTGCCCGGATGGAGCGGGCCGGGGCGGCGGGGGGCGGTGCCGGAGCCTGCCGCCCGCCCCCCCCCCCCCCCGCCCCCGCGTGCGCACAGCCGCCCCGCCGCGGCCCGGTACCCCCGACCCGAGAACAAAAGTGGCGGTGCGGAGGGGCGCAAACTCGCCGGCCCGCGGCTTGGGGCTGCCGGCCCCGGGACCGTTCCGGCCGGACGCCCCTCCACCTCTCCGCCCCCGCGCCCAGCCAGACGCGAGGAAAATGGGCCGCGCTGCCCAAGGCCGGGGTTGGAGATACTTTCCGCTGGGAGGAAAAACATTTTTCATTTTTTTTCATTTCTTTTCTGCTCTGGCTCTCGGTGCTCCCTCTCTTCCTCTACTCGCTCTTCCCTGCCTCGGGCAGCCTCCCGCTCCTACTTTATTTAAATTGTCTGCCATCCCCTCCCGCCGCCCTGCACACCAGCGCGGCTCCTTGGGAGATTGCGTTAGTCCTGTCGCAAGATTCCCCCACCGCCTGATGGCCACCGTGTTGTTTAAACAGTATGAAAATTGATCTTTTGACTCTTCCTTTAATAATTTTTTTTTTTTTACACTCACAATTAAACTCTCAACAGATGTCACCGGACTTTTTAACGCTGTTGTTAAAAATCGTAAACACGCCCGGTCAATGTGACATAAAACAGTTATAAGTACAGCTGCTGAGGTCGTATTCCAAAACTCCCAGCCCACAGCCAGGAGGTTAATGTCTCCGAGTCGATATTACCATGGTGGAGTTACCATCCTCAACAATTATCGGCCGAATGCTTTGTGCCCTCTCCATAGCATCCTGGTATGTTTGGAAGACGTTGGGGGGCCGGGGGCGGGGGACGACGGTGCAGTCGTCTTTCAAAGGAAACGTTTAAACCAATAAATCATTGTAACTTCATATTCCTGCACAGCACAAGAAACAACGCAGGCGCACACAATCCACAGACGCCCCATTCCGACATGTGCCCACCCGCCACACGGGACTTCTGTCAGAAGTTGTTGGAATGTTTTTTCAGGTCAGGACCCCAGTGTGGCTCTGGCCTCCGTTTGGGCTTTTGCCACAAGTGACTCAACGTGTTTGTCCCTTGGGCACCCAGATACCAGGGGCCTCTCATCTCTGACCCCAGCCCCAGCCTTTAGAAAAAACTCAGTAATGGATCCCTGGTTAATTTGTGAGCTTTGTTACCCCACGCAAAACTAACACATGTTCTAAGTGGTCATGATCCATTTGGTCTAGCACCAAACAGGGACAAGCATGGTTCACTGAACACAAAACAAAAGGGCTGACACTGGGCATCCTGAAGAGGCTCTGGCTCCTTCCCCTCTGGGTTCAGCCCAACTCAGGATGGCATCCTCCCTCCTCAGTGCTTTCGCTGGCCTGGGCACCAGCCTGATAAAATGGACCGCCCTGCAGGAACCGTGGTCCAAGAGCCAGGGAGAGCCGGCGTGTGAGAGCCCTCCTACTGTCATCTCTGGAAATGTCCCTGGCTTTTTGGTAAAAATTCATAATAATCTCATTGGCCAGGTATGTAGTTAAATCAACAGAGAGGACTCTCAGGTCGTCCGTGACCGTGATCTGTGCGCGCTCGGGCAAATGCCGGCTGGAGGAGACTGCTTTCTGCTGTGGAGACTTCGAAGTGCTGCCTGCAAGTTTCTGTTAATTAATTCAGGGCACAGTGATGATCTTCTGCTTGGCCCTCTGTTGTTTTTATAGCTACCTAATTCCTGAGCAAAGCAACAAAGGCCCAGGGCTGGGGCGCTCTCTGACAGTGAGGGAGTTGAAGCTGAAGTTCTCACGAGCAGACTTGCAGAGTCTGGGGTTGTCGCTGCGGACACACTGTTCTCTGACTCCGCCCTGCTCTCCTGGCCGCCCTCCCTTTGCCCATGCTGCGCCCTCCATGTGGAGTGCCCTTTCCCTCACAACCTAGCTTTTTAAAAATCCTCTTCATCTTCCCGTGTTCACCTCAAATAGCCCCTTTTCTGGGAAACTTCCTCTAGTTTCTACACATGAGTTCTTCACTCCTCCCTCGGGAGACCCACCATGCAGAGCCCCTTAGCATGGGGCACATTCTGTCCCATAATAAAGGTGATTGTTTTCTTCCCCATGGGCGCCCTAGCCAACTCTGAGTCTGCTCTGGGAGCAGAGCCCGGTGTCAGTATGTTGATGGATGGTCCCGTGTGCCTGGAACAAAGTAGGTGCTTAATAGAGGCGTAGGTGAATGAGGGGTGGGTGGATGAATGGACGGATGGAGGCCAAGAGAAATACAATCCGTTTCTGGAAAGGTGGGCTATTAATAATGGCCATAGAAGTGAGCAGTGTCTACAACCCATCCCGGCGTCCATATTTCCCTTCACCTGCATTGTGATCAAGTGGACAGGGGGCCTGGATTGGAGCTTGAGTACCTGAGTTTGAGACTGGAGCCCACCCCTTAATAGCCTCGTGACCTTGGGCAAGTCACTCCATATCTCCTAGCCTCCGTTTCTTCAGATGTCAAAGGGGAAGGGGAATTATCCAACCAACCATAGGTACCCCCAGATCCACTCAGCTCCTCGTAGCCTCAGACCTTGGCTACTTGCTCCGTGGGGAGCCCCAGTCACAGTCCATCACCGGCTTAACCAGTCAGGGGTGAGGGCCAGCCTGCAGCATGGTCTCCCCCACACGGCTGCCACAGTGGGGGCTGAGCAGCTCTGGCACCTCGTCCAACCCTGTGAACCCATGGGGGCCTGGCTGCTCCCTGCCTCCCCTGCTGGTTTTGGAGTGAAGCTCTGCACCTTGGACGTGGCTCTGGCCCCCATGATGACCGACAAAGGATGGAGTAACACAAACTTGGAAGTCCAGGGGAGCTGGCTAGTACCTCATCAAATGAGCTTAAAGCAACCAGAAACAGGATTCAGGAAGGAGCCAGCAAATCAATATCGCTCCCTTCCTTGGCTGGTTGGATGCTCTGGGTTGGATCTGCTTTGTGTGAAGTGGCGGGCTTTGCAAGAATCCATCACCTTGACTTTGCTTTCCTTCTTTCCCTCGCTTTCCCCTCATCTTGCTGCCCTAGGATTGCACCCCAAAAATAGACTTTAAGGTTTGTTTTGCCTCTGTTTTCAAAGGACCCCCCGCTAAGAAGGGGGAGAGCTACAGGGTTCTGGTGAGGATTAATGAGATCACATCTAAGAAAGCCCTTAGTACACTGGAAAGAACAGAAAATGTTGGTGATAGTTCTTAGACTAAAGAACTGGTCTTCAGTTTCTCCCCTGCATGAAAGGTTCCTATGAAAAGCCAAGGTGAATCTTGAAAGAGGACCTCAAAAGTAGCTCAATAAGCATTTAATATGCATCCACATTGTACAGGGCCCTACACCAGGCGCTATGTGATAGACATCCAATTAGATGGGTCTCTGGCTCTTGGGGGGACTGTGGTGTGGTGAGGATCCAAGAGAGAAAACACAGACATAAGAGATGATAATCCCAGGGGCCCTGCATTAAAAATAGCACAGAATGAGGGGAATGGGGGAGTGGGGGAGGGAAGGGTTAATTCTGGGAAGGGTGGTCGGAAAGGGGCTTGTCAAGAAGTCATTTGAGCAGTGCTTTGAAAGGGTAAAAATAGCATCTGTTCTGGGTTTTACCATTCATGAAGCATTCTCCATATCTGTGATCTCATTGCCCTCAGAGGAGTTCCAGGATGTAGGTTGGGTACCCCCAATTTTGAAGGTTGAAGGACCAATGCGGAGGGCCCTGGCTTCACTGGGAGGGATGCACAGACTGAGGCAGAGGAGACCCGGGCTCTTCCACTTAGGGGCTGCATGATCTTGGGCAAGTTGGCTGAGGACAGATTGGTCTGCAATGACAGGGAAGGGTACTGTAGCAGAGGAAGCAGCATAAGCCAAGGTCCTGAGGCAGAGGCCTCTAAAATTCTTACCCTTTCAAGGGTAAAATTCTTACCCTTTCTTACCCTTACAGTTACTGCTGTAACAGTGGAGAGAAGTAGCACAGAAAAGATCGTGGGACCAGACCACATGGGTTTCAACGTGGCACGCCGGCAGGGGGACCCGCCCTAGGTTTCTGCACAGTTCCGGTCAGCTCCGTGCGCTGACATTACTGCATGGTGATGCGAAGGACGCAGGACAAGGTGGGGGGCAGCTGGGAGGTGGAGGCCAAGATCCAGGACAGAGGTGCCCATACCTGACCTGAAGGAGAAGACAAGGAGGCAGGGCCACCACGGCCCTCCGCGGAGATGAAGCGTGGGGAGTAGCAGGAAGGGACTCGAATGTCTGGTGCAGGGCACACCCATGTGAGTGAGTTCTCGGGGAGGGTACAAATTTGACTTTTCATTAGTGGTCCTGCTGTAGGCACCACTTACTGAGAGCTTTCCCCCTGCCCTCTGCAGAAGGCACCCTTTATTTCATGTGATCCTGTGGAGGGGAGTACAACTATCCCCACTTTCCAGACGAGCACACTGACACTCAAAGTGGTTCCGGAACCTTCCCAAGCTGCATAGTTTTGGAGGCGGTATCCACGCACATCAGAGGCCTGTGACAGCTCCCTTCATGATTACTGTCCTGGGTAATATTGAACCGTGTCCTTTTTACTCTCCAGTGTGTCTCCAGTGTGTCCCAGCGCGGATGACTACCTGTATGGTCGGCCCGCTATGGGGATGGGGGCGGAAGTCACCACCACCACCCTCTCCCTCCCCCGCAGTTCTCATGGCTCCAGAGCCTGCTGTCTTCCCAATACTCCACTCTGTCTCACCCGGCATGGTGCCCCATTATCTAGAGCAGTGGCCGGAGGTCAGGAGCGAAGCCTGAGGCACTGGTGCGGGGCACTCAGGTTCCAGTGGGGCTGAGCCACAGGACCACCTCAGCGTCACAGACTATTACTCTGCTTCCTGCAAATGGGTGGCCAGGCCCTGTCCAGTGGCTTGCGCACCAGCTCAGAGCCTGCGCGGTGTATCTGGGAGACATCTGCCAAACACGGACAGGCTCAAGCCTGGAGCCTGCTGTCCCTGAGCATCTCCCCCTGGGATGTCATTGGGCACCTCCACTGGCCAAGCCCCGCTCTAAGCTCACTGGCCCCATGGACAGCAGCACCCTCCACTGATCCTGGAGTCACCCTCTCCTCTGACGTCCCATATCACACACACTTTAGGCAATTAAGTTGAGATCATACTGGATCAGGGTGGGGTCTAACTCCAATATGACTGATGTCCTTCTCAGAAGAGGAGAGGAGGGACCCAGAAACACATGGGGACAATGCTATGTGATGACAGAGACAGAGATTGGAGTCCCTAAGTTGAGAAACGCCAAGGATTGTCAGAGCCACCAGAAGCTGGGGGAGAGGAGGCCTGGGAAGGATTCTCCTTCGGAAGGACCAGCCCTACTGACATCTGGATTTAGGACTTCTGGCTTCTGGGCTGTGAAAGGATACACTTCTGTTCCTTTAAGCCCCCAGTGTGTGATACCTCATTACAGCAGCCCAGGAAACCCACACCCAGCCAAGACTCCCTTCCGATGAGCAGACAGGCTCAGGTCCCCGGTTCCACTTGCCCCACAGTCCTGCAGGCACACGGGCCTTTCCCAGACCCTCAGTCCTGCATCTCCTGGGGAAAAGAGGGGAGCACAGGGCCGGGTGTATTCCGATCCACAGTGACCCAGAACCCCTCAGGTTTTAGAAGTCATAGGATGTGTGTGCCAAGTGTCTTCGGACATCTGCAGTGGACCACCGCATCACCCAGTAATCACACACCTCCATATTTCCACTGCCAAATGTGCAAATACCCACCAGAAGGGAAACAAGAACCACTGAATGACCTCCTGTCAGCTCACATCAGGGTTTGCTGCCAAGCAGGGGTGAGCGCCAAACTTAACAGCGTAACACCAAGCATGTTTTGGACTTCAGAACTGCACATAAGGGATGGTGCGTGCAGGCGGTCAGTGAGAACTCATTGATTTCCCTTCATCACCACCCTGGCCCTGGCCCCACTGCGTCTCTAACTGATTCCATCTACACAGCAGTTCCCAGGCCTGGGAGGACAGGAATTATTGCTGTCCTGCTACCAGGGGGTAAACTGAGGCAAGGAGACACTCACGGGACACCCTCAGAGTCACCCGGAGCCCAGGGTGTGTGCCCATCACAGCACAGACTCCATACCTTGGACCCCCGCCGATGCTCTCACCCCCTGCAGGTACCAGACAGCATCCGCTCACCTGCAGGGCCCCTGTGTATTCATTCCGGGGCTGTTACAAAGCACCGCGTCCTGGGGGGCTCAATCCACAGAGATCTGTTCTCTCAAGACGGGAGGCTGGAAACCAAGAGCAGGGGGGCGGCAGGGTGGGCTCCTTCGGAGGCTGTGGGGGACACTCCGTTCCAGGCCTCTCTCAGCTTCTGGGGGTCTGCTGGCATCTTTAGCATCACCCCAATCTCTGCCTCCATTTCCAAATGACAGGCTCCCTGTGGACGTGCCCCTGTGTCCAAAGTTCCCCCGTTTATAAGAGCACCAGTCATGTTGGATTAGGGGCCCCCCTCATGATATCATTTTAACTTGGTGACTTCTCTAAAAAGCCTATTTCCAAATAAAGTCCCATGCTGAGGTACTGGGGTTAGGACTCCAACATAGGAATATTGGGAACACAGTCCAACACAACAGTTTATCAGGAGATTTCTTTCTGAGATGGCCAACCGCATATGGAGGTCTGGGGAACACTGAGTTTCCATTCACTCCCTATGCATTTATTAAGCATGGACCCTGTGCCCGTCCCTGCGCTCCTATGAGTTCTTAGTCCTTGCTGCCGATTTGCATATCTAGTCCCACGTAGCAGGCATGCACAGGGACTATGGCTGTGTTTAGCTTGGACGTTTTGCTAATTTGGGATGGACTCTGTTCCTTTACCCGCCCCCCCCCACCTCCCTGTGCTCTCTTCAGGAGCCATGCATTTCACCTGATTTATAAACGGAAGAGACAGGATGCCCATCCATGTGCTCTGGGAAACCTCTGCCAGCCAGAGAAGGAGAGGCGGAACTGAGGCCACGGAGGGGAGGGCCTTGGCTGGCCCTCCTTTGGCCACCCGCTCCCGAGGTCCCTGGGTGGCACTTGCCATCTCTGACCCATGAGAGTCCTTCCTGTACTCAGTGAAAGCTTTTGCTTGAGCTCAGGAGGCAGCTGGAACTGGAGCTCTAGGCTCCTGGCTCTCTTCATTTATATCAGCCACACGTCAGTTGACTATAGTTTGGCATCTTTTAAAAAAGATTTTACATGGGGCGCCTGGGTGGCTCAGTTGGTTAAGCGTCCGACTCTTGGTTTCGGCTCAGGTCATGATCTCAGAGTCCTCAGATTGAACCCTACGTCATCAGGTTCTGCTTGAGATTCTCCTCTCCTCCTCCCTCTGCCCCCTCCCCCCGCTCACTCTCACTCTCTCAAATGAATAAATCTTTTTTAAAAAAGATTTTATTTTAAAGTAATCTCTACTCCCAACGCGAGGCTGGAACCCATGACCCCAAGATCAAGAGTCACATGCTCTACCAACTGAGCCAGCCAGGCACCCCTACAGTTTGACTTTTTTTTTTCGAATACAGTTATTCCCAGAAGTCTCAAAGGTTACATTGCTTTACAGGGCATTTCTAAGCTATATACCTATTGCTAAGTCAGCTAGAGCTGAAAGACAAGTCCTCCATGTTAATGGATTATATGTTGACAATGAACTGAAGACCAGCTTGTTTCTGCCATCCAGAATCCCTTCCAACACAAACAGGACTTCTGGAGGCTGAGTGAATGCCCCCAGGGCAGGGTGGTGCCCCTTTCCAGGCTGGGGAAGGTTCTGTGGGTCTGGTCCAAGGCTGAGGCTCCTTGGGTATTTGGAAATGTAGAGGATGAAGAAGGAGCCAGCATGGATGGGTCACCCGTCACTGTATGCGCCTACCCCAGGCTTAACTGGACTGTTTCGCCACATCATCATTTATGTCAATCTTGTGGCCTGCCCCCCTGCATGGCAGATGTAATTGCTCGATGTTTGAAAGGGAAGCCCAGGGAAGCTAAAAAGTCGTCGCAGATCTTGGCCATTGTGGGCTGGGGTGAGGATTCAAACTCGGGGCTGTCTGATTCCAAACCCAGGACGGTTCTACCGCTCTGGCCACCTCCCCTGCTAGCTGGGTCTCCATCCTGATGCCATTACAAGTTCGGGGTCTAAAAGCCATTTGGGGGGTTGTTTTTCTATTCCCCGACACATTTTCTTACCTCCCCTGCGAACAACAGTACAGTTTTCAAAGGCAGAATTCAAAACCCAGAGAAACCACGTTACGGAGGGATGGCTGATCCCCAGAAAGCTGTATATCCTCAAGGTACACGACCTGGTGAGCCGGGAGGTAAGGGATGAGACCATCATCACAGTCAAGGCCATGAACTGCTCCATCATCTCTAAACCTTTCCTGCTGCCCTTTTTATTTAAGACTTTTTAAATGTTTCCTTTTTTCCTTCTAACATAAGATCTAGTATCTTGGCAGCATGTCTGAGTACACTGCCCGGCCCTGCTAGCTAGGCCTACGGTGCACACGGACCTCCAGCTCCGATCCTCTGCCTCAGCCCCCATGAACGTCTCCACTCCTCCATGCGATCAGCCCTAAAACGGGGAACAGACATGCGGACTGGGCTGAGAGAGGGTCCGAACTGGCGAGGTGGCTGCTGGACAGGGGAGGAGACGAGAATTAGCCCTTGCAGAGAACTGTCAAGGGGCAGTACTAAGCATATCCCCACACGCTCTTTGATTGATGATTCCATAATAGCCCCCGGGAAGTGTTAACATCCGGCCCCGTTTACAGAGGAGAGAACCGAGGTGCAACCATGGGAATCAACAACCCAGAGTCACCAAGCCTGTAAGTCAAGGGGGAGCCCTACATTTGAAGCCGGGTCTGCCGGATCCCAAAATGGCAGCTCTCGATTCCAGAGGAACACCTGCCAAAGGAAGGCTCTCTGGGTCCCAGGGTCGGGAGTGGCAGCGGCAGATCAGGGGAATGGGGGAGCCCAGCATTTGAAATCTTCAGCTTTTCTTCTGGGAGATGTGGCCACCATGCTGACAGCCTCGGGGAACCACCCTCACCCCCTCCTAGTAGGAGCTTCTCTGGGGGGAAGGAGGGAGCGGGGCCATAGGTACCTGATCATCCTTGGAGTCAGAAACTGTGGGCTCGAGGCTTGGCAGGTGCCCGTGGGCCCCTGGCTTCACCCCCGGAGTTTGGGTTCCTCCTGGTGAAAGTGGTTGATGTGGACATCAAGTGAGAAAACAGCCAGGGAAGGACAGGGGGTTCCCAGGTGCAGCCGGACCACCTGGCCCCCCACGGCAGGAGCCGCAGAGACAAAGGTAGTCCCCCCCAGGAGCCAAGCCCCGGCACCACCAGAAATGTTTCTGTCCCAAATCTTCTATTATTAGCAGAACCATCCTAATTAGTACTTTTACACCCACATCATAGACTCTAAGTCAGAGGTCCAATTCTCTTCTGAGAATGAGTCAATGTGTTGCACATATGTGTAGGATGCCCTTTAGAAGGAGAAGTAAAATTCCTCCAGAACACGCTGTGGGCTAAGCCTTATTTCTCTCTCACCTTTACGCCTGGAAGGCTCAAGGAGTCGCAAGAGTGGAATTGCTTCTCTGATTTTCTTTCTCACATTTGGTGATGTTTTTACTTCCAGGCTTCTGGCCAAGCAGTGACTCTGACCCTGGGACCTCTCTGTGCAGTCATCGCGAAAGTTATGTTTCATTATCTGTCCCCGAGCCTGGTTCTTCTCTCCACGGACGAAGCCAAAGTGCATCCCGGGGCGTAATAATTGGGGAAGAGAGTGAGGGAAAAAGGGATTTCCCTCCTAGGCATCATGTGTGGGTCTTACGACGTTTCGGCCATCGTGCTGCAGGCTATGGGGACATGGGATCCTGCTAGGGGCTCCCAGTCTGATGAGGGTAACAGGTTCCTGCCCACCACCTCGCAGGTGGGCTCAGGGCACACGCTGGTGAGAGGTACAACCAGGGACTGGAAAGCACGCAGGACGGAGTCCCCATTCTTGCTGGCAGGCTTCACGTGCCATCGTTCTCCTGGCCCCTGTGACACTCAGGGGAGGAGGTGGGGTACTGCTGTCACCTCCACTTTTCCTGGTTGAAACTGAGGCTTAAGGCAGGTGACTCGCAAGTCACCTAGTTGGTGGATGTCAGTGAGGACTTAGATGCAGAGGCGTGAAAGCACAGGTGGGCTTGGGCACGGGCGTGCCGAGAGAGGAGAGAGGTGGTGGCTTAGCTTGAATCTAAGCCAGAAGCTGGCCCCGAGTAGGATTTGAATGGAAGAGTTTAGCTGGGCAGTGATCCAGGGAGGTGATCCCAGGAAGCACCTGCAAGTATGGGAAGTGGCCCAAGGAAAGGAAGGAAGCCCAAACAAAACGAGTTAGGGAGCCGGTCACCAGGGTGGGCCACAGGGCTCTAACTGGGAAAGCCTATGGACCTCACCTCTGACTTGTCCGACTCAACGGGAGAGAGCTGGAGTAGTTCTCCCCCAACTCCCTGCCCATCACTGATCAGGGACTGCTCCTGGGGGACGTTCTCCTCACACCTGCTCCCGAGGCTGCAGAGTTGCAGATGATCACAGTAGAAGCTTCGGAGTGCACAGAAGGAAGGCAGGAGAGTGTGAGGAGACAGAAGCCAAATGCAGTTAGGACAGTCGGCAGGCACGGGGAAGTGGGGAAAGGCTCCAACTGTGCTGTTGTCTGTGGGACTCAGACTTGGGGTGGGGCGGGCGGCGGTGTAGACCTGGCCTTGCTCTGGTGGTACAGGAGGAGAGGCAGGTGGGGTGAGGAGCTGCGCGGTGAAGCCGAGTAGACATGAGCACTGAGACAAGAGGCTCCGAAATGTTTCTGTCTGTCGGGCCTGTGAAACCAAGTGGGTAATGAGGTTGCCCCACACCAACTGGGTGGGCAGGCTGAGGCCGGTCTGGGAGGGGCTGTGGCCCCGGCAGATGCTGATGGCCATCAGACAGCTGCAAGCTCGGTCCAGAGTGCCAAGGGATGAGCTCAGTGGCTCTCAGCTGTCCCTGCCATGCTGCCGTGAAGCTGCCCCGGACTTTGGCCTCTCCAGGGGCTGATGATGGTGCTCCCGTGATGTCCCTTGGGGACACCTCTCTTTTCTGAGAGGTAAAGGGAGCGAGACGGCCAGTGGGCTCCGGTGGGGGGTGGTTTCTGAAGCCTGGCTGTCACCCTGGCTGAATGGCATGCAGGCAGCTGTTTGCCCTGAGTGTCCATTTCTCCCCCGATACGGTGGGGGGGGCCACCCGTCCCGGAGACAGTTGCAAAGTGTGCACTACGTGCCAGTGCGGACATAAAATGAGTCAACGGAGTGCCTGGTTCTTGGCGACACGAGACTGCTTGTACGGGGCTCAGCCGGCCCCCAAAGTGCAGATGGCTCACCTGGGAGTCAGCCACCTGGCAGAGCACCTGGCATCAGAGGCCAAGAAGACGGGCCTTGAAGGTTTGAGGCCAGGACCTGCCAGTCCTGGGCTGTCTCGATGAAGGGGTGGTCCCCGCCCCCGGTAGCTGGAACAGGACGGTGTCCAAGACAGAAGGAAGCAGTGCAACCCATGGGGTAGGATGGGTAAGGGTGACACAGGCAGGCGGGTGGGGTGGGAGAACAGGGAGAGAAGGGTGTCCAGGGCAGCGTCCGGTTTCCGGCCTGGGTGACTCGACGGTGGAGTGGGGTTGAGGGTGTGGGGGACGGGAGGTTGGGGAGATGATGAAGCTGGGGTGTTAAGGCCCTGCACCCCCCAGGCTTGTCTAGGGGATGCGCTGTGACCCATAAAGGGCCAAGTTCCAGTGCAGGGGTAGGCAGGCAGGGGGAAGTGAGGTTTGTGGTCCTTTTCCTCCCTGTAGGGGGTTGGATAGGTCCTCACAAAATTCACATCCTTCCCAGAACCCCAGGATGTGGGCTTGATTTGGAAATAGGGTCTTTGAAGATGTGCCCAACCTAAGATGAGGTCATTCTGGAGGAGGGTGGGGCCCCGAGTCCAATGTCTGGTGTCTTTACTATTGCTATTATTTTAAAAGTAATTATTAAAAGGTGTCCTACAGCTCTTCAGCCACAGCTCAGATGCGGCCCTGGAGAGACATGGCGAGGCCAGCCTGGGAGCTCCTTCACCTCAGCAAAGCCCAGCTCACGTGCCTGGCTGCGCCCCGAGTGGGCATCCCCCGACAGTGGGGCAGGTGACAGAGCAACTGGGGGTGGGTGGCACTGCTCTCTCAAGAGTCACAGAACACAGCAGACCCACCCGATGACATGGCAGTAAATCCTCTACACAGCTTTGTTTTCTTAAAAAAAAAAAAAAAAAAAAATTGCAACCCAGTGAAGTTCGAGTCCAAGAGCGGAAGAGTCCCTGAATGCAAAGGTTGGGGGCCCCACCCACGGCCTCCCGCGACCCGCCCTGTTTGAGCTCTGCCTTCAGCCTGTCACCTGGGTGGGTTGGGGTTCCACAGTGGAGCAAATGGGACAGGGACCCACCACCACGTGGTGACAGGGGCAGGGGACACTTAGGATGGCCAGCAGCCCCCGAAGCTAAGAGAGGCTGAGCAGATTCCACCCTGGATCCTGTAGAGAAAGCACAGCGCGGCTAACACCTGGGGTTCGGACTCCAGACTCGCGGTTGTTTAAGCCGCCCGCCAGCCAGCCACAACCTTGGGGCTCCATTGCTCTCAGACCCTGCCAGTTCTTGCTTCCGTGGCCCGTGTTTGCAGCCATAGAAAGTCGAGTTCAATTATTCATGCACATAGTCGGCATATTTTTTCCCCATAGTTCATGGAAAACTTTCAAGGACTTTGAAAAAAAAACAAAACAAAACTCTTTTATTCTCTCCCCATTTTAGTTAGCCGGATGCCAAAACAGCAGAACAGAACAGCATCCTGCTTCCTGTCCGCCACCACCAGCTCCCTGCTTCCCATCTGAGCGTGCAGATTCCAAATGAAAGAGCACTTAGGAGGCACCCATCATGTGTCAGGTACCACAGTAAGACGCTGTAAGCTGTAATAATAATAATAGGCAAGTTTATTGAAAGCGTGCGTATTTAAATGCCAGGCATTACGCTGAGGGCTTTCATGTGTTCTTATTTTAATCATCTTGATCCTTCGCCAAGACGCTATGAGGGAGGTATTATTAGCCCCATTGTACAGATGTAGAAACTTGAGGCCAACACACATCGAGTGACTTATCTAAGGACGCATGGCTGGTAAGTCCTTGTTTCTGACCGAAACTGCCCCGGTCCAAGCCGGTGAGCTACCCGCTACATCGCAGCCATGCTGGGCTTGCGAAGGATGCGCGGCAAACCCGGCGCAGCGCGCTGACTGCTGCGACCGGTGGACAACACAGCCCGGGAGGCTGAAATACAGGCTTCTAGCTCCAGTTTAGCACCCTCTGGGGAGGACATAGGTAAAAATCTTTCAACGGCCATGTGGCAGTCACCGGCAAGAATGGTAGCTGAGGAGTTATGAGTTATTAGTAACATTTATAACAATGAAATGAAGACAATTATTAAAACCATGAGAGGTGCCCTGAACTAGTGTTAATTGCAATCATTACTCATTTATTGGGGAATTAGAAGGTGAGTCGAGGTTTGTAAATCAGGGAGGAATGAGAAAGGTAACGATTCGCGAAAACGTGTGAACTCGGAAGTTCTGGAGATCTGCCTGACAGCGGTCAGAGACTCCCAAAACCTTCGCTTATCTGAGGACACCCCCCCCCCCCAGGGATAGCTGCTGAAATATCACATCTCCTAAAAGTGCAAAAAGAAAGAAAAAAAGAAAAATGGGTGGTTACCTTGAACTCTAGGATCGTTCTATCCACGCTAAGGTGGCAGCTGAACCGTGGAGCATATGGGGCGCGCGGAGGGTCAGGGGCGTTGTGCATCACGCCCTCTGACTACCGCCAGTACCGGCCCCAGTGCCCACATCGGCGCGGGCGGTCACCGACGTCGTGGTGACCGTGATTTCTGTGAGTCGTGCCGTCACGAACTGGCATCAAGTCAGGGGCGTTCCATCCAGCTAACCACTGGCTTGGCCCCACTCATCTTAGGTAAGGCCAGTGCAAGGTGCAGTTTGTACACTTGCAGGTGTGAGTGTGCCTGTGTGTGTATTTATTCGTGTGCCTGTGTCCCAGTGGATCCAACTCAGTGCTAAATAAATATGTTGAAAATTGGAAATCTGTGTAAGCTTGTGGTTTGTCGTTAAATTTCCCACTGGAAACCACGCACTAGAAAAGATTCATGTTGCAAAATCTTGTGGATGCTTTGTTGTTTGTGGATGTGAAGGTTGTGGCCCCTGCCCACCCCGGCTCGCAAAGCTAGGAAGGTGGACCCAGAACCAGAGACGGGAAGAATGCGGAAATGTGCCAAATAGCTCCTCACCTCAGCATCCTTAATCCAACTTCCCCCATGTCCGCCGAACCCTAGGGGCTGCGGGATTGACCCCGACCAGCTCAAGAAGCAACAAACCTGGGCCTGTGTAGGATGGAGCCCTGGATCCCAATCTCCCTTGCACTTCACCGGGAAAGGGTCCTGCGCGCATGAGAACCAGCCCCAGAGAAGGGCCCTCTGTGGTTCTGAACGTCCAGCGTGTCCTGACGCCTCTGCCTGAACCAGCCGTGTCTGCCCAGAAGTCAACACGCACCGCTGGGAAGGGCCGCCAGACGTTCCTGCACCGATTTCTCTTGTAAGGGAGACGTGTGATGAGGCAAGACCATGAGCCTTCATCAGGGTATCTCTGGCTGAAAACAAAGACGGAGTTTTCAGAGAGAATATTTTAAAACGCAATCATCCCCAGCTTTCAAAATCAGAGGCTAGTTCAAGTGAGCAAAATATTCGTACCAAAAGGAGAAGAGCCCATACGTCCGAATTAATTCAGTTCTGGCCAACTGAGCCTTCCTGATGTCAGGTCATAGGAAACGTGATGCAGAAGGAAGGGGTCTGTAAGGCAAGCGCTTCCACGCATGACCTCAGGTTTGCCTGGAGCAGTCGGAGCACAGACTTCAGAGCCCCCACCTGAGGGGCCTCAGTCTCCCTCACTTCACAGTGGGGGCGGGGGAGGGAATAACAGTACTTACCTCAGGGGGCTGTTGGGAGAATGAAGTCTTTAAACCCATGCCCCTGGCACTTGGTGGGTAGAGCTGTGTCCCCCAGATACCCTCATGTCCTAACCCCCAGGTCCTGTGCATGTGATCTTATTTGAAAGTAGGGTCTTTGCAGGTGTGACCAAGTGAAGTGAGGGGGGCTTGGATTAGGGTCTGGAGGCTTTAGGAGAGAGGGGAATATAGACACACGTGGCGGGAAGGTCATGTAGAGACAAGGTGGAGACTGGCGGGCACGCCACGGATTGCCAGCAACACCAGACGCTAGGCTAGGGGCCTGGGATGGATGGGTTCTCCCTCGGGGGTTCCGGAAGGAACCAGCCCCGCCGACCTTTATCTCAGATCCCATGGGCAGGGCAGGGGGCTCAGTTTAGCTGGTGCCTGTGTTCCAGGAACCCATGGTGTCCCCCGCACCTTCCTCCTAAAAAGAGTTTCATAGTAAACAAGAGCGCAATGGGAGCTCTGCTATATGCACTGAGCGTTCACATCCAGGGTTGCTGAGGGCATCAGTCGAGGCCAGAGGCTTCACCATTTGAGTTGCAAAATGAACAATGTCTCATAATCAACCAATTTAGCAAGAAGTTGGAATGAAAAGCCGCTGGGTGAGGTTTCCTGTTGTGAGGTCCCAGGTAGGTTGATGAAGTCCCCTGGGGGGGCTTGTCATGCTGGCGTCCATGACCTCCACCCGTAGAGAAGAGCCGGCAGAGACCCAGCCCGGCCACTGGGCCCTCAGTCCTGCCGGGAGCTCCCAGTAGCTCCTTGCTGCCCCGGGCTACTCTGTCCAGACCCTCCCCGGTTGGTCCCCACCAGCCCCTGGGCACAGGCCCGGCCCCTCCACCCCAGTGCGGGCCTCCTAGCCATCGCGGGATGGGCTCTTTCCCCCCTGGGAATGCTCAGCCCCACTCTCCACTCCAGATCATTGTTGGGGGGGGACCTGGGGGAGGGCTGTTTGCAGGGTTCATGGTCTGGCTCAAAGCCCCCTTCTATGAAGCTGCAGGTCATTGCTCCCCCGTTCCTCCTAGCCTTGATGGACAGGTATGATATCTACATACTTGACTGACTGACTGATCAATTGATTTTTTGATCCAAATATATATATATATATGTTCAGTGCCTCCCATGAGCTGAGCCAGGGGAAGCAAGTCTCCCTCTGTAAGAACTTATGTCTGGGGTGAGAGACAATGGACGTGGAAGCAGGTGCCCTGAGTAGGTGGAGAGAGTGCTGAGCTCAGGCTGCCATAACAGAACGCCACAGACCGGGGCACATACACACGGACATTCATTTCTCTCAGTTCCCAGTGGAGGCTGGGCAGCTCGAGATCAAGGTGCCAGAAAATTTGGTTCACGTGAGAGCCATTTCCCAGGCTTGCAGAGCCACCTTCCCACTGGGTCCTCACATTCCTGAGTGTGTGTGCACAGAGAGAGACTCTCCTTCTTCCTCTTAGAAGGCCACCAATCCTCTGCGATTAGGAGCCCACACTCATGACTGCACTTAGACTTACTCACCTCCTAAAAACCCCATCTCCAGATACAGTCACACCGGGCAGTACGGTTTTGACATACAAATTTGGGGGGGAATGCATTTCAGTCCACAGCCAACTCTATGCAGGAGAACACAGCTAGGAAGGTGGGGGGGGGGGGCGGGAGGAGATGACAGAAGCGGCAATTTCTACTTTGCGGGTCAGAGGTTCTTTGAAGAGCTGACATCGGAGCAGAGGCCTAGCTGATGGGAGGAAGGCAGCCAGGTAAAGAATGGGGGCAGGGCAGTACAGTTGGAGGGACAGCCTATGCGAAGGCCCTGGGGCAGGGACCGCAGGGAGGCCAGGGTCCCAGGAGGTGAATGAGTAGGATAGGAGGGAGGTAGGGGATCAGGTCAGAGAGGTCAGCAAGGCTAAAATTCATCAAGCCTGGGTTTGATTCTGCAAGTGACAGAGGCTGTGCCAGGGACACGGTCCTCAGGCTAGGCAGAGAGGGTGGGGTGGAAGCAGGGGGCCCAGATGGGTGGCCACACGGTCTAAGAAAGAGAGGACCGGTCTTGGCTGGGGCAGGAGGTGGTGAGACCCAGATCCAGGGTAGAGTGGGGAGGTGGTGGGGGGCTGCTGGGACAGCTCCTACCGCAGTGAGAGCAGAAGCCCTGGGCATCTGGCCTGGGCCCTGGGGTCTGCGGGTGGTTCTCAAGTGCAGCCTGGTGGATACCTGCTTCCTGCTCCCATCCACCCAAACCTTTGATTCTCTGCGCAAACGCCTATTTAAATATACTCCTCTCCTTCCTGTGGGCCAGGCCTTGTTTGTATGCTGTTTTACAATTTACAAAACCCTTTCACTAACCTGAGGTCTCCATAGCCCTGTCTCTGGATATTTCGGTTTCTGCAATGTTGAATTTTTTTGTAATAACAATTGGAAGGATTATTGATTATTTATTATCTGTGTCCCTGTGTTGGGACAAGCATTTGCTGAAGTGAGTCACGTCATCATCCCGGTGATACTGTGAGCAAAAGACTGCCTGACCCCGTGCTGTGGGCTGCATGTTTGTGTCCCCCCACCCCGTTCACGGGTAGAAGCCCTGACCCCTGATGTGGCAGTAACTGGAGGGGGCCTTTAAGGAGGTCATTAAGGCTAAATGAGGTCATGAGGCTGGGGCCCTGATACCACAGGACGGGTGCCCTCATAAGGAGAGAGAGGGAGACACCAGAGAGCGCTCATTCGCTCCCTTCCTCCCTCCTTCCCTCTCTCTTTCCCTTTCCCCTCCCTCCCTCCCTCTCTCCCCCCTCTATCTCCCTGCACACGCAGAGGGAAGGTCACAGTGAGAAGGTGTTGTCTACAGCCAGGAAGAGAGGTCTCGCCAGAAATCCACACTGAGGGGACCTCTGGCCTCTAGAACTGAGAGAAGATAAAGTGCTGTTTGGGGCAGCCCAAGCTGATGGCTCCACCCAATTTTGGATAGGGAAACTGAGGCACAGAGCACAGGCGGTCAGAGGACTCCTCCAAGGGTATTCCGACTTCTCCAATATGAGAAAAGCCCTCCTAAGCCCCCCCACCCCAGGGCGGCTTCCTGGGCCCCGCCCTCCCCCCCCCCAAGCCGGGGCGGTTGGGTTTGCTTTCCCTGCCTTGTGCCCCCAACATCTGGCTGCGTGTCTGTTTGTCTGTCCCAGTACAGAAAGCTCCCGGGCCTCAAGGACGGCATCCCGCCCGCATCTGTCAGGAGCTCAGCCCAGGTCCCTGCCGCTGAGGACCCTCTCAACCCTGTAGGAGGGGGATGGGTGAGTGGAGAGTGGAGGGGCACTAGGTGTGGGCGTGTTTGCAGCTCTGGGCACAGAACTAGCACCTGGCAGTTATAAATAGAGGCTGAGGGGTAAAAATACACCTGAGAAGAGCATGAGGCCCATGGGATATAAGCAGTTTATTTTCCCTTGTTGGGGTGACCAAGGGTGATGGACCCGAACTGCGTCACCAGGCCACCTGGACGTGTGAGCCACATTCTGCCGGAGCAATCTACCCCGGGGCCCAGCCACACTGCGCCCATGCCAGATCTTCTCTGCTCCGTGGTCTTCCACGGGGGCTCGTCAAGTCCTTCGGGCAGGGGTACTAAGCAAGTATCCCAGGTATACAGTAGGCATTCAGTAAATGCTGGTCCGGTGTTGAGTGCAGGGAGCTCTCTGAGAAGAAGCACAGCGGGGGGTGTGGAGCCTGCCCTCTCTGTCGGCTCCCTGCTCTCTGAGTCCCCTGCCTGAAGCTTCCTGCCTCCAAGCCCAAGGGAACCATCCACTGTGTCCGGAGCAACAGGGACTCCACTCCCGGTCCCCTGGTAGAGCATGTGTGTGCACATGCACACGCACACGCACGCACACGCACACACACACACACACACGCACGCACACACACACACAACCTCCTGACTCTACACATGGAGACAGATCCTGCCAATTTAGTCCAATGAGCTCTCAAAGCTAAAAGAGACTTCCAAGTTCATCTCAGATAAAGAAAAAATGGTTCCGAGGACTTTGAGGACACCTGGGTCCCCACCACAGGCGGGGGTGAGGCAGGTCTTTTTCAGGAGGAGGGGCTCTCCTGATGCTTGGGTCCTACCTCGCGGGCGTTTATCCACAGTAGAGCCAAACTCTGAGGTTTGTGCTCAAAATCTGAGGAGTAGCCCAGAGTACAAGATGCCACATTTCATCATATTACGGGATTGTTTTTTTGGGCCTGACTCAAGACGAACAGGAGTGGATATAGGCTGCACTATATTTAGCAGAGAGGGAGGAACTTTTGTTTGTTAAAAGAAATGAGAGCAGAGATGTTTGGTCGTTCTTAAGTTATTTAAAGTCCTTTCTTGGGCGCCTGCGTGGCTCAGCTGGTTAAGCGACTGCCTTCGGCTCAGGTCATGATCCTGGAGTCCGGGGATCGAGTCCCACATCGGGCTCCCCGCTCAGCGGGGAGTCTGCTTCTCCCTCTGACCCTCTTCCCTCTCGTGCTCTCTGTCTCTCATTCTCTCTCTCTCAAATAAATAAATAAAATCTTTAAAAAAAATAAATAAAGTCCTTTCTTGTGCTTAAGATTCTCCGTATGATACTGGACACGTGACCACGCGCATCCAGACAAGAGAAGAGACCCGCGACGTGGAAGTCCGTGTGTTCCACGCTTAGCCGAGGGGAGCGCCAGCGCCGGGAGGCGGCAGGTGGTGCTTGCGCTCATGGGCTCCCGCGGAGAGGCCCGTATGAAGAGGGAGAAGCGCAAGATGAATCCCGGGGTTGAAGGTCTGCAAAGCAGCACCGAATCACCAAGGTGTTCCCACCCGTACCTGATCCACAGGGAAAGGGCAGCCGGACCTCAAGGCAGGTGCTCCTGGTGGTGCCTTCTCCCCCGGGGGCACCTCCACACTTTAAGACCTGCTCCCTTCTCATTTAGTTCACAAAACAAGCCCAAGGAGGAGACAGAGGAAGCATTACTTGTGTTTTACAGGAAAACCCCGACTCCCCACTGAGATATGAGTTAGGTGTGGTTTGCCGACGGCAAACCTGAGGCTACCTGGATGCTGGTGGGAAGCGGAGCATGGATGAGATCGGAACTCCAGCCCGGAGAGTGGCCGAGAGAGCTCATCCCCGTGAACAGCCGTGCACACACCCACACCCCCTAACCGTGACTTGACACTGTGTTCTCTAGACGTAACACTGTAGTTGGCACCAGAGCAGACTCCCGTGGACGCCACCCCCCACCCCAAGAAATCATGCTCTCTCAGTGTCGCCGCCTGCCCGCGGGACTCAGCTTCCCCATGTGGAAATAGAAGGGTGGACCGGGTGCCTGAGAGTCTCCCAGCCCTGGAACTCGACCCCGTGCAGCCCCTTCGGCAGATCCGCCCTGGGACCTGGCTTCCCAGGTGTAGACACAGCCCGTGCCCAGAGACCACTAGCCATGTCTCTCGAGGTCCTTCACAAGAGAAGGCAGCATCGCTCACCTGCCCTCTCCCGGAGACACCTGACTTCTTCCTTCCGGTTTAGCAGTTATGTTATATTTGTTTTGTTAAAGGCCACCTTGACTCCTTTCATAGGTCGGCACAGTATAATTCCAAATACACGCGTGGAAGGGAGAAGGAAAGAGGCCGAGGAGGGAGGGCAGCAGGGCAAGGAGGCAGGGGTGGGGGGAGCGAGGGCGGGGAGGGCACGCACAAGGTGGCAGACATCCTTTGAGTTGCCCTGAGACTGGACTGTTCCCCGGACCTGGCCAGCTGACCACCTCCACCTCCGAAGAGGATGACCGTTCCTGCCCCTCCCACCCATAAACCGTAGTGGGGGTTGCAATAAGTGCCTGGATGCAAGAGGCCCTGGGACAGCAGCAGCTTCCTTTCTCTAGAAGGGCTCCGTACCTCTGTGAGGTGGGGGGATCAGGAATTTTCTTTCCCCTCTTCCTGCTAAGGGCGTTGAGACCCCGGGATGCTGGCGCTCTCTGCAGGTGAGCTGAGGGAGGGGCTGGGGCTATAGGCAGGAGGACAGCAATGAGCAGCAGTGGGCCGGGCGTTCCCGAATCCCCGACCTGAAAACGCTCTGTGCTCCCTGGCGTTAGGAAGGCCTTTATCCTTACCAACCCTCTCTCCTGAGCAGGCTTGGTGGTTCTCACTTGGCGCCTGGGGAGCGGGGTCCCCCACCTGCCCAGGATCACACGGGAACAGGGACGGGCGCCTCCCAGTGTTCTTTCTCGGCCCACAGAAGGAAAGGCATTTGCTCTGGAAAGCTGGTTCTCCTGCCCACAGTCTGCAAATTTCCCAAACAGTCCTGACACATCAAGCCACCAGGTCCTTCCGTGGTCTCAGTGTACCCAAGTCGGGTCTGAGGTTGCCCCAAAGAACACTTCGAACAGGTGCACACCAGCCCCTGCTCCAGGCCCTCCAACATAGGCTTGATCTTGGGCAGCACTTAGATGCTATTTTCCTTGTTGGCCGCGGGGGCCTCGTCATATCAGCCACTCACTGGCGGCTCTGCCTGGGTCTCTGTGACCTGGCACGGAATGAAAGCAGAAGAGAACGCTCCAGTCTGCCAGGGAGACCCGTCTCCCTTGGGAACAGACGTCTGCATCTGCTCTTCCTGTCCTCTCTAGTTCGGTGGCTTATAGCGGGCGAAGCGGCGGGTCCCCGTGTTCCATCCAGGTGGGCCAGGCCGCGAGCCGGCCCCTGCGGGAGGCCCGTGCGGGTGTGGGTCTGGAACGCGCAATACTGCCCAGGAGCCTCGTGGCTTGGTTCTCACGTGGAGTGACATGAGGGGAACCTGCCCCCCTCCCACTTTCCAGGTCAGAATGCTGTGCATTTACCAAGGCCCCGGCAGGGAAGAGGTGCAGGGTGGAACCACGTCTGGCTTCTGCCGCCTCAAGGCCGCACACACTGTCCACCCTGGGATGTGGCTGGGGACATAGAGGCTCTCTCCGGTGCCTGCACCCACCTTGCTGAGTGACATTAGAGACCCTCCTTGCCTTGGACCCAGCTCAGGCTCCTCACCTGTAAAATGAGGGGGGTCCTGGCCCCCGGCAGAGAGGCAGCATCACCCCTCCCTTTGGCCACGGCCACGCCTCCCTTGCTTTCCGAGACCGGACCTTATTTCCCCCAAACCCACGTGCTGTCCCCACCCCACCCCCACAGGCCAATGCTGATTTCTCTCCACATCTGGCTAAATGGGGAAATGGAGCTTGGGAGCAGACAAGGGAGGGACACACTCAGCTGGCCCAGTGTAGACACAGAGTCAGCATTTTTGAGTGGAAAAGAGAAGAAACAGCACCCACCCTAAGTGTTCCCCACGACTATGGAGAGTAGTGATGCTCTGGCCCTTCAGAGTCCCTGATGACCCAGACACGGTTCTGCTGACCCAGGTGAAGAGAAGTAGCGACTTCTCTTGTCCCCCGGCATCTGGGCAGCTCTGGTCGCACAGAACTCTGGCTGGAGGAAAGAGCATCACCCAACCAGAAATAAAATGTACACTGTCCTGACCCACTGAAGTGTTCCTCCTGGCTTGTGGCCCTGAAGTGAGGTTCTCTGTGACACTGGGGACACGGTTTCTCCCCGAGAGCGGTCTCTGGCCGAGGCCCATTTGGGTCTGTGACGCCTCTCCCTCTTGCCCCAGTCCTGGGATATGAATGCAAGGGGCAGCACGTGTGGTCTCCCTTCGGTTCCACAGGTCTTGTCCCCAGGACCCTCTGGGGGTTTGGTCATCAGCAGGTCTTTCTTGCAGAGCAGTTTCAAAGAAGGACAGATCGAGGCCCCTGCCTCCGGGGTTTAACCCCCACACTGGGTGGACTAGTGTCCCTCAAACCTGCCCGGGCACCCAGAGCCTGAGACTGGCACTTATTTAAAAGCAGGCTTTGCAGCTGCAAGCAAGTCCAGATGAGGTCACACTGGACCAGGGTCGGCCCGAGTCCCTTGGCCGGTTTCCCTCCTCTCCGGACTTCCCTTCTCTCCCTCCCCCACACCAGGAACTCCCAGCAGAATAAGCCCTGAGTCGTCACCCTGTGCCGGGCCCTCGTGTCCCCACGGGGTCGATGTGTCATGCAGTCACACCCACGCTCATGCCTTTGCTCCAGCTTTGGCCCGAGTAAGGCAATGCTTGATCGTCCTCAACTCCACCTGCCTCGCCCCCGAGTTCCGGGCCTCGGTCGCCTGTGTGGGGCCTCCTCGGAGGTGATTCTCAGAGTGGTCCGCATCCCTGACGCCCAGCTCCTCCGCCCCATACGGGTCACACACTGCTCTCCAGGTCATCACCGCCGGCCAGCAACCCCAGGCTGGGGGGGCCCTGATCTGTCTTCAGGCTGCAGCCAATGATCTCCCTGGACCCTGGCTCTGGGGGTGACACTCCCCTGTCCCCCACAGCCCGGATGGCCTTGCCCCTCAGATGAGCACAAAGGCCCTTGCTCCCCGCCACCAACAGAACCTCTCCTGACACATCCCTCTGGCAACCCAGGCCACACCACATGACCTCCTCCCAGGGTCCACATCCATCCCTGGCGCTCCCACTCGTACGGCTTCCTGCCGGGCAGGCTCCATCGGCCTGCTAGGGGAAAACATGCCCCACTCCCTGGGCAGTGGGGCACTACCCTGGGCTCCAGCCCCACTGCCCCTCTTGCTCACGGCAAGGCGGGTGACCCCTCCCCAGGTGACACTCCTCCGGGAAGGCCCACATTTCCAGAGTGCAATCCCTCCAGGTGGGGGCTCGGCACACAGGGGCTGAGGGGACAGATGCGAGAAGACAGCATGTAAATAATTTCTAATATGTTGAAGCACATTAAAAATGCATCGGGGAAGCAGGCTATTTAAAGGAATGCCATAAGGAATCATTTCCTAAAAATGAGAGCTTCTTCTTAATGGGAATAATCACTCCCAAATTCATCCGGTGCCCATGTTTGACTCTTCATTGACAATATCGCCTCTCTTAATAAAAAGAACATCTTACAAGGACATTCTTTGTTGCCAGAAACTCTATTCCCAGGGGCAGTCATAACGCCAGTGAGTGGCTAGGCCAGAAAATACAATGAAATATTAACTAAAATTATGTCTGAGGAACTCTGAAGTGCATCTGTGGGTGTCTTTGTTGGAGGTAAGGGGTAACGGCTGGGCCAGAACGGGATACGTAAGTTGCAGGGCTCAGGGAAAAATGAAAATGCAGGCCCCTTGTTCAAAAACGATGAAGGATGTCAGGGCAGTGACAGCAGAGCGTTAAGCCAAGTGCAGGCCGTTCCGAGTCCCAGATGAGGAGCCAATTCCTCAGGGGACACATTCACTGAGCTAGCCAACCACTGGGGCCCGGGGACTCGTAGCAAGCAATGCCGCAGGGCCCCGCAGAGGGGAGTCCTGGCTTGGCTGGGAGGCGGCCCATGGCAGGATGCCGTGGCTCTCGGTGCGGGATTGTGGAGCAGATGGTGAATGTCATTGGCATTGGGGTGAGAGAGAGCTCCGAGGGGACCCAAGCACTTGGGGGGAGATTGGTGATGGCTCTCAGTCCATCCTCCAAAACACGGCTGGAATGTCACTGCTCCGGGTATGGCATTGGTCACCCCCTCCATGGCCCACCTCAGAGACATGCACTCACACCATCACCTGTACCCCCACCATCCAGAGGGCTCCTGCACGGGGCAGCGTCCTTGACACAGGGCCTGGCGCCGCAGAGGGGCTCGGTGGTCCTTGAGCACAAGGGCGAAGGAGCAAACGAAGGAGCGGACAGAGCATGTAAGTGTGAGCACGCGCGGACTCGGGGGACTCTCTTTCTCACCCTCCTCACCCCACCTTCCTTCCTGCACAACTCTGAGCCTGTTTGGACTCCTCCCCACGTCACTGGGGGCTCTGGTCCCTTCCGCTGGTGTCCCCTTGCTCCTCTGAGCTGGACTTGGTCTGGATGGCTTGCAGTGGGTCCAGTGTCTCGGGGCCCCCAACTCTCTTCGCATCCAGCTCCCCTGACCGCAGGTGGTGGAGGGGTTGGAGATGATGGAGGTGATGGCTCCCGATAAAGCACAGAGTTAGGGGGCTGTTACTGGTGGGGCAGCATGTCACAGGGACAACAGGGTCCTCCTTCCCTGCTCATTCTGGCTTGTGCCTTCCTTCACAGACCAGGGCAAACAAGGGGCGGGGGAGCCCTCTCTGGGACCATCCAAGGTGCTGACGGGGTGTGCCCCAGCACCGGAGCTCCCGCTAAAGGTTGATGAGATTTTCCAGCCAGGGTCCCAGAGCTGATGCCCTCAGCAAGGACGGGGGACTTCAGCATGGAACCTGCCCTGTCTGCCCCCACGGGACAGGAATGGAGGAAGGATGGAAGCCTTGGAAGCACAGAGAGCAGCTGCAGGGGGACGGGGGGCGGGGTCTGCTCTAAGACTCCACGGAAGTTCAGGGGGGGGGGACAGAGCACCCTGCCCTGGGAGATTTGTGACTCTATGGCCCACGCTCCCCTTGAGGGAGAATGGCTTGACCATTCCCTCCCAGAATCCCTAGACCTTTTGCCAGCCTAGGGCCGGGATGGACTCTGGGGCTGGGATCTAAAGGGACGTGGGGCCCAGGGCCACTCTGTTCTGCTTCTTCCAAAAGAAGCCCCCTCTGCCCAGACAACTGGTTGACCCCAGACGTGGGCTCAAAGGGGCTTGGGTGGGAGTGGGGTGTCCTGTCCCAAGAGGTCAGGGCAATTGGAAACTCCCTGCCAGGTTCCCATGCAGCCTGCATGCTCCAAGCATCTAGATCTTTTCCAGCTAGTGAGCGGGTGGGCGAGCCCAGGCATGGAGAAGGCGGGTGAGCCCAGGAAACAGGCCCCTGGCAGCACCCCCGAAGCCTGCTTCCGAGGGGCCCACTCGATTCCTATCAGAAGGACAGGCCTGGGGGGGGCTGCCTAGGGTGGGTGAGGGACTTACTCAGCGAGGGGGTGCTGCCCCTTTGTCCACACCAGCTGGGCTGAGCCCCAGGGTGTCCCTCATGTGCTTCAGTGATCCTGCTCTCCTATGGCACTTGCCACCACAGACAGTGGCAATCAGGTGGTCCCAAGTCCCCCAGGAGGGCTGAGAGACCACCACTTGCAGAGACGGTGCTGACAGCCTCCTTGCTGGCTCTGTCCAGGGCTCCGGACTCCAGAGGGCTCACGCTGTCCCCCATCACTTTCTTCCAGCAGTGAACAAAGCCACCCCCATCCTGCCATGAAAACTCCAGGAAAGAGCTTCGAGGAAATTTGGTGCAATCCCCAGCAAAACTAAAGAAAGACAATTTTAGGATTCTAGGAAAGAGATTGTTATTTTTCCACTTTCTGCTACGTGTCCGTGCGTATCAGAAGAGCCGTTGACTTGGCTTGCTTTTTTTTTTTTTTTTACTCTGTGTGGTCCCAGTGATTTTCCAGAATCGATGTTCACATCCCTTTGTGTGTACAAACTGAAACTCCGCCCCGGAGTTTCCCCCTTGCTAATTGATGCAAGATACTTTGTATCTTTGGAAAGTAGGTGAGCTCCTGGTGGTGAGCTCCCAGCTCTTCTCCTGCCACCTTTGGACTTGCATTCCAGGTTGCCCTGGACCAGGTCCCCCCCGCACCCCCCGCCACTGCACCGCAACTGACACCCAGCAAGGGCTGTGCTTTACCTTTGGCTCTTCCCTCCGCAGCCTGGCCACCTGCAGGGGGTTGAATGGTGGCCCCCCAAAAGGTAGGCCCACATCTTAACCCTCAGAGCCTGTGAATGTGACCTTATTTGCAAAGGGTCTTTGCAGATGTAACTAAGTTAATGATCTCAAGATGAGATTAGCTGAGGGGGCCCTAGATGCAATGACACAGAGCCCTTAGAAGGGACACAGAAGAGAGACAAAACAAAACACCTCTCAACAGGAGGTGTTCTGACGGAGTCTTGTATTGGCACTACTCTGCCTAATCTGACGCTATTTGTTTAATCTTAGGCCTGATTTATTACTTGTTATTATTTTTTTTATTTGAGTACTGCTTGAGTACGGTGTTTCAAACTCCGTAAGAACACCTCCTGTTGAGAGCGTTCCTGAGCACTGGTGGGCTTCTTTGGCTTTCAGAACCTTAGCTGCCCTGCGCAGCGACACAGCCTGGTGGGTATTATTAGTCCCAGCTGACAGGTGAGGGAATGGAGGCCCAGAGTCAGTACCGCCCTTAGAGCCTTCCGGCAAATGGGGCCCCTGCCTCGGGAGGCCCTGCACTTCTTAGCATTCCCCTCCACATCCCCTAATGCCTGGGACTGACCCTGCCAGCTGTGCCGTCTGGCCGGGGCACCCCAGGGTGGCGCTCCCTCTGAAGGCTCTGGGGGGTGGGGGAGGGTCCTTCCTTGTCTCTTCCCGCCTCCAGTGGCTGCCAGTGCTCAGCCTCTGCCTCTGGCACCACACCTCCTCCCCCTTCACCCCCGCTTTGTCTCCCCTCCGCTTCTGCCCCTCCTCCCCACTTGTGTGCTCTCTCTCTCTCAAATAAATAAATAAAATCTTTACAAAAATATATTGTTTTTTTGGGCGCCCGGGTGGCTCTGTTGGTTGAGCGACTGCCTTCGGCTCAGGTCATGATGCTGGAGTCCCGGGATCGAGTCCCACATCGGGCTCCCTGCTCGGCGAGGCGTCTGCTTCTCCCTCTGACTGACCCTCTTCCCTCTCGTGCTCTCTGTCTCTCATTCTCTCTCTCTCATATAAATAAATAAAATCTTTAAAAAATAAAAATAAAACGATAAAAAATATAGTTTTTGTTTTTTAATATCTTATTTTAATTTTTAATTTTTAATATTAATATTTACATACTTATAATATGTATTAAGATAAAACGTATGATATGTTAAATATAAATACTTCTAAATAAATATTTTAACCTATAAATGTTTTAAATACATTGATATATTTAATCTTTTATTTATTTATTTTTTAAGATTGTATTATTTATTTGTTTATTTATTTATTTATTTATTTATTTGGAAGACAGACTGTGCGAGTGGAGGGGAGGGGCAGAGGGAGAGAGAGAGAGAATCTGAAGTAGACTCCAAGCTGAGTGCGGAGCTGGACGGAGGGCTCGACCTCACGACCCTGAGATCATGACCTGAGCCAAAAGCAGGAGTCAGATGCTCAACGGACTGAGTCACCCAGGCGCCCCTATTTATTTAATCTTTTTAATACTGCTCTCAGTGTTATGATGCTTGGCTGTTAGGATTTTGCCTGAATTGGGGGAGGGAAATGACCATTTGCTACCATATCTTTAAGGCAGAGAACTCTCTCTCCTGAACTCTCTAGGTATCAGTCTGCCGGGACCACCCCCGAGTGAAGCAAACGGAATTCCCTGCTTATCCCCAAGCCCCCTCCTCCTCTTGCATCCGGACCTGGGTGAATGGCCTAGCACCCATGTTGGTCAGAAGTCTGGGACCATCCCTGAGCTGGCTCTCACCCCCACGGACAATCTGTCCCCAGGTCCCACTCCAAAATGGCTCTTCAGGTGTCGGTTGCTACCTGCAATACTTCTCTCACCTCAGTAACTCCTTTGGCCCTGCTGCCCCCCAGCCTTTGCCTCCTCCAGCTCATTCAGCGCGAGGCCACAGATTTGCACATAATGCCTCCCCAGCTCAGACTCATCAGCCCCAGGATGGAGACCTTCTGTGAGCTCGCGCCCTCCCCTGCTGGCCTCACCAGTCACTCCAGCCACACCGGACACTAGCAGTCCCTCAAAGTCCCCAGGCTCACGCTCACCCTCGGGCTACAAGCACCTGTAACATCAAGGCAAGTGAAACCAGCAGGAACCTGGAAGGGGAGCGGTACGGGGGCAGAAGAGTTGGGACAGTACCTGGTGGCCCCCGCCAGCCTGCTCTTTCTGCTGCTCTGAGCCTGGCAGCAACCTGACCCCTTCCAGGCACGCTCCTTTTCCTTGCCACCCCCTGCACATGGGTCTCTGGTCCATCTGGGTCTAGCCTGACCCCAGCCTCCCTCCTCTCTGCCTCCACCCTCCAAGCACAGATATTCCCATCCCCTCAGTCATCCTGCACAGCTTGGGAGGGAAATGAACCCTCACTTCCCTTCCTAGAACTCTGCAACAGTCCCCATCTCCCTTCGGAGGGTGGGTGTGCTCACCCACAAAGCCAGAGGGGTGGGGGGACAAGATTAAAGTCTTCCCTGGCTCCCATATCCTTGAATCAGGGCCTCCGTGGGCAGTGAAGGAAGCGTGGGCAGACAGGCCTGATTCAAATCTTAGGTCAGATCTGGCCGGCTGGGTGAACTTGAGTAAGTTATTTAACCTCTCTGAGATATACTTCCCTAATGAAGATCTCTCTCTCTCTCTCTCATAATTCCTGGCTTACAGAGGTTTTCTGGGAAGCAGACAGGATGGATGTGAAAAGTCCAGAACGTCACTGGCACTAACTAAACAACAGCTGGAATTACAATCATTATAAGGATTCTGAGCTATTTCAACTCCACAGTTAAGGGGGGACATTTTAAAAGTTCAAAGCCATTTAAGGTAAATCAGGTACAATTCAAACTGCCACTGTCTCCCAGAGCGAATTATTTGCCCTGAAAGGGGTGATTGATCAAGATTATTAACTTGCAGAGGGAAATAAGTTTCAAAGAATGGCAAAAGCACATCTAATCTTAATTAGGTGCCATTTTTCTTCACGCGGAAGGAACGAGTTTCTGGGTTTGCAGGGGCGGGGTCCAGTGCAAGGGGAAAACAGCCCAGAGGCTTCCTGCAGGTTAGGATCGCGGGGAAACTGTAAGTGGGAAGAGACCCCATTCGAAGATACTGCTCTCCCCCGAGGTGTGAACGTACAGGCTGAGCCAGCGCCTTCCTCCCAAGGCTCCTGTGTTCGGAGTCTCCTCCCTGCAGCACAGCCGTGGGTCTCAGGCGCCGTGAAACCCTCTGTCCACAAGGTGCACAGGTGGCAAGCCCACATGTCGCCTGTGGCCTGGAACCCTGAGATGACAGGCTTGGAGCTCTGGCGGTGCGCTCCCAGCACGAACTGGTGCGGCCCCGCCTGCACCCCCACCCTGGCCTCTTCTCAGGAGGGGCTTGTTCATTCCGGACCTCGGCACTGTGTGGGGGAAACAAATCTGGACTCAGGAGACCTTGCCTCTGTGTTCCGGCCCTGCCTCCACCAAGGCCTGCTATGTGGCTTCGGGACAGCCCCCCAGCTTCTCGATGACTCGGTTTCGTCATCTGTAAAATGGTCCAACGAGCACATTTGCGCTGCCTGCCTCTGGGAGGCTGTCGGGGGGAAAGCAGCTAGGACAGTGCCAGGAGCAGACATAATTAGTTATTACTGCCGTCCCCTCGTATGTATGGGTCTCCAGCCACCCTACAAAAATCCCTTCCTGTCCAGGAATGTATTGAGGGAAAGTTGGGGAAGATCCAGGAACCGTGACATTGTGGAAGACAAAGAGGGTGTTTCAGGGCCGCTGAGGCCCTGGTCCCCATTCCTCTCCCGGCTTTGGGGCCCCAGCCTCCCTGGCCCCCCTGCTTGGCCCCACGGCTGGGGCTCCCTCTGCCGGCCCGGCCTGAGCCTCTCCTCTCTGCCAGCCGGGCCAGCCTGTGGCTTCACCATGGCTCTGACACCCAGCAGCCCCGAACTGTCCCTAAGCTCCATGCACGGCCATCGACCATCTCCTCTGGCCAGCCCTCCCCAGCAGGCACCTCGGGCTCGCGTCCCAGTCCCAGTGCACTCCCTCCAAACTGCCCCTCCCCAGGCCGTCCTGGCCTGGTTTTTTAAGGCAAAGCCCCAGATGGCCAGGGCCCTGACTCCTCCCCAGCCCCCACATGCAGCCCATCCTGTCTCTAGCAGGACCGTCTCCAGGTTTCTGGGCGCCAGCTCATCCTCCAGCCTCCGGGGGGAGGTGTCCCCAGCACCCTGTGCCAGCCGGCCTGTCTCCCCTCCCCCGATGCGCATCACTCTGCAGGGATGCTGTCTGCCCTCTGCCCCCACCCACACCCTCGGCAGTCGAGGCTAACCCGGGCAGGAGCCTGGTGTGTCAAAGGCTCTCCATGACGGCTTATTGAATGAACCCTGGTCCCATCAGGCCCACCCAGCCCTCTGTCATCTCCCTCTGCTCCCCACCAGGCACCCTGAAGTCAGCCCCTAAATCGAGAGACCCCTTGCCTACTGTCTGCTCGCCCCATGCCCTCTGCCTCTAACATTCTCTTTCTCTCCTATTTGCTTGACTCAGAGTCACTCTTCAGGCACCAGCTCCCATAACCACCTCCTCGGGCCACCTTTGAGGCCTCCGGGAAGGGGCTGCCCATCCTTCTCAGCACTCGGGTACGGCCTGTGCCTCCTTGTCATCACCCACCTGTGGCTCAGTTGGCCACACCAACTGTGGCCAGTGTGGGCCGCTGGAGGCCAGGCTCTGTAACCCTGGCCAGAGGTGGGGCGGGGGCTCACTATCGTCCAGGGATCACGGAGGGGCTCCCCATGGAAGTGTCATTTAAATTGTGATTTGAAATATGAGAAGATGGGGAGAGTAGTTCTGAGCAAAAGGCAGAAAAGGCCCATAGGCAATTGAGAATGAAGTTTGGGGTTTGGGAGCTCAGCACAGAAGACATTGAGGCTGTGGGGTATGCAGGGGGAGGCTCTGGGATCCCAGGAGAGGGAGATCCTGGACTCTCGCGGTCAGGGTGGTGGACCGCCAGGCGTACCAGGGGAGAAGTGTGCTCAGAGTGTCCCTGGGGAGGGATAAGGCTGGCTCCAAGTCTTGCAGGCACCTAAGGCCCTGCAGGGGGCTGGCTTGCAAGTGGGCGTGAGACAGGACAGGCTCTGACTTCTGAGTCCAGGATTCAAAGATCCTGCAAGTCCAGATCACTTTCTGCGCCTGGCTGTGACCCAGACTCCATCCTGGCCCCCTCCCCACCATGGAGTAAGCATTAGAGGAGGCCCGGGGAGCATTTACTGGGTTGGGAATGTGTAGACGGGGCTCCTGCAGTAATTCCCAGGGAACTCTGGAGCCCGTACGCCCCACCACACGGCTCTGGTCCAGTGGGAGGCTGTGCTCAAAGGGTAAAATCGGAAATGGTTCCTTAACTTGAAGCTAACCCTGGAATCCCTCAGAGCTCCCCCCTACCCACCAGGTGTCTCCCTGTAGGTCTCGATAGCCAAATGGCATTTTGCCTTTCCTTTCCTTTCTTTCCCTATGACCTATCTGCCACACCAAACCTCAGATGCTAGAGTCCATGAATTCAGACCAGTGACTTTGCCATGTTTAAAAGGAAATGAAATTGGTTTTTAAATAACACACTTATGGGTTTTCTGACGATCACTCACTAAAGTACATAGCACACATTAGTTTTCTCGGCTTCCAGGAAATAAAAACACCCCAGGGGCCTCTGCTTTGCCGGCTCCCCAAGAGAGACATACAAAGGGAGAGCAAAGGACGCACATTCAATGTAAAATGCAGGGAGACATAGAGCTGACTGCAGCTTTCTGGACGCTGGAGAGGCAGGTGTGCGGTGGGGGGCGGGGGGCCTCCTGAATCCAGACCTGTGGTCCACTCGAGCTGCTCCGTTGCTCAGGGTGCAAAGGGCGTCGGTCAGTGGCTGGATGAGAGGCTGCTGGTCTCGGGGGATGTCAGACCCCACCCTATGCTGAGCCCACCAGCAAGGGCCCTGAGTTGAGTCTGGCTTTTGGGCCTTCTCCAACCTCTTGGCCCCCGAATATGCCTCCTGGCTTTCCCCAGCTGCCCCTAATTTGCCAGGTCTCTGCACTTTCTCCCCAGTGTTCCATGGCGCTCATTCTTTACCCTCCCCTTCTTCTGCCCAGACAACCCCCCTACCTGCCTTTAAGGCCCAGGTCAGACATCACAGCTCGGTGGGGGGCCCCCACCTTCCTGTATCCACGGGGGACTGGGAAGGGAGGGACAGTGGTGACCACGTAATCCTCCTAACCCTGGAGAGAAGGCAGGTAACTGGGGTGAGCAGTCACCCTGTGGACCAGCCCACCATGGTCAGGGAGGCAGGCCACAGAACACACTTCCAGGCCCAGGGACCATCCCTGGGTGTCAGGGCTATGGCAAGAAGGCCGTCCCTGTGAGCCAGGAAAGCCACGTAGTCTACCCACGCACGCATGGGCGAAGCCATCACCCAGCCAGGAGCCTGGAGTCGCACCCATATTGACTCGTTCCCGACCTCTTTGCCCGAAGTCACTCAGAGTTACATGTGGAGCACGCGGGGGGATCTGCGTGTGCACTTACACATTTCCCAGCTCGTCCTCAATTTTCCACCATACCTTAAACACATAAGCAAGATGGGAAAGGACCAGCGATATTTTCTCTGCAAACCCTTTCAGCCTGCACCTTTGCAGCTAGTCACGGGAAACTTGAAACGGTTTCAACACCTGGGATTTTCTTCAGCAGACCCTAGCCATTGGTAGATGCACAGGTATCAACACAGAAGGAAGGATTCTGGGCTATCCAAGCCTACAAGGGTTCAACCTCAGGGCTGGTGCGCACCTGGCCAGACCCACCTGTTCAGGTCACATAGAATGACTCGTGGTAACATACTGGCCACACTGACAATCCAATGGAGGAGGCTCACCTGAAGTCTAGTCTCACTGTGCCAAGGGCTGGTTCAGGACTATTCACAACAATCGTCATAGTGGCCGTCTTGTGTAAAGACTTTATTCCAGGGGCACCTGGGTGGCTCAGTCAGTTAAGCATCTGACTCTTGATTTTGGCTCAGGTCATGATGTCAGGGATCGAGCCCTGCTTCAGGCTCCGTGTTCAGAGCAGAGTCTCTCTCTCCTCTGCCTCTCCCTCCCCTCCACCTGCTTGCATACTCACTGTCTCTCTCTCAAATAAATAAATAAAATCTTCTCAAATAAATAAATAAATAAAATCTTTAATTAAAAGGTTTTATTTATTTATTTATTTATTTGACAAAGAGACACAACGAGACAGGGAACACAAGCAGGGGCAGTGGGAGAGGGAGAAGCAGGCTTCCCGCCAAGCAGGGAGCCCGATGCAGGGCTCGATCCCAGCACCCTGGGATTATGACCTGAGCCAAAGGCAGACGCTTAACGACTGAGCCACCCAGGCGCCCCAATAAATAAAATCTTTATAAAAAAAAAGATTTCATCTATCCCAGCAATGCTATGCAGATGTAGAGGTGATCCCATTGATAGTGAGGAACCTAAGCATCAGAGAGGTTTAGTAACTACCCAAGGACACACAGCTAACGAGAGAGTGGCAAACACAGGAGTGAAATTTTGGTGTGGACCCCTCTGCTCTGCCGCCCTTGTAAACATTATTCGAGACACCCCACCAGAGAAAGGGGAAGGGAGAGAGAGAGGAATAAAATGAAAACCACATAGGTGGGGGCAGGGACGATGTAAGAAGGATACTTCGCTGTTGCGAGACACATAAAACAATGGAAATTTCTGCCAGGGCATCTGGGCACAAGAGTACTACTAGCAGGAACACAGGTCTCCTATCTCCTAAAGATGTTGTTTGGAGAGCTGTCTCCTCAGGAAAATCAGACCAAAAAAAAAGAAAAGAAAAAGCATAAAGACCTAAGCTGGGGATTTTATCATGGCATCACCCTGGAAGCTGAGGGAAATGCCATCTTCATATGCCTGATTTATAAACCGTGGTTTTTATTAAGCAAAGAAAAACACCCTGAGATCAGAAATGGTTCCTATGAGACAATCCTTGCATATGGCCTTCCAAAAATAATATGATGACATATAGAAACTCAAGAACCTGCTGAAGAAACCCAACTCCTATATGTAAAATAACAAGGTTAGAAATGTCTCCATCTTCATGGGATGCGTAAAGTCCTTTTAAAGAACATTTTTTTTAAATCAAAGGAGGTGTTTCCATTGGAATTTTCAACAAAGGAGACTCGGGAATGAGAGAAGCGGACAGGAGTAGGTGCTAAGGCATAGAATGTCAATTACAAAGGTCAAAGCAAGGAAGTGTCCAGAACGTAAAGGAGCGTCCTCCTGGTGTGACTGCTGGGCGTTAACTGCAGGTTATAATGTTTGGAGTCTGTAGAGCTCTGATGGGGGGTTAGCCAGCACCCACGGCGCGGCAGGTGAGGCTCCCGCCACCACATGTCCCCAGCGTCCGGAGCGACTCCTGCCCTCCCGGGAGCAAGAGCGGCTTTCTGGGCACCTCCAGCTTCGCTGCCCCGTGAGACCCGGCCGATGGGGGCCAAGCAGGGAAGGGCTCAGGTCAGGAGCCCAGCATGCTCGCCCGCATCCCAGCTCTGGCAGAAGGCGGGGGCGGGGGGGTTTCCGTGAGCCCAAGCACACTGAGTATGGAAGTGTATGGGCCTCAGTTTCCTTGTCTGTCCAATGCAAGGGATAGCAGCCCCTACCTCCTGGGGTGGTGGTAAGGGTTAACTGAGTATTTCGTACATGGTGCCTGAAATAGTCCTCAGTAACTGCTAGCCGCCACTGTCACCAGCTACTCACCTTCTGAGTAGGGTTCAACATTTATATGTTTTGAAACCGCAGATCGAGGAGAGGTATAGGGACAGCCCCGGGTGTCGCCAGTCCACACTCAGGGCAGGACACTCTTACTAGCTCCCTGTGTGTCCTCCAGGAGTCTCCATGCATAGAGACTTGGAGAGGAGTATCAGTTCCCCCTGGTATAACGCGGCAACGCACTCACACCAGCTTTCTCTTGCTGTGTAGCGAAGCCCCACAAACTCAGCAGGAATAACACCCGACTTAGTCTCACGGCTCCCAAGGCCCAGCTGCCCTCTGCTCAGGCCTCACCGGCCTCCATCAGCCTGTCCACTGGGCTGGGGTCTCATGGGAGGCCGCGGTCCTCTTCCAGGCTTGTTTGGTGCCTTGTACTTAACAGGACTAGGGATCGGCCTCCTTGCTGGGTGTCAGCTGGGGGGCCGCTCTGAGCTCCCAGAGGCCCCTGCAGTTCTGAACACAGGCCCCCTGCACATCGCTATCCCTCAAAGTCAGGGTCTCTTGCTGCCATCTGCTAAAACGGAGTCTGCTGTAAACAGATGTAAACGCCAAATGACGTCACCCGATCACAGGACTGACTCCTGTCACCACTGCCACGTTCTGTTGGTGAGAAGCAAGACACAGGGCCTGCAACACCCAAGGAGAGGGAATTACACAGACGAGCCCGCGGGGGGGGGGGGGGGGGTCATCTCGGGTGTGTCCATCTGTTGTCACACTGTGGACACTGCTTTACATGCCGAGGCTTTTCTCCTCTACATGTTTTTGGTTGTTCCCCAAACCACACCTACCCTCCAAAGAAAAAGCCTGTGATTGCTGAAGAGAGCCACCAAATACGCCTTCCTGTGCGTGGTCCTTCCAGAGCAAGAATACAGGTCAGCGTGTGTGTGTGTGTGTGTGTGTGTGTGTGTGTGTGTGCACAGTTGTGTGTGTGTTTTGCGGGGGAAGCTCAGCAGTCCCTGAACTTCCAACTTAGAAACTCCAGGACTCTGAACTGCTGGTTCCTGGTCTGGGTTGTAAACACCAGGCCTGTCAGCCCACCTTCTCTCCCCATTTGCAGAGCGTTTTTTAATGCCCTGCTTTGTGTTCTAAAGATACTGACAGATTTAAGTAGAAGGGATGAATCACCGCACGGAAGACATCAGCAACCTATAAATAGTGCAAGCTGTTGACAGCGAGAGTCCTACATGAGAGCTTCACTCCCCCCAGCCTGAGCCCCGGTCACCTGTCCATCACAGTGTTAGTCCCTCGGCCACCCCGCAGCCCTGGGTCACCAGCCCCTGGAAGACTGGATGGGTGGTGGCAGCAAAGGAGAAGCCGGCCAGGCCCCCTTGGGAACATACCAGAGGGGTCCTCCTGCTGTCCCCAGGCTGTGTCTTACGAAGCAGGCACTGGGTTCCCCTTCATGGGACATGTTTACACAGAGGGAAGGGGGTGTCCTTGGAGCTGTTCTTCTTTATCTTTTAAATACAAGTTATCAACATGCAGTGAAAGACACAGACCGTAAGAGAACAGGTCTCTGAGTTTTGACAGGTGTGTGTACCCATGTGATCAATAAAGATCTAGAACATTCCTGGCACTCCAGAAAAATTTCCCTGCTGCCTCTTCAATCCCCTCACCCCACCACTCCTGCAGAGGCAACCACTGCTCTGATTTCTATCCCTAAAGATTAGTTTGCTGGGGGCACCTGGGTGGCTCAGGCGGTTAAGCCTCCCGCTCTTGATCTTGGCTCAGGTCATGATCTCGGGGTCATGAGATCAAGCCCTGTGTTGGGTTCCACGCTGGGCGTGGAGCTTACTTAAGAAAAAAAAAAAGATTACTTTGCCTGTTCTGGGAACTTTACATCAATGACATAATACAGTCCAGACTCGTTTGCGCCTGGTTTTTTCACTTGACATAATTTCTGGGAGATTCATCCATGTTGTTTTGAGTATATTTAGAGTTCTTTGGAATTACATGAAGATTTTATCATCGACTGCATATAAAGTTCTATCATCTCCTGGTTCTTTAAGTCTAACACCACCAGAGACTTCTGAATCTAAGATTTGAAAGGACCCGAATGCTATGCCAACGGTCAACAGAAAATTTCACACTGGAGTGCTCCCAGACCTTCAAAATTCAGGTGTCCAGATGGACTTTGTCCTTGTGAAAGAGTCCTGCACCCAAGAATGGTGGTGCCACTCGCCCACCTGGTTCTCAGAGTCAGACACCCGCACCCGAGCGGCCCCGCCTCCCCTTCTCCCCCATCCACGTGGGTGCCAAGTCCCGGGGGGGGGGGGGGTGGCAGGGGCGGCGGGGGGGAGTCAAGGGTTCTAAAAATCTCTCTCTGTATCTCATGTCATCCCCAGGACCCCGGCCAGGCGCAGGGACAGAGACAGCCCGGAGGATGGGCCTGAAACTCCAGCCTAGTGGGGAGTGTGGGCTGGGGAGTGCCTCACAAAGGTGGGGACCTGTATATAGTGAGGCTTGAGGAACTCTCCCAGCTTGGAGAGGTGGATGGACTCAAGAGAACCAGGGAGAAGCAGATGCTGCTGGATGGAGGACGTGGTGGGGAGGGCAGAGGAGGGGAAGAAGGGGGGAGAGAGAAGTGTGGAGTGTGATGCTGGGGTGTCCATCAAGGGCAATCAGGTCACATGGGGGCCACAGGATGAGGGGGCACTTTTGGGTGGGGAATCACTGTTGTGGGGGGCTGGAGCCCTCATGAGGGTCTCTCGCATGAATGCATGGAGAGGTCTGAGTGACAGGGATGGATTTAGGATAAATTTAGGCGTCATCAGCAATGGACCAGACAGCAGTTTCTACACAGGCGGGGTGGGTCAGTGGTGAGGGGTGCAAGAGGGACAGTGGGGGATCCCCTGGGGAGGTCACAGAAGAGCTGCCGGGGGGGCTCTGGCTCTGGCTGGGCCACGGGGTGGCCTTGCCACCTCCCCTCCTTCCTGTTGGCCTCCCCAGGTTCCCCAAGCTGCAAGCGAGGGAGGCACTGGGCAAGATGCTCTCCCAAGTCTCTGCCAAATCAGATCTTGAATCTCTATGGCTGGATTTGGTGGGGTGTTTTTTGTTTTGTTTTGTTTTGTTATGAATCCAATAACTCTGAAGCAAAGTACAGCAACATGAAAGTCAAAAGAACCTAAGAAGATCTGGAGTCCTTTATTGATCAAACCCGTAAATCCAAAAGGAATAAATTCATTTTTCCATCAATTACATTGTGGAGACTGCAGTTTTAGAGGGGAAGGAAATCAAGAAACGGAAATCAAGAAATGATGGAAATCAAGAAATGGTGAAGGCTCTCTGTCATGCACACACACATATACACACACACACACACACACACACATTCTAATACGACTCAGCCACTTACTAGCAGAAATGATCCCTGAGCTTCAGCTTCCTGGTCAACAGAAGGGGAATCAGAGCAGATACGGAGATCATGGGGTCGTCATTAATCAGACTAACTGAGTGAACCCCGGAAGGCACCTGGAGCATGCCTGACACACTGTAAGAGCTAAGTAAATACTAGCAATCATCAGCCTCAGGGTCCTCACTCTGACCAGAGAGCATCACCAGTGTCCTTAACTCCTGTTCTGTGTGTATCCATTTCCACCACGCCCACTCCTGTCCCCTCCTATCTAGTTAAGAGCTGTATTTTCTCTCCAGACAACCTCTGCCTCCTTCTGGATCATTCCTATAGATTCCTAGGACTGGTTTTAAAGGCTTATTACTAATGACCAGAACCTTAAAACAACCCCATTTACTAGGCAGTGTTTGGGGCCCAGCCCAAATCTTCCTGTTTTCCCCAGGAGGGAGGTTAGGCTGCAGGGTGCAGTTGGGGTGAGCACGCGGGGATCAGCTGTCTCATCTCTGCACGGGGTGGGGGGTGGCGGGGGGGGGGAGGATCTCTGTCTGCCTTCCCTGCCGGTGGAGCAAACGGCAGCTAACCTTTTTTCCACTCTGAATCCCTTAGTTACAACTTCTCAATACTTGACCCTTTCTGACTAAGATCAGTGCTGGTCAGAATGCCCTACCCTGCGGAACACCCCGGCTGTGGTTGGCAGGAGGAGGTACTTTGGTCTCCATGAGGATAGTAAATGATGCTGCAGTCAGACCCAAGAGACTAAGTGCCAGTAAGTTCCTGTTGCAGGGCAGGGACCAAAGGACAGCTGCTCAGCGCCCCCTGAGTGACAGGGTGGCCCCCCCATTCCCCTTCATCAGAAAGGACCTCAAGAAAGACAGAACAGTCCATGATCAGGCGGGGAGGGGGCTGCTGTCCAGGTAAATGGGTGGAAACTGATGGACACTTCTTACAAAATTTCACATCCACGATGGAAGGCAGCCTGGAAGGCAGGAATCATATTCTCTGGAGAAATGAGGGCTTGAAGTCTGATGGGTTGTGCGTGGCATATTTTATTTATAGGGTTGACCTGCCAGTAACTTGTGCCAGCCCCTGCCAAGTGGAATTGACGGGGCTCCCTTCACGGAGATCCAGCGAAGGATCTGTTTGTCGGCAGACAACAAACATAGCCACCAGCCACATTCATTCCAGAAGCCTCTCCTCTGGCCACAAATAAACTGTTGCTTCTTCATTCTGCTCACAGACTGCATCCCCCTGGGCCAATGGTTCGTTTTTTTCTTGGAGAGGCGGGAGGTGGGTGTGACATTTTCGGCTGCTATTTTCATGCTTCTTAGTCACTGTGGGCAGCTCACAAGCCAGCGAAAGCCTTCCCACTGCCTGGTGCCAGTTATTCCTGACGCGACGGCAGGCTGACTCTCGGACCGGCTGAAGAAAGTGACAAGCCGCCTGTGCCTTCTCCAGGGCCCGGTGAGGACGGGGTCCATAACAGCTCTTCCCAATGTGAAGAAAGACAAACCCGGGCTCAGTGACAAAGCCAACCCCATAGAGACACCTGGCCTCTTCAGAGATCCATTATCAGCTCTCTCACTCTTCTGGAACATTCTCTAGAACCGGAAATAGCAAAGACCAGACCCTGAATATTCAAAATAGATGCTGAGAACCCAAACCCTGAGGTTTGTGCCTAAACCTTGTGAGAGGCCCCTCAGGCTCCTACTCTAAGGTATTGATTTTTATTTTGGATACAATTTAACAGCCTTGATCTTCTCGCTAGGGCAGATTCAAAGCAAGGAATGCCTCCCGGCACCGCCTGCTGGGGAAGAGATTAAAGCATCCAGTTGGCGATTATACTAGATGCATCTTAAGGTAACTTCCAACCCCAGTATTGCAAATTTCCATAATCCTCAGCATAAATCACTATGAAAGAAATTTATATAATGGACACAGTTTTACAATTGACTTCTCAGCACCAAGCAAACCAAACATTTCCGCAAATATTTTTTTTTGAGGGGGGGAGCTTATGAGCTCCCTCACCCTCTTTCTCCCTGCTCTTTTTTCTTTCTTGTCTTTTTGGGGAAGCAGTTAGGTTCCATGAAGGAAGCCCTGGCATCAGGTGCCAAACCTGATATTAACAGTGTGACTTGGGATATGTCATTTAATCACGCTGGGCTTGTCTGCTTTTCTATAAAACAGAGATCCACGTGTTTACCGACATTTACTGAGCAACGACTGTGTGCCGGGAGCCCCTCTAGGCTCTAAGGAATTGCTGAGAAGAGGTTTGATGGGGTTTCACCGCATTCTAGAGAGCATGGGGGCCGGCAGAGGACACAGAGCAGCCGAGTAAGCAGATGAGTGCATGGATTTCAGATAATAGCATGTGTTGTGAAGGGAATAAGCAGGTCAGTGGGGAGGGAGCTACCTTAGATGTTGTGGTCAGGGAGGCAGGGCCACTTGGAACTGTCAGAATGGTCAGCAGGTGTCCACTGCAAGGAGAGTTGGAAAGCCCACGCTCCAAGCAGACAGTCAGCAAGCTGAGTGTGAGTGTAGGGTGTTTGAGGAAGAAAAAGGAGTGGGGGGCGGTAACAAAGACTCCCACCTCAAATGGGATCCCCCAATGATGGAATGAGCTGCACAACCTCCAGGACCGATGGATTCAGCAGCTCAGTGGTGCCATCAAAGACCCAGGCTCTTTCCCATCCTTTGCTCTGCCATCCAATGTGCCATTCATTCATTCATTCATTCATTCAATAAATATATATCAAGCCTCTACTGGCGATAGAACAATGAACACAATAGATTGCTCAGTCATAGAAATTCATTCCTGCAAGGAGAGCTGATCACAAATACAGGATGTGTCAGGGGAGAAGTGTGCTTTGAAGAACAATAAGGCAGGAAGGGTGTTCAAGATGACAGGGAAGGCAGATGTTCTAGAGTGGTCATGAGCGGTCTTGGGACGCCTGAGCAGGGGCCCGAAGGAGGAAGGAAGGATTCATGCACGTGGTTGGGGGAGTTGTTCCTAGGCAGAGGAAAGAGCTTGGGATGTTGGAGAATCCCACAGGCCAGTGTGGTTGGAATACAGGAAGCAACTCTTCCAAAAGGCAATTCCCCAAGGGAAAAAAGGACCATCTGTTTTCCTTTCAATACGAGTGTCTTAGCTCAGGCTGCTCTAACAAAATACCACAGACTGGGGGGCTGAACCCACAGATGTCTATTTTCTCCAGTACTAGGGACTGAGAGTCAGAGAGCAGGGCACCAGCATCCCCTCTGATGCGTGGCATTGGGTGGCACATGATGTCGCTTTGTCTGACTTCTGGTGGGACTCCAATCCCACATGTTACAACCTTCACCACCTCCCAGGTGTCTCATGCACTCTTCTCTTACGTTTTCCATTCTCTTTTCTCTCTCTGGATATTTTATGCAAAGGTGTCTTCCAGCTCATTAATCTTCAGCTACCAACAATTACCTACAAAACCCATCTACCGAGTTCTTAATTTTATGTATTGAGTTTTTCAATTCTAGAATTTTCATTTGATCCATTTTTATAAATTCCTGTTCTCTGTTAAAGATTCTCCACTGTCTGGGGTGCCTGGGTGGCTCAGTCATTAAGCATCTGCCTTTGGCTCAGGTCATGATCCCGGGGTCCTGGTATCGAGCCCCACGTTGGGCTCCCTGCTCAGTGGGAAGCCGGCATCTCCCTCTCCAGCTCCTCCTGCTTGTGTTCCCTCTTTGGCTGTCTTTCTCTGTGTCAAATAAATAAAATCTTTTTAAAAATTTAAAAAAAAAGATTCTCCACTGTCACCTCTGTTCTTGAACATACGAATAACTTCTACTGTGATTTTCAGGTCTGACGACTCTAGTTTCTAGTCATCTGTGGGTCTGTTTCTACTGTCATTTTTTTCTTCTGCTTTTGTTTCTTGGTAGACCTTGTGATTTCTTACTGAATGCCAGACATTGTGTAAAAACTTCAAGGACTGGATAATGTTCATCTTCCTCCAGACAGAATTTGCTTTAGATTTTGGCATGTGCTTAGATAGGGATGGAGCTGATTCAAGGCTGTATTTCAGTTTTTGTAAGGCTTGGTCTATTTCAAGTTTACTCTTTCCCTTGGGCGGAGCCCTGTAGGGTTGGTTCCCAGTAGATTCTCAGTTGCTCATCAGACCGCTCTTCCCTGGTGGGTCCTGAAAACCAATTCTTGTCTTCCAGCACTGAGAAACTGCCAAAATATCTGCTCACCTTCTCAGGCTCTTGGCAGCCACTTTCTGCTCAGTTTCTCATCCTCCTGAGCACAGGTGGCTTACAAATTAGCAAATCGCTTGAGGGGCGCTGCTGCTGTGTGTCTCTTTGCCTCTTTTCTTTCCTGAATCTTGGACCCTCAAGTCCTGGTTGCCTTAGTCGCCTTGATATTTTTTGTCTCCCCAGTTCTGTGAGAATGCTGATAGTTCTGTTAGCCATCACTCTCTGTTGGCTTCTCAGCTGCTTGCTTCACACTTCTTAGGAATCAGCAAATGTCTTGAGGGAAAGAGGTATAGAACATGAGTCCCCTTCTCTCTGGGATCTTGATCCCTCATGTTCCTATTGCCTTGGTGTATTGTATTAGACCATATCACGTTACGTTATGTTATGTTATGTTATGTTATGTTATGTTATGTTATGTTATGTTATGTTATATCTCATATCCTTGCTCCAGACATGAAAAACTTAGGTGTGTTGTGACTTCTGCAATCTCGTCCCAGTGCATACTGACTTACAATGTCCTTCCCTCCCTCCCCACCTAGTTGGTGCCACAGGCGAGTGCCTCGTGCTGGGCAATAGGATGGGAATGAATAAGAAGGCACTTTCTCTCCCAGACCAAAAACATCTTCCAGCTTCCCAGTCCCCAAACTTCCATCCTTTGGAGAATAGCTCTGTGTCCCCGTTAAATTGAAGATGTTTCCTGATAAAAGCCACTAACTGTCATCAGTTTCTGGATGTGGTTTATTACCTCTTTTCAGTGAGACTGCTCACTTTGAAACTAGGCTCTCAAAAGGAAGGGCGTGGAGCGGGGACACAGGCGTGGGGTGCTGTCATGAAGGGGGCAGCCCTGCCCGGGCTCAGGTTTTCAGCATTCCTGCTAAAACTTGCAGGAACTTCCTGAATGGATCCCTTGTTCCTCCAGACCTCCAGTCCCTCCCCAGTGAATCTGTTTTCCAGACTATCTCCAGATTATTCCAAAGTGTGAATCTGTTCATTTTTTTATTATAAAAGTTAAGGCATGCTCATTAAAATAAATAGGGATAACATAAAGAAGAAATTATTCCAAATTCAACCACCCAGACTTCCAGATTTTTAATAACACCTATCGAAAGGACACCAGTTAGCTATTGCCACAAAAGAACACTTTGTAACAAACCACCCTAGAACTTAGTGGCCTAACACAATAGTCGTTTATTTTATGAACTATAGGTTGCCTAAGGTCTGTCGATCCAGGCGGTGCTCAGCTGGGAGGCTCTGACGATCTTGGCCATGGAATTCAGTCTGGCACCATACGCATCACTCATCCTCCTCCTGAGACCAGTGGCTAGCCTGAGAGTGCTCTTCCCACGGCTCGAACATGGGTACCAGAGACCAAGTGGAAGCACTGTCAGGACCCACCGCCCGGTGCAAACAAGAGCTCCTGTCCTATCTCCTCTGTGGCCCGTTCCTCTCACCCCTCAGACCCTGCACAGTAGTTAATGCCATCCCTGCATCTTCATGACCTTGCCAGCTGGCACCTCCTTAAATCCTGCTCTGTCCACTCTGTCCTCCGAGGGCGCTTTCCACAGCCATCTCTCCACCCCTCCCCATATCTGTCTCCCCACTTTCCAAAAGGCCAATATGATCATGTTCCCGCCTCTGTTACACCCTGTTAGTGCAGCTCCGTCGGTTCAGGAGGAGGCCGCAGCCTTACCTACCTGCTTTGCCCCCCCCACCTCCCAGCTCCCCGCTGCCTGGGTGCTGGCTCTCTCCTACCCGACCCACAGTGTCCCTCCGCCCTTCTCCCACCCCATCACTGGGTCAAACTCTTCTTTACCCTCCTGGCCACAGCAGTTCAAGCAGTCTTTCATTTTCCCCGGCAACTCCTGCCTGCCCCCTCCGAGGGCTCTCCTCGTCTGTATTCCCCCCTAGACTGTCAGCCCCTTGGGGACAGTGTACATCCCGGTGTTGCTGCAGCCGGTGGGGCGCCAGCCATGTTGGTGCTTCATGGCCCAGCGGGTGGGGAGCCAGGGGATGATGTTGATGGGAGAAGAGAAGGAAAGGGAGGGGGAGGAGGGGACACGGAGAGGGGGAGGGGCAGAGAGGCACAGTGGGAGGGGAAGGATGAAGGATGTGAACCTCCACTGACAGACGAATGGATCAATCAAGTTTGCTCCTGGAACCCCCTGGCCCGCAGACCTCTGACCACGCACTCCAGCCCCGACACCCGGGAAGGGCCCTTTGGTGGAAACGCAGGGACTGGTGGCAGCAGGCGCTGAAGGTTCTTCTTGGTGGCATCTCACAGCATAGGGCTTTTGGGTCTCCTTGAAGTGGCAGAAGAGGAGAGAGAAGAAAAGCCACCTCTCCACTGGGGGGGGGCGGTCATTGTATTCTCTCAGGGCAAGAGGGGGCTGAGGGGTAAAACCAGGCAGCTGCCTGGTTCCCAGAGAGCTGACTGCACCACCTCTGCAGGGCCTCGGAGAAGGAAGCCTCTGCTCTAGGACATCAGACCAATTTCCAACCAGAGAGTTCTTCTGGAGGCTTCCACAGTCCCAGGGGATCTGCACCCTCGACAAAGCACGAGACTCCCAAACACACAGCTGTCCCTGCCTCCCTCCCAAGTGTTCTCCCGAATGGATAACCCTGCTCCTTTCTTCCGGCCACATCAAGACACAGTCTTAATTAGGTGCTCCTCTTCTTAACATGTCACAGCCCCACCCCCGAATAAGGGGTGACATCCTGTCTTCCCCTGTCCTCCCTCCCACCGTGTCCCATACACTGGTGGGGGGCTGAGGACTAATACCCTAAGCCATGGATCCTGGACGCTCTAGAGTTTCCCTAGCCTCTCATTGTCTTTTCATTCTTTTCTATGTGCCTCGTCTCCAAAACTGCCCAGAACCAAGCTATTGATGCTTTCCCCATCGGTTCTGCTCCCCTCCCACTCTTCCCACCTTGGGAAATGAAGTGCCACCCCACCAATTACTCACGCCACAGTCATCCCTGACAAAGGTCCTCCTTCCCTTCCATCTCCACCAAGTTCAGTATGAATCTGGAATCCACCTGCTTCCCTCCATCCCCATGGCCGCCCTTACCCCGATATATGTCACCATCTTGCTTCCCGTCTTGCCTTCTTGTCCAGTCTAGCCCTGTCCTCTGCAGCCAGAACGGTCTTGTTGAAGGCCCAGCAGGACCTTGGAAGAATCCCCTGCAGATGAGGTCATGCTTTGAAGCTTAGACCTTCTACGAACTCCCAAGGGAGCCCCAATGCCGCCCCCCCCCACACATACACCCTGGGGCCCCCACTCAGACCTCCGTAAACACTGTTCCTTCTGCCCAACCTAACTCAGCTCTTGTCTCTCCATGCACTCACATGTTCTGCAAATGACTTTCTATATTTTCTTGGTTTTCCCAATTAATCCTTACAATAACCCCGGGCTGGGAGGTGGGCCCTGTGACCATCCCCATTTTGTGGGTGAGGACATGAGGCTGAGTGGTAAAGACACTTAGCAAGGCCGCACGTTAGTAAGGGGTTGAGATGAGATTCAAAAGCCTCACGCACAATCCTCTGGCTCTAGGGCCCCAGGGCTGATCCACCGTGCGCTAGTCTATGGAGGACACATTGCCACCTGTCAGCCTACTGACCCCCACCCTGTTTTGTTTTACAAACTGTCTTTGAGGCCCTACTATGTGCCTGGCACAGTCATAGACACTGGATAACTTGGATGCCAACCACTCCAACAGACTCTCCCTGACCCCCCAAATGGAAATTGGGTTTTCCTTCTGCACAGGACCTTATGTGCTTGCCCCGTTGCCTTGTCAGTTTGTACCTGGTGCTGATTTGCATAACTGACTGTCTCCCTTCTAGACAGTAAGGCCCAGGAGGACAGATTCAGCACAGCCAGCCCACAGCCAGAGGTCTGGATGCCTGCTACACAGTAGGCACAAAACGAGTGAATGAATGGATGGTCCCATGCACATGACCTTGCAGAAACCCTCAATGTGTGGAATAGATACACTTCAGCTAGGAGGTGGCTTCAAAATTATTTTTGGTAAAATATACCTTATTTTCCACTGAGCCATTGGAAAATCTGAGATCTCATGGTAGAAATTTATGGAGGCCTTGGATCCGTGGGCCTTCCCAAGTGAACGGTTCTCAAGCACTGCATCCTGTCACCAGACCCCTGAGTCACTCCTGGAGGGCTGGAGCCCAGGGCACCTTCTACGGGTCGTGGGCCCAGCCAGGGCTGAGCGCGCCTGCCCTAGCCAGGCAGTCCACGCCTTCTGGCAGTCAGCAAACATTACTGGGCATGAGGCAGAGGGGACAGAAATGAGGCGCCTAGGTGTGCCGACCAGGGCTCAGAGTCCAGCAGCCGAGAGAGACCTGTGAACACTCACTGCTCACTCAGGGCCGTTCCCCCCGACACCATGAACTCAGGCCAGCTCCCTGCACTATGTCTGTTGGGCCCCGCACGGTCTCGTAGCTGCATGAGATTCCTGTCGCCTCTGTAACAAGTTACCACAGACTTGGAGGCTGTGAAGGTCACAAGTCTACCATCAAGGGGTCAGGAGCGCTGTGCTCCTTCTGGGGGCTCCAGGAGAGTCTTTTCTCTGGCCTTTTCCAGTGTTTACAAGAAGTCTCCTGCATTCCTTGCTCACAGCTCTCTCCTGTTCTTAAAGTCAGCCGTATGGGATCTTCCACCTCTGGTCTTCCATTCTCTCTCCCACCACACCTCCTTCTCTGGCTCCAACCCTCCTGCTTCCCTCCCCCCTTATAAGGAGGCGCCCCTTGTGGGGCGCCTGGGTGGCTCAGTTGGTTAAGCAACTGCCTTCGGCTCAGGTCATGATCCTGGAGTCCCGGGATCGAGTCCCGCGTCGGGCTCCCTGCTCAGCCGGGAGTCTGCTTCTCCCTCTGACCCTCCCTCCTCTCATGCTCTCTCTCTCTCTATCTCATTCTCTCTCTCAAATAAATAAAATCTTAAAATAAATAAAATATAAGGACGCTTGTGATTGCATTGGGTCCACCGAGATCGCGCAGGATAGTCTCCTCCTTCACTTAAGAGCCTTAACTGAATCACACCTTCAAGTCCCTTTTGCCTCATAAGCCAACTCCTTCATGGGTTGCAGGGACCAGGGTGTGGATATCCTTGGGAGGGGGCACGATTCTTCTCACCCCAGTGACCTTGTCAAAGAACAGGCCGCTCTGTGCCTCGCTGCTACATCTGGAAGCAGGGGGAGTAATGATAGGAAGAGAATCAGTACTAGTGACAATACCTACCTTCTGGGGCACTGACTTTCTCCACAAGCACATAGAACAACATCTGACTAACAGACACTCAAGTATATGTCGACTTCAATATATTTAAGCAGTAAGATGAACACTGTGCCAAAGGTTTGAGACTGAAAACAAGGCACAGATGTCAGCATATTTTTAAAATGACAAAATCAAAGTAAGAATTTAATCCATTGAGAAAATGTGTAGCTCCACAAAAGACACCAACCTTATAGAAAACCCGCGTGAATTTAGAAACGAGACATCCCCAAGCAGAGGAAAAGACACTCGAAAGCATTTGCAGTCCAAAAACCACAAGTTAAAATAACAAAAATGGTTCACTTGACACCTTGAGACCAGCAGAAATCGGGCAATGCCAGGGCTGGGAGGGACGGATGCAGGGGCCTCCTCATCTGCTGGACCAGCCAGTCCCCAGGAAGGGTTCCACTCCTGCCCGTCAGGTTACGGCACCACCAGCCTGAGATGCAGCGGTTGCCCCTGAGGACATCTGTCCCCTGAGAATTGTCACACAGATCCACGATGCTCATCTGCCTGGAAGTGGCCCCCCAAGCCTGGGAGGGCGATATGGGCAGACGTGCACTTTGGGGGGTGACTTGGCATCTAGAAGAAAGTCAGACGAGGTGTATTCGTAGGAACGTGGGTGGATGCACAGAATCACCGGGGTTGGTGGAAAAGTGAGAAAGAGAATGGGGTACAGAACACACAGAAGCTTCGAGCTCAGAAGTGGCAATACGCATTTCCCTGGAGAGCAAAGAATGAACACCGAGCATGCTTGCTGATTGGCGGGGATGGCGTTAGCAATGGGGGAGCAAGAGAATGAGTGAATGAGGGAATGAATGGATGGAAGAGAAATACTGGCATCCGCTGTGGGTGGTGGGCACGTTATCACAGGTTGACGGGCGTAGGGAGGGAGAGTACCCGGCGAGCGCTGACTCTGACCCTGGCAGGGGCCGAGAACAAATGCTTAGGACTGTCAGAGCCTGGGGCGAGGACAG